>NW_028301565.1:10582500-11182500 GCF_042242905.1 Orbicella faveolata
ACTGAGCATTTGATTATTAAATACTATGTGTACATCATCTTTGATAAGAGCCTAGCAGATGTTTCAATCTACTCTTAACTTACACAGGGGCAGACTTGAGAGGTTCATTAACATTTACTGATGTTAATGTAGGTTTTATCTTGAAATGTTGTATTGCAGGCAGGACGGCGTGTGATGGTTTGGGACCTTAGGAATATGGTAAGAGCTAAAATATAATATTGCTTTTTGTCTGACTGGACGGCAATGAAACTGAAAACACTTTGCTTCTTAAAGAAAAGGAAAAATACTTTACCTGAACTACAAAATGATGATAGGTTTCACGGTGTGTTTAGTATGTTGTACAGATAAGTGCAGTAAGGTCCTCACAAAAATATTCCCCAGCACAGCTCAAGCAAGCTAAGTTAGCAAGTCGTTTAAACCCTTAATAGATTGCATTTGCATTCATACTGTTTCCTAATATTTTATTATTGGTGCACAATTGTTTACAGCAATATGTACAACAAAGAAGAGAATCTAGTTTAAAATACCAAACAAGATGTATCCGTACATTCCCAAATAAACAAGGTAAGGGAAGAGCTCATTTCCACTCTGCAGCATATAATTTGATTCAAACAAGAAATTGTTTTTTAAGCAATAGACCACAAGTTTTTATGGTTTATAGGCTGATAAACCATGTGGGATGTTGGAAGAACATGAGGAGAATTCATGAATCATGAGCCGTAGGTGAGTGATTTACGAATTCTTCGAGTGTTCTTCCAACATCCCAAGTGGTTTTTCATGCCTCTAACCCATAAAAACCTGTGGCCTATTGCTTTTATATAATAATTCAGAAGACATGCAAAATTTCCATGAGTTTACTGGCGCAATAAACCATAGCTGACAGACCAATCAGAGTGCGCACATTCATTAAATTATTATATAAATACCTATACTCCGTGGATGAATGCCATAAGTGCACCAAGTCATACATCAACAGTTCTTGAACCAAATTTACTTAATTCCTCAATCAATCCAACCATCCATTATTTGTTTAGACATGTAACACCTATGAGCTGAAAGCCTGCTCAAAATACATATGAGCTAACTAAAGATAATCTTTATCAAGCTAGTGAAGTAAATCAAGCAAGAAAAAAGGTAAATTTAGTTCAACAACAAGTGATTACTGCTTATGCTTCCTATGGCATTGACCCATAGAGTATTTTTATATATACTGAGATTTGTCTTCTTCCAGGTAAAAGTTTCCCATGAAAGGAAATATTTATTTATTCCTCCTGGGTAAAAGTTTCTCTCAAAAAGAAGCCTGACAGTTTCTCAGACACACATGCTGACCATTGTATTATGAACTCATTGTATGTGTTCTTGCTGTCACTACACAGGTTATGTTTTAAGCTCTATTGAGGGCAGAGTAGCTGTGGAATATTTTGACCCAAGCCCTGAAGTGCAGAAGAGGAAATATGCCTTTAAGTGTCATCGTATAAAAGAAGAAGGAATGGAAAATATATACCCTGTCAATGCAATATCCTTCCATAATGTGTGAGTGAAAGTATTTTTTACTGTTGATATAGCAGTTTATTATATGGCAGGATAGTATTGAGGTAAATGTGAGTGTTCTGATTGGTTCTTTCTTGGCCAGGATTTTGCCATATTGACCATTCCATGGAAATGGTCATAAGCTGCTGGTCTTACTGCTATTGTGCCATTGCCATATTTTCTACAAACTCCCTGATATTTCATAGTCAATAGCATTTTCAAGTGACAAGCCACAGAAGTTGAAGCTGATAGATATGAAGATGCATATGATCAATCAGTCATAACCATATTAGGTAATAAGTAGAAATTGTAGTAATATCATTTCTATACAATTTAAACGATGCTTCATCTAAAAGAATTGAATGTTTACCTGCAAACAATTTCAGACACAACACATTTGCCACTGGTGGTTCAGATGGTTTTGTGAACATCTGGGATGGCTTCAACAAAAAGCGGCTTTGCCAGGTACAAGATACACTAATATGTATTTTTAGCACGTTTTTTTTCCTCCTCTTAAGTAAACACACATCCTTTGTGATAATTCAGCATCATATGTGTAGAGCCAAAGAACTGGAGTGTGCATTACACAGGGCAGCATCCTTAGAATGGAAGTAATCAATGTATTTCAAGCGTATTTGATCAAGACAAAATATTATTTCTGGAAACCAAATGAACTGCCTTGCCTAGGAACACAGCATGTTGACCCTAACCAGGGCTCAAACCTGCTTGTTCTGGAATCCAGTACACTCACCATCAGGCTGCTGCAACTCCTAGGTAGGCTAAGGTAAAAGTAATTACTGAATTGTTGTAAAGGCCAGAGAGCAGCTAAGCAGTTTTTCCCACTCTTATTCTACCCTTTCAAAGCTGACTTGTAGGGTTAAAAATTCAGTATAGTCAAATGGTATAGTCAAATTTCTCCCCTTATTAAATCCATTTTGAAATCACTGGCTATCCTTGCAATCTGATTGGCTCTCAATGGTGCGATTTATTCACGAATCGCACTATTTTTTGCTCTAAATCGCATCTTTTTCTCAGCCATTGAGAATGGGACAGTAAAACAAAACAACAAATCAGATTTCAATATTAGTTTAAAGTAAACAATAAAATTTCAGGAAAATGAAAGGCAAAAAGCCATTGTGTGGATAATTTAGCAACTAGTATTGCCAAAACTCTGTTGTTATTGTGTGTTTTTTCCCAAAAAACTTGAGGAATGTAATTAATTACAGTTTCTAAATGACGATTATCAGCTCCTTCAGGCTGAACACCAACTTTAATGGAAGTTTCCAACTTTCAGTGTCCATTTTGACGAATATTTTGGCGATTTTTCTTCAACATCTGCTCAAAATCCATATGATACCGAGTCCAGTAAAACATAAACAAACGAAAACCACTCAACAACAAATTCAGGGCCATCTCAAGAAGGTAGATGTTTCCAGGTTTCTGGTAGTTTCAAACGAAGCAACAAAAGAGCTCAACTCTGTCGCTGTGAATAAACATAGTCAAAATACGCCCCGCTCCACAAAACAGTGAATGAATGAATGTCTTACGAAGCTGGTGTTAGTCCCGCCATCTTGGAAATATCTTGAAACAAATGGCGCCGCAAGAACTTGACAAGGTCCTGAGTATTGAGTCCTTCGCCGAGGTCACAAAAAGAAACGGAGATGATAACGAGCTGGACTCCCTTAAAATCATGCCATTAAACGGTATGAAAGAAAAAAAACGTACCATCCACTGGGCATCGTGCACTCAAGGGAGTTTCACAACTCAAAAGAAATCCATCGCAGAATTACGCAGGATGCACCTTCAAATTCCTTCTCCAAAGACAATGAAAAGTCTCAGCCTCAACCACAAAAGAAAGAAAAACCTTCCATCATTGATTCAACCGACAAGAATTGAACTTTTATACCTGAAGCAGACTATTTTCGTTCTGACTTCAAAACCGCTTGTTTCTTTGTCATGCTCGGATGAGTTTTCGTCACGACATCGTTTTGCATACTAAATGAGACGTAAAGGCGTTTCCGGTTCCGCTTTTTTTTTAACAAACCGGCTACTGGAACAATACACCAAAAGTCTAAAAATTAAGGCGATAAAATTGTGCGATTTCAAAATGGATCTAATAAAGTGGCAATTGAACTTCATGTCATGCAATTTTGATCTGAAATCATACTTGTGATTTCAAATCAAACTCGCGCTGCACGCTTGTTCGATTTTGAAATCACGCGTATGATTTCAGACCAAATTGCACTCCACTCAGTTCAATTACCATTATTAAGCCCTGTATTAACTTTTTTATCAGCTGATGATGAACTCAACATTGTTACATTGTTTTTCAGTTCCATCGTTACCCAACCAGTATCTCTTCATTGAGTTTCAGTAATGATGGCAGCCTGCTGGCCATAGCTGCGTCATACATGTATGAGGAAGATGAAAAAGAGTAAGTTTATTATGTCCTCTAAATGTGTTTTGAAGCCCTTGAAGCCCTTTTCCAGTCAAACACAACTGACATATTGATCTTCTCTTTCTTTAGACACCCAGCAGATGCAATTTATATTCGGCGGGTTTCAGATGCAGAAACCAAACCCAAATGAATGTTGATTGTGATCAAGGAGTAAGGAGGGAAATCCGGGTGAACATAAACCAACAAACAGCTCTCTACCATTGTCGAACAAGATATTTTTAGACATCTTTTATTCTTGTGGTACACTTGCATTGGTTGAGATCTATTTTTATACACGTATACAAAGTTTGATGTGAAAAACGTTTGACCTCTTCTCATATGACTGACAGGAGCTTTTTTGTAGCTTATCACTTTCTCAGCGAGGACATTGACAAGGCATTTCATGCTTCCTCATTAGTGAGCAGTGTTATTATTTCTTTGTTGATTAGCCTTATAAATAATATGTCAATTTTTTTCACTAGTTGGACAGTTATAGGCAATATTGTACAAATTGTTGTTGTTAGTGTACCATCTATAGTGAGTTAGTGACAGTTACCATTTCGCCCTGCATCAGCTAACTAATGATTCTGATTGTGAAAGTAACAAGCAAGTTATTAAGACAAAGTCCAATGGGAAATTGAGGAATTTCAGTTTTTACTCAACAAAAGGACCTTTTACCAGAATAACTGTGCTCGACTATAACTGTTGAAGAATGTAGTGACTAAGCATACAACAAAAAGCAGATTTTGCTAGGAAAATGATAGAGTATCATAAAAAAAAAAAGTTAGATAATATGGAAAAACTGGTAAGTAATCCAGATGCATACACAGGTTCTAGTTACATCCTCTGTACATGCATTATGCAGTTCAAGAAAATATCCATACCCCTTCCTCATGGAAGGGACTTTTTCTAAGACCACCCCACCCCTCTCGAAATTTCAGTTAAGCTTCATACATGTCTAAATCTTTTGGTCTGATAGACCCCCACCCCACCCCCATGAACTTCCAATCCCTCCTGTGAGGGGAGTATGGAAATTTTCTTGAACTGCACATTGCGAGTCTATGTTTGAGTGAATAAATTAACATCACTATGGATTAGCTGGTTCATAGACCTGCAGTGCATTCTAAAGATAGTGAACTACATAGCTTTCTCCACACATTGCTGGCCTATGATGCTTGCCAGTTATATTGCATTCTGGACTACCCCCAATCCGATGAGTACCAAGGAGATCAGTGAATGACCTGTACACCTTCTCCACTGTCAGGACTTGGATCAATATGACAGATCTTATTCAGATGAGCCCTTGCTTGACCAGATAAGACTACTCAGGGAGACTACTCACAGTCCTTGTTAACTCATAGAGTGAGTCTCAAACACAAATTTGTTGAGCAGAAAAATACTTGTTTGATCTTTGTCTTGTCTTCATAAGATAATGAAGCTTCTTTCACTCGAAGAGTAACTAGTTAAGGCTAATTTGACAAAACAATGACAAAATATTGTCAACAAGATGGGTGCTAGCAAATTGTCAGCACTATGATGATAACATTGGATAGCCAACTCTCTTGAGCCCAAGAGGGAATTTCTGCTTTCTCTTCAACTGCTATAAAGTGGTGTCTACTTCCAACAGACACATCTGGACTAGCACAAGAAGTGGGCTAGCCTACATTTGCTCTGGCTGGCTGTCTCCAAGGTGTTGCATTTTCATAGTGGCCCTTCATAGCCAAGCAAAGCCAATCATCAGAATTTGATCTTGGCTACTCACTGTTTTGAGAAATGGTAGCTAGTTACTGTCATCTTGTAGGTTCTTGTACAGGAAATGGGTCACTGTGTGGGGAAAGTTTTTCCAAGATGCGGCTAGCAATTGCTTTGTAAGCAGAAGTCTGTTTAATTCAAATAAGATGAAATGAATTATCAATAGTCTGCATATAAGGTTTGCTTTATTAAATTATGTCAATAGAAAGCCTCAGGTCCATTGTTGTATTAATTCGTCTGCAGCTTTGTGCTCCCTGTGTTGATATTGCTGGGGGTTTTCGGGGAGGGGTTAGGAAGGGGCTTTAAGATGTCATTACAGTATTCAGGAGTAGCTTGTTTAATCGATGTTTGAATTAAATTTACAACCTGTCTTCAGGTGTATAGGTGAATGACCTGCTTGTGTAGAAATTCACGAAGTAGCATGGCAAAGATTCCTCAGAGCAAACTTGAACAACTATTTTGGGGGGAAGAAGTACAGGATTGTATGTCAAGAAATCAAAATTGCAATTCTGGTAGAATCATCAAGTATCA
Organism: Orbicella faveolata; assembly: GCF_042242905.1. Classification (NCBI taxonomy): domain Eukaryota; kingdom Metazoa; phylum Cnidaria; class Anthozoa; order Scleractinia; family Merulinidae; genus Orbicella; species Orbicella faveolata. The sequence continues at coordinate 10,588,751 of NW_028301565.1, forward strand.
AATTATATTACATACCACTTTATACACTTGGTGAAAACTTATAAAGAGAATTGAAACTTTGAAGTCAGGAATTTTTTTGATCGTTTTCTTGAGTTACTAAAATTACCTGAGGACTGTCTGGTTGAGAAACTACAATGGGTTTTCCAGAATCTGATGTTTCTCTTATGTTGATATGGAGGGGAATATCACCTGAGAACAAAGTTATTATAAGTAACAATGACTCCAAGAACATTAAGTTTATATAGAGCTTTCACTGAAATTTTTTCATATGACATCTAACAATGAAACTGTTTCTTGCAAAAGTCTGCAAGGGAGCAACATTGCAAAATCAATGAAGTCAGAAGGCAATGGTGCTCTCTTACATACCAACATTGACCAACGACCGACATTTCAAGTTGAATTTACTACTCTCTTTAGTATGCTGTTTATTGACAAATTAAGAAATGACAGGTTCCAAAGGAAAACACTCAGTTTTGTTTTCTGAGAATTTCAATGAAATGTTTCTCGAGACTGTACCAAGGGAAAAAGTCAGAAAATTATGCTTCTTATGCAAGATCAATATTTTCGTAGTAAAGGAAATATGGTAAAGTTACCATTAATTAGGTAAGGTAAAGTCTGCATACGAGCCAAGAGGCCCATCAGGCCAGCGCTTATCTCCGGTTTCAGTAGCATGAAGTGACTTGGATGGGATGCCAGTCCATCGCATAGTTACTATAACTAACTTTTTTTCAGTCAACCAGTAAGCAAACTCAGGACTGCATCAGCAGAATGTCAGTCCTTGCCCTTGTTTGTACAGACCAACATTTTCTCTGTACAGCCATCACACTTGGTTAATACATCTGTCATGTAACATGCACTATACTGTACCTAAGAGCTCCAAGTCCATTTCCTTGGCAACATCTTTGGCTCCGTCTTGTCCAAATAAGTAGGCCTTGTGCTGACATTGTGGACACACATAGTGGCTCATATTTTGGACTAGTCCAAGAACCTTTAAGTAAGTATATAAAATTGAAAGACAAGTCAGTGCTTCCAAAATTGAAGTTTTGTCTTCTAAACTCATATGAGTGTTTGCAGTAGGTTATCAGTGGTGGATCCAGACCTTGAGCTAAGGGGGGCCGGGGGGAGGGCAGGTTTTTTGCTTGCACTGCTGACTTTTCTTCCTTCTATGATTTTTTCTTTTTTTACCCAGAATAAGGGAGAGGGGCCGGGCGTCTCCCCTAGATCCGCTACTGGTTGTGAAACAAGATAACATGACATTGCTGTCATAGTTTCATTTGTCCTGTTACAAAACGGCAGACTTCCAATCAACAAATGTCAATAGCATGTTATTTTCCGAGTCCCATTTTGCCTCTTAACCCTTCCACAAAATGTCTGACACTCTCCTCTCAATATACAATATTTTGAGTGGCATGAAATAAATTATGTAAAACTGATTTTATTTTTATTGGAAAGATTTTACACCCAACACTCATTTTGAAAAAGAAACAAAAGCAACTTAGAAATTGTTTCACTCTTACCGGAACTTTGACCTTTCTGAACATTTCTGCTCCTCTGCGAGCATCAAGCAATGCAATGTCTTGAGGAGTGGTAACTATCACAGCACCTGTACAATAATCAAAACAGTTAAACCCTTCCATCTCAAGAAAGCCTTAGTCTTATGAGCTTAATAATACACTTGAAAAAATTTCTCAATTCTGATTGGCCAAAAAGGAATGCAGTTGTCATGTAACACCACAACAAATTTGAAACACCAGTGCAAATTACGACAAGGATATCCAAAGTTAATACAAAGAAAATAGAACACTACCGACGGTAATCTGAGGTATTTCGAAGGTGGTTGAAGTTTACCCGAAACCTTCTGAAGATCGCTAAAGGTAAATGGATGTTTTCAAAGAACTTCTAAGGATCACCCAAACCTTTCCAAATACCTCTGATAATCATCCGAACGCTCCTGAAGATTTCTGAAAATTTCTAAAGATTGTCAAAGATCACCCAAAGCTTGTGGGAGACTTTCCAACATTGTTGGTAGTTTTGAAGTATTTGGAATACAAGACACACCGAAGCCTGCCTAAGGAAACAATTTGTAGACAAAGACCTTAAATAGTGTATCATTTTACAAGTAATCACATGATTATTCTTGTACAATTTGGAATAAATAAGCACTTGTAAATTTTTCAGACTACAAATTGCACTCGCCCTATGGGCTCGTACAATTTTGTAAGCCTTTGAATGATCTACTCATGCTTATTTATTCCAAATTGCACTTGAAATCATGGGATTACCTATACTAATATACTTGAATTACCATGCAAAACATAACTTTCTTGATTTGTTCTTAATTTGTACGTTGAATGTTTCTAATCAGTAATCTTGCCAATTTTTTGAAACAAAATTTCAGATGCATTGTAAATGTTTGTGAAAACAAAACAGCACTTGTAAGGTATAGTGTAAAATAGTCTATCCTTATACACAGTATTTTCCTTTGGATCATTCATTCCATTTCATGTTTAAAACTGACCTGAAATGGGTATTGACTGTGAGATTGACAGTTGGGTGTCTCCTGTCCCAGGTGGCATGTCAATCACAAGGATATCAAGCTCACCCCATGCCACTTGCCGTAAGAGCTTTTCAACAGCAGACATGACCTTTAATTTGCAAATTTCAAAAGAAAAATCAATATTTGATTCCATTGATTGAACATCACTGAACAAAGAGATGAATGACTTGTTTTGCCAGGTAACGTCTGCAAATGCAGACAAATTTCAGTCTTGTTTCTCTTTGCATATTTCACAGTCAAGTGGTGAACACAAGTCAGAAAGGTGAACTGTGAGTCTTCAATTCTGCTAAGGCTGAAGACACTGTACAGTTAACACACCATTAATCCTCTCCAAACAATTGGTGCACCTTCCTCCACTAGGAATCCCATGGACATACTGCAATTGGAACATGACAGGAGTCAAGTTGTATACAGTATCATGCCTTCTCTATTCAAATTAGTTGTTTGTGAATGAGGCAAAGATTGTGTAAAGAATGGCATCAGCATATGTGCCTTTGTGGAATTATTTTAAGGAAGCATTCTTACCAGGGAATGCCAAAATTGACCAAAGGCTTCATCTGGTCTTCTGTCAATACCAAAAATAACCATTAACATTTGATATTTATATTATAAACATTATGATATTTGTAGAAAGAAAAACAGGGCATATTAGAGCCCGTAATCGGCTACTATCCTTGTAACCCTGCCACACTTATCTACATCTTTCCCAAATTACTTCCGTGTTCATTTTAGGTAGGGACAAAACTCTGACCGGATCAACTGTGATTGCTGATTTAAATAGGATGACAACCATTCAAGAACAAGCCATAAACAAAAATAGTTACTCATTCATATTTAAATCAGAAATCCAAGTTGAGCCAGTCTGAGTTTTGTACTTCACTCCGTATGTAAGATCTTTCTCTCTAATTTTCATTTTAAGGTCTATTGGTGACATTTGGCAAAATATAAATGTATGAAAATTGAGAAACGGAATATCAATAATCAGCCAGGATACTGTCCCTTTAAACAAAAATGTCTCTTTCCATGTTAAAATTCACAGTCATGTAACCCTTTCTCTGCTGTAAAAACAGATATTCAAATGTGATTTAAACAACATTATTCCTATTTTCATGATTTGAAGTTTCTACTATTCTTAAAACTACAGAGTTGTACATTATAAAACACTAACTGAAGACTGAAGGAAATTTCTTATCTGCAGATTTCCCCTCTGTCCTTCCTTCAACACCACCACCACCACCACCCCCCCACACCCCACACCCCACCCCCACGTAGCCTACCTAGTTGCACCCCTCAACAATGATCAAATTAACTTACGTTTTGTCAGCTCTGGTTGTCCATTAAGATTCATCATCCTTGGTATAGATGGTCCATAAATATCTGCATCAAGAAGTCCAACATGCAGCGACTAAGGACAACACACAATGTGTTTAACAAAACTGTTCCAAATAAAAGAATGTCAATTCTTAATTGGGAGTTAAAGAAACCAGGACGCAATGCCGAGGACAACGTCGATTAAAAAATGATTTTATATTTTAACTATGAATCTTGTGATACTCTAAACTCATTTTCCTTTGTTTCTTAGTGTCAAAACTATCACGAAAGTGACTCTGGGACACAGTGAAACATTTGAAATAAAAAATGAACTGTTGTGTTTCACATTCTCTGGACAATGCAGAATTTAGTCATTTCACATTGTTTTGCAGAGGACGGCAAAGAAAGATACCAAGAATGATAACACACATGCACAGCCATTGTTCTGGTCATTAAACCTTAGTAATGTTGCTGTTGCTGTCATGGTTTTCTTAAACCCCCTAATATCATCTGAAGGAGAACACCCTCTAATAATAATTCTTATTCCCTCTCTCAAAATCTAACTCCTCGCCCCCTCCCCCCAAGGAAAAAAAACATGACTCAGGTAAGAACAAAAAAGAAAGATTAATGAGCAAATTTTCCAAGACAACTGATATCTAAATCTCTGTACCATGGTTCAACAGTACAGTTTAAATTTTAATGCCACTTGATACAAACCTGATTACATGCTTGCATTCCTAAAGCCAAGTTTACTGCAAAAATCAGCAACAAAAACAAATCAGCAAGTGGGAATTCAGTTATTACTGATAACTTCATTTTGAAGTTCTTGAAATCAAAAACTGCAGTGCTAATTCATTCACAATATCAATCAAACAGTGGCTGCTTTCCATTATACCAAAACCTCTAGAACTTTTGGTTGGAAATCAAATGGAAGAGTTCAGTATGACTGGAAATTTCCAAAAAAAGGACCACCTTTGAAGGAGGTTCACTCAAACTGACCAAACCAATCAATCAAAAATGTGTTTTTCAAACCCATTCATTGCTGTACTTCTCTTCAATAGATTTCCACTTACAAAGAAGATTGAGGAAAGGGCCATTCTTCTCAGTTGGCCTGATTTAATTGGAAATGTGATTCCAGTAAGTGTATTTACAGAACCTAACCTCCACTGAACACTTTAACTCTAACGCTAACTATCCAGGTTATTTAAAAGATATGTCCCCTGTATGGTCTTCATCCTACAATTTGCACGGTAATCATATTCTGACCCTTCGCAACCCAGAAACAACGACTTATGGTCTGCACTCCTTTTCATATGTAGCTAATAAAATATGGAACTCTCTCCCAGACACTTACAAAACATTAAATTTTCTACAATTCAAGCAGGAGATCCTTAAATATAAAGCCTTTCCACAGTAGATCTATAAGTTATATTTCCCTCTGCATGCATAATACTGTATATTGTATATAGTTTATAAATAATAATGAATTGTAATATAGCATGTTCTATTTATTTATTTTATTATTAGTATTATTATTATTATTATTATTATTATTTTCTTTTTTTTGTAACTTATGTTCTCGAAGATATTAGCTCTACAGCTACTCTGTAAATTTCAAGCATAGGGTATATGTATGTAGGTATGTATAGCACTCAAACACTTACAGATTGGACATCTTTCCCTCAAAGCAATCAAGGCTCTATCTGCCATGCATGGTCACACAGGGAAGCAACATTGCAATTTTTGCAAATGTGGGGCTGCCAGTGGAGCAAGTTTGTTTGAAAAGTCTTTATATGCTTTATGTAGCGTAATCAGGAAATTAAATATAAACAATAAAAGATGTACACATCTTAAAAACTGAAGGACAAAATTGCCTTTGGCAATCCCCACTCCTTGGCATAACAGGTCAACAATGAGAGAAATGATCAGATTCTACATTCTCCTTAATCAAATTATATAATGTTTATGAAAATGAGGAAGGAGAATTTTTCTGCTTTCTTTGAAATCTCCTATACCTGAGGTTGTAGACTTGCCAACCCCTCCCTTGCCAGATGCCACCACTATCACATGCTTGACTCCAGCTATTGGCCTCTTTTTTGGGAGGCCACGAGCCATTTGTTGCTTCTGATGTTGTTCTAATGACTTACTCCTGCCTCCAATGCCCTACAAAACAGAAAAGGAGTGGGGGGTCTCCCTATAATGGCCTACACTGGGAGGCTCCACCAGAATGGGGTACCTTTTTCAGGCTTCAGGTATATAAAAAGGTTGGGGTTTCACAAGTTGAGGTATATGAAGGGGGTAGGGAAATTTGTCATTTAGGTATTTATAAGGGCCTTTAATTAAAATATTTAAAACAGATGCACCTTATGGCTGTATCTGGCAATGCCTGATGTTTTATGCTTGATGTTTTCCCCTGATCTTGTTCAAGAACTTCATAATTTCCAAGGGTTTAGAAAAGGGACACAGTAAAATTGAGTAGGTATGTGAAAGGGACCTTTTGTGTCAAAATGGTATACAAAAGGGTAAGGGATTCGACTTCGGGGTTGGGCTTCCTCCTATAAAACTTTGTAGAGTACCCCCTCCCCCCTGGGTTGCTGAACCAGCGAAAGGTAGATGAAAACGGCACTTTTTTGCATCTCCAATATAAATTGTTAGGCCACCATGAGCTCTCACGAGCAGAAACTTAAAAGAAACAAGATTACATGATTAAATGATCAACAGGTTCCCAGTCACATCTTACAAGTTATGACCCATGTCGGTCAGAATCTGTAAGGCTTGGGTGCGCAAGGACCCAATCAAACTAGCCTCATCCAGGCGTTCAATTAGTTGGGGCGCAGTGCGACAAACGACGGGCGAAAAAATAGGGGAGAAGCGCAGACAAAATACCTACCAATGGGTGTTCATGAGTGGAAGCTAGTGTTACTCTCGTGTGAATTGTTGCTCTACGATTGGACACCTTAAGAAAAGAAGACCATACTGACCGCACCAGAAATTTTTGCGCCACGGCCGCCATATTTGTTGTTTCATGGAGAGACTATACCCAGTTTTCGCTCGGAATCAAAGCGAGAAACTTCAACTCTCAAAACAAAACAGACTAGAAATTCGTTTGTTTTTTATTTCATTGTTTCGCAGACTTAACTCTTATTTCCTCTCAATATCTTTTTAGTCCACTTTCTTTCATCCCTTCAAGGTCCTTCACCCTCCAGCTCTCTGCATTGTTCACATCCGGGGATGCCGGATAGGGGGAGGGAGTCGGGGTACAGCTACCCTGGTCCCAGAGGTTTTTCTTGATTTTTCTCCGCATGAAGAGCGAAAAGAAGAAAAATCAAGAAAAACCTCTGGGACCATGTTAGGGTACAGCTGTTTTACAAAAATATCCATGTAACTGATAGTTGAGATCTGCAAAAATTACTGATAGCTGAGAAATGGTCTGAGAACTAGAAATCGATGAAAATTGAACTGATAATCAACAGGAGTCTTGAAAACTCCTGATCATTAGGGGTATCTCCCTACGGGGGTCTACTTTACATACCGAATTCTGAACTCCTGTTGTTATTTCGATATTTCTCTATACATCTGCACTGTCTACATCTATATAAGAAAAGTTGGTTAACATTTTAAGACATCACACCGACTTAAAAATTTTATCGATTTTGTTGTTAGGTTTTCTTTACGGTGAAGATCTATGAAACGGTGCAACGTCACAACGAGTATCTAGAGTGACTGAAGAAAAATTGGACCTCGGAACACAGGCCTCTTTAAGGGCAAAAAATAAAGAACAGTTGAGATAAGTGTTCTTAATAAGCTAATTAGTGGGGTCGAACCCAGTAGTTTCGCGATGTGTGCTATAAACAAATACGTAATGATGTATTCACGGGAAGTTTCTTACATCTGACTTGTACTTTAGTTAATTCACACTCCAGGGTCTGTAAAACCGCATGGATCGGGCTTAAAAATGCCTTAAACAGTACAGACCTTCAAAAGTCTTCTTTGAAGTCGATTATGTAGTGTAACTAATGAGCTGTAGTAAACATTCCTCTGAACTGCATTGCCATAGAAACAAAGTCATTAATGCAATTGCAACTGAGCTTTCCACAATTGAATTAATATCAGGTAATATAGCTTTCTTCGGGCTTTAGAAATGTCGTTTTCTACTTTGGATGAGAATGATAACGATGAACAAGGGATCGATCCTCTTGTTTTGTCGCTCGAAGAATTTTCACGCGCACAGGACGAATTGGCAACAGCGACCGATGTTTTGGGTTCGAACGAGCCCCAGTTAACTGGCTGGATTGTCCATCGCGCTGCTCTAAACGAAAACAAACCGTCGTGTCGACGATCGGCTCCAGCTTTAAAAGACTCAAAAGAAGTAAGATCAAGCACTCCACGAAGGAGTGTTTCTCGTCAATTTGCGAGGAATCGAGGGGACTTGGGTGAATTCAAATACTTCTTACAACCGAGCAGATACATCGAACAGTACAGGAACGAAAAGATTAACCGGCAAGAGGCTGCCTTGAGAGAGCTGGCAAGCAAAAATGACAGACGCAGAGCGTCTGACAGTTACGTAGATTTGGGAAAAAACGGCGATCACACGGAAAATGGAACGTTCAAGAACGTGCCTAGTGTTGTGAGCATGAAAGAAGTACAAACAGCCGAAGACGACAATACGGTTAAGCCACTCGTTGTTTCCTCAAAAGGATTGAGTAGACCGGCTAATTTGCCAATGTCGGGACAATTTCACGGAAGGAAGCTTCAGTGGCGACCGACTGTTGGTAACAGGAAAATAACTAACGCCAAAGTATCCCAGTGGTAAGTCTTTTATTGACATGAAATCGACAACACCGTGTAACTTACAACATCCACACGACTAGAATGTTGACTTTATCTAAACACGCACGTATTCAGTTCAACAGCGGTTACCAACTGCTGTTCAATAAACTCGCATGCTACTGTGTTAAAGAGAGGAGAACTTAATTAGCGAGTTAAGTAATTGGTCATATGTGTGTGTAGCAGCTGATTCGTAAAGTTCCACTTCTCATTAGTGTAATAAATAGTTAATGCTTTCATTATGTTTTGATTGCTTTTAATCGTTGCGAGCCGAAAGAATGTTTGCGTAGAAGGCTAGGTCAATCGTAAAAATGCAGAACATTTGATATAATATGGACATCTGAATAGCCAGACGGTGACATTTTTATAGAGACGTTTTCAAAGCAAAATTTGTCGAGACATGTTTTATTACTAAAGGAGTAAACGGGTTTCGTGTCATTGGGCGGTACGATGGTAGCTGATTGTATCATGTCATGGAACACTAGTTTAATTTAACTTCTTGATTCACAATTTCTGTCACTGTAGTGTGTCACGGTAGCCTGACTGAACAGGCTCCGGCTGCGATTAGCCCCTCACCGGTTAGCCCCCAACCAGAAGTCGATTAGCCCCCATGCAACCAGAAGTCGAAAACACTGTCTATTTCTCGTTCTTTAAGCGTGAATATGGGGGCTAATCGACTTCTGGTTGGGGGCTAACCGGCTAAGGGGCTAATCGACTTGGGGGCTAAACGACCAGTAACTCTAGGGTCTGATCTGAGCGCGGCTGGAACGGCCGAAAAAGCAACTGACTGAGAGTGAAATGGCCGCTTTCTCTTCGTCAGTTTCCTCGACTAGAAGAACCTGTTCACAGGCTATGTCAAGGTCGCGTATGATCAATCGAAAACAAATTAGTAAAACAGACAAGAATTTTCACTTAAAAACCTGAGAATAGTGTTACTGAGAAAGAAGAGGGGAATATAATAAAAAGTAACGAAAGTTAGATTAAATGAGCAGACATGAAAGCTGCGAATGCAAGATAAATTCTAGCTTCTTCTGTAGCTGGTTATAAGAGACATTGACGCATCAGGGAATGTTGATTTTTTTTTTTCAGGAGCCAAGCACACATAGACGTTACTCTCGAGATTACGTCACATGGAAATGGTGACGTCAGTCACTTGGTCCACTCCAGCCAACAGGTCGGTATCTGTTAACATCATCAGCCTCGATCACAGGCTCTCTCTCCTTATTCTCCCTTGTAGTTGTCCTTTCTTTCTCGATGGGAATGAAGCTGAGATATCATCAAGATTACACATGAAACCTTATGTGTACGCCAATTTGAAACTGAACCACAATCGATCAGCCTGGGTCACGGAATCCGGTTCACAGAGTTGGAGTGATCGTGTCCGCTTTAGTTACCTGCCAATACACTTTCCTAGGAAAAAACGAGAAAGGAGAGGAAAGGAGGGCCGAGAACGTGTTTTCATACGTTTACCGATAGCCGAAAAGGGCCTGTTTTAGTTCAAGTATTGGATAGTCAGTTTTGAAGCTACAGTATATCTCACGTCAGTAAAGAAGGGGTAATCGGATGAAGTCTTTCATAACAGACTAAGGATTTAAAAGAAATACCATTGACGAGAAAACCCAAAATAGTCCAGTTGATTGTTATTTTTTCCAAATTAACCTCTTTAGTGTTAGCTTTATCCAATGCTTAGCCGTCGGTCAGGTTGCTTGAGTTCTACTTGTTTTTGTTGCATTTTTTTAATGAAACGAACCTGACTTTGTTTCAGAGCGAAGGTTATACCCCATTTCAGGAGAGACGATCGTCTGCGAACTTAGTTGTCAAGAGAGGAGAATTAGGAGGTGCAGCGACAACTAATCACCGGTCTGACAGCAAAAGCCAGCCTCAAACGATTGGTGTCCAGTGTTCGCCGATTGAAAAGTGCGACGCGTGGGTAAAAAACCGAGACAATGACCTGGGAAATATCTCCGGCAACGGAAAGGAGCAACTTACAGCAAAAGCACGGGGTATTCGTGGATTACACACGGCGTGCGGACATTCTTCTCAGTTATCTTTACGTGGCAGCTCACTGAATTCGCCTCAGAAAGACTCGTGTAGTGCTCGAGCAGCTGAAAGCTCAAAATGTGCGACAGGGATGGACTACTCCAAATATACAGATATGTTTAAAAATGTGCTGGAGTTTTATGGAACAAGACGACTGAGACCGAAATCACATTCGGCGGTCGAGCAACTGTTGTCCATGAAGACATGAATAATATCTGTGTATAGAAAAGGGAAACAGGCCGGGGACACAGCAGAAATCCTCGACCAAAGGCGGCAAGAAGGATGTGGAAGGTACAAAGAGAGAGGGAGTGAGACGGGATTACAGAGGTGGCTGAAACCGGGGGAAATGATAGTTGGAACGTGAAACTTTGTGTTATATTTTGTCTGTACTTTTCGACCCAAATACATAGGAAAAAATATATTTTTTATATCATTTAGAGCCTATAGAAATTATTTGACTTTTAGGAGTCTAGAACAGTGCGTGCAACCAAGCTGGGAACTAGATTCGCGTTTTAATGGCCTGTATATTATAGTTCAAACTAGCCGTCAGCACGTCATGTGACTTCCCGGTTCATTTACATTACAGAAACATATACCTTATGTGAGAGAGGACAATGCAGCTTCTTTTAAAATAATTCAACCAACTGGTCTCGTTTTCTACGAGTAATAATCAACGAGGCACAGGAAAGTTGACTATTCACTTTTAACGTAACCCACCTGTCGACTGTCAGGTAAATGTGCAATCTGATTGGCTAGCTCATGGCGGTCTAAATGTTAAAATCAGCTATATAAAGGTACATATATTCTTGTGGAGATTCACTAACAAAGTAATATAAGAGTTTATTTTTGATGGTTTCGAAAAAAAAGAATTATGAGTTTACACTTTTGATATATTATTGCAATCCATTTATTAGAAAATTTATTTCCTGCGAAGAAACTCGATTATGTGTAATATAAATCTATTTGAGATGTAGTAAAACATGATGGATAAAACTGTTTCTCAACGAAACTGTCTCTCCGTATTTGTTTTTTTTTTTTTTTTTCATGAAGTAGTGGTTCTGTCAAATTTCTTTCAAAGAAAGAATGAAGGAGAGTTTCACAAACGGCTCAGTAGACAAGAAACTGAAAAACTTTGCAAATACACTGGGCGAGCCATGATCGGGGACGGGATAGGCACCATCACCAATCGTTGCTAAGGAACGGAGCCCACACTCATTCCTCGAAGGTACTACCCGACGGGGAAGCAATGAGACCGGACTCGAGAGAAAGCAACGGAAATTTAATCAGAGTCAGTGGAGATACTTTCATAATGGACTAAGCGGAGTCCCCTCCCGATAGGGGTGGGGAAAATGGTCATTTAGCCATTTAATACTGACGCTCTTTCAAAATGTCTCGAACAGACACAGTTAATTAATTCATGTAAGAGTTTTAAGGGGTTACTCAATCCCAGGGTATAAAATGCGCTGCAATGTTTCTACTATAGGAATGCGAACCCTAGAGGTAACACGTCTGGAAGGTATACGAAGTATATGAAGGGGTTACCTTTTGGGTCAAAAATGTTAAGGTGGCCGAACACAGTTTTCAAGTGCCTTTGCCTAGTTCACTATTACTTTTAAACTATTTATCCTTTGGCGCCCGTTTTCTGCAAGAGTCAAGGTTAACCTCAGAAGGGTTTATTCTCGCATTTTGGCTAAGGTGTGTGCTGTTGCCATGGCAACGGGGCTGGTTAAAAACAAGGCTTAAAAAATGGTTTTTGTTTATTTTAAAAAAATCCAGACGTTAGATTTTTTTCATCATTTGCCCACTACGAATTGACTTTAAATCCCTTCTGTCAACACTCTTCTAATAAAATTTTGACATAGACGATTTTCGTAATTCGCCGTAAATCGTTTTCACTGCATGTTCTGAATTATTTAAAATTCCCTATGTCAAAATTCAGATTTTTTGTGATAGATCATTCACGTGGTTTCTGAACTATTTTTTTTGCCAAATTTCTTGAAATTCTAACGACTGGATCGTTAGAAATCGGCAAGTTTCTGCAAAAGCAATCGGTCTCAATTTTTCGAGCAACTGCGCATGCGCTGCATTTAACTGGGTTCTGTCGGTAACAAAGAAAAAGCTGAGAATTTCTGGGTTCTTTGCATCGTTACCTTTACTAATATATCTTTGTAGTAAAAGACTGAAGCCATCAATACACTGCGTTCAAATATAGAGCAAAATAGCACAGATACTGCGGGTGTTGAGTAAATAAAATGATCGCTCTATTGCCTACCAAAACAAACCCAAACAACTGGAATCGAGCTAAAGTATAAGTTTTCATGACCCGCAAACATAAAATTTGTCATCATTCAGAACCATACTCAGTATAGAATATCTAATTGCCACGTTTCAGCTCTAAGAAGTTCTGTTGATTTATAAAAAAACCTTCAATTTTTTTAGATACGGCGCATTCCCCGGGGGCGCATTCCGGTTCCACAGTCAATTAGGCCGTCAGTTGAGCGGTAAAGCAATAAGTTGCATGAGTTAAGTTGCAATGAGTTACTCTTACCTCTGTTTAAAAGCGAGTCTTGGTGTACAACCTTTCATACGGAAACGAGTTTTTCTTGACCGTTCATTGTCTGGCAAATCAAACTCTTTTCCATATAAAAGCTTGTACACCGAACTCGTTTTGAAACAGAGCTAAAAAGCAACTGAAATTGCTTATTAGAATTTCAATTTTTTTGCTCGGCCAGTCAAAGTGGGGGAAAGAATTATTTTAAATAGGCACGAAAAGTGTGCTTTCTCCTGTTTGCATAAAATACTGTAACATTCATTAAGCACATGCTCTTTGTTCAAAGAATGTAAGCCACACCATGCAAGAATTACGTTGCGTGGCACCCCTGAACCACTTAATTCAAAAGTTGAATGATTAACGAGGTAACATGTACAGTAGAAACGCTAGTTTGTCAGATCAACATTGAGTCCAACCACCAAGTGAATCAAACCTCAACGATTGCGTGAAACATTCAACATGCCTCCTAAAGGACGAAAAGCCACAACAACAAAGAAGAACGGCATACCAGATACGAGCAAAGCGCCCAAACAGAACGACATCAAGAGGAACAAGACGAAACGAGAAGGAAAACTTAAGCCAAAGAAAACACACAAATCGTACGCCAGGTTCATCAATATGGTACTTAAACAAGTTCACCCGGATCTCGGTATCACTAGAAAAGCCATGAACATCATGGACTCGTTCGTGAACGATCTCTTCGAGAGGATAGCGATCGAGGCCGGGAGGCTCAGCAAGTATATTAAGCGAAGCACGCTCTCGTCAAGGGACATGCAAGCCAGCGTTCGTTTGGTTGTTCCTGGCGAGCTGGCCAAACATGCAGTCAGTGAAGGAACTAAGGCTGTGGCCAGATACACCAAGCAAATTCAGGAATAAGAAGTTAGATTATCAAGAGTACAGATAGTGGACAATATGGGTCAATTATCTTTTGATATCACCGCGTAAATTTCCATGCTTGCTGGTTATATACAGATGTAACTAGCACGCTGACTGTAATCTTTCGATATATTTGTTATCGAGTGTTGTTCGTCCCTCTACACGAGTTAAGTTTAATATAAGAACACTTATGATTCGTATGACAGAGATAATTTTGCCCAAGAATTGAAAACACTATAACTTTACTTTAAACGTACATCTCAAAAAGAAATCCAATTTTTATCACTCACTCTTATGCTATTGCATTGTGGAACTAGAATGGAAATCCCTTAGTCTCTCTCCTTTTTCCTGGCAATTAATTAATCGATGTCGCCTCTGTTTTCTTGTCGTGGCATCAAGCTAATGCAACATCGAGTGTAATGGTTTTGTTTGTTTGTCTGTTTGTTTTTCTTTTGAGAATTCACAGAGCCCAATGTTTTTCGTAAGACTTTCACCTTACGTCGTCACCTGACGTCATAGTGTTAGTCTAATCTCTGATTGGATAAAAAGCTTGTAATAGGATACCGTCTACATTCATTTCCTTATTACCTCCTCTCGCGGCCATATGGCCTCTTCAGGAAAACTGTAGCACTAAAAACCAGGAATCTGGCCGAGAGGAACCGGAAATAGCCTTTCGCTGGTACAGGCCAGACAAGAAATAAAAACACATGGAGTTCCAGGCAGATTTATTATTTTATTATGTCTGTTTTTTACATTCTATCAGGTACGAGGCTATCTTGAACGTGTTAACAATGGTATAATCATGCCATTCACACTGATAGCAAGCATTGACTATAATTACCAAGATGAAGCTAGCAGGAAGTAAAAGCAATGTTATAATTGTGTAAAAGAGATGCACGGAAAGGTTTTCATTTCTATATGCATAAAAGATCCTCGAGTGCGAAAATGAACGACTGCTTTACTCATTACATTGTATACGCATGGATACAATAATACGTCACCTTTTTTAAGTACAAAAGCAAGATAAAACGTTACATATATCCAAATTACCGAAACTGGGTTTCAAGGTAGCTTAAAATAACTCAATCTTTCACATTTTAAATTATGTACAATGATGTAATGAGCTGCATTTGAATCCAATATGTTAAATAACTTGTCTCCCGCTCTTAGAGCAACACGCTTCCGACGCCGTATGCCGTGGAGGTGTCATCCAGATGTGCTCTTCAGGCTTGTTCGAGGTGTCTCCCCGATCGGGGCCCAGTTAACAGCTGTCATAGGATGACGCACACAGAACTCTGTTCTTGAGAGCTGGGTCCAAGTGATCGCCTGCGGTTGGCTGTTTTAAAACAAAAACAACAACAAAAACTTGACTTTCACGAACAGACAACGACAGCACATGAATATCTTTCTCTTCCTGGGGTCACAGCACCGAAGTACAGTCTAAGCCTCGGTCGAAGTCCCGTCTCTGAGAATAGACTGAACCTGAGGAAGTTTTTTTATTTCATTTTTCAAAGCAAAACAGCATTGCATGGAAAACGAAGACTAAGCGGTTACCTCCCAGCCGTGTGACACATGTAGAACCATTCGCAGGCCTTGCAGCTTACATCAGCTCTCATGTTTGTCATTAAGATCATTTAGATCATTCTAGTTAGACTGATGTCTACGCTCGATTACCAGCCGCTGTTCGGGAAAGGAGCCCGCGTTCCTCCCCCGTAGGCACGGCTGGACGCGTGAGGATTCTTTTGTTGGTCTTAGCCAATCAGTCAACTGCAGTCACAGACATGGTTTGCCGCTCACACGTCCAGCCGTCTCTTTTCGGGGAGGAACGTAGACCGGACACGAGAGAGCGGCGGAAATCGAGCCTAGACTGAGTCTTGTTGTCAAAGTTTGAAATTCACGTACCTTCCACATAAACATCCCGGATGTACTGGCCTCCAGTCAGAGGAATGCTGTCATGTAAAGATAAAATCACAATTGTTACCTGGGTAGAACATATATAGGGGAAAAAACACAAGTCAAGTGGAGCACTTACTTTTCCCGGCAAGGATTGAGTTTGACTTGGTAAATACCAAATACTGGCCTGAAATGAAAGAGACAGCCATGAGCGCAAACATATCCACGTCATCACTTAACAAGTGACTGACTTTATAACACTTATAAAACAGGACTCTTAAAACATACGAGCTGATCTTGCAAGCAGTTGCTGGGTAGAACGTATTGGGAAACTTTCTTGGTTTCGTTTCGCGAATGAAAGTAGCGCTATCGTCTGGTGTGAATGCAGTAATGGTACCTCTAAAACGATAGAAATGGATTCCATGTTCCAAATAACAGAATGTTTCACCGTGCTATTATTATGAAACCCGAACCTTTCAAATTCGTTTACAATGTAATCCTCTTCATTTTTGCCGTTGCTAGTTGTCGTTCTTTCTAATGGACTAACTTGTCAAAATCTGAAATCCAAGGAATTGTAGTTGCGCTTCCTCAAATCGAGGAGTGGTTTTTTAGTTCATCAAAATCAGGCTTCAAACAGACGGCAAAGCTCTTTTAAAAAGAGATCACGCGCATGGCAGATTTACCTTCTTACCTGTGATCTGACGTCTTGACAGAAACACAACTGCTGTAGATAACTGGCTGGATACTTGATGGATCTCTACTGCGGTAAAGAACACGGTCCTGGAAGACAACAAGAAAATAAATTCTAAACTCTGTTTCAGGCGCTTCTTTAAAGCACTCAAATACGTCATCCCACCTAGGTGCCGTACATAATTGACCTCATTTTCACAAACAAGAGTGCTTTTGTCCGGGCATATATGCCGTCATAGGCCGGGGGGGGGGGGGGGGTCCCATACAAAAAGGACGGGAACGCTTGTCAGAAATTTTGAAAAGAAACCCTACAGTAACTAAGAGGTACCAAGAACCTATTTCGTGGGCATGACTTGAAATTTTTTTCACCCCTAAGAGGTGCCAATTCTAAAACAACACATGTACACTCTTTTACTGATGAGTGAATTCACGATGTAAATGAGACAAAACAAAAAATCAGCTGATTGTCAAACATCTCCGGTCATATTTTTTGGCTGAATACCCTAAAAAGCACTGTGAAAGCTCCTGCTGTGAAAGCTCCTGCTGTGGACATTTTGAGGCTGAACACCTTAAGAGGCACCAAAACCACGTGTTAAACCCCCCCCCCCAGGTTTAAACCCCCAAAAGGTACGACAAGCCCACCCCTGTCCTTTTATATGAGAGTCCCCCCCTGGGGTGGAAATTTACTCACCGTCCAAGAAGGCGTCCTGTTTTTAGATGACGTGTCATAGTTGTCGCTCTGTATGTCATGCTTGTAACTCGGTAAGAATTTGATTGGAGGTTCAGTGAATCCCACAAATACTTTTCCTGTTGTGGATCAATTGCACGCAACTGTTACCATAGATTCCTTTATCATAGTGGCTGTGGTAATAAAGTAATATTGCATCTTTGTGCGCTTGATGAATTGATTGGCCAATAATGAACCACGAAAGTTGAATAAGGGATCCAGAAGCCAAAAAAAAAAAAACAAGAGAAAGAACTACTTGAGAAATTTTTAAAACCAACACATTGAGGGAGTGGTGAAGAGCACTTTAAAAATTTGAACTATGATTGCATGCACAAGAAGGCACGGCTTAGGCAGTCCTTAACAACCTCAACATGAAAATTAGATACCAACAATATACAAGACTACCATATGATAGCTGGATGAAATCAAAACTCACCTTGTTCCTTTAGATCTAGAAGCTGATCTTTCTCCAGTAAATCCTACAAAAAAAATAACAATCAGAGACTCACTTTTTAGACTATGTACCATGAGTCTACATTTTTCTACCAAAACTGAGCTAAGGGAATGCAACGCCATGAGGATCAAAAGCATGGTGACGTAGTATCACCCTAAAAGAGATTTCCAGTTCTACAAAGTATTCCACAACACAGAGATTAATCTTTCAGTGATTCAATTTATTGAACTGGAAATCCACAGCTTGAGGCAAATAAGCCCCAAAACAAGACAGGGAGAAGAGGCAGATTAAACACAACCCATTCACAGTGACTCTTCACCTTGGGCTGACACCTTGCCGTGGTGGTGAAGCTTGTGTGTCTTCATGACCCGGAGAGCTGTGCCGGCGGGGACTTTGTTCCCTGGCAGGTCTAACCATGCCGGATTGGTCGAAGGGTAGAGGCCAGACGAAGAACAGCCCCTGGTCCTCCAGGTTGGGGGTTGGGCGGCGGGCTGATAACCCACTCCCAGAAAATGCTATTTATTACAGAAACCGAAGCTAGAACTACCACTGCACCCTATCGGGAAGCAGGGGTAAAAGATGTTAACACCCGGTTGGAACAACGTGCGAAGCAGCAAATGACGCATAAACCGCCGACGAAATTGCTGTCGCCAAAAGCGTGTGTGAAGATCGGGCAATGGAATGTTAGGACAATGTTTGAGACTGGTAAGTGCGCACAGGTGATCAAGGAGATGCAGAGGTATGGTATTAGTATTCTAGGAGTAAGTGAAATGAGATGGAACTCTTGTGGGAAGTTGAGGGTAGCTACAGGCGAAACTGTGCTATACTCAGGAATGGATGAAGGTGAAAATCATGAGAGAGGAGTTGGCTTTATTCTGTCCAAAGAAGCTGCACAATGTCTGCTGGAATGGGAGCCAGTGTCTGAGAGGATAATCAGAGCCTGGTTCAACTCGAGGTGGCAAAAGGTTACCATCTTGCAATGCTATGCCCCAACAAATGAGGCAACGGAGGAGGTGAAGGATGATTTCTATGACCAGCTACAGATGGTTTTGGAGCAGGTGCCATGTAGAGATGTGAAGATCGTCATGGGAGATATGAATGCTAAGATGGGAATGGATAACACAGGCAGAGAGGAGGTGATGGGTAAACATGGAGCAAGAGCTGAGATGAATGCAAATGGTGAGAGATGGGCGGACTTCTGTCAGGCAAATGAACTGGTAATCGGTGGAACGCTGTTCCCCCATAAGGAGTGTCACAAGCGGACATGGAGGTCTCCTGATGGTGGTATTGTGAATCAGATCGACCACCTGGCATTTAGCAAGAGATGGAGGAGCTCACTGCAGGACGTTCGCGCGATGCGTGGAGCAGACGTTGGGTCAGACCACCACCTGTTGATGGCAAAAGTCAGGCTAAGGATTGCCAAAGTGAGAAAGGGGGATAGTGGCCGAGTGCGTTTTGAGGTCAGCAAGCTGAAAGATCTGGAGGTTAGGAACGCATTCAAGCTAGCACTGCATAACAGATTTGAGGGTCTGCAGCAGTTGATGGAGGAGGAGGAACTGTCAGTGGATGATGAATGGAGGCAGATTGAACAAGGTTATGTGGAGACCTGCGAGCAGGTGCTGGGTAGGGCAAAGGCAAACAGGAAGGAGTGGATCAGCGAGGAGACTTGGGAGTTAATCGAGCAGCGAAAGGTGGCAAAAAACACCATAAACATGGCCAGAACAAGAAACCAGAAGAGAGAGGCAAGTAAAAGATATCAAGAGTTAAATAGGGAGGTGAAGAGGAGGTGTAGGAGAGACAAGAGGGCGTATGTGGAAGCAGAAGCTGAGAGAGCTGAGGAGGCTGGAAAGAGAGGTGATGCAAGGACTTTGTACGAGATCACTAGAAAGCTAAGTGGGAGGATCCAGAATACTTGTAAGCCAGTGAGAAATGAGGCAGGCGTGTTGCTCAGGACAGCAGAGGAGGAGATGCACCGGTGGGGGGAGCACTTTCAAACAGTGCTTAACCATGAGGAGCCGATCAACCCGCCAGAGGTGGAGCCAAATGACGAGCTTAACATCAGGACAGGTCACGTTACACGTATTGAAATCAAGAATGCTATAAAGAAGTTAAAAAACGGGAAGGCTGCAGGATGTGACAATATTCCACCAGAGGCAATTAAGGCGGGAGGGGACACATCCGAGGAGGTTCTCCTGGGCCTCTGCAACAGGATATGGAATGAGGAGAAGATACCAGAGGAGTGGAGAAAAGGTCTGCTAATCAAGCTGCCCAAGAAAGGTGATTTGAGCTACTGTAAAAACTGGCGTGGCATTATGTTGCTGAACATGGCAAGTAAGGTGTTTTGCAGAGTGATCCTGGAGCGCATCAAGATTGCATTGGACGAAAAGCTGAGAGAGGAACAGGCGGGCTTTCGAGCAGGTCGAAGCTGCACGGATCAAATAGCAACACTGCGGATTATTATAGAACAGAGTATCGAGTGGCAGTCCTCCTTGTACATCAACTTTATCGATTTTGAGAAGGCCTTTGATAGTATCAGTAGAGATGTTTTGTGGAGGTTGTTGCGGCACTACGGGTTGCCTGACAAGATAGTCACCATCATCAGAGTTCTCTATGAGGGTTTCTCCGCACAGGTGGTACACAATGGACAGAAGACTCAACCATTGGATATGAGGACCGGGGTAAGACAAGGCTGCCTGCTATCTCCCTTGCTGTTTCTGGTCGCCCTGGATTGGGTGACGAGGACAGCCTTTGACAGGAAAAGAGGTATTCAGTGGACCTTTACGACATCATTAGAAGATCTTGACTTTGCCGATGATCTGGCCCTACTGTCACACAGAATACAGGATATGAGGGATAAGACACGAGCCTTGGAGGTACAAAGTGCGAAGGTAGGCCTGAAGATCAATGCCACCAAGACAAAGCTGATGCGTATTGGTACCAAACGTGGTGATGTTGTGTCGGTAGCTGGGAAGCGGGTTGAGGAAGTGGATGAGTTCACATACCTTGGGAGCATTGTAAGCAAGAAGGGAGGCACTGACGAGGACATTCAGGCACGAATTGGAAAGGCAAGACAGGCATTTGCGATGCTGAGACCAATATGGCGATCCATGGCACTAACAACCAAGACCAAGCTGAGAGTCTTTGGGACAAATGTGAAGGCGGTGCTCTTGTATGGTTCTGAAACTTGGAGGCTGACCAAGGGATTGGAGCAGAAGTTGCAAGTGTTTATCAATAAGAGCCTGAGGAACATCTTGCGGATTTGGTGGCCTAGAAAAATCAGCAACAAGGACCTTTGGAGTCAAACAGAGCAACAACCAATAGAGGAAGAGATAAGACAGAGAGCTTGGGGCTGGATTGGCCACACACTGAGGAAACCAGATGGACACGTAGTCAAGAGGGCACTAGAGTGGAACCCACAGGGGAAGCGAAAGAGAGGGAGACCCCAAAACAGCTGGAGGCGCACGAGAATGGCAGAGTTGGCGGCGAAGCATGTTACATGGAATGAGGCAAAAGGCACTGCACAAAATAGGGTTAGGTGGCGCGCGCTAGTTGAGGACCTATGTTCCACTTAGGAATGAAGAGGATTAAGTAAGTAAGTATTCGCAGTGACTGTTTCAGTTTGCCAAATGGCTTTTCATCTTCCTAATCAAGTCAGGAGGAGCATTGTTCAGATGATGTCATGCAAGTCACTCACTGGCGGCAGATCTAGGGTACACGCCTGAAGCCTGAGAGGTCAGCCCTCTCTTAATGCTAAAAAATGTAGAGGTTTAACACTGCGTTGCACACACGCTCATGTCTGAAGGGCCACTGTGCAGTGATTGTTAGATAAAGCTAAAAAGGGGTCGGTCTATAATTGTCTTCAATCTCTGGGGTAAAAAACAAAACCCAAATCCGTGGTATCATTTGAGTGTTATATGCTTACTTTACACTCAGGATTTTCCTGGTCTTTGTACTTCTCAAGCAATCCATCCACTTTTGATCTGTCCAGGGTAACCCTAAAGTTGAAATCTCCCAACCAAAACACTCGGTCAAAATTGGCTGTCAAATCCAGTTCTAAAATGAAACACAGCAGAAGTATAATGTATTAAGGAATGGCAAGAAACCTTGGAAAAACAGACATTCATTTTGTGGAAAAGCTGCTAAGGAAGGCACAGCTGTACTTGCAGCCAGTATGAGGCAAACTGGGGCACTTGCTTCAGTCATTTTTTTTGGTTTTTGTTGTTCATCTTTTTGAAGGGGCAAAGTACAACACACTCTTATGTGTCATGTGAAATTTTCTAAACAAACAGCACTTGTGTAATAATATTGTAAAACAGACAACAGTCCTTCTTTAAATACTAGGATCTTTGATCTGCAATGTGTGCAAACTCGTACAAAAAAGGATCATGTTATTCTACTGACCATTGTTTCCGCTGGGCTGACCCTCAGGTGATAATGACAGAGACTTGCAGATTGTCTTGTAATCACTTACACGGTCCATAGCTTTGCCTTCATCAGCTGCAAGACAAGCGACAAAATGCATGCTTAAGACTTGAAACTAACTTCCAATGATAATTCAGGCAGGAGAGTATCACATTTTATTATAACAGACTCCTAAATGCCAGGGCATTGAAGCAGGGAATCAGAAGGCTGCATAAGAATTAAAGAAATCAAAAGCAGTGGCCTTGATAAATATAAATATTAGGGAAAGGTTTGTGCTTGAACCTGGCCAGTGTTTATCTTCAGTTCCTTAGCATGAAGCGACTAGGGGTATTTTAACTTGCTGTTAAGTTGCCAGTACCCATTTGTACACCTGGGTGGAGACTGGAGGCACTGTGAGAGTAAATTGCCTTGCCCGAGGACACAACACAATGATACAGGCATAGTACACTCTTGACTTAGCAGATAGACACTAATTAAATAAATGTGTATTTTGTACGACTTGACAGATATACAATCTTTTCCTATTTTATAGTTAAATCTTAATTAAAATACCTACAACCTCAAAATTTCATGAGAACTACAACATTTGGTTACTGTAGATGCTTGTCTGAACAGTTCATCAGCATTTGTTCATTTCCTCAACTCTGTAAAAGTATGCCTCCCTATCATCACTTTTTGTCAGGATTAAGATATCATTCACAATTTTGTTCCCGATAACATTTGTCCAAACTAAAAAGGAGAACTTACAAGTAAAGTGAGAGTCAATGAAGAGGAATGATGTTCCAAATATGCTGAAGGACACAGCCAAAGCTCCCTGTAGCGAGAGGAAAACACATCTCAACACAATCTGTAAACATACTATAATTTTTGCTATATACTTAAACCTTGTAGTTTTGCTGTTGGTGAGTTTTGTGTAACTATTGTAAACATACAGAGACAAATAGCAGAAACAAATATTTTCTCCATTTTCCAAAAAAAAAGTATGCAGATCACTAAGCATGGATTTACAAAGACAAAAATAAACAGTCATGCCAATTTTACCTTAGTTTTAATCATATGACCCACTCTAGTAGATACACTATCTTCACTCACAGCTGCAATAAAAAGAAAAAAGAAAAATATTTAGAATGTCGTATCTGCCTCAAGTTAAATGTCCCGATAAACCTCAGCCTCTTCGTTGGACTGGCCTTAACATGGGGCAGTACAACCACAGCTGGTTGATTTTCAAAACAGGTCAATGAACTACATACATGTAGTAATGACCGATAAAAGAGTTGATTCATGCTGGCAGTAAGTTGTTTCTCTGATTGTGGTTCTTACAAAAAAAATCAGAGCTAAATTAATATCATCCGATAACATAACAATTTATTGTTGGCAGATACTGCCTCTGAAAACTCAAATTGTAAATAGGTCCTCTGACTAAGTTAATTTGTCTATAATGGAAATAGAGCTAAACTTTTTTCATTACTTAAAGGAGTGGTCATGCAATTTTTTACTGGCATGACAGTACAGGGGCATTATAAAAGCTAAGGCAGTGTTATTAATCAGGAGAAAATAATTTCCCAGAAATTGGTTAGCACATGCTATAAGCCAACAATATTTCAAAATGACTTATCCCAGTTCATTGCATTGTTGTGAATTTATAATTCTGAGTGCCTGTTTTCTGTTCTTATGTTCAAAACACTTTTTGAAGACTTAAGCATCTCTTGTTTCCCTTCAGTTTCACAGTGTGTTCCTTTGCTTTAATCAAATTTGAAGCAAATTAAGATGGTTAATTAAAACTCCCAGACTAAGAAGACAACACTTACGAGAACAAAACCAGACAAGTTCTCTCCTGATAAACAGTGCCAGGTGTAACAACCCAAAAGAACAGGAATACATCAGCACATGCGATGGACCAAGAGTTTCTTGAAGACGGATCTCCCACTCTTTTCTGTTGAAACAATTTTGAGATTAAATTTTGAGGTTAAATTTTGATCCACAGTTGCATCTGGACATGTTGTAATAACTGGAAAAAACATGTAAATCTAGGCTGCGTTCCTTTGGGGTGATCTGGATCAGGATCAGTGATCCAAGATCTGTCTGGATCATGGTGCATCAAAGAAAGCGATGAATCCATAACCAGAATGGATTCATCAGTTCTTTTGATGCACCAC
The DNA here is from genome assembly GCF_042242905.1 of Orbicella faveolata. Classification (NCBI taxonomy): domain Eukaryota; kingdom Metazoa; phylum Cnidaria; class Anthozoa; order Scleractinia; family Merulinidae; genus Orbicella; species Orbicella faveolata. The sequence continues at coordinate 10,613,255 of NW_028301565.1, forward strand.
GATCCAGACAGATCTTGGATGACTGATCCTGATCCAGATCGCCCCAAAGGAACGCACCCCTAGGCTCTTTTACGTTATGAATCAAATTTAACTTCTCTCAATTTATACTTTCCAGCTCACTCTGGAATATTTCATGAATTATGAAAATTAACACTCTTAGAAATTATAGTTTTTGCCAGTAAGTAAAGTGTAATTAGGGTTTCAAGACCCAAAGACCAGAGTCTACAAGACTTTTTAATGCCTAAATATTTCAAAATTAATGAAGCCACAGAGATTTAGGGAGGTAAGTTTGATTCCAGGATTCTGGCAAGATTGAAGGAAGTATTTTATACAGTATACCGTTCATAACTTACAACCACTCTTTATATTGCAGCAAACTGATGTTATTAGAAAACAATAATATTTACCTTTGAGATGTACTCTCTTGGGAGCCAATAACATAGAGGTCTTGTAAGAAATCAGTTGAATCTGGTATTAAAAAATCTTCTAAGTAGAATGGAACTTCCTGTTACAAAATGAAACAAAAGTTATTAAAATAATTAATAGAGGGATCAATACAGAGTACTACATTAAATGCTAACATAAGCTTTGCATTTCTTTAGAGTTATAGACACACAGCTTTCAATGTGTACATTCTCACAAAATGTTTGCTAAAGTTATATGAAGAGTGACCATTTTCAGTTATAGGAGGGCCAAAATCTTACCTTTTCTTCATGCATATTCCAGGTAGCAACAAAAATGCCAATTTGCCTGTCAGGGAAGTAACGCTCCATTTCCTCCTTTAAAAAGTTACCACTCCTTGTCCGTGCTCTTCTTGCAGACACACGTGGAAGCAAGGTTGATGTAGAGAAACCAGACGCCTGTCCTGTTGATCTAAAAGACAAGTCTGTGTCTGACGCATACGTTTCATCGTCAGTGACTACCTTCTCCAGTGCCCTGCTGAGCTGCCTTAAATCAGAAGTTGAATTATGTTGGAGATCATCTTGGATTCCTTCAGTCTGATACACACCTTGATTCTGATATACTGGTATACCTTGATTCTGATATATACCTTCATTTGGAGGTACACTGTCATACAAACCAGATGAATTTGTCACAACACCTTGGTCATTAAGTTCACCAGTTTGCACTGATGGGATATCATTTTGGTTTCTTTCACTTGGATGCACAGATTCATACAACCCAGATGCATTAGTTCCAAGAGTTCTGTCATTAAGTTGACAAGGTAGGGTAGGTAAAGTCGAATTAGGGTCTCTTTGGATGGGCTTACGCTGATTTTTAGACTCTGCATCACTGTTGCTTATTGAATTTTCTTCGCTGTCGCTAACACTTGTCAAACTGTCATTTGAGGAAGATAATGTAACTTCATCCTCAGCAGGAGGTTCATCATACAATACAGATGTCGTCTTCGAATTAGATTTAATGGGTGTTGAGCCTGTCTGTGTCGAGATGTCTGCTTGCTGCTGTTCTACCCTCAAAGGGTGAACAACATTCTTTTTCAACATCTTCTTACCCAAATCCTCGTTTTTCGCACTATTCTGGTAAGATTTAAAGTTTTTAAGAAGTTCCTTATTGGAACCTATATCTTTAAGAGGTTCAATACCCCTAAGATTACGATTAGCACCTCTATGCCCATCGCGAGGACTTCCAAAAGATTCACTGGAACCGATGCTGTCCAAACTACCTGTGCTCCCACTGCGCTTCAGAGGCAACGGATCCAGCATCACATTCAGAACATGTTTACGACTTCTCCTTTCATCTTCTGAGCCAGATGGAGAAGTCCTTGGCGACTCGTAACGACTTCTTTTGATGCCTTTCGAATTTAACGCCGCGACACGCGGATTCCCTTCCGCCGTTCCTGAATTCGAACGAGGAGAAGACGGAGGATGTGGCACAAATTTCACGTTTTGAGCATCTCCTTCTCTAACTAACAACGGTGTATCTTTTTTACTCTCAACAGCTCTATTCGACGACGAATCGAGTCGATTTCCGGCTGATTGTGATCGCCTTTGCTGAAGAAGTTTAGGCCGGTCAAAGGACTGCTGCATAGCTGTCGTGCGAAGATTGTGGTTGAAAAACGAGTAATTCCCACCATCAGCCATGATGATTCAATGTTACATGCATCTTATACTCCTTTTCGATGAAGAATTTTTATAACAGGGGAAAAGAGCACGAATATTATATAAAAATTAAAATCTGTTTTTCATCCGCCATATTGTTTATTCGCTATGGTGATCGATGGTGATCATGGGCTTTGCCAACTACATATCTGTGTGGGAGGAGTAGGTAAAGGTGACCAGGGGGGTGAGTATTTAGCAGTTTTGGAATGCAATTTTGCCCAGGTTTCGAACACAACCTAAATGAACCCACAACACTTGTATGATGATACATAACAATGTACCTTGATTGCGCAAGAAACAGAAATGTGTTACTTATCGGCCGTACCACGCACTACCTCTTCTACCACTCCCCTAAAAAAAATGCGTACCTCAGCATGGGGTCGAGGCAAATGGCAAGATGGCGGACGGAAGGTCTCTGAAAAAGTTCCTGACAAAGCATCGTCATTTTGAACTTTACAAAGATGACCAGAACAGAGAAAAGGTATGCAAAGTGTTTTCAAAGATGAGTTTTAACATTTCTGTTAAATTCGGACTGACTTCTGATAGGTTTGCCATTTTCCTTCGCACGCTTGTGGGTATCAGCGACATGCGTTTGTTTGTTTAATTTCTAGCGTTTACTATTTCATTCTTAGCGAATGAGTGGTGCCATTGAACTTGTTATTAGACTTCCAGTATGCAGAAGTTGAGACAAGAATAATCATCATCTTCAAGATATGTAACTAAAGACTGAAGATAAATATTAAAGAGGGAACTTTTAACACGAAAGAGCGGATCATGTTTGCTGAAGGCATCCGCAAGCGTCGAATGTCGATCAATAATAATAATACTACTAATAAAAAACTTTATTTAAGTGTCTTACAGCTTTAGATACATATGAGTTGGTGGACACTCTGCCAACTATCGACTAACTGTCTATCAGGTGTCAATCGAGGGTCTATCGAGATGTCAATCCAGTGTCAATCTAGTGTCAACCGAGTATCAATCGAGATATCGATTGATTTTCAGTCAAGATGTCAATTGAGTGTTGATCAAGGGCATCAATTGACACCCAACGTCTGATGCCTTTGGTACACACACTGCTCAGTTTCAGTGAGACGACAAGATAGCTGTGAAATACAAAAAAAATCCTATTTAGTTATTCAGTGGGACATGATAGACTTTTGTAAGCTCCATGACCATGTAGAGCAATTTGAAATTATAGCGCAGTTTGTCCAGAACTTACAAGTTGAACTGGCTCTTCACACTGTGAAGCTCAAACCACACTCATGGCTTTCAGCTTCACTGCTTTAAACTTGTCATTTGTATCAGTTCTGATTTTGCTCAAAACGGATATCGATTCTTGCGTTTGTGGAATATTTTACACATTTTTGTGTTTTTTTCAGGATCGAGATGGTAAAATAGGCTATCTCCCAGATTTCACTTTTTTTTCTTCTTAACCTATTCAGCTAACACTAGTTATTCACTTCCATTCTATATTAGGTCAAATGTAAGTTAACTGGACATGAGTTACCTGCAAGACTCTCTGACCTTGAAAACTACATAAAGGGAAAAAAGTATCAACGATTGACGAAGGAAGTTCCAGATAAATCCCCTGGCTATGAAGAATACAAGGAATTCTTAGTACCAAGTGAAAAGAATAGGTAACTGATACATCAAAATGATTAACTGAGAACTTTTGTGAATTTTTTTGTTTCACCTTTGCATCAGTATCGTTGGTAATGTAACCTCAGTTTTAGAATAACAAGACAACTAAAGAATAACTTAAAACATGATTGCCAGTTCTTAGACCATGTTTGTGTTTTAATGTTAAATTTTATGGTCACTTGAGCATAAAAAAAAGCTATGGGAATGCTGGCTGGAGACTATACAAATACATTAATTTATGTCTTTTATGTAAATAAATATAACTATGTAAACCTGTTAACTTTCGCAATAAAATCTTAGAGAGAGAGAGAGAGAGAGAGAGAGAGAGAAACTGGAAAGTACACTGAGTCCTTTGTGTAGTAGTTGTTGTTGCTGTTGTTGTTGTTTGTACTCTGTGGTAGCTCCAGCTTCATGAGGAGCAAATGAAAAAAGCCTGCATGATGAACAAATTTTTGCTGCTCCTCAGAATAACACATCTGTTACATACTGTTTCAATAGAGACTGCCTCTGTAAACCAAGGCCCTTGTATTTTTTACATTTCCCGAAGTAACTTGTTGAATTGTTCTCATACAACTTTACAGGAATCAGCTTTACTGCCAGTTGACCAAGAAATACATTAACAATGCTCCTCATCACATTCAAAGACATGTCATGGGAAAGCACTTCGGCAGAGCTCTGGAGAAACGTGAGGCATAACTTTTGCTTTTGTCAAGGAAATTTTGATTTTCAAAATGTCAAGCAATGTTAAGTGAATTTTGCTTGTGTTAGATCATGAGAAACTAAACATGGAAGCTGAGGAAGCTGATGAAGACATGTGGGTGCCCTCAGATCTGGAATCAGAATCGGAACTTGAGGAGGAAGAAGAGAGCGAGAAAAAAGAGGAAGATGAAGATGATTCTGGAGGAGAATTCTCATCAGAAGGTACGTAGACTTGCTGAAAGTTCTTTCCAATATCATTTTCCCATTTGTTTTGGTTGTCTTTGCGTTCGAGATTTCATCGCTTATAACTCCTCAGAGTTGCCTAAGAGGACATTCCTTCCTTGTCATTGTTACAGCTGTTACTGTTTTGGTGTCGTCTTTATTCTACCGTTACTTGCCCATTTGTTTCTTTTGATCATCAACGAAAATTACGATGATTACGAGAAGCTCAAAACTATACCTGAGTTCTAAGACGTACAAGAAGCTCACCTATAGTCTCTTATGTATCACACACACATCCTACTTTCGCGGACATCACTGATCCCCGCAGTATGCAAGACGCGTGCCACACCTGAACGTAGTAAATACAAGTCTCTCCGTACCTCATTAGTTAGAGTTCATGGATTCCAATCCAAGCTCGTGACATCTTCATCAATATTATTTTTCTGTAGGAGAGGCTTGTGTTCTTTTTCCCTTGGCTTGCATTTCTGAGCGAGGGCAGACATGGACGAGTGATTTTGCACTGAGCAAGCGAGCAGATGTGGGGGGGGGGGGGGGGGAGAGGGGAGAGGGGAAGGAGATGTGCCCCTTTTTTCAAGTTCTTCTTTAGATGTTGCTGATGCTAATGCTTATGCGCTAGTGAAACCAGCCCGGAGGAAATGACGATGGAAAGGAATACAACATGGACAATTCCTGTGTTTTCAAGTTTGGCTCTCCGATCCGCTGAATCTTTTAAAATGATGGAAAGCTATGAAATTCTTGGAAGAAACTGCATTCGTTTATTAGAATTCATAAAGATTAGGGGGAATTCTTGGTCTCGTATAGTTTTGAACAAATTCCCTCGCATGAAACGTATTTGAACGTAGTTTCTAATTTATGCAGTTCTTTTCGTAAAATGCGTGGTCAAATGTGAGTTATGCCATAACAGATTGTAAGGGTTTTGATTTGGTTTCTGACTTTACCAGGGGAAACCAACGACGGTTTTCTCTCAAATGCTTTAAAACGCTTTTTAAGGCCATCTGGAGTGCTTTTGACGCTCTGTAGCTTAATTTTAGGCTGCGCTATGAAATTTTTATCTGTTTGGTTATTCTGGGGGAACTTTAGTCCTCTCGAATGCATTGAGGCTTATTTTGTCCATTTCCCGAAAAACTTAGGTCCTCTTGTCTTTCCGAGAATCAGAGCTGACCTTTTTGTGGTGGCCAAAGCGACAATTTTATCACTCCGAAAACAAGAGGGGGTAAATTTTTGATATCACGGAAGTTCCAGGTTACAATTGTAAGAAAATCGGAGAGGATTAAAACCTTTCAAACGCATAATTTACCGAAACGATCCCTTAGGTGCCCCCGACTTAAGAGTGCTAGCAAAGAGCGATTGAGCAAGTCGACAATTTGAGATGTTAAAAGTTCTCTCTGCTTCTCGCAAACATGATTTGATTGATTCTCTGTTTTGTGATCAGATGAAGAGGATCCATATGAAAGAAAAGAAGATGGCTTAAAAAGGACGCTCAAGGTAAAGAACGATCCTTCATGAACTTAAAGTTTCAGTTAGCCCTTTTCAATTACTCAATTGTCAAGAACCTTAGACTAACCTTATCTGTCTTACTTGGTCTAACTGACGCGACATGAGTGTAGTAACCGAGTGTGGAGAGCATACCCTTATATCCTTCCCTCCTTCTTCAATTAGCGCCTGGTTCTCAGGTTAATTGATACCTGTTCTCTGATTATCGTATTCCGCAAACTCGAGCGGATGTGAAAAGAAGAAGCACACCACACGGGTTACAAAATTTTCTTTTTACAAGATATTGGATAGGAGTATTTGAGTACTGTGAGAGGCTCGAAGTGTGATAGGCGGGACGAGGCGCTGGGGATTCTCTCCTCATCCTCATCCGAGAATCTTAAGTAAGCGTATAACAAATGCGTGCTAATCTAGATTTTCAAGTCCAATCGTTACGCAGGCAGTGTCGTTGCTCGATCAATTAAGTTAACTTTATTTTATTGAAATCGTAAACTTTCAAGTCTTATTATGTTATTTCTCACTGATGTTTATTGCTACATCTCTCACCAACAGAAAACAAACGAGACTAAAGCGACGAAAAAAGTAAAAGCAAGTGCTGGTCCAAAATTAATAAAGCAAAAGGACATCAAACAGCCCAAGGAAACCAAAGCAAAGAAATCCAGCAAGACATAGCCTGATAATGGCTACTGCTCGGCCTCTGTTCAAAGTCTGCCTCCTTTTGAAGAGAGACCGAGTTGTGCATCATTCATTTCACACTACATCCGGGAGATTACAGAGATTACTTCAACTCTTTCAAGGCTTTTCATAGGGCTAGAAATGGATTGACAGGATTGTGTCACGCAAACGTCTGCCATGTGGAAGAGGGATACAAATTTTGAAGAGACGATGTGTTGCAAATAAAAAGTAGGAAATTCGCCCGTGGTAAACGACTACCACAGCATACAGAGTCGGTAATCTAGGAGAATGATTATCCCATCCACAAGCCTCTTCCAACTATCATTTTTTTAAAAATATATTTAAGGTTAAACGTTGTCACGCATTACTACAGATCGAGACAGCATCCACTTTTTTTTCTCCGTGGGTCCGCTGAAGAACAATTCACGAAACATCTGAATGTTGCCACGAGCCATCAGGACGCGAAAACGCGATAAATTGTACGAGTGCCCTGTTTTCCGTCAGTAACCTGATTCTCCGGTCCAGGTCGCTCGCGGAGAGAGAGTACGTGGCTGCGAGCGACCTGGACCGTCTGAGAATCAGGCTACGTGTTCACAAAATTTTCCTAGACCACTGGGAATCTTTCTCTTAGATCATTCCCTCGTGATAACATGTGTTTTTTCATGCAAAAACATCGACTGAGAAACGTGGAAAAGTTCCTCGTACATGAGAAATGTGCGAAGAAAAGAGGCTCTTGCATGAAACAAACACTGGATGAAGAAGATTTGAGAATTTAGGATGAGGAAGTTGACTGAGAAAATAAACGATGAATCAAATCTTAATCCTGCTGATGTCGATTTACTCTTGTTCAATGTACATGTATTTACAGAAACATGACAAGTAGAACTAACTGTGAACAATACTCAAAGCATGCGAGTGAGTGGAATCGACTTTTGAAGCTCTAAATGGTAACTAACCACGTTAAATGCAAAATACTACTTGTCAGAAATATCCTTGAAATTATGTTTCCGTCTTCCTTTTCTTAGGGAAGCTTGTTCTATTTACGCTATATTCGTGGTAACGAATTGTTCTTTTCACTATTTCGAATTTCAAACTAACAAACAAACGTCTGTAAAACTTGAGATATTTTCCTCGATAAAATATATGAGACAAGGAAGAGTGCAGAAGCGGCCTATACTTAAGTGTGCGTTTTGTTAAAGATTGTTATGTCCCTAAAACGTTTAAAGCGAATAGAACAAAAATTTTGTAAACCTTATTACAAGTTATTCCGCTGTTCACGGCATGAAATACCTCACCGTTCATCATTTACGAATATGAAGAACAACCTTTTCCTCGACATAAAGAAAACTGTCACAAAACACACTGTACAACGGTATAAAAGTATTTGCCTAAAAATCTGTAAAAGTCGATAAAAAGTTCAAAACTCTCGACAGAGAGAGCGTTAAGGCTATAAGAATGTTTCTTTTCACTGGTCGTGCCCAACAAGACCCAGTCCTCGCACGAGCAGTCGCACAGCTTCCAAAGGATCCTGAACCATGTCCAAACGTCGTTGCCACTTGAGCGAGTTGGATTTCCTCGCCTTATAAGGCGTGGCCTTGCATGGCGTGGGTGGCGCTAACTGACTTATGGTATTGTCTGATTTGGATTTCATCATGTTTCGCTTCGTTTCCAGTCTGTGGTTTCGTTCAGCTATGTTGTGTACGCTTTTGATGTCCTCCACGATCTTTTTCATGTTGAGAATTTCACGTGCGATGGAAGAGTCCCGGCATAACAATACAAGAAGACAGCAAGTCTTGGAGAAGATAACACTTTTGTCTCTGAAATTCGCCAGGAGCTCTACCAAGGTGTCGATGGCATCCGGTTCCTCGTAAACGGCTCGATAAACGGATGGGTACTAGAGAAGAAAGAAAGAAATGAATCTTTGAAACTTTTCGCGGGTTCCTGTGGGTTCGCAAAAGATGAATCCAATGGAACCGACAGATACCGCTCACATATCATGGTTCACATCCGTCAATACGCATTCTAGGTCTTGAACGAGCTACTTCACGATTAGCGCATCTTAAAAAGTATAAAAATTTCGCAAGTTCGTCGATTATAATCCGTGTTAATCTTCTCTATCCTTAACCATCCGTGTTCCTATATGGTTTATTGTTGTGCCCGATCGTTGCATCGAGTGATTTCCTTGACCGCTAAACAATCCAAAAGAGCGACAACTAGTATTTCATGTATTCCACGGTAGCTTCAGGAAATATGAACCATCTTCGTGCTCAGTGCATGCTTGTATATTTTGCCTTTATCAATGAATACACTACTGTTTGGAGACAAAAAAGTCTTTAAATATTGAAAACGAAGGCTCAGTTAGTATCTCCAACAGAAGAACGGAATGAAAATAATCGAAATCCAGCTCACCTTTCCAACGTTAAAGAGGATTGATATGGAGTACTTGATGACCTCCAAGTGCGGTAAACTGCGGTTACACTTCTTAATAACTTTGAAGATTACAGGCAGCGCGCCATCTTTTACTACCTGTTGACAACACACCTCTGATAGACGAGTGACGACCTCTGCGGGGAGACAAAAAAGCAACTAAATATTGTTTTGTTGTGCGTTGCAAATTGCATATGATTTGAGGAAAAGATGCATACCGTTATGTTCCGAGAGTAAAGACCCCCATTTCTTTCTGATTTAGCAACCTGTTCCTAACACTACTTTAGAAGGGTCACAACCTTTTTAGGGGGAGGAGTCACTATTGTCTGGTAGCTAATAATGAGGGCCGATCAGTCTTAATAATTTAATGACAATGTTTTCAGTATATCGAGGACATCATTTCCACGGTCTTTCAAAGTGTAGATCACGAAAAAAATGTGGTCGATGTGTTAACTTAAAGGCTCTTTCTGTGCGGGGGGTCCTCCATAGAACAGACATCTAAACAACAATTTAGCGGTTGAATCAAACTGATCATTTCCTCTTTTCTCGTGTGGCCAGGAAACCCACTAAAACGTGCAATATTCGAGTCAGAAAGGCAGTGTGGTTCAATGGACTCGTCTAGTCTAAACTTACCCAGATTAACAAGCGCTCCAACTATTCTACTGATGTTCTTACACTGCAACAGAAAGTCCAGAGCAGATCTGGTGCGGTTACAAAGCTTCATAGGTTCAGTTGCTGCAGCATTGGCCGACTTGATGCGCTTGCGCGCTCTTTTAACCTTGAGAGAGAACACCTCACATCTGACTCGGTAACCGCGCCAAAAGGCCTGGTGATACCAACGAAAGACATAAGTCATCGATGAGTAGTAACAAAAATTTGTCGAGGAAAAGTTGAGTGTTAAATAGTTTCCGTATTCTAGCTTATTACAATGAGCTATTCAATGTTGTATTCAAAATGTTTGCCAGATACCAAAAGAGCCCGGGGTATCCAATCGATCAAATCGATAATCGATGACAATCGATATCAATCAATACCAAAGATTCGTGTGGTTATCGATTGGTATCGATCTTCAATAACCATCGATAGATAAACTGATATCGATTGGAATCGATTGGTTGCAGATTGAAGGAATCGGCGCATAAGTATCCCATCTTTGTACGCAGTAATTGTAAACACATTTCATTTTAATCCTTTGAACGTTAATAGGAGAGCAAGACTCTTTTCTTTCTCTTCAACGTCCCGTCCACAGGTATTCGTCTTCTTTTGACAACTCAAAAGTTTGTTCCCGTCCTTGCCTTGCCTGGTTAACAACTTTAAACGCGTTTCCGCGTTCTCCCCCCTTCTTGTCAGAAACACTTCACGGACGTTCACCTCAAAACGGCAAGGATGATAGCCTTTGGCGATGCACCTTATTCAGTAAAGCCTCTTGCCGGACTTCTTGCGTAGACATATATAATGACACGGAAAGGCAATGACGGGCAAGTGGGTAATTCGAGTACACGTGCAACGGGGTATATTCTTCGCGTTGAGAAGACTGGGTCGGAATTATTTTACCAATTTCGTCCCCTGGGCTTCCTAAAAATGGCGGATGATCGGACAGGTTCGAGGTTGCTGTGCCAATCGATAAGCAATGGATGAACAGTTTTTGTGTGGTTATCGATTGATCATTCATTGACCTATAGTAATCGATACCAATTAACTAACTTTATCGATTGATATCGATTGATCGATTGGTTTTTCGATTATCGATTTCCATCGATTGCATACCCCGGGAAAAGATAGGCCGCAATGTTTCAACAACATTAACACCAAGCCTGTTTTCGAACCTGAATTCGTAGTGCAGATTCCTGTAGTTTTCTCAAGAGCTTCCTAGCCATGACTCCCCTGAAAAGGGCCTGGATCTTAGCTGCTCTTTTGTGCTTCGTCTCCAGTTTCTTTCGCGTTGCTCTTTGTAAGACAATAACAGCAGAGCGAAGCCTGGTAAACCGCTGACGTTCAAGAACACTGCGCCACCAATACTAAGGAGAAAAGAAAGAAAATTTTGAGACCACTGTCCTTACTTAACAAATATGGCAGCAATACTATACTGTCCTAATTATACGTCGATTACCTTTATGAACGCTTTGGAACATTGTCGGCGTAAACTTAGTAATCGTTGGATAAAGTTTAGGCTAACTTTGAAAACTAACCACATTGTAGAGAAACAACAACACAACCTGAGCAATTTGACATGTGACAGTTTCGTACTCGACAATGATTGGCTCAAATAACTGGTAGTGCAGTAAGCTCTATCTCTTTATTCTGCATTCGGTAAAATGTTGCGCGTTACTGTTGGCCCTCGTTAACTAAGAAAAGATAAATTGAGGTCTGTCGGGGGTTGACATAGGAACAAGAATGCACCGCCTCCTAGACAAATCAAATCAGGCGAAAAATTTTCTTAAAACGATTTCACAGTTTTGTGCCGGGGGACTTCTACCTGGATAAGGAGTACAGCATCCATTCGGGCTTTCGCCAAAGCCATCGCACGTGCTCGGCGGTAATATCGCTGAATTCTGATGACGTTCAAATGATGATGCACTGCTGATGCAAACTTGTTTAAGTGTACCAGGCGCTCCGCTCTCTGACGCTGAAAAAACAATGTTTAGTCTTGCTAGACACTATCACCATGAGCAAATTCTATGAAGAATCCAGTAGGCGTTTAAAATATTAACCAAATGGCAAATAAAAGAGCGATGTAGTAACGAAGAAGTGGGCTTTTTACAAAGCTATCCCATCATTTCTTCCATATTCATGGAAGGATGCCTTTTCCGAGGAGGAACCGAATTCTGAATACGCGGTTCATAGTACTACAGGTCTTAAGACCCTCATTTCCTTTATTATGCTAGTTACAAAGGGCAAGAAAGCTTAACTAGTGTAAAAAGCAATGTCTTACTTCAATCCTTTTCCTGGTGATGAATCCCCTGACTGCCGCCTGTATGATGCGCGCAGCACGTACGTCACTCGCGATTACACGCCCGCAGTGCCCGCGGTAAGCGGCCTGTAAGATAATAGCAGCTTCCTTGAGATTGCGGTATTCCTCGCGAGCTCTTCTTCCTGCTACATTGCTTCGGAACCATCTCTGGATCAGAATCGCCGCTCTGATTTGACAAACAACACAGCGAGCCTTCCAGCCGCGATAACATGATTGAAGCTTAACAGCTGCGTGCTTAGACGCCAGAAATTCTTCCCTCATCTTCCGAGAGGCAAAGTTTGCTCGGACTTTTCTTTGCAGAAGGATTGTAGCGTGTTTGAATTCACGGTAATTCTTCTGACACCGTCGTGCCCTTGCCGTTGCTTGCAGTACGATCACCAGTTGTTTCGCACGGCAGTAAGCCCGTCTTTGTATCATTGCTCTAACGTTGGTCTGGATAAGTATGGCAGCCTTTAGTTTCTTCACTTTACCTCTAGCTTTGCTCCCTCGGTAACAGCTCTGTGAATTAAAGGAAAAACAAAGGCTACCTTTAGACAAGGTGTTCTACAAACCAGAACTTTGCACAATCCATTTAGCTCCAGGGTTAAAGTTTGAACATTTGGAGACTTCGAATGAAACTACAAAGCATAAACTTTGTCCCCAGAAATCAAACTCGCTCACCGGACCTTTTCAGCACAAAATACAAGTAGCGTCCGGGAGCCCCAAGGGGCATCGAATCCTAATCTATGGTCACAACTGCTTAGCCCTAAAATGATATTGAAAACTAATAAAAACTTTTTTCTACACTTCTTACTGTTGATTACAGGAAGGGACGATACCTGAATTCTAGTTGCTGCCCATTGCATCAGTTGGCATCTCTGGCGGACCGCTTTCCCCAACATGTACGCTCGATACCGACCTTGAATGACGACCGCCGCCGAGCGTTTTCTAAGAAATTTCGTCCTTTGTCGACGCATGCGTACCATGGACTGAGCCAGCACTACGGTCTGTCTAACACGAAGATATGCCTGTCGCTGACAATGACGTCTAAAGTGGGACTGAATAAGGATTGTGGCATGTCTAAAACAGTGATATTCTTCATTGATCTTCTTCATTGTCACTTGAGCTCTGTACCATTGTTGAATGGTAACAACTGCTTCTCGTTTTCTTACAAATCGCTTTCTTACTTGATTGCGACGAACCGTTGCTTGTAATCTGCACACGACTTCTCTTACACCAAGGAACATTCTCCGCGTAACTTTTCGTCGAAAGTTCGCCTGTATCCTGATAACAGCTCTAAGCTTGCGAACGAACTTCTGCGCAGCGTACATGCGACACGCAGACTGCAAAGTAATGATGGCACCGCGGATCCCGTGATACGCAAAGTAGGTTTCCTCCATGAGCCGAAATCCACGGTAATACCGCTGAACTTTTAGTGCTGCTGCATGCCTTCTCTGATTCTCCTCCAACATCTCACGAACGCGCTGTCTTGCTTTGAAACCACGGAAGCGCGCCTGTATGACAGTGGCGCTTTTACGCATTGTCTGGTAACACTCGCGTTGTCGTTTGCAAAGCGTATTAGCTCTGTATCTCGTCTGTAATGCAGAGGCAGTTTTCTTCAGCTTATGGTAAGCCATGACCAACTTCCACATGCGCGCCACAGCCTGTATCTGAATGGCGGCTTTCCTAGTTCTTTCGTACTCACTTCTGGCCAAGGACATTTTCCAGTAGGACTGCAAAACAATGGTGGCGTTCTTCAAGCGCAAGAATTCTGTTCTTTGAACACGGGTCCTGATGCAAGCTCTGCGGTGTTGTTGGACGGTGATGGCTGCTGATCTGATTGCGTTGTACTGTCTTCGGCAACACCATGCTCTTATCTCGGTCTGCAACATAATGCAAGCCTTCCTCTGCGCCAGATAACTCTGTCTCGCCTCTTGCATCTCTCGCCTAGTTCGGAATCGCTGTTGAATGACTAAAGCGGCGACCCGAAGGTTCAGATAGACTCGTCGCGCAATATGCCGCCTCGCTGCTGCCTGGATAATTACTGCAGACGATTTCTGGGCGAGGTATTTGGAGCGACATGTGTAACCACGGAAGGCGGATTGGATTATAAGAGTAGAGGACTTCAGCGCATTGTAGTTCCGGGCTACTGCTCGGCCAAGAAGCCAGGCGCGGCATCGAAGTTGTAAGACAAGTACAGCTCTTTTAGTAGCTTCATACTGCTTCCACGCCAGAAACCCGCGAACACAAGCCTGAATCTTGACAGCGGCATTGCGCATCCTGCGCAGTCTCGCTCGTACAAGGTATCCTCTAACTGCCATCTGTAATGTAATAACGGCGCCTCTCATAAAGTGAAACACCAGCTGATCACGCTTACAAAGTATTGTCGCCCTAAACCTCCGCTGGATCACCAGCGCTGAATTCTTCAAATTGGTGAATCTCCTTCGGTGTTGAAGCATGCGCGTTTGAGCTTGCACTTTGACGATAGCTCTCCTAATAGCGAGGTACTCCTTCCTTGCCTTTTGCATCTTACACGTCGCTTGGATCAGCCTCACTGCTCGAAGTCTTCTGGCCAATTTTCTGTCGAGCCAACCACGTACACAAGCCTGGAGACGAATGGCAGCACTTCTCAAAGCAAGGAAACGTTCCCGTTGTCTTCTAGAGTCGTGCATAGCTCTGTACCTCTGTTGAAGAACTATGGCTGCGTTCTTCATTTCTAGGTATCTCTTACGACAGAGGTAGCTACGCCCTGCCGCTTGTGCAACGATGCACGCCCCGCGTTGAACGTGGTAATGCACGTATTGACGCATGCCAATCACGCGGGCACGGTACCGCCTCTGGAGCATAATAGTGGCTTTCTTGAGATCGTGAAAGTGTTTTCTCGCCAAATACCCACGAGCTAGCGCTTGAACGCGAACGATGCACTTGCGGGAAATATTATAGGATTTTCTGGCGAGGTATCCTCGATAGGTCGCCTGGATTTTCTTGGTAGCCCGTAGACGTTCTACCCGTTTTCTTGCTTGATAACCACGAAAAGAAGATTGAATCTTTATGGCTGCTTGCTTCAGGTGTTTAAAATTGGAACGCTCCTGACGGGCAAGTAAGAGGGAACGATAGTGAAGTTGTAGAACCATAGCAGCCTGCCTTAAAGATCGGTACTTCGTTTTGGCCACGTGGCTTCTGTAAGATGTTTGAATCAGCACCGCAGCGAAGTGCAGACGTTTAAGATCTTTCCTGACTTTCCAACCACGAACAGCAGACTGCAAGACAACAGCCGCCTTAAGAATGTTGTAGGACTGTCTCGCACGATACCCTCTGTAATGCGCCTGAATGCGCATGGCACACGAGCGTATCCGCTGGTACTGTGAAACGTGTGAACGAGTCAGCAAGACGGAGCGAAAGTGCTGCTGTATTACAATAGCTGAGTGCTTCATCTGACGGTATCTTTTCGTAGCAGAATACTGGCGGAACGAAGCTTGAATCATGATGGCCGATGTGTACTGTACAAGAAGGTGTTTGCGGACAATGTTTCCCCTGACTATGGCTTGAAGACGAACAATGGCAAGACGAATGCGTTGATAATCCATGTTCTGGTGACGGCCTTGCATCAGAGCGCGATAGCGAGTTTGGATGACGCTTGAAGCGTGTTTTAAAGCCAAGAACTTGTTTCTCGATAGACAACGGCGTGTGTGCGTTTGAAGGGTAACAGTGGCCTGTTTGACCCGCATTAAGTGCTTCCGGCATCTGTAACCTCTATAGCGCGATTGAATCATCACGATAGATAGTTTGGTCTGTTTAAACTTCTGCCGAGCAGTTTTTGTACGCAGCAACGCCCTGAATTTTCTCTGGATCGTCACAGTGGATGCTACAAGCTTGAGGTATCTTCTCTGAGCGACATTCTTTCTCACGAGCGACTGAATCAGTACAGCAGCTTCTCTTCTCTTTAAAAATGCGCTCCTCTGCAAGTAACATCTGACAAAAGATTGGATCTTGACACAAGCAGCCTTTTGAGTCTCATACTTGTGCCTTTGCTGCCGTCCAAGGAAAGCCGCTTTGAAGTAAGCCTGTAGTCTTCTCGTGGCGTTTTTCATAACAGCAAACCTTCTTTGTGCTTGACACATCCTAGTGTGAGCTTGTATCTTGATAGTCGCACGTTTCAGCAAAACGAATCTCGCACGGTTTTGCCATGCGCGCACGTGACTTTGGATTTTAATTGCCGCTCGAATTTGCCTTACGACGCGGCGATCACGTTTACCCCTGAAGAACGACTGTAGCGCAATCACACATTTCCTCAGCTGAAGATATCGTGCCCTATCTCTTCTCCCTAACATCGTTGCTCCGTAGATTTGCTGAATTAGCAAAGTCGCCCTTTGAAGCCGCAAAAATCTCCTCCGTTCTTTGGCTCCTCTGGTGAAAGCTTGAATTTTAACACAAGCCGCGCGTTGCTCAACAAACCGTCTTCTTGCCACGTATCCTCTCCAAGCAGCCTGCACTATCGTCGCAGCTTGGTTTCTTTTTACGTGTCGTTTTTTCTGATTGGCCAAAACGATAGCCTGTAGTCGCACAACAGTTTGACGGAAGTTTCTGTACCAGTCCAGGACCTCTCGGCCTTTTCTAAAGGCCCGGTAGTGAGTCTGGATGCACCGAGCGGCTTGGTGACGATCGCGAAGTTGTTTGCGAAATAGGTGACCACGGTACACAGACTGAATGAGGACAGCGGATTTCCTTACGGCTTGAAATCTACGGTGTGCCATAGCGGATCTGGCTTGTGCCTGTAAAAGGAGGAATTATGAAGTTAAACGGTTACTACCATGGGTACGACTTCGAAAACCCAAAAGACAATTTCACTCATGGAAATCTAAAGGAAAATAGTCTAGGTTTGATAAAATTACTACATATCAGCACTGAAGCTATAAAAGGAGCGTTATAATGAGTTACGCATGGACAAGAAAGATGATTTTTCTGTGAGTGATACAGATGTACTCAGAAAATGAAAGGCGACTTCTCTATATAGAAGCCAGCCTAACACGTTGTGGTTAGTGGTCCAGAAGCTCTACCACTGAGCTACAAAAGACTCGTGGTAGCTAACGCCATTAAACTAAGTTCATGTGAAAAACATGAAGGGAAAGTGTCTTAGAGAAAATAGCAAAAACTTGCTCTCCCTTCGTCTATTAACTTGATATTTGATCTTGGTGTTCTGTGCTGTACGAGCGAAGGTACTTATGAAACCTACTTAAGATTGAAAGGTAACTTTGTTTACAAGAAACTTGTGTCTTGCTCCAGTTTTACAGCATTAAGTAAAGCACTAAAAGAGTTACTACTACCGTAACACACAAGGTTTCGCTACAGTTGATATTCTTACCATTTCTTACCTGAATGAAAACTACTATCCGTGCAACGTTCTGTGAGAAAAAAAAGGAGTGGATACAACTGATTAAGGACGTTCGCGCGAAATGTTCTACCCGATAGATTTTCTTCAAACTTCTACCGGGGACAGATAATGGATTACTTATTTCAGAAATGAAAAAAAAAAACTGGAAAACTAGTCTGATTTTGAAATTTGACGCGCGTAAATTAGCCTGAGCTCCTGGGTTTTTAGCTCAAAATATCAAAGATGAATCGACGGAGACAAACTATCCTAGTAAAATTTTGTATAAGTGAATCCGTTGCGTTAATAATTGCAAACGTTTCCAACGTTTTCACAAAACTTAACCCTTTACATTATAAGAGATGTTTGAAACTTCAAACCGCCGCACAAATAAACGAAGAGCTAAAAAGAACGGAATTCGATGGTGCATTTTGCAAAAAATTCAAACTTCTAAATCGATAGATTTTCTTCATTTTTCCGCTAAACGTAAGAAATCGGTGGAGAAAATGATCCATCAAAAGAAAAACTAGGGGTCACCGTACGTCCAAATCCAGGCAAAGCTATAGCATCTGCCCTATCACTGTTCATTTTATTACTTAGCGCGCGCTCGTGGCGTGTGAATTAATAATGGTAATAGGACTGAGTGGAGTCCAATTCGGTCTGTAATCATACGAGTGATTAACAAACTCGGACGACCGATTCCGATTCCGATTCCGAGTCCGATTTGTTAATCACGAGTATGATTACGGACTGAATTGGACGACGCGAAGCCCTGTTACCAATTAATCAAAACTATGACAAAATTCGAGAAACGAACAAACCATCGATTGAGCGCTGAACGAGTAAACGTCGTTATGAATGCTGAAAAACAGCAGTTTACTCAACAATGTGTACCGCAACAGCGCGCGCAAAATGACGCGTACTGTCCAATTACAAGCATGACGCGTACACTGTCCAGTTAATGCTCAAATCGGGCTGCTGATAGCCAATCACGTTCGAGAATTTCGTTATAGTTTTGATTAAGTTGTTAATCATTCAGGTAAGGTAAGCCCATCATGAATTGTAAAGGACACAACAAAATCATACTGGGTCATTTTTATGTCGGACAAAATAGCCTTTCAATCGGGGATAATTCCAAAAAAGGCGGAGAAACAAGAAAGATGATTGATCTTGACACTAATATTTTTGACGTCACTGGGCAGTGTTCAGTGTTGTGAACGATCGAATTCAGATTCTAGTCCTTGGCAATCAATTTAACTAAGGTAATTTTAAACATTGATTTAGCGTTCAGGAAATTATTAACTGATGTTGTCCTCGAAGCTTTTTTCTAAACCAAAGTTTTTCAATTTGACGAACCTTTTTCCTCTCCAGTTGCCTTCTAAGTCGATGTCGTCTCCAGGCCATCTGAATGCAGCGCGCGGCCTTCGTTTCCTCGCGAAGATCTAACAAACGCGCGCAGAGATACGCCACATAAGTAATAACAACCTGAAATGAACAAATCGCGTCTTGAGTTAGAGTGGCAAAAGCATGAACAGTTTTTATGAGCGGACGGACGGACGTCAAGAATCTTTGGAAAAGGATATGTAATGCTTTTATTTACCTTCTCGTCGGGAATTGTGTAAGACATGTCCGAGGCCTTTGTCATCAAGGGAACACCACCCAGTTCTTGTACCTGAGATAAACAGGTGAAGGAATAATGAGAACAATTCGATACGGGAGCGCGATGGCCTCACGGTTAATGCGCTCGTCTCCGGATCGAGCTGTCCGGGTTCGAGCCCTGGCCGGGGACATTGTGTTGTGTTCTTTGGCAAGACACTTTACTCTCACAGTGCCTCTCTCCACTCAGGTGTATAAATGGGTACCGGCAAATTTAATGTTGTGGGTAGCCCTGCGATGGACTTCCCCTGCATCCCATCCAGGGGGGAGTAGAAATACTCCTAGTCGCTTCATGCTACAGAAACCGGAGATAAGCGCCGGCTTGATGAGCCTCTTGGTTCGTATGCAGACTTTACCTTTACCTTACCATTTGATACAGCCATGGAAAACACCAACATGCACAAACTGTCTCTCACCTTCTCCGCCATTGTGCGGAAATTCTCGCGCTCGTTGTTTTTCAATTCCTCTAGAAGTACGTTCGTTCCAGAACCTGAAAGGAAGGGTAAGAGAACCTAATAATTAAGTGTTGCACAAAGTTTCAATATATGTCTTTAAGAACAGCTAGGAATACTGGAGAATACATTTTATCTCCGAGAATCGATTGTCTGATCTCATGGTTTTCGTTAACATAACGTTTTCTTATGGCTAACGGATAAGAATGAGAAACGCTACGGAATTCTTCTAAGGAATAATGGTAGATAACCGACGGCACTGCTGAAGGCATGAATATAACCTCGGATCAAGCTTGGATGAGAAATAAAACATGACAAAAGGACACTGTGATGTTTGGAGGCAACTGTTGCTTTGGCTCACTTGCTAAGATTCGTCACTCTTTCTGAAGTCTTTTCGTGCCACAAATAAAATCGAAAATGGGATTTTGGAAATGATGCGCCTGCTTACCTGGGCTAAATGTCGCCGTCCACGATTTCACATTCATTCCTTCTTCCCCCTCGCTGTCACTCGTGTCGTGTACCCCCGGATTGCAGGTCAGACTTGTTTGTTCTTTGACAAGTGACCGGGGGAGTAGTGAAGGGTGATAATGGTGAAGTAGGTAGCAGAGTGCACGACCGTCCGAGAAGGAGACAGTGAAATTCTCGATCTGAAATGATAAAGGGATTCAAACAATGGTTAGACACTTGAAAGCAAGATAAGATATTATATTTCCCACCCATGGGTTTATCTACTTCTTTTCTCTTTTTTGCGTTCTCGGTTCTGGAATTCCAATGGTTTTTCTTTAGACGTGTTATTAAATGAATTCGCATTCTTACCTTCAAACCGTACAGTCTGCAGACTATCTTACACCATTTGAAGAGCAAGCGCAGCCGATCTGACTGGAAATACAGGTCTGACGAGTCACGGCGTTTCCCCGCGAAATCTGTATTGTCTCCGTCGGCCCAGTTGTCTGCAGCAGTTAACTGAACGCGGAGAAGCCTGGTACTCTCCAAGTGAGCTATTTCCTCCTTTAGCAGTTTTTCGCTAAGAAGCACATTGACCTGTGACAAGTTTGTGAAAGAAGTTGTATGGTCAATGACAAAGTTGACTGTTCAGTCTTCTTCTAGTCATCAAACGGCATCGCAATCAAGGCTTTTATAAATTTATTCCTCAAGAAGGGAAAGCCGGGCGTGTAACTGAAAGATATTCGGAACTTTTTACAATTCTTTTTTAGGGCGCGCACAATACATTCGCCCTAACGCTTCTGGCACGAATGAGTCAGCCGTAATACCAAGTTACGTTTGAAACTTCTGCATCATCATATCTTACCTGGAAATGAAAAATAATCTGCCACAGTAAAGCGAGTGTTTTCTCTCTGTGTCCATCCACAACATGGCGCGCGTCAATAACCCCACCTGATAAATAAGGTATAAACACTTACGTTACACACGGAAGGATAGTTGATTTGCCGTACAAAGAGCACGTGTCCCGAACAAGGAGGGTGAGACACGCACGAAGGGGAAAATACGACGAACCCATGCGTCCTCAACCGTGCGTAAGTCGAGCTGAACGCTCGCGTGGGCGCATCGAAGACAGACAAGTGTACATTTACTGGGGCGAACTTTGAGATTATCGAAATGCGTAGCGCACTGCACTCCATACACAGATGGAAGTATTTCTCGTTGATAAGAACCACTTATCTTACATTTAACTCCTCCGACAAGAACACCTCTTTCTTTCAACGCGTTTATGAAGACGTCGACGTTGTGTATTTTCTGTAAGAGAAGAAATAGGAAGCGTCAGCTTAGTCTACACACATTGTAAGTAACACATTGTAACACGGAGACTTGTATTAACGAAATGAAGATCTCTTCCCTTTTCTGTGGCTTATCTCTCTCTCAGCTATAACACAACTCGACGGTTCATTCACCTGTAATCTGGAGATGGCTGGAACACGGAGACTTGCCGATAACTGCCAATCTTGAGTCAAAAGCTCCGCCACGCGTCTGCGCATTAAAACAGATTGCCTGGTCAGTATTCAGCTAAATGAACTTTGATATCAAAATAACGAATTGATTAAACTTTTGGCTTGCAGAATTTTAGACGTCCTCCATTCAAGTCACTTAGCGAGGACAAGTGAAAGTTAGGCCATAACATGTTATTTTCCCATCACATTTTGCGTCTTTTTAAACACTGGAGAACTGGAAGCATCTAAAGTGTCAGCCAAACCTAGAGAGTTAAAAAGGTAGAGGTAGGCACTCACGTTAAGCGCAGACCATCTCGGAGATCTATGGCGATGTTCTTCACGGCATAATCAACCTCATCAATTGCTCTCTGAAGGGAAATAATATGAAAGGAGTGTTGCAGTCAAGTACTGTATCAGAGAGATCGAATAAAGTCCTGAATGTAAATGTTCCGTTTTTCAACATCAAAACTCAAGACCAGTGGAATGAGTTCCTTACCTGAGAATGCGTAACCGAGTACCCCAGAAAGCTCAAGTGCTTCGTAACGTCTCCTTCTCCTTTGAGGTACTCACGAGAGAACGTTAGTAGAAGACTGCGACTTGACTACGAAATAAAATGAAACGTTGCGGTTCAACATCTCTATGAACTATGCAAGTAAACTTACATATAAACAAAAGTTCACGTTTCACAATCAGTCTAGGGTCTCGGATTGTTAAGCGGTTATGATTTTTGCAGTTCCACGAAAGTAACACCAATGAGATTTACTATATTGATCTCCGCGGTGTTGTAGTGGGAAAATAGCTCACTAAGCACTCCGGGAGACATCTTTTACTTACTACGTAGAAGTTTTAGAACACTTCTTTTCTTAATGCTCTCATTAGTATTGTCTACACGGGAGTTCGTACCCTCTTACCCGCGACAGTTTTCTCAAAATTTATTAATACCCAAACAGCTCAAAACGTGTTCATAAACTGGATTAGCTATGTTAGCACGACTTCTAAAGAAAGTGTCCTCTCCTTTCACTAACTTTTTGGAACTTTGGACATTACTTTGCGTATAAACTTCACGTACAAACCTTGAAAGACGCATCTTTGTTGAAGAGGCATGGGTTGTGATCGATAAGCCGAGTCAACTTAGCGCGATCCAAGAACAACACCAACAAAAGAAACTTCTTTAGAGTAAACTTGCCCAGCTGTTCTACATAACCTGTGAGCAGGAGTTAAACGGTGAAAGTAGCTTAGGTATAATTTTTTCGTTTTATCAAAATCATTCGAGAAAATCCGTTCTGTTGCATTGTTTGTTTTAATTTTGTGATTAATTTCACAAGGTCGCACGTTTCCAGAGAGGCGCAGTAACCTGCCTTGGGAACACGGTCCTGTACGCCATGAAAGTACGCAATGAAAACTCTTAAACTGCATTATCCAATGATGCAGTTTTTAATAATGGTGTACATGTTTATGCTATGGGTAGTGCTCAATGAACTAGCGAAGAAGCAAGATTCCTGGCTGGAGGAGATTCTTTGGTGCAGTACTTTTCAGACGCATAACACTTTCAAATCCGCAGTAATGGCAAAGAAACAAGAAGACAACTTATCTTAGCTGTTCCATGTTGTAGTATTTCAAGTTTATATTGTAAATCGGAATCAAAAAATAAATACATCTGCGGCAAAATAGGAAGTAACGTCTTGCACTCTGCTTTCGGGCTAATTTTGACTATCAGTCTTTCGACTGTGTAAATTTTCATCAGCGCCCGAAGCAAACTGGAACTTGTGAGATATCGTGGTGTGTGGAAAGCAAGTTGGTCAAGTCACCAGAGAGTAAGGGCACCTCAATCGCGAGGGGGAGAGGGAGGGGAGGCTCCCAGATATACAACAGGGAGTGTGAGTAACAAAAAGCCTAGATTTTATGAAACGATAAATGAAATATAAAATTCGTTTACCTTCCCGGCACAGTCCTGGGACCTGTGGATGAGCAAACGCCCTAGCAATATCCGGGTTACCAAGTAATCGACTACTGAGGAAATGCGTCAAACCTGCTACGTCATTATTGGAGTAAATGGGTAAAATTTCACCATATATGGTCTGAAAAACAGTGAGTAAGAGCAATCGTGAATGAACCTTTACAGAACATGCAGTAGAGCTTCTTGTCCCAGCTTACAATCAGCTTCTAATGTCAAACAAAGGAGGATAGTACAAGATCTTGGCAGAACCTTGGTAAAGTTGATCAAGGAAACATGACTTTTTTTTCTGCAAATTCAGATAGTTTAATTTGCCATTACACTGGATAGCTTACCTCCAGTCCAATTCTCAGCCACAATGTGTTATAAGAGAGGATCATGTCAATAACCTGCTGTTTGATTCCTGAAACAAATAGTTTACTAAGAGTTTGTATAAGTTGTAAGATTTTTTTGCTTTAAAATTCTTTCAAGTGACAAAACAACCCACCACAGGCTGGAGCACCTGTCCTGGATTAATGTTGTTAAATGACTTGTGTATGGTTGAACCTCTTCTTGGAGACACCTCCACAATACGTACATCTCTAAATTACTGACAGCTCACTTGGTCCCAGAGAAACAAGAATTGATATAAACTCTGCCCCTGTGATACAGACACCTCCATATGCAGGCACTCTGCTCTGGCCCTTCACTGTCTGAAGCGGAGTGAATGTCTATGACAACCCTGTCTACTTACAAATTTATATACCCATCATCAAGTTACTATCAGTATTGTACATATGGGAGTGCCGAGCAGAAAAAATGTCAACTTGAGAGTATGGTGGTCACCAGTAAATTTCCTGTCCCAGCATCTCATGTATTTCATTTTCGGCAGGTGAATAAAAGTCTCAAATTATTTATCTATGGTGAGCCATGCTGAAGGATAATCGTAATCATCACAAGATCAAATTTCAAGGCATGCTGATGGAAATAGAAAACAGCTCCTTGTTGTTATTCACAAGTTTCATTCTCCTTAGGATAGAAGGTTTGTCTGACAGAAATTGGACAGTTTGTTTTCTAAAGCTGCTAGAGGTGAGGACCCTCAGACGTCAAAACACAACATTAGTACAATAGTCATGAATATAATTTTTATTTACCTTCATGCACCTTAAAATAATAAAAATGCACATAAATACAGTAGCATGACTAACCTAAATCAGCATGTAGCTTTTTGTCAGGTCTAATAGCTAGCCGTCCATTTTCCACTTCAGCTTCTATCTTGCAAATGACATGCCCTAGGGGTTCTGACTGATACAGCAGACAAGCAGATCTTCGTAAATGGGCCATCTTACGTCTAGCAGTATAGGTCCTGAAGGAGAGGACCTCTCTTGTGGGAGCCAAAGGTTGGGACTTCTTTATGGCCTTAGTTCCTCCAAGGATGACATTTCCTATTGTGGAAATATTATAAACATTTGCACATTCTCAGGGGTTTCATTATGTTATCAGCAGTTAAGTGCGACTGGTTTTCAAAAGTAGGGAAAACTATTTGAGATGAACTTCTAATGTAAGAAAAAGTTCCCTCTTGATGGTCAAACCAGGTTGTCAAAATCGTCCTCTTAACCAGTCAATTTTCCTGATGCCCAGCCGTTAATGAAACTCCTGCATTCTTTTCAACAGCATATATCACATCTTACCTTTATCATATTCAGCTTGAGTGCCAGAATCTGTTGCATCAGGTGGAGTTAGGACAAAGTTCAGCCATTTGGTGAAACCTAACAGACAAATAACAAGTCAGTCATTAAATGAAACAACATCCGCATTCTAACTTGAAGATAAAGTACATATAAATATTGGCCCCAACTTTATAGTAGCTAGCATTTATTCTTGTGAACAACACACTCTCAAATAACAAAATCTAATCAGTATCAAGACCTGGTTGTTTTAATCTCACTCAAGTACAGGCACATAAAAATAAACCAAAATTTTTATTCTAACCACACCAACAAACATGTCTGCCCTTTTTTCTACCGATGAAATCTTTTATTCTATTAAGATATGTGATAATATGTTGTTATTAAATTTTGATTGTATTTGAGTGGTGCCCAACTGAAGTCCAAGGAATGCAGCCTGATGACCTTTCACCTGATACCAAACTTGTCAACTGACTCTGAATTCTATACCTTCTTCTTGTTTTTCAATCCACCGCTCGTCATAGTACATGTTTTTTGCTGCAAAAGGCATCGGATGTCGTGGAAGGTTGGTCCTGGGAGTTTTAACCAGTTGCAGTTTTCTCTGTGGTATTCCTTTTGCTGCAACTTTTAACTTCACCTTTGGCTTAGGCTTCATTTTCAATGTTCCTTGAATGAACACAAGAAAAAATACTTAATTTTGAAAGATATCATACATTTGATTTATAAAAGCAAAAATGCATTAAAGCCCCAGCCAGGACTTAAACCCGGGTCCAGTGTGCTAACCATTGGACACCGCACATCCCATTGTTTTCTTTAATTTTACTGTATTAGTTGATAATATATTACTTGTATTCTCAGTATCTCTAAGTAACAGTTACCTGAAATAGGAGAAACTTTCTTCTTTGATACCACTGTTTTCTTTGTTTTTCCAGTAATGGGCTTGCTTATCAGCTTTGAAACTTTTGGAGTTGATGGTTTTACTTTGGCCTTGCAATTTGGCTGGCGTTTTGCACCATTTGTGACAAGATAGGTGTCACGGCACAAATCCACTTCAGATGGATGTTCCACAGGCACATTCTTGGAAGCAAATACCTGTGTGTTGATGTCCTCAAACACTGTGATGCCACTTGCCTGAACATGACAAGTATTTAGAGCTTGACTTGGTTGGAGTACAGCTTTGGGATTTTTCTGAAATCAAGGTAAACCCCCTTAGTTGGCAGGACTAGTCCTAATGATGGTTTTGGAAGCCATCTTGATGGGTAGACAACACACATAAAGACCATCGCTTCTCTGACAGAAATGAGTTATCCAAGGGACAGGAATTTGATATATACTAGGTGCCCAGGGGTGGGGAATTTGACTCTGGCTTCCTTAAAAATGTCAAATTCCCACCCTCCCCCCTACTTTGTAACATTGATAGGTACATAAAATCTTTCCATAGCTATTTAAAAGTCCGTTTTTACGGTTAATCAAGCCCTGCATGTCATCACCTGATCTTACCTTAATTACCTGGGATTTCTTGAAGTTACTTTTGGGCGCAGATCTCGCTTTCTTTGGCCCTAAAGCTGCCCCAAACACCACAACTTGAAGACAAGGAGAATTCTCCCATTTGAATCGAATAATCTCACGAAAGTTGCCACTCTCTTTTGGCTCCCATTTAACAGAAAAGTACATCTCATCCTTTGGTGGGATCGAGACAAAATTCGGTTGGCAATTCTCGCTGCTGCCAGTGTCATTGAGATCTAACGTAAAACCTCTATCCGTTGGACATTTTACTATCTCCAACGTTTGACTCATCGGATGTGGATTTAATACGACGAATGTCTCTGTTTTACTGCTTCCAACATTCACAGTTCCAA
Organism: Orbicella faveolata; assembly: GCF_042242905.1. Taxonomy (NCBI): domain Eukaryota; kingdom Metazoa; phylum Cnidaria; class Anthozoa; order Scleractinia; family Merulinidae; genus Orbicella; species Orbicella faveolata. The sequence goes on from NW_028301565.1 coordinate 10,640,406, forward strand.
ATGATATCTTAGGAATGGTGGCGAAGTGAGTTAGTTTAAGAGTCGGTGCATCAGGCTCTGGAGAAAGAGGTATTTTAGGAGAATTCTTGCAAGGACTGTACCATTGAGCACGTTTCGAATGAACCTTGTTGACGAGTTGACAGTTTTCTTTGCTCGGCGTTAACCTCGGTTCTAACATGGTGTAAACAAGGTTCTACTTCGTTCGATACTGGACTCTAACAGAAAGACGGTCTTGCTTCAGTCCACGGTGTTATGCTAGGCCGATGGTATTTTCTTGCAAGGAAATGTCGCTACATCTTCTCGAGTTGAGCACCGAGTTCAGATGTTTGACAGTGAAATGTAACTGGAATCGATCGAACTCCGATTGAAAATACCGGGCGTGCAAAGTTGACCAATCACAAACAGTCTTTTATTCGCAATAAACCAATCAGAAACTACAGGAAGTAACGACTTCAAATTTCTCCTCGCCTGGTTCCCAGCTTCCCTCCTCGTGCGGCGCCGACGGTGCCACATTTCCAAGATCTTCCAAGTGCTTCTTATTTGGCCTTTTTGGCGAATTATTGTAACTGGATTGATTATTCAAACCAGTGTAGCTAAATTAATTTTAGACTGTGCTATAAAACTTTTATCTGTTCGGTCATTCTAGGGAACCTTGAGTCCTCTCGAAATTATTAGCATTTTTTTCTATTTCCCGAAAACCTTCCGAAAATCATAGCTGACCATTTTCGATAACCAAAACGACGACTGGACATTTTTATGACTCCGAAAACAGCCGGCATTAAATTTTTGATATTACAAAAGTTCCAGGTTATAATTGTAAGAAAATCGGAGGGAGTTAAAGCCATAATTTATCCGTTAGATGCCCCCTGGTGTTAGCCTGAGTAGACTGAGTACCAGGCTCCTCTTACTCGGGGGCTAGGAGGAGGTAGCACCCGGGCAATTCCCCCCTTCCCCTACGCTCTTGCTAAGAATGGCCTGATATTGAGGTTACCGCGGGTGGTGCGCAATCCTATTTAGACCCTATATAGTCTTGAGTCCACTGAGTTTCAAGATTGTAACAGACTGATAATCCCAGGCTTATTTTCGGGAGGTTAACGCCATTTATTGTTACGGAACAGTTTTCGGTGAAACAGTAGATTTCAATTGTTCCAACGACACAATAATCGTAAGCCTAGTTCATTGGTTGTTATTTCCCCGCTCTTGAACATAACGTTTACTAAGAAACGAGCTTCGGGTTTTGAAGGGATGAAAAGTAACTTACAGTGGAATCCCCATTTCTCGAACCCTCGATTTTTCGAGCCTCCCGATAACTTAAGTTTTGCCTGCTCGAGCCGGTGAGCCAACACCATGATACTTAATGATGTTTTGGTCCACTCAATATAAAAAAAATTGGGTAGGTATACGTAGCAGGTCGTCTCCTGCTCAGCTATTGAGCTACATTTTTCCAAGGCCCCTGTTATATTTATAAACAGATGGTTGATAAGCCACGATTATTTTTATTTATTTCTCTTCTTGATCCAAAAACGTCTTTAAAGGCCTCTTCATATGAGCCCGGTCAACCGGGCTGGCTCGGTTTCCAAGATCTCGCTTCGTCACTCTTTCCTTCCTGAACATTTCGATGTGTTCATATGAGAAGCCGGGCTGACCGGGTTACCAAGATCTCGGTTTTTGCGACAGAGATCTCGGTAACCGGGATGAAAATTTTCCCATATAAACACTCCAGCCGGGGTAACCGGGACGAAACTTTTTAGACAAAATAGCTTCGCTTTCGCAACATAGCGGCCAAAATGGCATAATTTTTGTCTTGTATGTATTTCCACTTTAGGATTATGCGAATTACCTTTATAAGTAAAGTTACAAGAGTCCGCAACGCTATGATAGTCGCGAATGATACAAGTTTATGTTCCACCAGGTTACCGGGCTCATATGAACAAAAGAGGCCCTAATTCCCGCTCTCTATCGCCTGGTCCATGAACAATCATTTGTTCGGCTGAAAAATGACCGTTTTATGATCTTTTGTGCCCACAATTGTTCTGTCCTTCGGTAAGACTGTCTGAAATCGATAAGATTTGGTTAGCAAATGCCGGACCGATTGTAAGGCATTTCTTTTTATTTCCTCATTCTTGGCTGTCCTCGAGCACTATTTGAATAAGCTCCCAAAATATAATTACCCGTGACATTTGTCGAGATTAACATTCTTCGCAGACCAGACAAGCTTCCTGTGTTTGCACTGTCAAGGAGAACTTCCGCAGTTTTCTAGAACGTTTAAGTGACTTATTCGATGTTAAATGCTCCGCCGGATTGAATAATAATAATGATAAAACAGTTTCAATCACACACTCGCCTTTTCTTCTTGTGGAATCGATCATAGTACCATTCAAATACCTTTTTCACTTCTTTTTTTCTTCAGTCAAAACAGCCGCCGTTTAGTTTGGATGAAGAAGTCACGTTCGTTTATCCTTCAAATAGCAAAAAATCCGGCCACCTTTGGGGTCAGCCGTTAACCGTTTCCTCCCTGAAAGTGAGTGATAGAACGTCTATTATGGTAAGTAGAAAAAGTCAACAGAATCATCAGCAACTGATTTGCCGCGTGTCTCCGTTTTGCCGTATAACGTGGTCTTTTGTAAATTATGGCAAGAACTCCCGTGTTATTTTGGAGGGAAACTAAGAAAGTTGGGTAAGAGCAAAATGAACTTCAGTACCTACCAGTTAAAGCTATACAGTTCCACTTTACATTCACCAAAGCATTTTAGCAAGCTAATTATAGCGAACTGCCATCTCTCGGTCACCTATTTCACACCACACAGAAGATACAGTTCAGTCCCTCTGGGGAATGGATAATGGCCGCTTAAAGGGGGCTGGCCGCTTAATAGAGGTAAAAACAATAGAAAAGCTCTCATCGGGACTATGATTACTGGCTGCCAAATAGGGGTAGCCGCTTTTAAAATAGGGATTCGACTGTAATTCAGCCTTTGAGTGTGTTCGCCGCGAAAATCACAAAATAAGACCAGCAGAATTAATGAAGGTACTGGAAGCAATCGGTAGCCTGCATTATAGCTTCCATTACCTTAATTTATTCTGCTGATCTTATTTTGTGATTTTCGCCAGTTCGCCTCTCAAGTTCGTTGAGACCTTCCTAACTTCCACCTGTCGCTTTTTTTTTCGGTGTCTTTTCCGCCTGAATGAATCCGAACGATGCTTTGAGTTTTTCGCAAAGTTTTGACTTCAGTTTGTGATATATAACTTTTGCAAGACTGTATGGCGACGACGGCGAACAATACGTCATCAGTCAGCGTGACTTGAACTTCCCTAGAACACTGAAGAGGAGTACAGCCAGAAAACACCGGAATATGAGTCGATGACGCTCTTTAACATATCGCATGAAAATCCTGTCTTTCTCTCCAGTAATCCGAGGAGGGTTAGGGTAAAAAAGGGAAAGATTTGAACTCAACAATACGAAGGATCCTGAAGTGTGCCTTTGATTGGGCGAATATGCGGTGTATTTCACGAGTAATGCACACACCCAAGAGATTATCTCTTGACACACTTCAGTCTTTCCGAACACACGGAACAAGGCGTGCTTCTTTAGAAAGTGAAGGGTCGAAACACTGAGCAGGCGTTTTTAATTTCTCTGCCGCGTAAAACAATTTTCTGCTAAATAAACTATTTTTGGAGAGCCAGAATTATTTTACTCGGTGTATACAAATATTTTGGGTGCTAGACTGGGCTTGAAGTGCTATGACGCAGAAGGTGATCAGGTGATGCCCAGATATACATACAAGGGGCAACTTGAGTCGCTAAACCTATATTTGATTTTATTATTAGAAAAATTAATGCTAGTAGATCGACTGAAACTACCAAGGAGAGGTTGAAAGGGTAGAAATAGCTTCAAACATGGGGGAGCAGGGATGACGGAGTGGTGAAAGCGTTCGCCTCCGGTGCTGTATTGAGTTTGTTGTTGGTTCTCGCCTTGCTCCGAGGGTTTTTCTCCGCGTACTCCGGTTTTTCTCCCTCTTGAAAAACTAACCAACATTTTCAAATTCCAATTCGACCGGGGGATAGAGAACCCGCATGAAAACCAGCCAAGGCTGACGTGGCTTCCTCCCTAAATATTGTCATTCATTATTATTTACCATAGCTTTTCCTGTTTTCCATGCGGTTAAAAGCAACTTCACTCAAATCGTCTTCTCTGACGTTACTGACATGTTGTTAATTTTCAAGAATGATATCAGTCTAATTTCACTTCACTCATACTTATTATCAATACAATAATATTAGTAAACGACAGATGTCAAGACTGATGGAAATTCTAGAATACTAGAGAATATATAATATAATATATACTTGTTGACTACTCAAATGAGAAATCTGGCGGAAGATGCGATTCCTCCCAGCAAACAAATACGAACTTAGTTGATCAGGCATTCGAATATTACCTCCATAAGCTTAAAAACTTCAGAAAGCAATAAGACCGCCCTGTAAAGAGATGATTTCGAAACTTTGACTGGATTCGGTCAATTTGCGCAATCCGTTACAATAAACTGTGTCTACTTCCCGGAGTTCTTTAAACTTCCTTCCCAGTTCTTGTTATAACCTGTGCGATTACACAAATATAAACCAGTGGTACTGGTCGTTAATTCATTTTACGCCAAATCGCGCAAGTGATCGGGTTGAAGTAAACTTGCTGAGATCCGGAAGAGTTTTTCCTTACTCCAGTTTACCAAGATGAAGATGGTGGCCGTTTTGTCGCTTTGCGTCGTGATTCTGTGTGCCATGGAATCTGTATCAGGTATTTGCGTAGCAATTTGTTTTTACGAAACTTCGGACAAAACTGAATCAAAATTACATAACTTGGTCGAATACTCGCTTAGCGAAGGATACTGCAAGAAGTTTATTTATGTGCGAAAACGAAAAACTTGGAAAAGATGTAATCGCCGAGACTACGGAACAAGCTACTAGAGTTTCGAACCGAAATATGCCTTCGGACGTTATGCGATTCAGTAAAATATATCTCTGTAAATGTATTAGTCATTGTGTTGAAAATATAACATTTTTTTAAGGAAAACAATGTCCTGGGGGATGGGAGAGTTTCGGGAGCTTTTGTTACTACGCAAGTAGCTCGTCCATGACTTCACACCAAGCCCGGCAGCTCTGTCAAAGGATGGGAGGAGACCTGGTAAAAATCACCAGTGCACCAGAAAACGAGTTTGTCCTGGCACTCGCGAGGAAGAAAGCGCCATTGATGAAACAAATGTGGATCGGCCTGATGTGGACTTCATCCAGCTTCTACTGAAATGATTACTCGGTTCCAGCCTTCAAGAACTGGGCTCCCCACGAACCTAATGGTAACGCCCGAGAACCATGCAGCAACATGTAGACTGGGTACACATCCTTTCTTCCCCAGAGGGCATCTGGTTACTGGAATGACCGCCCCTGTGGAGTTGTCTCAGGCTCTCCCTGTGGCCTGATTTGCAAGAAGCTCCCCTAGCTATACAAGCTACAAAACCTGCGACCAAAGTCACGTCCACAAAAGCCACGCTTGGTGAAGGGACATTTAAAATGGAATTTTTAAAAAATCTTGAAATGTAAGGGGCAGAAAATCATGCCGGCTTAACAATAAATGCTTAAAACCTGAGATTTCTAAGTCCGTTACTGTGTTTATACTGTGGGTGGGTGGGTGGGTGGGGGGAGGGGAGGGGAGGGGAACAGGGGTTCAAAACCTCCCACTTCCCGTACCTGCTCTTCCGCTTTCCGTACTTTTATCTCCCAACTTCGCCTTTTTCCGTCCTGCTCCTGTTTCCCGTAAATTAGGAGACCCCAAACATATCCTGCGCTATCCTTAGGCGTTTCCTTTTCGCCCTTGCTCCTCTTGCCTGCCTCTTGACCTATGACGTACCCACCAAAAAGGGTTTCCAATTTTACTGGAAGTAAGTCTCAGATTTCTAGCCCAAGCGCGAATTTTTGTTTGCTTGTTAGTTCTGAAGTCTCAGAAGACGCTAAATGCAAAGCAAACAACATTTTGGGTTTTTTTGTTCGAAAGCATTTTGCATTTTTTTCCTGATTCCCACCCTCTTAGAACTCCCGCTCTTTCTTCTACCGCTTTCCACCCCTACTCTCCCGGGCCCCCGCTCCCACTCCCACCCGCCCCTTCACTATAGTCGCTGCCACGTACATGTGTCTAAAATCAGTATTGGTGATTAAATCAGACAGGTGAACCATTTTGACCGTTTTCATTTCAATTATATAGTTCGGGTAATTTCGCAAGAATTAGGACTTGGAAAATACCGTAAGCGCGAATAGAGAAGATACAAAGCAAATACGAACCCACGCACGCTAAATACGGTCAATCAAGGCCGCGGAAAAGTATCCAAGAACGGTTATTGAGCAATACAGGAGGGACGCGATCCACGTAATCCTTCGAGCGTAAATACCCCGGGATATTTCATACCGTGCCATAGAAAATACAGCCAATCAGAATACAGGAAAGCCGTTGTATATTTAACAAATAGATTCCATGTTGCTGTGCGTCCTTTCACTGTTAGTATATATCTACTAGCCTTCTATTACGAATGCCGTTCGCTGATTGGCTACGCTATTCACTATGTATTCTGTGATAGATAGTAGCGTAGCAGGGTGCCCTTGGTAACAAAATGATGGCCACTTCTGAGGTCACTTCTTGACGTTTTCGAAGTGTCTGAGAAGAGGATTTAGATAAAGTTTTGAGCGACTATTAGATCTGTACTAAAACAATTAGATTATTCGCTCCCGATTTCTATGCGTGATAGTTGACTCGGGCTGCCCCCTCGTCAACTACCTGGCGTTAGAAATCGAGAGCGAATCAGATCTAATTGTTTTTAAAATAGATCATCACAGATAACGTCAAAATGTGGTAAGAACAAAAAAGTGGCACAGGAGGCCATAGTGTGTCACTGATGCTCTCTTGTCTCTCTTATCCCACTCGTCACTTGTATTTTCTTGGTATATGCACGAGCCTCGAGAAAATTGAAGTGACTCGTGGGATATTCTACGATATACTACTCAAAAGCGGTTCGACCATTTTTGCAAAACCACAAGGTACCTTTTTTAGCCTACTTTTTTTTCTGAAAATAGCAAATAAGAAAAAGACTAAATGGGTAGTGGGCGACGTGGAGGCCTGTTCTAAATCGCGTGTTCTAAATCGAGCGTGACAGGTACAGTGACCTACTGGTTAGTGCACTTGATTCTAAATCGAGCGGTCTGGGGTCCCCGGCTGGAGTCGCATGTGTTGTATACTCTCACCGTGCCTTTCTCAATCCGATAGGTACTGCCAAACTTAATGCCGAGGGTAACACGTTTGAATTAGAGCAATTAATAAAATAAACATCAAACCGTATTTATTCAAGATATAAATCGAAGTTATTCCATGTACACTTATAATCTCTATTTAGATAGATTTTAAATTTTCTGTGACTAAACTCATTAGCTGTAGGGGCCCTACAAGCCTCAATTGCTTGAGAATAAATAAATTACCAATGTCGGTATCAGTGTGGCAGTGTCCAGCTGCAATTTCATTGCAAAGTGAGAACAACCAAAATGAACATGAAACATGACATTGAATCACAATTGATAATAGTGTATTTTTTTTTTAGAAACTGAGATTTACCCAGCAAACTCCATGATAAAATGGCCACATGATACGAATGGATAAATATAATGAAATTCCACCTGGATAAAATCATTAAGTGCATAATATCTTCATCGACCAACACACCCGTTATTCTAGCTGTTGGACAACATACATTAACTATAGCTTAGAAATAAATAACATACTTCATAAATCACTCCTCAACAAAGAAATTCCACGTTGCAGACGTCCGGTCAGAAATAGCCCTTTTCACAGTTGACTTTTCTGATTTGCATCATAATGCAATCTAGCATGCGTGTGAGGCAATTTTGCACTATTTTGTAGTTTTAGCCCAAAATTGCCTTGCATCCAAGTTGGATTAAACTGTAAAGCAAATGAAAAAACTATCTGTGAAAAGGGCTATCGATCACATCGATGACTTCAAAAATGTGGTAAGAACAAAAGAAAGTGGCACAAGAGCTCTTAGGCGAGTATGGCACTGATGTTCTTACCACATTTTGATGTCTTCTGTGATCAATTACTGAGCAGAAAAAAAAAAAATAAATGAAGTCACCTACAAGTCTGTCCTCCAACTGATTATAAGTAAGAACCATTAAAAATGGGCTTAATTCTTTTAGTTACCAGGCAGCCAAATCCTGAAACACACTTCCAAATCAATATCGCACTGTTACAGATTGAACATCTTCTGCAAATTTCTAACATTAGGTAGCTTGAAGAAATAAGTAGCAATGCTACTTTGTAAATTCAAGGGTAAATTAAGTTTATGATGATGAAAATTGGAGAATAAATAACCAATAGTCTTCATTTGGCGTGGAAATATACTGCTTGGATATTTGTCCGCCAACATTATCTGTTCTGAGAAGCAAACAGTTTTCTGAGAGCACAGCTCAAGGAAAATTGTGAGCTTTGAGGAACATATAATGTCCAAGGACAAATATCCAAGCAAATTTTCACGCCAAATGGAGGCTATTGTGTTAATAATCCTTCAAATATTTTCCTAACACGCGTTTTAGCACTTCAGCACTTTAGCTGGGGAGTATTCAGTCATCTGACACGTTTAAATGAATCGTGTGCAAGTGAAAACATATGACGGATTATAATTCAACATTTTATATAAACTGTTATATATTTACCACAGTAGTCTGTTCTGGCCAGCTGAGAAACAGTGCTAACAATGACAAATAGAAAAAAGATGAGGGGTTTCTCCCTGAATAAGTTTACCTCATCTTGTTTTTACAAAGAAGCTACAAGAAGAGGACTGGATTCAAAGGCTAACATTCTTTGCACTATTCTCCAACTGACCTAATGGCTGGAACAGGTTGTAATAAACAGTGATATTTGAGAGCCTTTACTAATTATCTACCTTAATTTTCTACTAATTAGCATGATTGACATGCAGTCATCACATGACATTAATACAAAAGGAAAAAACTCAAAATTTTACACATCTGGTTTTTTCAATGTGGCTCTTCACTCCATGACCATCTGTTGGGCTCGGAGGCCTTCTCCACATCTGGACAATACCCGTTAACACATTCCTCCTTTAACATGAGGACAGCTTCAGCCAGCTGCATGTAATCCTCCTTAACATTGTACACTTGAGCTGATACTCGGCACCACAAGGAGGCCTGCACACTGACAAAAGTAGCAACAACTTTGTACTTGTTGTAGACATCGCTAATCATCTTATGAGCTCCTTCACATGTTGCACCATAGGCTACAGACATTTCACTTGGGATGCGGATGACTGCCATGCATGGAGCACGTATGGAGTCTGGGATGGGAAGTACCTCTGTGTCCCAAGCTTCTGCTAGCATTGTTGAAGCCCAAGATGCAAGTTGGCTGTTGTACTTTGTTATGGCGCTCTAGTCACAACAAAAAACAAATAAGATGAACTATACTTGATTCCAACTACAGCAGGTAAGTCTTTACAAGTCTGGTGGTATGAGACCACTAGAGGAATTTCTGATTCCTGAGTAAGGGATGCTAGCCCATTGCAGGCCACCAACTCCCCTGCACTGCAATAATGGGTAATTGTGAAGAACAGCTCCTGTAAAACTGTCAGTAACCTGTCAGTAGCCTGTTGGTAGCTTATAAGTAACCTGTTGGTAACCTGTCAGCCACTGAACAGTTGACTGACAGTCAGTTTGCGATCTTTTCTTCATATCATTGTCATCATAGTCCTAGCTCTCCTCTGGGTCCAATCAGGGAGAATAGGGCCATACTTACCTAATAAAGTTTGCCTAGAGAGGCAACCCAAGACTGAAACGTCTTGTCCAAGAAAGTGACACCATCAGAACGACTCAGAATGACACCAGCAGCAAAATCACTGCAACTCTCACTACCACAAAGCTACTTAGGATGAGCAGGTTGGCCACAACAAACACTTAACATCAGGCATGATAGCATACAACACCCAATATCTTCAACTTCTTGTCAGAAATGACCAATTCCCTCTTTTGCCACTTGGCCATCAGATAATAAACATTAATCACAACTGTCAAACTGGGTCATTAAAATCAGGGTTTGATCTCATTCGCAGTTAACTTAAATATAATAAAAAATACTAAATACATTCTAAATACATCCTATTTCCTTGCAGTGAATGGATTTCAAAGAGTGCTCAACTCTTGGAGGAGCATTGAATATTAACTGAAACCAGTTCAGGACTTCAGGAGTGATTCATCGTTTTATCGCTACAGTCCTGTTTCGTATGGTCAAAGAGTGACCACACTCATCAGGCAACATCATGTTGCCATGATGAGTGTGGTCACTGTTTGACCATACGAAACAGGACTGTAGCAATAAAACGATGAATCACTCCTGAAGTCCTGAACTGGTTTCAATTAATAAGATTAAATACATATATAAATAGCAACAAAGTAATCTGGGCTTGTAGTACATGCATGCAAAACCTTGCATTCAGAAGTAAGCTCAAAAATTAGTTGTTGAATCTTATTAGTTTTGATTTTGCACCAACTTAATATTATCATTCTGAACTAATTGTAACACTTTAAAATTCATTTATTACTGTCACTGAAAGATTAGAAAACAACAAAACCAAAATCATATACTACATTATTGATGAATACATAAGCCATGCACCCACCATGCCACCAATTTCTTGATAGAACTTGAGAGCAGTTGCAGCTGAAGTGTAAGGTGTGTGATCAATAGTACCTTGCTGAAAGAACCTGTCCTGAAGGCTCTTGTCATGGCTCCATGACACAATTGATGGAACTATGATGTCATTGAATTTGGGGCTCACCCACAGTATGGCACAACCACGTGGAGCGAACAGCCATTTATGAAGATTTCCTAGTAAGTGGGGAAAAATGACTTAACATTATGAAAAAATTAATTGTGAACCGCTTGGAAATGGATTATAAACAACTTTCTAACTGAAAAGCTGGGTATTGACAAGAGAGTAACTACCCTTTATTACTGAACAGATATAAACATATTTTCATGATCAGACGATCACCAGGATGCTTGAATCAGCTTACAATGTTTGCAGGAGCACTATGTACAGGAAATTTAACAAACAAAAGTTGCTGTAATCTCACTCTTTTGCATTTGTACGGAGTGAAAAATCTATGAAACCTGTAGTTTTGGTCACTTTAGTCTGACATTTAAAGATCAAAGGATGTCATTTTATTTTACTCTTTCCAGTTGTAAGAAAATCCTTGTCTGTTGCCCTGGTTTTCTCTACTCTAGCAATTACAAATGCATGATATAGCTTTACTTTGTTAATGAAATAATTTTAAAATTGTACATTATAGTTAATAAACTGTATCTTAATTAACTGAACCTGCTGTTAGTGAGCTTTAATCTATAAAAAGGCAAGTCGACCACACAGCAATGTTTCAGCCCGAAAATTTTACTTGAGGGCCAAATTGGCCCCTGAAGATCTTTTTTAGGGGCCAATTTTTTCAGAAAGGGGCCAATAAATTGAAAGCTACAGAAGGAAAAAAAGCATCAGGGTACCAAGAAAAAAAACCAGCTTATTAGGATCTATGATAAAATTTAATATTAAGTGCTTTTTGAAGTGTTTCTACTCTATAAACTTTCTTTTGAATCAGATACCAGTATGAAGGATCCGTGTATTACAAGAGAACAATCCTTAGGCATACCTGACCTAGTCAATGATCAAGGGTTTGCAATGCATTATAGGACGTTTTTTAACACGGTCAGCCATTTGGAAGTTTTACGATGTGAGAGAATCAACAGACCAAAACAAAAGGACGGATTGGCTTCTTTTCTTATGTTGAATGTTTTAGAATGTTGAACGTTTTTCAATATGATTTCTAGAAGGACATTATGTGTGACAAAATAACCGTTGTTGATCGTCAACACACAGAAATGTAGTCGGCATTATGGGAACTAAACCAGAATTTTTGGTTGCCAAGGATGAAACGTTAGTTGCATTGGTGACCGATACTGTCGCAATTTCAAGCCCTGGGATGGCTTTTAAAATACTATGGCTGTGTTAAGCCTGCAGCCTTGTAAAAAGAAAGGGCCAAATTGTCCCTTTTTTCGTTTTTCTGGGGGCCATCTCTGATTCCAACGCGGGATTCCTGCAATGGCGTGGTTTGGCGGAAACACTGCACAGTTAAATGAAAGCTTCAAAATTTTGTCAAGATTGTTGGCTAGGAATATCATAGAGATTATAGCCACACTATGACGAGTTATTCCCTCTATATAGTGTGTCTGCAGGAAAATATGGTACTTCTGTTCATTACAATAAAACAAGTCCAATTATTATAGTGGAATACAACTTATGCGATTCCCTGCAGATGCATTTCATGGAGAAAAAATGATCACTAAACAAACAAAATGAACAATAGCAAACTCAACTAATGAATCTGATAAAAATTGTTTAACTTACCAACAAAGAAGTCTGCCCCAAGCTTGTTAAGATCCAAAGGAATTTGTCCAGGAGCATGGGCACCATCAACCAACACCAAAACATTATGCTTATGGCAGACCTCAGTAAGCTTCTTAACTGGAAGCTTCAATGCGCTAATACTAGTAATTGAATCTACGATTGCCAGCTTTACATTTGGGTTTTCCTGTAAAACTTTCTCATAGTGTTGGACAACCTCAGTAGCATGGTACTTAACAGACCCAGTCATGTCTGATGTTGGAAATGTAATATTAAGGACCAGTAATTTGGCTTTCTTCTCTCGGCAGATCTCCTGTGCTGTCATCTGGACAGAACCATAAGTTTGATTTGTTATAAGAATGCCATCACCCTCATTAAAATCAATACACTTGAGAACTGTGTTGATACCAGATGTTGCATTAGCAACAAACACCATGTCTTTGACATCTGCTCCAACAAACTTGGCTATAGCTTCTAGAGATGAGTTCCACAGATTCTGCACCTTGTATCTGAACCAAGCATCTGGACATTTTTCCATCTCTTCCTGGGTATTAAAGGAAGAATTTGCGACAAACTGAAATTAATTAATTATGCCATAAAATTCAATCTATAAAATTAATAAATAAGGGAAGGGTGGCCATGGAATGCCAGGAAGAACGCTCAAGTCCGCTCGCTACACTATTCTTAGGGGTAAAACAACTAAAAGCATGTGATGTAAGGCCAGCCCAAAGAGAACAGATGACCACTGACTCTCACTAGGCAAAAAACTGTCACACTGCTAACAACAGTGAAGTGGCCAATAAAGACTTCAAGCTGATGAAAACATGAATACTGTTAACATTCAAATTCTTACAGAAAAACACTAACTGCACTTAACATCAGCACTTTGTCTTCATAGTTAACTAGGTCACATTGCATTTGACTGCGTTAATTACCTGAAATTGCCATCGAGCCTCCATAACTCTCTTAGGAACAGTACCAAATGATCCATGGTTAGTCACTATGACACCATTATCAAGCATAAACTTGCTCTTTTTCATATTTTTGCCATACATAGCTTGCCTGTAGTCTGGGCCAAATATGAAAGTGAACACCGCACTGACTGACTTGATCACTGCTGCCCACCACACAAACACAACAAATGTTCCAAGTTGACAAAGCCTAGAGTGAAAAATACAAAAGTCATTGTTTCTATAAGAAATTATATGCACTACAAGAACTCAGTTTAAGCTCAATATATATAGAAATATCTCCATACAACAAGATACCCACATCACAGACATACTTTAAAGGGGCTAGGTCACGCTATTTTAGGTAATTTTGTTTAATTTTGTTAATTATGAGTTCTAAATGTCAAATTGGCAGAGCAAAAGTCTTTCATTTGCAAAATCACGGCCACATAACAACTGAGAATGATTTTCCAGCTGTGTAAATGACATTTTGATATAAACTGATATAAATTTGAAAAAAGGTGGGCCGATGTTTTTCAAATTTACCCAAATGCAATCCATTTTAATCCTCTCCAGTTTTGCCCATCCATGTCCCTTCTAGGCTTTTCTGTGTTTTGCTCGAGATCTTCTATAGTTTTGAGCTGTTTTTGTGATATTTTAGTTAATTCTATGACCATTTGATCAGTGCTGAAATTGCCTAAAATTGCGTGACCTAGTCCTTTTAAAGTGGCTTTCATCACAAGCTTTATTTGAGAACATTTTCTGAAGGAAATAGTCAATTTTCACCTTGCACCTCATTGTGTAAACACTTTGGAAAGAAGCACTAAGGATTCGTGATTCTCTAGATGCATTTCTCCATGTCCTTTGAAAATTCCTGTTTAATATTATGTGATATAAATGATTCAACTCAACAATGCAATCAAGCATGATGACTATTCCCTAATTATACTAATAATCGATTGCATTCATTTGTTGGTATGATGCCAAATATGATAAAAAAAAACTACGATTTTAACAGAAAGGCCACCACCAAGGTGGCTGTTTTGTTGCTAAGAATCATGTGCTTATTGGAAAATGACCATGGCCATTCAAGGTGTTTTGAAGGTGGTTGAGGTTCACCCAAGGGTTTCCAAAGATACCCAGAACCTTTATAAAGATTTCCAATCTTCTGAATATTTTCCAACGTCATTTGAGGTTTTACAAATATTTTTGGAATATTCCGAAGATGGGCCCTGCAGGTAGTCTATTTTTTAAGAGTATCAAAAGCAAGTAATGTAATCACATGATATTCTTGTGCAATTTTGAAAAAAAAAAGCACTTTTAAATTTTTCTAAGACTACAATCTACTCTCCGCCTTATCCCGTTGAATAATTTACCCTGCGTGGTTGTTTATTCCAAGTAGCAATTGAAATCATACATGTGTTACTGTATACCTCCACATATCAGCCGTTTTACATAGGATTTCAATAAGCTCCAAGTCGGGTCCATAGTTCCAAGTTGGTCTCCTATTACCAACTATATCGGGTCTGACTGATTTCCTTCAACCAAGGAGCAATTCAACTTCGATCTTTAGACATTACATTAAATGTTGTGCCACAGTACCTTCTGATACGGCTTCCTTGCAACGAATCAACGTCCATGTCCATTACGACAAGTCATAAAACTTGAAACACAACTACAACTTTTCTCATACGAGTTTCCAAATTTTGGACCGAATTCCGAATTAATTAGCTCTCAAGCTGAATCAGAATACAAAATTTGCAAGTGTGGATGAACACTTAATTAAGTTAAGAGTGATCTATACAAGAACATATTTCGTCAATTCTTTCGATCATCTGTGAAGTCAGAAGATCACCGCATCACCGAACAAATTTCATCGATCCCAGATCCCCCAGACCCAGAAGCGTCATTCTAATATCCCATAATGCATTTCAAGCGACGCTTTCGGAGTGCGTCATTTCGCTCGGACTGTTCGTTTCCTCGGTGTTTTAGATTTCTTCCCAGGTATAAAATCGTTCGAATCCTTCTTATTTTTTGCCCATCTATAAGTCAGTTCAATATGATTCGAAAGCACACAGAGGCCTTTACAAGGCTGCGTGGTTTTCGTCCCCGTGGAAAGCTATATATCCAACTATTTTCGTTTCGCTCTTTCTTGTCAAGGCGTCAATTCACATTATGGCCGTAGTCGGTGATGAAAATGAATTGTTGGACTACGAAGAGGAGGAGACAGAAACTCCAGCCGAAGCTCAGGCGACCAATGATCTCAAGAAGAAAGATGTGAAGGGAACGTACGTCAGTATCCACAGTTCTGGATTTAGAGATTTTCTTTTGAAGCCGGAGCTTTTACGAGCCATCGTTGACTGTGGATTCGAACATCCTTCGGAAGGTACGCGCGCAGATCTTGGCTTTTATCAAGTTTTGAAAAGCAAAATTATTTCTTTGCGGAGTTGTTTTTGTTTTCTGTCGTTTAAATGTTTATATTTGCTCGATGTTGTCTCAAGCAGACGAAAAATTCTGTCCATCTAAAAAGATCTGTTGGCGTTTAAATTATTCAAAGGAACATGTTAAGTTTATTTCAAATTGCGTCATGTTCAAGTTGCTTTGTTTTCAGTCAAATTTCTTGAATGGAATTCTGTTTGAGATTAGATAGAACACACTTGTACTCTGAAGGTGACAGCAAACAAGAAACTGACTGCTAGGACTTCATAAACAAGAAATATTCGATTAAATAATAGCACTGATGAATGGTCAAACAAGACTGAAATATTGTTGGTAGTTGGATAGATTTTCATCAGGTGTTCTTTCTTTTTTACTTCTACAGTTCAGCACGAGTGCATTCCTCAGGCAATTCTAGGCATGGATATCATCTGCCAGGCCAAAAGTGGAATGGGGAAGACAGCGGTGTTTGTTTTGGCCACTCTTCAGCAGCTAGAGCAAATTGACGGCCAAGTCAGTGTGTTGGTCATGTGCCACACACGAGAGTTGGCCTTCCAGATCTCTAAAGAGTATGAAAGGTTTTCTAAATACATGAATAACATCAAAGTTTCAGTGTTCTTCGGCGGTATCAGCATCAAGAAGGATCAGCAGACCCTGAAAACCAACTGTCCACATATTGTAGTAGGTACCCCAGGCAGGATATTGGCACTAGCACGCGAGAAGTCACTGAATCTCAAGCATATCAAGCACTTCATCCTTGACGAGTGTGATAAGATGTTAGAACAGCTTGGTTAGTACTGTTATTCCCACTTTTTGCCCAATTAGCTGTGTGTGTAGCTTTAACTGCTTTACTCTAGGAGTGAATGAAATAGCATAGAGGGAAGTGTTTTGGTCCTAAACAGTAATAAAATTGTTCCAGGTGGTTTGGGAGGTCTATTGTCTTCAAGGCTATGGGTGTGTTCATTTGGGGTGATCCAGGTCAGGGTGAATGTTCCAAGATCACTTGGATCATTGTGCATCAGAGAAACCAATAAACCCACTATGGGCAAGAATTGATCGGTTTCTTAGATGTACCAGGATCCAAGTGATCTGAGATCATTGATCCAGACCCAGATCATCCCAAAGGAAGGCACACTCTCTCTTGAATTCATTACAGATCAACCATTCTTGAAGCCTTTTTCAAAGAGAAATGCATATAATTACTTTCAGGAATATAATTTCTTCTTTCAAGTGTTAACTTATTGTATGAAAATGTGGCTATATCTCTGCAGAAATGTGAATTTAGTTTGCATTTCCCAATAGAATATAAACTTTATCTCTTTTTCCAGTTTTCTCTGTCATAGTTAAATATGCCATTCATGTCTGTCTAGTTTCATCATTTCGTTAATTTCTGTGCATTATTTACTTGCAGATATGCGAAGAGATGTCCAAGAAGTTTTCCGCATGACACCACACGAGAAGCAAGTCATGATGTTCAGTGCCACACTGGCCAAAGAGATCCGCCCTGTCTGCAAGAAATTTATGCAAGATGTAATTATACCTCCTCCTCCTAAGTTCCATTGTGAAGTCTGTTCTTGAGCATTCATTATCCTCATGAAGGAGGTGATGGTGAAGCATGCAGCTTCTTAACCCAACAGGCAATGCTTGGCACTTCCTTGCAGAAGGATTTGATTCAATTATTTGGTTGGCAGTTGTGCAGATTCTGAAGTTGAGGCCAAAAATAGGATGGCTGGTTTTGTTGTCTTTAAAAACAAGACTATGTGTGAAGTGGTTTGAGAATGTCTTGGGTGTAGTTGATGAAACTTGAAACAGGGTACCTACTTAGGACTGAAAGTTGTATAAGTGTGTTTTTATTGGTTGTAGTTGGTCAATTCTGGTAGTTTGAGGTTTGATGAAGGTTTTACTTTAACCATGCATGGTTTTGTACTTCCTGGTATAAGTGTAAAGTTGTTTGGTGGAAAGTTTGGGATCTGGAGAAATTGTCAAATTATGGTGTACCTGTGTTGCTGTTTTCTCCCCTCCTGCTTGGAAGTGCCATGGTTGCCATGTTCGTCACCCCACTATGGTGCAATGAAGAGCTGTTCGTGGTCAAATCTTCAGAAGTCTTGATCATGATGGTTAGCAAGTTAGCGCAAGCAGGAGCAGCAGCCCTTGACACCAAGTCAGCTGCCTCACCTGATGTCAGTTGGTTTCCACTCCAAGCTCCTAGCCCTGCAAGCTGTGTCACTGTGGACAATGAGACATGTTTGTTCCATGTCTTGATCCTTTCAGTTCCAAAGTTTCTGGTTGGCAGAATCGACATTTGTTTATTTTCCCTTAGAGTCAACCAAGGGAAAGTGAATGTAACTGTCCCCTGATCTATCAAAAAAATTAAGTCCTGTGATAATGTAACCTCAAGTTTCACTTGGAAATGAAAGGATTTTGTGTTTGATTCTTGTTTCTTACTATGCAAGTTGTGAAAGTTATGACTGTAGTTTTTGCACTGTGAGCTCCTTTCTTATACTCTGATTTTCTTAACTGTTAATTCATTGTTAGTGTATAATCTTGTTGAAATTCATTGGTCAAATCTTTCATGATGGGTTATTTCATTTTTGTCTCTCCATTTGTTGTGGTAAGGAATGTTGTTCTCTTTTCTTCTCAAAAAAACAGCCCATGGAAGTTTATGTTGATGATGAGACAAAGCTGACATTGCATGGCCTGCAGCAGTACTATGTCAAACTCAAAGATCAGGAGAAAAATAGGAAACTTTTCGACCTTTTAGATGTGTTAGAGTTTAACCAGGTATTTGACTTAAAGCTAGGAACGTTTGACAGTTAGTTACGGTCAATCCTTGAGTATTTATACTCTGGAATTTGCAAAAGTTATATAGGTAGTTTTGATTTTGTGTGGATAAATTCAGATGTACAGAAATATCCAAATGATGTTTGAGGCTAAGAAGTGGTCATGATTTGTTATGGGCATGTGTTAAAAGTAACGTATATTATGGACTAGTCTAGCTGCATTTAAAGGACTTGAAGTTGGTATGTAGAAGAGTTGTAGATGAAGAGATGTAGAAGAGTTTCTGATGAACACTTACCCATAAAATGTTATCAGTGGTATAGCAGGTTATTGTTTGGTACACTGAACACCAGAACATGCTTTTGGGTTTCTATTTTGGTCAGTGTATTTGTTTGTTTTGTGTGTGTGTGTGACATACACCTTAACTCTTGCAGTGAGTGGTATGATTAGGTACCAGCATACTGTTCCCAGAAGTCTCTAAATGCAATGGACAGCTCTCCTGCTGAAACAGTTCTGATTCATTCATTTAAGATTATTTTTACAAAAGTCAATCCAGATTAACTCTGATCACTGATACAGGTTGGACCAACTTGGATCAACTCAGAAAAGAAACGAAACTAGAGAAAAAATAATAGTAAGACTTGAAGTTAAAATTTACCCAAAAGTCACTTGAAATAAACCAAATCAGGTTAACTATGATCTGCTTCTCCTTTCTGTCAAGCTGCCATCTGCCCTTGGTATCCTTTTTTTCCAGAGTTTTGCTGAAAAGAATGTACTTGCTTTGACAGGTGATCATCTTTGTGAAGTCAGTACAACGCTGCAGTGCTCTTGCCCAGTTACTGGTTGAACAGAATTTCCCAGCAATATCTATCCACAGAGGAATGGAACAGGAGGAAAGGTGAGGCCATGTCATGGTGTCCTTCATGCCTCTTCAAACTAATGGATACCTTGTCATAAATATTCTTTGTACTGTGGTGACAACATTGCATCAAACAGAGCAATACAAAATCTTAGAGACCCCAGTAAAAGGCTTGTTTCAGTAAAGACCAGCAGCACTGTTTGTGAATACTAATAGCATGAGCCTTATCACGCACTCTCATTTGACTCAAACATTTATTTTGCTTAGGCTTCTTTGCTAATGGTAAAATTCATTCACAACTGCAAGAATCATTTCCCTGCTTTTTGGTAACTTTGTTTTTTGTTCTTGTTGGCAGACTGTCACGCTACAGACAGTTCAAAGATTTCTCAAAGAGGATGCTGGTTGCCACCAATTTATTTGGCCGTGGAATGGACATTGAAAGAGTCAACATTGTTTTCAATTACGACATGCCAGAGGATTCTGACACCTACCTTCACAGGGTTTGTAAATAGTTTTATTCTTTTTGCAATAGTGCAAGTTGTTTTATAGTTTTAAACAGCATCGAAATGACACTCTTTATGTGATTGAAAGATGTTCTTTACAAATAGCTGTTTAACATTGTGTTGTTTCTATTTTACATCAGGTTGCCAGAGCTGGACGTTTTGGCACAAAAGGTCTTGCCATCACCTTCGTCTCTGATGAAAAAGACGCCAAAATACTGAATGAAGTACAAGATCGATTTGAAGTAAATGTAGGGGAACTCCCTGAGGAGATCGACCTTTCAACATACAGTAAGTATACTTCTTCATTTTCACTTGTTTAGGGGGAGTAACTACTAATGAACATAGTTTGGAGAGAACTGCAAGATTTACTAGGAACTGGAAGGCCTTGAAAAAAGAAGTTAAGAAAACTACAAAAATGTAACCACATTGCAGAAAATGTCTGGACCTTGGCATATAGTTTTTCTTCATTTTTTCAGAACACTTCTAATCTGCAATTCAACCATCATTGTACTTTGGTAGTACTCAAACAGCATCTCGTAGGGTTGTTCCCCGCCTCCCCTCTGTATCTTACCTTGTATCTTACCTTGTATCTGACATCTTTATATAAATGTGGGAGACACAAAGGCCATACCCTCATCTGACCTGTGTGACATGAAAAAATGCTTAAAGTAGTTTAACTCTTGTTTGTATTGCTGGAAAAGCTAGATAGCCTGGTGGTCTGTCCATGCTAATTTCCCTTGAGGCCATAGCCTTCTAATCGTCTTTATTTTTTCCCAACAGTCGAACAAGTACGCTGAAAAAGTGTAGCTACAGAGCATCCTTGATAACTGTTTTGTGTACGCCAAGAACGAAGGCTATCCTGAGAAAAAATTATGTACTCTCTTCTCCAGTCACTTTTAAATACATTCTAGGAGAGATATCAAGACATCATTCTTGCTAGGATGGAGGCATTTTATTCACCAATTTGTATAAGCATACCACTTGTTTTTGAGTTCTTAATATTGTTTATCAGTGTGTGTATTTTTACCGATTATGTGAAATAAAGTTGTACCTAAGTGTATGCTGTGTTGTTTAAAAAATGTAAGGAATGGGAGGAGATACCTAGTTAAAATTGGATGGAACATGTTCAAAAAATAATCTTATCTGATGTGGGGTCAAATGTGTACAAATTTACCTGAACAGCAGAACCGAAATTAGCCTCTTCTTTCTAAGGGGTATTTAAGACACCATTCGTTAAGATTTCGGTGTGAAAATAAAATCGTCACTGAAAATTGCAATGCCAACAATAAGCTGCATCAAATGAAATTATTGATTCGTGAGAGGCAATTTCATGTTGATGGTGGCTTCAAGGTTTTATATAGTTGAACAAACGAAATAAAAGATGAACACAAACAATGCACCTAGCCTTATGGATGAAAGAGGTGTCAAATTAATAAGAAAGACTGAAAGTAGAGGTTTAAGTGTTGAGGCCAACCGTGAGACAAACAATCTTTATTTACAAGTTGTAACGTGATGATTTGACTGCTATTTCCCCCTAGCGCTGGTGCAGTTGCCATCATTCTAAGGGTGTGTGTAAATGCAAGAAGTGGATAATGATAACACGGACACCTAATGCTGTGAGGCCAATCTAAATCATCAAGACAGTTTGACGGCATTTATTTCCCGGGGTTTTTGTTTGCCTTTATCCCGATCGTCCATAGCAACACTTAAGCAAACTTGTGTGCTGGTGAGGACGGCCGGATATAAGCATAAGGGTAATGTTAAAACCTCGCGTTCTTCTTGTGCTTACGCTTATGTCACTGTTGTGTCCATTGGGAATGTGCAGAAGCATGAACATAAGGGAAATACTTTCAGCCAATCAGCGAGCATTACGCTTTTGCCAAACAATCATCTCTTTGCTAAACACAAGCATAAGAAGAACGCTAATGCTTACGTCGCTACCGTCCCCGCTAGCGTGTAAGCCCGGGCGTGTAAGCTTTTTATACCTGTGCTTTTGCTTGCGTTGCAAGTGACGACGGCTTTTACGAGCGGAGACACTTTGCTGATGCCAAGGTTTAACTCGGTGAAATATGGTAAGCACTCGATCAGATATCTAGGACCCAAATTGTGGTCAAAATTACCAAAGAGCATAAGAGAGGCCACATCTCTCAACACTTTTAAGACGAACATCAGAAAACAATCTCGATGCATTACTGGATGATGGCTGCAGAGGCTGTCCGCTCTGCTCCTCCTAAAGAATTTTTTAAGTAGGTATTATTGTATTATAAAATCCACTGTACATAGTCTCATAACATATTTAAACTTGGATTTAAATTTTACTATTGTAAATAGCTATAGGTTTTTTTTTTTTTTTTAACTTAACTCGTTTTTGTTATGTCCCCGTATTAGTAGGGGAGTTTTTCCCCAGCTAGGTGGTTGATGACATTCTTAATAAAGTTTCTATGTATCTATCTATCTATCTATCTATCTATCTATCTATCTATCTATCTATCTATCTATCTATCTATCTATCTATCTATCTATCTATCTATCTATCTATCTATCTATCTATCTATCTATCTATCTATCTATCTATCTATCTATCTATCTATCTATCTATCTATCTATCTATCTATCTATCTATCTATCTATCTATCTATCTATCTATCTATCTATCTATCTATCTATCTATCTATCTATCTATCTATCTATCTATCTATCTATCTATCTATCTATCTATCTATCTATCTATCTATCTATCTATCTATCTATCTATCTATCTATCTATCTATCTATCTATCTATCTATCTATCTATCTATCTATCTATCTATCTATCTATCTATCTATCTATCTATCTATCTATCTATCTATCTATCTATCTATCTATCTATCTATCTATCTATCTATCTATCTATCTATCTATCTATCTATCTATCTATCTATCTATCTATCTATCTATCTATCTATCTATCTATCTATCTATCTATCTATCTATCTATCTATCTATCTATCTATCTATCTATCTATCTATCTATCTATCTATCTATCTATCTATCTATCTATCTATCTATCTATCTATCTATCTATCTATCTATCTATCTATCTATCTATCTATCTATCTATCTATCTATCTATCTATCTATCTATCTATCTATCTATCTATCTATCTATCTATCTATCTATCTATCTATCTATCTATCTATCTATCTATCTATCTATCTATCTATCTATCTATCTATCTATCTATCTATCTATCTATCTATCTATCTATCTATCTATCTATCTATCTATCTATCTATCTATCTATCTATCTATCTATCTATCTATCTATCTATCTATCTATCTATCTATCTATCTATCTATCTATCTATCTATCTATCTATCTATCTATCTATCTATCTATCTATCTATCTATCTATCTATCTATCTATCTATCTATCTATCTATCTATCTATCTATCTATCTATCTATCTATCTATCTATCTATCTATCTATCTATCTATCTATCTATCTATCTATCTATCTATCTATCTATCTATCTATCTATCTATCTATCTATCTATCTATCTATCTATCTATCTATCTATCTATCTATCTATCTATCTATCTATCTATCTATCTATCTATCTATCTATCTATCTATCTATCTATCTATCTATCTATCTATCTATCTATCTATCTATCTATCTATCTATCTATCTATCTATCTATCTATCTATCTATCTATCTATCTATCTATCTATCTATCTATCTATCTATCTATCTATCTATCTATCTATCTATCTATCTATCTATCTATCTATCTATCTATCTATCTATCTATCTATCTATCTATCTATCTATCTATCTATAACAAACAGTTGTGTCCTGTCGTAAACTTGTCCTAAACACCCTTTCATTCAAAATTTACACAACTAAATGAATCTGACTGAGACCACGAGCATTTTGACTCCTTTCTAATAGGAGATAAGTCGCCAGGAAAATATGTGATAGAGTCTAATAGGGTCTCCTCGCCTCCAGGATTTCGCGCGGCCATTTTTTTCTCGCGGTTTTCTTTCGCGTCACGCACGACGGACTAAGCGAAAGAGGGACTACTGGTAGTCTAATAGGTCAAGGGAGTAAAGAAAAGGCCGGGTAAAGAGTAGCCTGCTTAACCAGGCGTATAAAGGGGAGGGGGTGAGGGAGGAGGAAGAGAATTTCCCTCCCTCCCGCCCCCCAACTCCTCCGTTTTCTTTCCCCGAATTCTCGTCCTCGTCCCCTACCTGCTCCCCTTTATACGCCTACTACGCAGGCTACAATCTTGGACATAATAAATGGAACATCTGGACCACCGCTCCCCCCATTTCAATGATGCCAAAATGGCGCGTTTTTGCTCCCTCGCGCCTTCATCATTGCTTTGAAACGGGGCGGAGGGGGGGGGGGATGGGGGATAATTGTTCCATTCTTTTCTGTCCAAGATTGTAGGTAAAGAGAGTCTGCCAAGGTAGTCCCAGGCTTCCCTCGTTATTTGCTTGCGCAAGACGTGAACACGTGAAGAGAAGCTGCCTTGAGTCGGGAACGTTTGTTGATTTTCATGGTGACGATTCTGAAATCCATGGTTTCTCGTCGCTTTACCTCTGCGGTTCACCTATCGGCAGAAATCATGCAACAGAGAAGCTACGAAGTAAGAAAAACATGTACATTTGTTGCTTCTGGGCTTGCAAAGCAAGGAATCGTTGTACAACAAGCTAAAATAGCTGGTTTTTGTGTTTGAACTTCAACCATGCTTACAACATAGAAGTTATACATCCCTATTTCAACTGCATGTGCTTCCTTTTTGTAGGAAGCAGTGAAGAAACTCAACTCACTTCAAACTAATGCTCAAGTCTTGGAGCAGATTCGCCGCAGCAGGGGCCGACTTGCCCAAAACAACTTGCCAGAAATGAGGGCCTTCACAGAACGAGCTGGAGTGAAAGTAAAGCAGTTTTCTTTTAATTTGTTAATACGGGAAGAGAATCTGTTCTTAGATAAACCATTTTGAATTTATTTATTTTTATTCCATTTTATTCTCCTTTTACCTCAATAGAAGCACTGCTAACTCGCACTTGACCTGAGTTATTCACTCTTGGTTTCACGTGACGTTATTTTACTTTCGTGACAAATTTTGGCGGGTTCGTCGTTGTTTACAAATATATCCCACCCGAGGCTTACAGTTGTTTGCGTGCAAACACGATCAACACGATGCGGTTCAGTTGGTCCAAAAAATAACACGCAAATTTTGTGATACGTACCTAAATACAGTAACTTACTTACAACTTTGTTCTACGAAATGTTTCGTGTAACTGGTCATGCGAATTGTAAAAGCTATCGACAGACGCAACACAACTAAACAAATAATTTTGCTCTGCAGATGGAGGATCTGGATAAACTGTCGATTATCCATATCAGTGGCACAAAGGGAAAGGTAAACTGTACACCTTTACTTTGTGCATGTTATTCAATGGGTCAGTTCTTAAACAGCAATTTACTTATTAAGAGGTTTTTTTCTGTTAGGGCTCAACTTGTGCATTCTGTGAAAGTATACTACGGCATAAAGGCTTCAAGACAGGGTTTTATAGGTACAGTGAAAATTTATTGATCGTAATGATATTGCCACTCATTATACATCTATCAGTGTCGATCCTGGAGGGGGGGGGGGGGGGGGAGGGGTGAGCTATCCACAGGCAATTGATTGTGAGTTCTGACCCCTGGGTAGGGATTTTGACCGTGCACAATGTCCCCAGGATACGGAATTGGACACTATCATCATGCATCTTGAAGGACCAAGAGAGTCTGGTAATGAACTATCTGCAGCCTCTTGTAAATATCCAGAAGTCACCAGATCAGGTAGTGAGGCTTCTGTTCAGATCATGATGGAAATCATGTTGAAAGTAGTCAAAGAAGGGTTAGAGAAGTTATTTTTCATCCTTTATACAGGCAATCTATACTTTAAGTCTATACTTGTGTATATTAAAGGAAAGAGCTTTTGCTTGGTAAATTTTCTGGGTCAATAATTCTCTGCATGTTTACATATTCATGAGTTTCTTTGCCCCAGGATGTAGAATTTTGATACTTCTACCAATCATGTTGCCCCAGGAGTAGAGATTTTGACGGTTTTTTTTCCAGAAAAGGTCAAAATCCCTTCCCTTTGTCTTCTCTCCCCTCAGACGTAACATTGATATTTGGATTAGCTTAAGTATAATTTGTTAAGGTTACTTAAGACTTTCAGGGGTGCCTTCTGGGAAAATCTTTCTGTGTGCACTGTTTTAAAGAAACCTGGGTAAACTCTATATCATTGTAAAGCTAATAAACTGTAGAATCCAAAAATAACAATATATTTTGCCAGTTTTGTTTTGGTAGGCGAGTGCAAGCCTTTAAACGCAAAAATGACCGTACTTGCTAAACTGAATTACCAGCCGTTGTGTTGCCGCGGACATCCAAACTAGCGGGACTATATCACTCAGGAGATGATGGGCTATGAAAGAGTGTGGGGCTTTTTTGATATTTCTATTGTTGCTTAGAAAATCTCTTTTAAAATTCAACAATAGAAAATTTTCTGACTGCTGTTACTCAATGGGACGTCACAACAAAAATATTTGGATTTTTGTAAAAGCCTCACACGCTTTGGTGCGCTAATGTCTGATGAACGTTTTGGTTAAGTTTAGTTAAAATCCAATAAATCTACATACCCTATTAATTAATTTGAATTGAGGTAATTCACTCAAAAGTAAACCTTGAGTTCTTGGCCTCGAAAGAAATTCACAGTTTTCGCACCTCACTGAAATGGTTGTCAATGCGGCCATGCCACCAAGCAATGAAACACAACATAGAACTCCCCAGCAAGTTTCATGGCAAAAGAAGGCTACAGGAACACTTCCTAGGAAAGGTGCATTGTTTATATTTATAGGAAATAATACATTAGGATAGGCGAAGTTTGTCGTGAAACATCCAGCAGCTTATAAACCTAATCAGCCGATAAATGGAAAAGAAGGAAAAGGGAAAAAGAGAAATGATTGCGGAATAACCTTTGAATAGGCCTCCTTGGTGAGCCAAGCCGATTGTGGATATTAATTTTGACTTAAGCACACACATTAAAACTAAAAACGTGATTCATCGGCCTGTTTGTTGCACTAGAATATGGAAAATTTCTCTTCGAAGCAGAGGATAGGAACTGAAAAGGCTGCCAGGTCAGATATCTGCGATTGACTTTGCCAGTAATTCCGTGGCAATCTCATTGTGTGCCAAAAGAGGGCAACGATGAAATTTTCTTTGATTTGCACTTGTGTTCAAATTTGGGAACACGAATTAGTCAACAAAAACGTAGATATCTGTGTTAAAAATTACAAGACACAAGGGATAAACAAAAGAAGCAAAATAAGAGGAAAAAAGGTATGAGCCCATGGTTGAGATTGCTGCGAAAATTGTTATTGCTCAACTCAGTGGTCGACACATTCTAATTGGCTTATCACAGTTTACAGATTGTTTGACTTGTTTTTAAAAATCGCCTTTTTGTGGTTATCTCATTTATGTTCTATTTTCTTAAAATAATTTTTTAAAGAAAATTTAGATTAAGTAGTAGTTGTGAATTTTGTGTGAAAAAATTAATTTGCACAAAATCGTCCCTTGAAGGTCTACAGTAACCTTAAGTGAGGACGTTACAAAATGAAGTTGTGGAGCTTGAGGAATGTCGAGAGAGTGCAGACATTCTTAGCACTTAAAAAAGTTTTTACTGTCCATCCCCCTTAGTAAGGTGTCTGTCTTAAAGAGGGAACCAGCTCATTATCTCTGCATTACAGTGATGTCTGCCTTGAGAGAGTTGATTTTAGTCATTTAATGGTCACTATTTGGTGTCCTACATGTGTACACGTTCTTCTCCTGTTAAGCTCGCCACATTTGATGGAGGTCAGGGAGAGAATTAGAATCAATGGAAAACCATTACCCAAGGACAAGTTTGCAGAATATTTTTTTGACTGCTGGGATAACCTCTTAAATAATGGTGATGTAAGTAATCAAAGGAATTTATTAAATTTGTTTTTGTGTTGTGCAATATGACTTGTGTTTGTAACACCTATTTTAATGGTAACATTTTTACTAACATTACTTGTATGGGTCCATTTTTTCTGCTGTCTTCTTATTTTATCTCTAAGGAGAAAATTGTCCACAGCCTGTTGCCACTAAATCCAAGCCATGGTGTATATTACCAAGTGAACAATAATTTTGTCTCTTGTGCTACATTGAATTATTGTTAATGGGTCTTAATTAAGAGAGGTTATTGAAAAACTGTGATTGGCTAATAGTCAGGGCCAGATCATTGCATGTCCATGGGCATATGCGTACTTGCTTCAATATATATGTTTAACCATAATTGGTTTAATACGTACTCATTGATCTTGTAGGAGGACGGGAAGAGTAGCATGCCAGCATACTTTAGATTTTTGACCTTGATGTCTTTCCATGTGTTTCTTCAAGAGAAGGTAAGCTCAATAAATCTCTGAGTAAATGAGTGAATCAGTAAGAGAGGTAGGGAGTAGGGAGGTAGCTGAGGTAACGAGTGAATTAACTTATTCCTGATAAATATTAACTATAGCAAATTTATTTTATGTTAGCAATGTTCTCTAATAATACACATTTTGTTGACAATGTTCCTTTTTTGTGAATAGATAGTGTACAATTCACAGTAGATAAGTAACTTCAATACTATTGAACATAGTCAATGTTAACAATGTGTGAAATTAAAATGTTGAGTTGATTTTTAAGGACATGTTAGCTGGTGTTTATTCGTGATTATTTCATGCCTTAATAGGTTTTAAAAAGTCAGTTGGTAAGAAAGCTTAATTGAATGTTTTTATTGAGTCATTCTGAGGTATCCTGAAAGTAGCAACCATGGCTGGACAAAATTTTGAGTTTGTTTG
This sequence comes from Orbicella faveolata, assembly GCF_042242905.1. Taxonomy (NCBI): domain Eukaryota; kingdom Metazoa; phylum Cnidaria; class Anthozoa; order Scleractinia; family Merulinidae; genus Orbicella; species Orbicella faveolata. Next base: position 10,669,351 of record NW_028301565.1, read on the forward strand.
CTTTTCCTTAAAATTTTTATCGCACAAATTTACTTTTATCAGTTTTTGTTCTCCTGCCTCTAGGTTGATGTTGTTATTCTTGAGGTCGGAATTGGAGGTGCTTATGATTCCACCAATATCATCAGGTATGTGGATTGTTTAAGATGGTTTCTGGCTTTGCGCTGAACATTCAAGCAACAAAGGCAAAAAAAAAAAGGAACCAAAAAAACCTTGTAGCATGGTTAACATTTTTAATACAGACACTTAAGAAGACCTTATCAAGACTTATAATAAGCTCTCAAGCTGACCCTGCAAGAGAAAATTTAACTTGAAGTTATCCAATATTTAATAAAAACAGATATTTCACCTCAGTTCAAAACACAGTGACACGTGCTTTAAGCATTCTTTCTAGGTTTGACTTAAACTTTCTCAAGAACGCTTGAGGATTTAATCGTCAGGTTACTTAGAGAAATCAGTTAAAGTGAGATGTTTCAAATAGTGTTCAGAAAGTTAAAGTGCTCTGAGTGCCCTTTTTGCTCAAACTTTGAGCAGACTCTGTCTTAATCTTTCTGTTTTCATTTGTCAAGGGTGAAGTTCAGAAAGATGGTTTGGTTTTGAATACTTCATCTGTTTATCCCAGTCTGTGTGGGTTGATTCTCCTTACTTATATTCATTCATTTTTTATATATACTGTAGTACTTGTTGGAGAGGAAGTGATCATAACAGTTCCTGTTGGTGATTAGTTTCAATTTTCTTACAGCCCTCACATATTTAAATTACATTTTATCTAATAGTTGATATTTTGAGATCAGTAACATTGTACTCAAAATAAGTTGGTTATTAGTAATATTTTCTATAAAATTGTAATATGGCACATGAAATTTATCTTTTCAAGGAAACCTGTTGCTTGTGGAGTGACATCTCTTGGTATGGACCATATCAGCACACTCGGTGGGACATTGGAGAGTATTGCCTGGCAGAAAGCTGGTATATTCAAGGTACTGACTGATGTTCAGATATCAAGGGTGATACTTTGTATCTGAATGGATAATAACTATACTAGTAGTAATCAGAGATTATGAGAGTACGTTCGATGCCCTCACTTTAACATATATACCTTAAATAAATGAACTCACTAGCTGACTTTCAACCTTTGTCTATTGCTAAAATCAACATTTTTCAACAGCAACTGAGGTTTTAAAGTCAGATATGCATAGTGTCAAAGTCCATGCTAGTGAAGATGTCACGATTTGTTTGCATTCTTTGAAAGCAAAAACTAACTCATGCTCAGGTTACTAAGGGCTGTTCATTTCAGCAGCTTTTATTTACTTAAAAGGTTTTGAGTCCTTGTGTATGTTCTGAACTTATACAGATGAGAAAGATGAAAGTTTCAGCTGTTTACTACCCTAGGAAAAAGCTTTTTTAAAGCCCCTTTTAATGAATCTTAAACTGGTAGTACAAAAAACAGCATTATAATGCCCCATAAGAAGGACCTTCTAAAGATGCATTATGGCATTGGTGACCTGTATTTAATTATAGGTTGCATCATTTTGCGAAGACTTAAGGCCCGGATACATGGTGCAACATTGGACGCAACAATTTCAGGGGTGGATACACCATGTAATTTAGCCATTGCACGCAATATTGCACTGTGTATCCGGGCCTCTACTACATAATTGTTGATTAATTTTTACTATAATGGATTAAATGTAAATGTTTTCTTGTTTTTAGCCAGGGGTTCCTGCCTTTTCTGTTCCACAGCCAGAAAATGCCATGAATGTTGTAGCTAACAGAGCAAAAGAATTGAAGGTAACTTTAAAAATTAATGATCTGGGAATTTATAGTTTATTTTGTGCCAATTTTTTTCAGTAAGAAAACAGGATCTCTGTAATATTTCTGCAGATTCCTCTTCATGTTGTTCCATCATTAGAGCAGTATCCAGGAAAACTACCAGGTATTTATTATGATTTAAAGCTTGAAATAGATGAAACCTGATGCGTAGTTTGATTTTGAACTACCTGTAGCTGGTAATTTAGAACAAGAATGGATAGTATTTTGATAGTTTACGAAACTGTGAAGAATGCATAACTATCATATTTGAAAACTCTTGCTAGTTCTCTCTCTGTCTCCTAACCTTTACCTGTGGTCCTTTAAGAAGATATTGTCTCAGTCAGCCTGGAATTGATGTGTCTTTCACAGATCTCGGCTTGGAAGGAGAGCATCAGTTATTGAATGCATCACTGGCACTTCAACTTTGTAGTACTTGGCTACGAAGGACACAGAGGAAAGAAAAAGAAACGGAAGGTTTGTTGCATTTCCTTTAATTATCCTCAGTGTCCTAAATAGAGCTAACCAGGGACATGTATGTGAAGGCTGCTAGTAGTTGCGCTGCTTTGGATGTAACATCGCTTGTTTGAAGAACTATTTTTTTTACGCGATGGGAGGACTGGCCCCATGTCTGACCCCCAACTTTGAGGGCCAGGGTTTTCTGTTAGGGTGGCCTTCCCTGAGCCACTTTCTGGCCCATTCCCCCTAGGGGGTCAAGGCAGAAAGTGAAGTGAGGCCCCCAGTCAAGGAGGGATTATTAGGATCTTGTAGTTTATTATTGGGAACTCAATCTGATAGCTGTTTCCTGATTGAAAAAGATGGCAATATTGTACCATGAAATTGATTATGAATCTTCACTTTTTATCTTTTAGTAGAGGAAAATGGAACAATCACAACCGAGTCACCTAGTGAAGACCCATCTGCAGATGAACCTTCAGCAAAAAAAGCAAAGTTAGAGGTTCCTGTAGCTCAAACATTTGAAGTTTCTGAAGTTTTTAGAAGTGGTAAGGATACTTTTTCATAGTGACCTAGTGAAAGTCCCTAAGTAGTGAGTGTTAGTTTTTAGAGCATTTATTCATTGAAACAATGAAAAATATTGATTCTTTATTTTCCATTTCCACTTTTTTAAATGTTCAAGGTTTGAAGAATACCAGATGGTGTGGACGAAATCAGGTGATTGTAAGACCACAAGTTTCATTCTACCTGGATGGTGCACACACCCCAAAGAGTATGGAGGTACACAAATTTTTGGGTAGCTATTAACTAGAATGGTGACACATTGCTTGGAAATACTTAATTGTAACATATTTGTACCTTACAGCTCTCTTTTGATAGACTTCATGGTCTAATGGCTCTGTTGTTGTGGCTAGTTCAAGTTATTGTAACCAAGAGCCAAGATACCGTAAATGTCCGTGTATAAACCGCATCCGTAGATAAGCTGCACCCCCAATTTGGAAGCGCAGATTTTGGAAAAAAAATAAAAATAAAGTTTGAAGTTCCAGTAGAGTTGTATTGCTATAAACAAACAAGGACAAAGAATCAAGCTTTCAAACACCGACATAGAAGTTGTTGCCATCATTCACATTTATCAAGTCTAAAGAAAGCGAAATTTCATTTGTCGTACCTTCTTTTTCATTTGAATTTACGACATCTTAAACTTAAAATGCTCTTCTGATCCGATTTTTCAAGATTATCACTTTGAAACATGCCATAAAGTTGAAATTCCTTTGCCATTGAAACAAAATGACAAGTGCTTAGTAGCCAAGCTTTAAGTGTGGGGAGGAGTCTGGGACATGGCCTGAGCTTCGTCTGGGCATCATAACAGAAAAGCATGCAGGTAACTTAGCAACGACCAAAGATGCACTCAATATCAATTGGATAGATCTAAACTGGGGACTGGGTCGAGTAAACTATAAATAAAAGCATGGTTTACATCATCGCAGTTCAAAACATGGAGAAATTTACTTTCGACTCAGCTGTTTGGGGATACCACGTCTGTAAAGATGTTTGGAAACCTGCAATAGGCGAAAAACTTCATGCAGAACAGGAGCTTGATAATGCAGTCGACAAATTTGCCGTGAAGGTGGTCAAAAACAACAAAGCAGTTGGCCAGTTACCTTGTGAGTACTTACGAATTTTGTGGTATTTTATTGCACATGGTGGAAAGATATGCGTGGAAGTGACTGGCTGTAGACGTCACTGCAAACAGCTGTGCAGAGGAATGGAGATTCCTTGTAGATTGGTGTTTAGTTGTTTGAGTAAAGTGAAAATTAATCGCTTGAAAGAACTCTTGGGGAGCAAGATTCGCCCATAAAAACTCAAAGACACAAACTGCTCCTTTAGGAGCCACTACTCATGAAAAAGTCAATGAACAACAGCAACACGCTCTCAGTTTCTTTTATGTTTATTTCTTGACATCTTAAGATGTTTTATGAATATTAATTAAGTTTTTGACAACTCCAAACACAGATGTATCTGTAGATAAGCCGCACGCTCGATTTTTGGCTTCAATTTTGTGAAAAAAAGTGTGGCTTATACATGGATGTTTAAGGTATATTTGAGCCCAGCCATGGCCAGGTTCACAGTGTCATGTGATTGGACAAGACTCTTACCCTAAAATGATTTACGTTTAATAACTCACTGCTTTGACTTTTGTCAACTGAAACTTAATTTATGTCCATTTTTCTTTCCAGGCTTGTGCAAAGTGGTTTAAAAAAAGAGCAGATGAAGAAAAGGAAAAAGAAAGGTAATGCTTGGAAAATATTATATAGTATTGGACAGAAGTAACCTACCTAGTAAGTTACCGTACCGTAAATTCAAAACTTAGTATTGTTTTTGCAAGTACAGAATCTATTAATGGCATTTCTTAATGCTGACTACCAGTGTCAGTCTTATAAACAGAGAAAAACATCGATCTTGTCTTCCTTGCAAAGTTAAACTTGTTTCAAAAGGTCAATATTTATTATTAATAATGAAGATCATGTGAAAAATTCATCTAAATTTGGTCCAGTGCCAACAGTCCAATTCTATGTAAGCTAACATGTTAAAGACATCAATGAATCTGGAATATATAATGACTGGTGTTTAAAATGGTGGAACATTATTAATCAACATTCAGTTTTTTGCTTACTGCTGCCTAATTTCTCTATTCTCAAACAGTGGCAGTGTTGCTCGTGTGTTGCTATTCAACTTGACTGGCGATCGGGATCCTAATAGGCTTCTTAAACCAATTATGGTATGTGTTAGCTTCTTATTGACTCCAGTGTGAAGCAGGGAAAGAAATGTTTCATTATCACTTTCATCTCAGCTAAAAGTATATATCATCTCAGATATGGCAGGTCTCTGTGCTTCCCCAAATCAGCAAATGTTTTTACAGGCTGAGATGACTAGCCACACACCCAACCTCCAAATTAAACTAGAGGACCAGGGTCTTCTCAGTCAGGATTGATCTAACCCAGTGTCCTAAAAGAGATGGACTATGGTGATGAAACACCCAAAAGTATTGTTTCTAAACTGTACTGTGTTATTGAGATGAAGGTAATTAATGCCAGGACAAACTTAAAGTAGTTTTAAACTACAGTGAATTTGGAAAGTTTACATCTTCTATTCAATGGAGCCACCTATTTAAATACTGTGCCATTAATATAATTATTCAGCAACTCTGGTGTTTCATGTGACTGAAAATACTGCTTCCAGTGTTGCGATCAATGATAGACATTCTCAAAGTTTCTTTGCAATCTGATCTGTTTTTTTTTTTTTGTTCTGAATTTTTGGTGGCTTTTGTCTACCTTCATCAGAGTTGCAATGGTTATTGGTCAGGCTATAAACCCATTTGCTCTTGTTTATCGATTTTTTAAATCAATGGCAAGTAAGCGTGAGGGAGACTGTTTATCTTTTATTTCACTCCAACAAAGCACTGTACACTACATTACTACTGCACTTCATTGTAAGTAAACTTGAAAGTAGAGACCTGTTAATCAACTGAAACTAAAGCAAGTACATATAAGCAGGGTTGTTTTATTTTCCACAATACAATTTTATGCTCACATTATTTACAATATTTCTTATTTCAGAGGTGTAACTTTGACCATGCAGTTTTCTGTCCCAATGCTATTAACGAGAACCCGAAAAGCACTGATTCAGGTACTTATTATTTTCACAGGTCTCGTGTTCCTTATAGCTTAACATGCTTTTACTCACCTCCTGTTTATCAAGAATGGGAAGATGAAAAATACAGGCTGAAGTACAGCTATGCTGATCGATCATTTTATATTATAGATTTGACCAACTTTACTGTCACTCGTGATAGCCAGCTACGATGGTGTGTTGAAAATCAACGTGTTTGGATGGCTCTAAGAGGAGCTGGATTTCAAGCACATGCAAACCCATCACAGGATTGTACAGACAGTGACCATGTGATAAAAAATGGACATGATGATGGTCCATATTCCACTATATTTCCTTGTGTTTCTCAAGCTGTTCGGTGGTTGTTAGGAAGTAGGGATCCTCTTGTACCAGCATTTTTTCCTGACGACTTGCCGTTACCAGACTTCATTTCCAAGGCATCAAGGCTTCAGATTCTAATAGGAGGAAGTTTGCATCTTGTTGGCACGGTTATGAAAGTGCTGGGACCTGAAATTGTTGGAGATGTGTAGGGAAGGACATGCTACCTGTACAACACACACAGTACGTCATGTCAGAAATTTGTTTCACATCTCTGCACTGTACTGAAAGTAATTTGTCATCAGTCTTCTGTTAAACTACGTAATTAGCTTCATTGCCGTCTTAAGATGCAGTTGTCAAGAGTAACCCTATGACAAAGCTAAAATTAACAAGTGTTATAATTGTTGTCACTTGTTAACTTCATGTAATTGGGACTCAATCAACTATTGTGAAGAGAGAAAGCGATCATGGTGCATTGTGATCCACAATTTGATGCTGGTTTACCTCATTGGGTGAAAATATTCTGTACTGATATGTATAATAACAATTTTACAGATATAAATATTCCTAAATTATTTTGTGATCTTATAGTTCAGAAGATCTAGGATCATTCTGGCAGTACTTGATTTTGGCAGCTATTATAATATTTATTTGTACCCTTCTTGAACAGTCACACAATTGGGTTTTTGAAGCTATGTACAACTTATAGTTATGTTATATATTGAAATGGGAGCTAAAAGAAACAGCTAAAAACAAAATATTCAAACCGAAATGGAAATAACTAAAGCAATGTGACAATTATAAGCTATATTTTGAACAGATGAAAATTTATCATTGTTCAGTAAGTTCATTCTTCGACTGGGGCTGTGATAAGAGCCACAGTCTCGATAGTGCTAACAATATATAGCAATTAGAATATTGAAACAGAAATGTCAGTATAGGTGAATGTCTTTAATTAATGCTTGTATTATTAATATAATCAGGTGTACATATTTTTATTGAGCCATATTTTGGAATAAAAAATTAAACATCAAAAATTTATTCTGATGCAAAAAAGTCATTTATGATTTGAAGAAACTCTCCTTATGGCCTTAAGCGTATGTCAGCTTGACTTCATGCATAACCTCAGTCTGTCATAAAAAAAAACTCTGGTTCATATAATTCTCAGACTGGCAAAAATAGGATGTACGTGTGGTCGGGAAAGCTACTTGTTTTCCATAGTCTATAAATAAGCAGACAACATCTTGCTGACCAAACAAATTTTCAGGGTTGAACTGACATTTCCTGTGGCTATGTACCCAATTTGCCAAACCCAGGGTTGCCACAGGTCAGGAAACAGTCAGGGGAAAATTGACATTTTGCAGAAAAGTTGGGGGAAATTTCAATAATTTTACATGGAGGGCTTGAAGGCTGGAAGAAACAGTTGAGGTCACTGTGATCTCAATGGTGTTTTTCCTTAATGAAGTAGGAAAATATGTTACATGTTTGTTTTTTGTCAGGAAAATTCTATTTTTATCAGGGAAGAGTCAGATAAAAGTCAGGAAATTTTGAAAAGTGACATCTGTGGTTACCACGAAACCTTGTAAGGTAGACACTAAATACCCAAGGAGCAAGCACTGTTCTGAGAAAACAACAACAGTAAACTACTCAAATTATGCTTTTGTTAATTTATTCCAAAATACAACTAGCAATTTTACACCAAAGTTTACCAAGCTAATTTTCTTTTAAGATTTGCCTGAAGTGAATTATAATCATTATGAACTTGCCAGCAAGTAAGTCAGAGCTATCAATGTCCTAGCTAGCTACACTTTGAACCTTGCAGCACTTCCTACTGCATTAAAACTACTCTTACTTTTATGCTGTAATACATGAGCAGGGAGTTCTTGTTTATAATTTGTTTCTCTGCTAACCTGGTTTTATTATTGGAGCCTGAACATGGTGCTAATGGACACCTGTACTATTTATGTTTTTTTTTAATGTGCCAAAATGGCTTCTTTAAACCTCGACTTTCGTTACTAACATGATTAATTAGTAATTGTTAGACCTTGTATCATACAAATCAGGATATAAACATTCTTGATACCTCAGTCCAGTTACTAATGAAGCTATTTTAGAGGACCAGCCATCAATATGGTTTGCAAGAATTTTGTACTAAAGCATTCTGAGGTATTTCTGTAATAATATACAACACAACTTATTTGGATAATGAATGGATATTGAACAAGTCTAACAGTTATTTTTATGCTGAAATGAAATAGTTACAAAACGGTTGCAATACGTTACACAACATTTATAGTAGGGTAAAGGCATTTTTGAAGTGTTACTCGTAGAAAAAAGGCATTGTCAAAATTAAATGATGAAGTAAATTACAACTACCAGAAACATTTTTAAAAGTCAGTGACACATTTGTTGCGAGCTTCTGGAGTCTAAACCCTATAGGGAGAACTTGAAAAAAATGTAATGTAATGGTCTTCATCATAAAAGTAGAATTAAAAAAATCCATTTGAACCTAAAATTTAAAAAAGGGCCAAAAAAGGTACAAATACACGCAATAAATCCTAAGGAGGAACAAAGAAATAGCTTAAAATGGAGAGGAGAGGATTATGTGTAACTTATGTTTGAGTCACTGATGCCTTTCTCCAGCAATATTTTTCTTTCTTTTGTTTTTCTTAGTTCTGATATGAATGAATTTTTTTTAGTGTTATGCCTTTTCTCCAATTCCAAATCAGCTTTTCTTGTTGACTGGATGTTGACTGGACTCTAGACTCAGTTGACTGGAAAGTGACATAAGTACTTGAGCTGCTGCATTATCATTCCACGGCTGTATCTCAGGAGAAACTGCAATTCCTGTTCAAAAATTACAACATTGAGTTGGTTTTTTTTTTACAGATCCCTCAATTGTACTGCAATTGTTTTGACAACACCTACTATTAGTTTAGTACAAATAGCTCACAGATGCTCATCCACCAATCAATCTTTCGGTTGGCTGGACATTTAGACAAGTTAGACACACAGTCAGACACACAGTTAGACAAGTTAGACACACAATCAGGTACACATGTTTTGCTCATTCTTACTGAATTTGACACATTCAGAGAGCTAATTGAGTCAGTCCATCATTGAGTTGGTCTGTCAGTGAGTGAGGGAGTGAGTTAGTGGATAGGAGAGTGAGTCAGTGATTCAGTCAGACAGAAAGCTAGTCATGTGGACAATGAGAAACTTCATCCACTTGTTTGCAAAACAGTCAAGTCAGTCAAGGATTCAGCAGGTTAGTCAAGCAGTTGATCATTCAAACAGCCAGTACATAAGTCAGGGAAAAACTTAACAATGTTCAGCAGTTGTGTCTTAAGTTTGGTCAAGTGTAAAATCGGCCCCATCAGTAAGTCTTTCATTGTTGTAGCATAAGCTAGGGGCAGGAGATCTGTGCAAGATGAATTATTTTACTTCTAATTTAAACTGATGATTTGTTGGCCGCACCAAAAGAGGGTTGCAAGACCCTATACATAGACAGAAACCTCCAGTAATCTAGAACCATGCATGTCCAAATGGGAGTCAATAAACAGGGAGTAATTGCCCTTTGTACCTGGATAGAATGGGAAGATGCCTTGATATGGAACAAAGTTTCCCTGTTGTGCCATGTTGACCAATGTTTCAAGGGTAGCCAACAGGTCAAAGTCACGTGTCTCCAGCAGAGTGTGCAGAAATATTTGAGAGACATGAGGAAATAGTGTGGAGAGAATCCATGAACATCTTGCAATCCTGCTGGGGTCTGGGGAGCTCATAGGCGACGAAAAAGCGCTCGAGTTAGGTTCAGCTGAAAGAGGTGGAGATTACCATTTTAGATAAACATGTTATGAACTGAAAAGGTTTCATTTGTGATTATGTTTCTCTTTATCTTTAAAAAGTTGTGTATTTAGAAGGGTCTGAAGGGCCTTCACCACACAATGCAGTTTCCTTCCCACAACAAAGATTAAGGATCAAACATTACAATGAGCTTTAATTTGTTTCAAATCACACAAGTGCTTCTGATTCTACTTCGAATTGATTCGACCCGTTTCTACGTACAAAGGTTATGCCATGGGTTTGGAATCGAAGTCCAGTGAAGAAATATTGGATTCGAAAAGAACTTTGCTATTCGATCTGTATGTTTCTGTGGTAGCTACATAGCTCATGTATTACAAAAGAACATTTTTTTATACTATACCGCAACATTTTAGCGCTCTTATTTCTAACGTGAATCGTTTAATAAGTTGATTAACTTAGCAAAATGCAAAGAGAGACTGAGTTCCTCCATGTTTGTACATGCCTCGAGGGTCCTAAATATGCTAAACTTGTTTTATATCTAGAAACAGTTGTTTTTCTGGTACTAAAGACCAGACGAGACGGATACCACTTGGCTTTCCCTGAATTCTAAGAAAATTACTATGAAAATTGCAAAAGTACCGTACGATTTGAATCCCTGATAGTTTACAAGTCAAGCTTTACCTTTACAAGACTGATGCGAGTGATTCAAAATCTTGTTTCAGCAAAGTATAAATCGAAGGGAGTCAAAAAACAACCAGAGTTTCTTAAAAAGGTAGAGCCGTTTTGATGAAGAAAAGTTTTCTAAATAGATTAGCTTATAGACGTTAATAACTACACAAAGCGTAAAGCTTACCTGTCGAAGCAACGCTAATGTCGTTGTAGGCTTTTTCGATATCACGAATCCCCATCTTCCGGCTATCATCTTCGTTACAATTATTCTCTATCAGTGACCGATCATCCATCTGTCTTCTTAGAGCAACTTGGGCAGCCATGATTTTCCTTCTCTGACTAATCAAAATACACTTGTTACACTCGCAATCTTTCCACTTACAAAATCTTTTGTGCCCTTTCAAAGTTGTGCGAACGCCGTGATGTTTGCATCGTGCACAGAGCGGTGTCTTCTTGGTTGATTGAAGTGTCGATCCCTTTTCAACTGACATGAATAAAACGATCTTGTGTTTAAATTTGATTTAACATATAATTTAAGGTTGACTGAAACACGTTAAGCATTTTATATCGTCGCCGTTAATTTGAAGCGACCGAACTTGCCACAAATGTTGCGTTCAATGAAAGGTGAACGGCAAAAAGCTACAAAAAGGGCGCGAAATTGTGCAACCCTTTTCCCGCCAAAAATGATCCCTACCCTAGATGTAGGCCTTTCCACTAATGTTACGTACGCTCGCCTAAATATCTTTTCGGAAATTCTCAAAAAAATCTCGTAAATGACACAAAAAAATAAATTCTGGATATCTTGGAAAACCCTCTAAATATCTCTTATTTTTGTCGTGAAAATACGCTGATTTTGAATCACATAGGCCAAAATTTTCAACGTTTTGTTGCAGTAGGGGTTGAGGAAGGAGATTCAGGCACTTCGATGTTACCAGTAAATTGCTGCTTCGATTTTGCTTTTTCGATGTTACCAGCATACGCCATTATGGTAAATTACTGCTTCAGCGCTCTTAGTGATATGGAACTACATTTTTCGAGAGGGAAATTGCTGAACTGAATTGTTTCTGGTATAGAACTGAGTATTGTTTCAAGAAAATATTAAACGACCAAAACACAGGGCTAAGCCAAAAAGAGCGACGGATGTTTCTAATTTTATATATCTCTAAATTTTTTAAATATCTTAATATTTTCTAACTATCCCCCGAAAAAACATTCGGATATTTGTGGAAAGGCCTATCCCTAGATCTCCCTACTGTTACCGTGCTATAAAGTCTAATAAAAGAAAAATCTTTCTTGGTGCATTTGAAAGTTTGAAAAACAAGGCATAAATCCACGAATTTTTATTAAAAGTACCATTCCAGTACTCATAGTATTATGACTAGGTTAACTACCGTATGCTACTTCACGTCAATTCTGTTTGTACACCAGCCTCTTGTCGTCTGCGCTTTCGGTATTCGCAACTTTCTATCCACGAAGACCACTGAGATTCTCGTCCATACAATTGAGTCCTCCAAACTTGATCATTGTAACTCTTTTTTGTATATAATGTTACAGAAGTATGTTACATGTTCCCGCAAATACTATTACATCACTCTAATTCCGAATGAACCTGAATGGCTTCCAGTTTTGAAACGTACTGAATTCATGATTCTATTGCTCACCTTCAAGGCTCCAACAGTCGTCTACAAACTACGTAAATTCAAGATTTGATAACGTGCTACTCGCCGTCTAGATCTCTTCTTCAGTCATCTTCTCATGGGCGGATCCAGGACTTTTCAGGGGAGAGCTGGTACCTTAGGGTTGAGGGACCCCAAAATGTTGCAATTCAAGGATTGTTCCTAATCGAAAACTGTCACACTAGAAATACAACCCATGCCACAATTAAAAAAAAAGCAGTATTTGCCTTGATTTGAGTGCTTGGTGTTATTTCTACCATAAAATTCACCATCTTTTTTCTTGTATTTTTTGGTTCTCCAAAAGATGGAGGCCGAGCCACCGTATTCACCCCCTAAATCCACCCCTCCTTCTACATTATTTCTGAATCCTGCCATATTTTAGTTCAAGGTCCTATGTTTCCAACTCTGAACTCTGCTACAGTCCTTGTCATAGCACCCGTTAATCAAATGTGAGTATACGATTAAGGCTGAGTGTGAGTAAAGTAATCAATTAAGTATCAGACGGGAAAAGTATCAGTGAAGTCTTGGCAGAGTATGGGTCAAGTATCAGTAAGACGTTGCCAAAGTGGCTGGCATACATTTCAGTCCAGCCTTCAGCATTCAGGACGTTTAAACTGGCTTACGGGTAGAATTTTTAGTAATGTTTTCCTAACCAAAATATAGTAACGTCATTTCCGACCAGAATTTTACTTCCGTCTTAATACCCCTGTTTAAAAATCTGTCGAGGTCTGTAGGTGCTGTAACTGAATGTCTTTACTTAGAGATCAATCAGCGGGTACTAGGAAACCATCACCGAATCAGTGAAAATCTTACTTTAACCTTTGGAGGGGGAAGGGGTGGATGGAACTCCGCTGCGGGTCTTTGATCCAACAAGACATATCACCCCCAACTTGTTGAACAAGATAGCTCGCTTTTTAGTTAAATATATACATGTCAAAATGTGGTTGCTATGGCAATGTTATATGACATGGTGAAACAGTTGGATCATATCATTCACAGGAGATGAATGAACAGCTACTGAAAGTTTTAGCATCACAGAGTAAATTGCCTTTTCAGAAAAACACTAAAATTTCAAGGGGGTGGCATCAACCACCCCACACTTTTAAGCCCAAGGATTAAGAATCTGGCCAATCAAATCATTTGTCTCTGGAGCTGCCTTTGCCTTATGCCCAGGTCTCGTGGAATGAGAAAGTTATGTTAAGAATATGTTCAAACATGTTCATTTAGCTTACAATGATAGGCTTTTTTACTAGCCTTGCTTGTGAGGGGGAAACCTAGAAAAAGAAAAAAATATCTACAGGAGCTCTCTATTTGGGTAAGTTGGTCAATGTTTAACATGTGAGACAGATTCCCTTCTCTTTCTGCTTGGTGAGAGATGAGGGGAACTCATCTCTCGCTGAGCTGAAAAAGAAGGGAATCTCTGTCTCACACAGCAGACAATGTTTCACAAGACAAGTAAACAGATCTTTTCTGCTTGTTGACCTTTATTAAACAGTTCCTAAAATGACCTTTTTACAATCCCTTAAATATTTTCTCCATTTGTTTTGATAGATGTCACAAGAACTAATCGGCTGGTTTGACTTCCATGGCTTGTTCAATCTGAGTCAAAGTATTATCCCACTGAACAAACTGTTTTGATAAGAGATTTATCTGTAAGAAATAATCAAGGAATGTATACCAGCAGTAAAGTCCTCTTGATCTCTAGGGGAACAATTGAATTCGGACAGTGATTTACTTTGAAATTGTCTTAAATTTTTTCAACAAATCTTAACGGCCATATAGCCAGAGCTTATCCCAGTTCCTCAACCATTAAGCAACTAGGAGTATTGCTACCTTTCCCTGGATGGGATGCTATTCCATCGCAGGGTTACCCTCCAGCATTAATTCACCAGTGCCCATTTATACGCCTGGGAGGAGAGAGCCGCTGTGAGAGTAAAGTGTCTTGGCCAACACAACACATGACCCTGGCCTGAGGTTGAACCCATTACACTTGATCCAGAATCCAGAGCACTATCCATAAGGCCACTGTCCTACCACACTCTAAGTCATGACACATATCAAAGGATACAATGTTGTTGTATGCTGTTAGAAGATTATGTAATCTTTCATCAACTCCAGTGAATTCTTCCTGTAACAGAACAAAACGTGACATCTGCCAGGTAAACTTTTAAGAATTGGTTCATGCTTAGCACGTACCTTTCAAGTTATAGATGACCTTATCTACATTTATATTTTGTTAAACATAACTGTGACAGATACTACCTTTTGCTGGATATGAAGTTCTACTAGTGGCTGTAGTTTGGCAGACCAGGTTGGCAAATCTATTTTTAAGTAAAAGTGGAGATGAGAATAAGAAACTGAAACATGTAGAAATGCAGATCAATGAGTGGGACATAAAATTTCATTTACATCTAAGTTACCACATCTTTAAGATGTTGTATGGATGGATGGATGTTGACTTTGTATCAAAATTATTTTTAGTCAAGTGGTGAAGCCAATATGGCAAAGTCAAGAATTGTATCAAAAGTTAAGAATAATAATAATTATTGCTTTCATAAATTATTTTGTAATTTGTTTCATTATTTTATGCATCGTTTCAGGCATCACAGTGTCTGTAATTTTGATTTATTTTTTTCTGTGGAAAGACACTACTCTGAATATTATTCATTCCACATGAAATGTCTGAAATAAAATCCATTTTTCAGGCATCAGAGTACCACGAGACTGCAATACAAGATTACAGTTACCAAGATACTGCCAGTAAATTGTCTAATGCTGGAAGTAAAACACTGTATAAGTCTTCACAAATTTAAAGGTGTCTAAAATTGTGGTGGGTTTAATGTCATTCAGAAGGTAGATGTGATTATGTTTTACCCCACAGGGAAGTATAGTTTGCTTTAATTACTTAGGTAGAAATCCTGTAAAAGATTATGCTTATCTAGAATAATGATTATTGCAACAAACCTTTGAGCGGTTCTGTCGTGACAACCTTTTTCAAGTCTTCAACTTGTCGAAGCTGATCTGCACATGCCATCAGCTGGCTCTCACCTAAGGAAGTCAACTAAATTTTATTGCAGGTATATCAAACTTGTTACAAAAGGACTGTTCATGTTCTAGGAAAAATTACGTGTCCATTTTTGCTTCCAGTTGTTGGATTCCAAGGAGCCACATGGCTCACGGCACATAACTTCAATTTCTGTAGAGAAAAGCGACTTGTAGTACTCCTATTCTCCAGATGGGATGCAAGTTTGTAGCATTTTAGTTAGGAGGTCTGTTATGTAACCTGTAAATATGCTGGCAGAGATTTCTATGATACGAAAATCAAACAATATCACAAATGTACTTTGTGATACTGTAACCCTAACCTGCTATAATTATGTCAGCTTTAGCATCATCTGTAAGTGAGGCATTTTCTAAGAACTCTGGTGAGAGGAATATCTCTAGCTCTTTCACTAAATAAAAATACAAAGAGTTCATAATGAGCTATTTTTTCTCCAGAATCATGTATTGGTATACATTGTCAGTCACAGTTTCCCGCTTATGGTGAGAACCAGCTTTTGACTCAACTTATAAGGTAGGTAAGGACAAACTTGTTACCAACCAGTCCACACAATAGGCTGATTTAGCAAGGGAATGGGAACGTCACTTGACGACGGCGCACGCAGTACAAATACCCAAATATGGTCAGATGACAACTGCAGGGCATGCGGAATAATCTGGATTCTGTTCTAATTAAACCATATTTGGGTGTTTGTACTGTGCGTGCCGTCGTCAAGTGACATTCCTGTTCCCTTGCTAAATCAGCCTAATAGGACTACTGGGACTTCCTCCTGCTTGAGATGCTAGTCTAATGTAACATTATCCTTTTGTCAGTAGTAATCATCACTCATGGGCAGAGAAGCCATATGAGATTTACAGGAATGCAGCTAATTGCCGCCTCGGCTCCCAGCTAATGTCTCCGGTTAAATAAGAGCTTATTGCCAGCTGACATCTTGCTAGAAGACTTGAGGTAACTTTTAAGGTTTGCAGCCAGAAAAGCTGGCTAAGATTGTTTTTGAGAGCCTGCTTAGTTTTTTCATGGCTGCATTCCTGGATACCCAAAACAAAACTGAGATTAATTTTAATGTTTAATGGATGTGATAGCAATCAGTATAAAAAATAAGTCATGTCAGTAACTTTTATAACTCATACTAGATAAACTTTGCTGATTAAGCATTGAGCATTTACCTGTAGCTTTTACATGTACTACACATGTCTTTAGACACCTCTGTGAAGTGTAGTAATTATACAACACAGTTGAACAAATGTCAGACCTTCCATAGCTGACCAGCCAATTTCTGATCACTTCAAGTAAGACACATGGCCCCTTACAAGTGGTCAACAGGTCAGACAGGTTCCTCTGAATAGCTGTTATTACAGTTATCAGTAGTTTGACATACAAACAAGGTGAAAGGGTCAATTCTGCTTTGTATTAACCGTGCCTGGTTCCAATGCCTTCTTAAACAAAGAAATATTTGACTGCAGACTCAACTGCAATAGCAGCTATTTATAATAGAGTTTCCATATAACGTGCGCTCTGATTGGCTGAAACAGCGTGCTTTATCAGAGAACAGAGCACAGGTTGATGACGGTAAGTTGGCTTCCAAAATTTTGCTTCGGAATTTTGACAAATTTGACCCAAATTAAACATCCCCTGTGACTCAGACAAACACAGTGGAAACGAGCTATTTTTCTGCAGTAAATATGGCTCACAGAGACCATTGTTAGCAACAGTAGTGTTAAAACTGTACTAAAATAACAAGTTTTGCTAGATTCCCGCCGACAAAACATGTACAGCTGTAGTGAAATAAACAAATTCTCAACCTAAACAGTGCTTCGATAAAGACATTATATTTGTTACAAAGGCAGAAATTATACTAAGAAGTAAAACAACAACAGAGAACAACAATTGAACTGTCTCTGTTTATGATGAGAAGCTTTATTTTTGTAAATTTACAATGAAAAATGCTCATTTGCTCAAACAACACTTACATGCAGTGTAGTAATGCTCGTTCTCTGGTCATCTTGGCGAAGTAAAGCGACGAGTGGTCAGTGCAAAACTTGCTCTGATATTCTCTTCTGTGCTCGGAGTAGAACCAGTGGGAGCCGTTAAGTCTTTCTAACTTTTATGCTAGTTCGGGCAATCTTGCTGCATGCGGCTACAAGCCGTAAATAACTGTAGCTCCTTTCAAATTCAACTCGGCATTTCGCATTTTCATCCACAAGCTTTGGGCTCCGCGTTTCGTAATTTTCACTGGAAAAGTGCTCGTTTTCATGGGCCACAATATGGCCAGATTCCTCTGGACTATAAACCTTTACCTGCCATTAGATCCGTATTTAAAAATTAACTTAAAAGCAAACTTTGAAGGCATCGTTTTTCTCTCGAAGGTCGCTCAAGCTACTCGAAACTGAAAGCTTAGCTGAAGTCCAGTTTGTGATTGACAGCTGTTGCTTCGTTAGCCAATCAAATTATTTGAACAATTCTAACAAGGATTGTGATTGGCTTATTTTAACGTGCTTTATCAGAGAACAGTGCATGGCTGACGCCACTTTTGCTCGTTTGGAAAATAAAGTTTGGTTTGAAAATTCAGCCGAATGCGTGGGGAAATCATCTGATTCTTTATCATAAAACAAATAAAGAAGCCTCGACTGTGCTCTGTTCTGTTGTAAAGCACTTGGGAAGCGGTAGAGCACTCAAGAAGTAGGGAAAAACACTCAACTACATCTCGTGTTTTCCCCTACACTTCTTTCGTGCTCTACCGCTTCCTGCGTGCTTTACAACAGAACAGAGCACAATCGAGGCTTCTTTATTTGTTAATTTTTTTCCAAAACAACTACAGTGTGTACAGTATATGTATATTCATAACCAATACCTTTTTTCCATACTGCTGCTATTCTGCCATATTTGGAGCCAATTTTATTTAGATTTTTCTGAACATTGCTCAAAGTTCCCAAACACTGAAAGAAAAATACCAAAGAATCTATTTTTAGTTGAGCTTTTGAGGATTTGATTAAGAGAAGTTCAACGTATTTAGTGTATTTATTATGAATAGGAAGTAATAGTAATCGGACTGAATGGAGTACAATTCAGCGAGTAATCGGGCAAGTAAGTTCAAAATCGGACAAACTCGTTACGTAGCTTGAGGCCAATTTGAAATTACGAGCATGATTACTCCCTGAATTGTACGACACGAGGTCCAATTACTAATTGATTGTGGCTATATCAAATTTTGGAATTAAAAATGTATTTTGAGAACTTCTTTTGAGCAAAAATGTCTGTAGCTCTTTTCATAAGTTTTGAAAACTGTAGGAAACATTGCAAAGCAAGCCATTAAAGTGTGCATAATTGGTGTGCGAATCACGTGGGTACCCAATTACAGGCATCCAAATTCAAAAGGTTCAAATTAGATACCTGTAATTGGACACCCACATGATCGCTTGCTGATTATGTAGCAAATAGGCGCGCGGAGAACCAATCACGATGGAAAATTTTGTTATAGATATGATTAAATTGGAAATTATGCCCCTGAAAACAATTAAAAGGAGTCAATATAAAGTAAGTTCCATGCACATATCATTAGCTTCTCTCTTGGTACTCTGGGTACTATAAACTTATGTGTCAACTTTCCCAGATTATACGAGTCTCCTGGATACAGGCATATCTGACATATATTTGTGGTTAAATCAGCAGAGCTCTTCTTTTAACAGTGTCTTTTAGCAGTGAGAATTGAAGTGATTTTAATTTTTTTAGGTTGACATCTCTGTATAAATAGCCTATTCTTGAATCTAATACCAGATATGAATACTTCTGGCATTGTTAACTTCTGACAACTGTCAAGAATCATACAAAACTCACAAAACTGTATGATTAACTGAACTTAAGCTTGCATTTGACGTCCTATTAACAATGTATATTGGGTTACGTATAATTTTTCTCACATAATTGTACTGCCAAGTATATATGTATATGTATATGTATATGTATATGTATATGTATATGTATATGTATATGTATATATATATGTATGTATATCTATATCTATATATATATATATATATATATATATATATATATATATATATATATATATATATATATAAAGTTAAGATGCTTCGAGCCAACAGGGATGCCACGTGTCAGAAGGATCCAAAAGGATTCGTAGTCCAAACCTCGAGTAATGAAATTTGTAGGCAATTGTGGAAAACGAGGACGGACAACTTCGAGCGAAAAAAATATATATATACAGTAAAAAATCTAAGAAATCTAAAAAAAGGTTTAAAAATTTAATAAAAATAAACGTTTCGGTCAAAGACCTTCATCAGTTGCAGTGCAAGTGAATAATAAATTACAATAACCTTAAATAAGTTTACAGTATAAAAAATGACATCATATTACAAAGATGATTACATAACAGGGCGTGGTAACACATGAAAACGAAAAAATTAACCAATGATAAACAATCGGTGATTACTAAGCGAGATACTATGACAATGCGGTACAAAACTCAAAAGACACAAACCAAATAAGAATAAATAATCGAATATAATACAAATAAGATTAATATCAAAAAAGTAACGCGATTCGTCGAGTCAGCCGAAAGTGTGAAGGGACCCGCGTGTAAAATATTCAATGTTCAAAAAAGGCGGTCCCAAAATCCCCAAACAAAGCCCTTGAAACTATGCCGCGGCAAGGCACAACAGGCGCCCTAAACAGGGCCCTTAAACAACAATAATGTAATAAATTCCCCGATGGGGGCCCCTGAGAAAACCTAGCGCTAACAAAGCTAACAAGATCCAAGGTCAGGGCCTTTGAACACCTGAACTAAGATAACCGCCAAATTTGCAAGTTATTTTTGCACTAATTGTAGTTTATTCTTTTTTTCGAGTGGAATTCCTGACGTTTGTTCAAGCCAAAAGGTGCCAGAGAGAACAACTGTGCACTCCAATATGCCTCTTTAGTGATTAAAAGCTTTTCGATGTTACTTGTATTGTTTGCATTTATCTGCACTTGATCAATACACTGGAAAGAAAAGTCGTTTAAGTCGTGCGGTGTTCTGTTGAAATGCACCGCTACCTCACAAGTCTTTTTCTTGGTCAGCATAGCAGACTTTTGGTTGCGAAATCTAACTCTAAAATCTGTTGTTGTAGAGCCAATGTATTGTAAGTTACATTTCTTACACGAAGCCAAATAAATGATATTTTTTGAATCACAGGAAAGTTTCAATCGTATCTTATAGCTCTTGCCTGTTTGAAAACTTTGGAAAGAATTTGATTCAACAAAGTAGTTGCGACAGAGATCACATCTTGTTCTTTTGCATTTAAAGCAACCCTTAACCTCAACAACCTCTTCAATCTTAGTGTTAGAGCCATAACGAGATGGCGCTAACAACTCCTTAAGGTTTTTAGATCTTCGAAAAGAGGCTATGATGGAATTTGGCGGAAAAAATTCTTTTAATTTGGGGTTGGATTCCAAAATACCTAGGTGTTTTCTGATGATGCGACCAACATCAGGTAAATTTGGATTAAATGCTGTTACAAATGGAAACAATTTCTTCTCAGCTTTGGCACGAGTTCTAAGTAAGTCAGTTCTAGATGTAGTTAAGGCTTTAGAAAATTGATCTTCCACTAGTTTTGTGGGATAACCCTGATTGACTAGATAACCCTTGTATTCAGTTGTTCTCTCGGCAAGAAATACTTGTTCAGAGCAGTTTCTCTGTAACCTAGTTGCTATGCCATAAGGGATAGCCTTGAAAACGTGTTTGGGGTGAGCACTTGATGGTGGAAGATACAAGTGGCTATCAGTTGGCTTTGAATAAACGTCTGTCTGGATGAAACCCCCGATGAGATGTAAAGTTAAATCTAGCACGTGAAGCTCGCGTTCAGAAAAAACTAATTCAAATTTAATGGTAGGATATAGGGAATTTATAAAGTCAGTAAACTCATGCAGTGCAGGAAGGCCTTGTTGCCAGAGATCAAAAACTAGGTTACAGAGAAACTGCTCTGAACAAGTATTTCTTGCCGAGAGAACAACTGAATACAAGGGTTATCTAGTCAATCAGGGTTATCCCACAAAACTAGTGGAAGATCAATTTTCTAAAGCCTTAACTACATCTAGAACTGACTTACTTAGAACTCGTGCCAAAGCTGAGAAGAAATTGTTTCCATTTGTAACAACATTTAATCCAAATTTACCTGATGTTGGTCGCATCATCAGAAAACACCTAGGTATTTTGGAATCCAACCCCAAATTAAAAGAATTTTTTCCGCCAAATTCCATCATAGCCTCTTTTTGAAGATCTAAAAACCTTAAGGAGTTGTTAGCGCCATCTCGTTATGGCTCTAACACTAAGATTGAAGAGGTTGTTGAGGTTAAGGGTTGCTTTAAATGCAAAAGAACAAGATGTGATCTCTGTCGCAACTACTTTGTTGAATCAAATTCTTTCCAAAGTTTTCAAACAGGCAAGAGCTATAAGATACGATTGAAACTTTCCTGTGATTCAAAAAATATCATTTATTTGGCTTCGTGTAAGAAATGTAACTTACAATACATTGGCTCTACAACAACAGATTTTAGAGTTAGATTTCGCAACCACAAGTCTGCTATGCTGACCAAGAAAAAGACTTGTGAGGTAGCGGTGCATTTCAACAGAACACCGCACGACTTAAACGACTTTTCTTTCCAGTGTATTGATCAAGTGCAGATAAATGCAAACAATACAAGTAACATCGAAAAGCTTTTAATCACTAAAGAGGCATATTGGAGTGCACAGTTGTTCTCTCTGGCACCTTTTGGCTTGAACAAATGTCAGGAATTCCACTCGAAAAAAAGAATAAACTACAATTAGCGCAAAAATAACTTGCAAATTTGGCGGTTATCTTAGTTCAGGTGTTCAAAGGCCCTGACCTTGGATCTTGTTAGCTTTGTTAGCGCTAGGTTTTCTCAGGGGCCCCCATCGGGGAATTTATTACATTATTGTTGTTTAAGGGCCCTGTTTAGGGCGCCTGTTGTGCCTTGCCGCGGCATAGTTTCAAGGGCTTTGTTTGGGGATTTTGGGACCGCCTTTTTTGAACATTGAATATTTTACACGCGGGTCCCTTCACACTTTCGGCTGACTCGACGAATCGCGTTACTTTTTTGATATTAATCTTATTTGTATTATATTCGATTATTTATTCTTATTTGGTTTGTGTCTTTTGAGTTTTGTACCGCATTGTCATAGTATCTCGCTTAGTAATCACCGATTGTTTATCATTGGTTAATTTTTTCGTTTTCATGTGTTACCACGCCCTGTTATGTAATCATCTTTGTAATATGATGTCATTTTTTATACTGTAAACTTATTTAAGGTTATTGTAATTTATTATTCACTTGCACTGCAACTGATGAAGGTCTTTGACCGAAACGTTTATTTTTATTAAATTTTTAAACCTTTTTTTAGATTTCTTAGATTTTTTACTGTATATATATATTTTTTTCGCTCGAAGTTGTCCGTCCTCGTTTTCCACAATTGCCTACAAATTTCATTACTCGAGGTTTGGACTACGAATCCTTTTGGATCCTTCTGACACGTGGCATCCCTGTTGGCTCGAAGCATCTTAACTTTATATATATATATATATATATATATATATATATATATATATATATATATATATATATATATATACATATATATATATATATATACATATATATATATATACATAGATATATACATATATACATAGATATATACATATATACATACATATATATATATATATATATATATATATATATATATACATATATATATATATATATATATATATATATATATATATATATTTCTGTATTTGCATGTGCCATATTGTACAAGGTATGCTTAACTATAATGCGTATTCCGTAATCACTCAAAAATTAATTTACAACCACCCCAATTTGATCCATCTCATCTACGATCAACAAGCTTTTCAATATTTGCAAAGTAGCAATCCACTAATTTGATTACATCCCACGACCAGGACAAAGTAATATAGTTACCGATGAACCCTTGAGATTAAGAACGTCTTCTTCACTGGAAAGTACTCGTCTTTCGAGCTCTGATATTCGTTTCTCAAGAACATCAACTGCCGCTCCTTTTTCTTTGGCAGCCATCTTGTTTGTATGATTGAGAGTTGCTAGCGCCCGCAGAGCAAAAGCGGTAGTTGAATATGTCATGTAAGACTCACCAAGTGAACGTGTTACATAACCCCAAGGAAGATGGCTGCGAAGACTCAGAGAGTTCATCACACCATTCACTGGTTTCGTAAAGGCCTCCGATTACATGACAACCAGTCTCTGAGGGAAGCGTGTGAGACGAGTTTAACCCTCAGACCGGTTTATTTTATTGACCCAGACTACGTAAAACATGGAAACATGGGGTTCAATCGTTGGCGATTTCTGATTCAGTCACTCAACGATCTGGACAACAATTTGAAGAGTTTGGGATCTAGGTAAGAGAAAACAGTTAGTTTCTCTTGCACCTTGACCTGGCCACGTCTGAGCTTGTTATTTTTATTGGTGATAATACCTTGTTGGAAAAAGTGGAAAACATTTGTATAGAATGCACTGTAGATTAATCCAAGAAAAGTACGGATTTGGAACCCCCGGCTGCATGCCGGAACCCAACAGACAGAGCCCTGTTTTCAGAGCTGTATGTTTACAAATTGACTTTTTGGTTATTGAATAATGTTTTCTGTCTGAGACGTGAATGCCTGATGAAAGTCTGTGAATATGTTTAGTTTTTAATCTACCACTTTTATGGTTTTGCCAAAATCTATTTCCAATTTCAGAACAAAAATATGGCAAATTATATGATCCAATTTCAGAGCAAAACAGCAGTGGTACATATCTTTATTATATGGCCAGCTCCGTGAGCGGGCAAGATGAATCAAATCCTGCACTGTGATTGGCTACCCAAGCAGGCAAGATGGAGCTATCTTGCCCGCTCGGGACTACCCACCGTGTCCCGCAAGAAAAATTTACCCGAAAGCCATACAATAACTCCTTTATTGACCAAGCTTGTTCGGTGAAGATGGCTGGATATTGGCCTCGTTCTTTTTTTTTGCGAGTTTATGGACCTCGACTCCGTCTCGGTCCATAAACACGCAAAAAAAGAACTTGGCCAATATCCAGCCATCTTGACCTCACACTTGGTCAATAACCCATTTATAATATATACATTTAGGTCAGCCTAAAAGCATAGCTCCTGGGCCGGGTTGTTCATAGCCCGATTAAACTAACCCAGGAAAAGGTAGAATTTTGATTTGAGTTTTGTAACTTTGCAGTGAGGTTTTCTGTATATTGTTTGGCCTTCTGTTTTGAGTTTTAATAATCACCATATACACAAAACAAAGGAGCAAAAAAAATTTGTACAGAAGAAATACTTATAATTCCGTTAACTTTTAATCCTGGGTTAGCGTTAACCCACTTCCCAACAATCCTGCCCTGTTTTCAACAAGTTAACCTGACATGAGCCCGCAATCCAATCAAAAACCAGCACTTGGTCAGCAGTCAACTTCAAAAAAACACGTGATCTTGATGAGCTGTAAACTTTAGCCTGCGATATGGTCATGTGATACTGGTCAGCAGATACCTTGTTTTGACAGGTGTCAATTGATCGTAACATGGATGTCCAATATCAAAGAAGTGCATGATAAACCAAGACTGTCAACCTATTATTTGGAGTGTGGCCGCCATGTTGCACGACTCCGTCATCACCGTCGCTGTCGTTGCCGTCATTGTGCGTACGCACCCACAAGCAATACCACTATCCATGATAACCATGAGAAAATCAACTCATGGGTTTCCTTTTCTTTCCTATATGAATATGGGGCTCTGCTTGGCGGCCCTTTGGGCCGCCGGAGGTCCACTATAATACAGCTTATAGGGAAGTATTCCACCCACCTAACCCTAGCCTTGCTCTTCCACCTCCTTGCAGGACAGACCTGGAATAAATCAACAGTGAATAAAAAGCATAAAGTCCCTCTTTAGCCATTTTTCAAACTACTAGGAACTGCTATCAATTTGTTAAATAATGCAATCTTCTTTATCATAGATTATTTGTTATTCAAGGGAAGCCTGAGTTAGAGTTGCCGAGACTGTTCAAAGCATGGAGGATCACAAGATTGACATTTGAGGTTGATCATGAGCCAGATGGAAGACAACGGGATTCAAAGATTTGTGAACTTGCTTCTGAAGCTGGGATTGAAGTTGAGACTAGAGTTTGTCACTCACTTTATGACTTGGATAAGTAAGTGACAACCTTAGAAATTTGAAAATCTGATTCTCAGTAAGCCAGCTAATAGGTAAGGAGGCGGAGGAAAACATAGGAGTGAAGTAGGTTACAAGTCTCTGTAAGGCAACAAAAGAGAGGACAGGAGTAATTTATCCAAGTTACCTGGAACTGAATGATGTAGAAAAAAGGAAACAAAAGTGGTTGATGTTTTTGACTAGATATGATATCTCCTAAAATGTGTTTCAGAATTTAGTATAGTTTTGGTTAAACTCATCGCAAATAGATGAGCTTGGGAACTGGTGCCTTAAAGGTTAGCGGGGTGCCAAAGCCATAAGCCGCTAGGAGGTATCCATGGCAACCCTGGAAAGCAGGAACCACCCAATGAGCGTCCGCTAACCGGCACCGTCACACTGAAAGAAATTCAGTGGAATCTACTTACCTGAAGAATACTTACCCTGACCAAGAACAAAACGGGAGGGAGGAGAGGGTGCAAGAATCCGCAATGATTCGCGAGCAAAGCAGTGCAACTGATCCGCAACAATCAGCAGAATACACTACAACACTATTATGCAATGAACCATAAACCCCTGCAAAACCCCTGAAGGCCGCCCCACAGGTCACGTACTCCCAAACGCGGAAACCGCTGGCTGCATAAGCTCATATTTAACTTGCCTAAATGATATTAGCTGGATGGGCACACTAGCTAGTTGCATTAGCTCGAGTTTAACCTTGCCTAAATGATATTTAGCCACATTAAAATGTCTTGAAAAGCTGTTTTGCCACAAGGGCATGCCACAAACCCCTTCTCTTGATCCACCACCCTCCCCTAGACCAGCACAGCAATTGACACCCAAGTAATTAAATTTTAGGGTTATTGAAAAAAATGGTGGAGCAGCTCCCTTAACATACAAGAAGCTTTGCTCTGTGGTGTCGTCAATGGGACCACCTTTGAAGCCTGTTCCTGCTGTGGATGAGCAATTGTTTGATGGTTGTTCTACTCCAGTTGATGATGAAAATGAGTATAAGTTGCCAACACTAGAGGAGCTTGGAATTGAAATGCCTGAAGAATCAAGCACTGTCCTTTTTCCTGGTGGTGAAACAGAAGCTCTTCGACGGCTAGATGAACACATGGAGAAAGAGGTGTGCATTTTATGGCCTGAATGTAACTTATATCTCTCTAATCCTAATGGCAGCTAGCTTTCAAAATTTTTCCATCAAAAATTTCTCCAGCTATCCAAATTGGTTATTTGGTAAATTGAACATTTTAATTGACTAATTCTGGAAATTTCCCTTAAGAAACAGTTTGTCAACAACTGTTTAACTGGGGTTTTTATAACACTTTTTATTCCAACGATCTTAAGTTATGTGTGGTTAGCAGAATAAAAGCTATTGCTGCTTTTTAAATAAAATTTTCTTGCAACACAGATGAAGGTATCTCCTTAGTGAAACCTGTCTTGGACCAGCATATTTCTGTTAAAGGCATTTGTTAATTAGTTTTTGCTTGCACTTACAGGATTGGGTGTGTAAGTTTGAGAAGCCTAACACATCACCCAACAGCCTTCAACCTAGTACCACTGTTCTTAGTCCATATGTCATGTTTGGCTGCCTCTCGGCAAGACTGTTTTATCACAGATTATCTGAAGTGTACTCACGAGTAAGTTGTGGTCAGGCTTTTAGTAGAAAATAAAAGGAAATGGTCATTTTACAAATGAATGCTTTTAATTGCCCTTTCATGGTTAACTTGTTTCTCATTTACACTACAATGTTCTCCAATGTAGATGCAGGGCAATTTTGAGCAGAAATTACAACATTGCCCAAAATAGTCTCACATGCATGTTGGATTGCATTGTAATGCAAAGTAAAAAAGTTAACTGCAAAAGAGCCATTGGTCAATGTACTGGGAATTTTTGGGAGTTTACAATGTATCTCCATTAATCTTCATAGCTAGGTTAACTATATATAGGATTATCAATAGTTAAATGAATGCATTTCTTTAGAAATGAAAGGTTCACTTGTAAGCCATTACTAAGCTATTCTTTAGATAAGTAAGAAAGGAAAAATGCTAATGAAAAGAGACTAAGGCTTAGAGAACTTACAGAAATTATAGACATGGTAACCTCATGTTAGTAATAGTAACAATTGTACTATGAAACTAGAACCATGCCCAGTGTATACTTCTGACAAGCCTCTGTTGTTAGGCCAAGAAACACTCCAGTCCTCCTGTTTCCCTACATGGACAGCTCTTATGGCGAGAATTCTTCTTCACTGCTGCATATGCAACTCCCAACTTCAATAGAATGGAGGGTAACCCTGTCTGCCTGCAAGTCCCATGGGATACCAATCCAGAGTTTGTCAAAGCTTGGTCTGAGGTATGGTGGGAATACTTGACAACTATGGCACCACTAGAATGCGATGAAGTTTCACCAGTTGCATGAGTTGTATGAGTAGACAAGGTGCCTTGCTTAATGACATGCACTTTCACCACTTGCAATGGAATGACTTAATTTCACCGGAAAGTACCACATCCACCACTTGAACCAATCATACCAATTGTAAGCCTTATGTTATGACTTGTGCAGGTCATACCACTCGAATTACTTGAATCATAGTTTTTATGACTTGAACAACTGGTGAGAATTAGACATGCATGGAAGATGTTCATGTGGCAAGTTTCTACAAAGTTGTACTTAGAAATAATTAGGAGCAAATTAAATATGTTTGGAATACTCTTGGAAAATACATTGACATTTTGAGATGTGGCTAATTTATTGTTTTGATCTGACATGTGTTTGCATTATTGTCTACTGTATCAGTAGAATCCTTAGTGCCATAGTTTTTTTTAAGCCGCTAGTTTTTTTTAAGCTGATAGTTTTTTTTAAGAATGATAGCCAGCAAGGAAAAATGCACAAATAAGCCACTAAAATCTTGATACAACTGCAGTACTGTACATGTAGCCAAACTATGACAGCCTGAAGTAAATAGATTACATCCTTTGTTGGTCCAGACTAGCAAATGATGCATGGTTCTTATTCTCTCTTTCTGTGTGTCTTTCTCAAGGATTTGCAACCCTCTGATAAATTCATTGACCTTATTTAGCCAATCACAATCTAAGAATTATGGACAACATGCCTATGGTGAGAAATCAACCGCTGGCTGCGTGAACTTTAGAATCACACGTCTGAGATTGGTCAGTGAGAGTAATTGGCTCCATTGTTGGTCGGGAGAAATTTTGTCAAAACTGTTGTTAAGTGGCAACAGTATGGAATGGAATGTGACTCAAATGTTTGTTAAATCTGCAATGAGTCAACATCTTGTTTGTTTTCATGTAGGCTCGCACTGGGTATCCCTTCATCGATGCCATCATGACTCAACTGAGGAGGGAAGGATGGATACATCATTTGGCACGTCATGCTGTAGCATGTTTTTTGACCAGAGGAGACTTATGGATCAGCTGGGAGGAAGGACTGAAGGTGAAGAACATTCAGTTCTAACTGCACAAGACCCACCATCTTTTTCACAATGTTTCATGCAATCTCCACCTCACAAATGAGTTATCTGGCTCCTAGATGCAATCCCAAACTAGGTTACTGTTGTCTGATCAAACATCATGGGAGATGCATCTACAACAGAAGAATTTTTTTTGGTAAAAACAGTAGAGACATATAGAATTTGGAAAAGTCTGCTTTGAGACTTCCTAAAGATGGTAACGCCATTGGTTTATTGCAGGTGTTTGAGAAGTATCTTCTTGATCATGACTGGAGTTTGAATGCTGGGAACTGGATGTGGTTATCTGCAAGTGCCTTTTTTCATGCTTACTTCAGGGTATACAGTCCTGTAGCATTTGGCAAGAAAACTGATCCTAATGGAGATTATATCAAGTAAGTTTAATTTGAAAACTGATGGCTTGAATCATAGCTCTAAAACAAGAAATCAAAACAATCTGTGGACACATTCTACTGACTGTGGATCAACATCAAGTCTGTTCCCATGTAAGGATTGTATTGAGGAGCCAGATGGACATGCAGGCATTTGTCAAGTTACCCCAACAGTTGCCAGTAGCAATTTATACACCAGACCTGAGTAAAGTGAGACACTGCTAGATAGAGTGGCATCCTCAAGACTACAGCACAACAATCCCATCCAGGCTTGAGCATGGACCAGCCACCAACTGATTGTGTATCTTGGCATATTGAAGCAAACAAAGGGAACTACTGGGTTTTTGACAAAAGGAATCAGATCTTCCCATCATTTTAACATCCATCTTGTTGTTCTTCAAATCTTATAATAAGTCTTAGAGTGAGCAAGGGCACTACCAATGGTCAAACTATCACAATAGTGAAGAAACATATCTGACAGGCAGACAGCCACATTTAGAACAGTCAAATGAATATTAATAGGTACTTTCTAGGCTGTTGGCAGCTGGTCTTTTCTCTCAAGGTCAGAGAAGTGTTCATCTGTGAACATGAAAAAGGGGACAAAAAGGGGTTAGGGCAAGACATGAGTGAGTCATGAGTCTTGTGTCAATCCCTTCTTGTCTCAAATGTCTCGCCTCTTACTCTCTGTCTAATTTAAAAAGAAAAACAGACTGCCAGTAGTTGGTCTTAGTCTTGTAATTAAATGTAATTAAATTGCCTTAGTTTGTTTCTAGTTCAAAGCTAAATTTCAGGCCACAATCCCATTGTGTTTTCATGTTCCTCATCTATATATCTATAACTCATATGTTGGTAAACTTTGATTATTTGAAGGTAATTCTGTTAATGATATTTCTTGTGTCATCTTTTGTAGGAAGTATATACCAGTTTTAAAGAAATATCCTCCAAAATACATCTACGAGCCTTGGACTGCCCCACAAAGTGTACAAAAAGCAGCAGGGTGTGTTATTGGTAAAGACTATCCTCGTCCAATTGTAGATCACAAAGTGGTTGTGAAGACCAACATTACACGGATGAAAAAAGCTAGAGCAGACCATTATGGTGAAAGTATAGATGAAGGTAACTTATTCTTGAAGTATGAAGTGGTTCCTGCTCCTCTCTCTGGTATGCTCTTTAATAAGTATTGTAAATCCCTGACTTAAATTTGTCATAATTTGTAATAAATGTCCTAAAAAAAACCTCAAAGCAAGCAAGAGAAAAATCAACAACAAACCAAACACACCAGGTGGTGTATTGACAGTTTTTTTGTTATTTTTTGCCTGTCCTTCAAGAGATATCACTTTCTTATCGATGTCATTAACTAAGACAGTGTCTGATAGATAGTACTTTTCTATTTTTTTTCCCAGACCTTGACAACAAAAGTAAAAGTTCACCAACTAAGAGGAAGAATAACAAACAGTCTCCAACAAGCAGCAAGTTAAGGAAAATAACTGATTTCACAAAGAAGTGATGGCTCTCATTCGATTGTCTATATTTTAAACATGACATTAGCTTAGTTTGAATGATGGCACCTTGTGCCGAGTTCTTTTTATTTCTTAACTGCTCTGAACCCATCAAATGGACTATTTTACTATAAGTCTCTGCATGCATGTACTTCAGCGGTTAGAGCACCAGCCTGTATTTGAGAGTTCACAGGTTCAAATCCTGTCATGAACTCAGAGTTTTTCTTTAGTTTTGTCTAATAGGTCAACATTTACTATAACCAGTTTCTTAGGGGTTGCATTTGTTTTCAATAAATCATTATCAGTATCTATTACTGTGTTACTAACCCCACATTTATTAAAGAGAATGGAAAAAGTTAAGTGTTTTCTGTGATTTATTGCTTTTCCGTCTCTCTTGTGAAGCACCATACACAAGAAGTGATATTTCCTCGTTTCAGTTATACATTAACCAGGAAGTTTTAAAATGAACAGATGAAACACCCAATACCATTTTCTGTGATAAAGCTATTCTTCTATTCCTGCATTGCCATGCCTCTATTCTTCTATTCCTGCATTGCCATGCCTCCACCGTGTTAATGCAAGAGTTGACTGTGTGCCAGATGGAAAACAAGCAGTGTGGAAGTTGTGAAATAATGAGATGAATTATTATAAATTATATTTTATTTTTTTCGTATTATTTGACACATGAAAGTTTGGGAGAACTTGAAAAAGCTGTGGAAACACTCGCCTGACAGCTTGTGTTCCCACAGCATTTCTTGCTCTCCCAAACTTTCATTTGTGTTTCTATTTAACAATTAGATGAGCTTGAGATTTCCATTGCGTGATAGTTGACAAGGGCGCAGCCCCAGCCAACTATCATGCATAGAAATACAGAGGTAATATATCAAACAGAAAGATCATGTTTGACCACATTTTTGAACACTGAGAAGAGATTTGAAAATATGACGCGCAGTGGAGTATTTTTGATGAACTTCGAGGTAGCCTGCGAACAGGCTCTCGGCAAGGACGGAAAAACTTTCAGTGAGCGCGAAACAGAAGAATTCAGAGAGCAAAGTGATCGGGATGTGGAAAGGGGAGCCTGTAGACTTTGTTTTTGATGTGCCTATCTGCCCTTGGTGATAAGCCTGTACCAAATCAGTCAATGAGGTAATTAGACCTGTCAAGAAGCTACATTTTCGGTACTTGCAAACAGTTCTAATCGAGCTAATCAAATAGTCGGGCCAGGCGTCATAATACAGAGTGCAAGTAAGCAACATGTTCACGGAATATTTCTCTTCCGTGAACATGTTGCTTACTGGCACTCTGTATTATGACGCCAGTACTTTAAGAGCTTAAAACATATTTTGCAATACTGAAATGAGCCTAAAGAAATTATAGGCACATGACAGAGGTGTCAAACTCTGCGAAGCGACATGCAAATAACAGCGGAAAGTCCGGAAACCATGCCTTTGACCTCTAAAAAAAATTGCTATAGCACCACCGAATGGCTCCACTCCACTAGCTTCTACTTAAGATTCCTCCTCGTAAAAGAGCATAAAGTACCCTTCAGAATCACTTGTGAAATAACGAGAGGTTGAGAGACCGAAACTTAAAAGAGAACGCCATTGTATACTTGACAGTACAACTAATACACCAAGCCCTCTCATTGTGGACTGCATGATGTCATGTTGATTTAGCTGGCAGAGTATTTTCAATGGCATGGTATGAAATAGTAATGCAACACTTTCTTGTGGTATACCATGGAATATCCCACTTGTCAGTGATTAGTAGTTTCTTGGTATACACACTCACTAAAGGCTTGTGTGTATACGAGGAAAATAAAAGTGACTCGTGGGATATTCATGGTATACTACTCAAAAGTGTTGGATAACTAGTATGTATTACTGAGTACCAAAACTAGCACTTAAGACAAGTTCAAAACAGCGTAACATGCCAGTAAATAATTCACAAATTCAGGTTATCTGTAACTAGATGAATAGTATGATTGTTCAAGTTCAAATAAATTGAGAGCAAGTTCTTGTTTGAGGTTTAAAAGCTGCTGATCCGTTTGATTGGTCATCTCCTGAAATGTATTGCTTCGTTCAGAGATACTGGCGTTCACTGATGGAAAGTCATTCAAAATGAGAAACTCCTTCATGTCAGACACAAGCTTCATCAGTGATTCACCTGCCCTTACCTGAAAAAAAAGGTTTCAATTTTATTTACATAATAAGGGCTCTTGACTGGTATATCAACTTGAGGGTTAAGTCACATTCGCAGCTATCCAAACTGCACTTGCCAGCCATGGTAGTATAGTAGCCATATGCGTACATGAGTAGTTTCGTTTGCTCTTTGTTCATTGGTGGATCCAGACCTTGAGGGTGCTTGCCCTGCCAGTTTTTCTTCCTTCTGCAATTTCTTTTTAACCAAAATAAGGGGAAGCCTGAGTCCCCTGACCCCTCCCCTAGATCCGCCACTGTTGTTAATTTGTCTTTTACGTAATTTGTATTCACCTATGCTGTAAATGTGTCACCTGAGCACCCTGCTGACCACCACTGCCGGATTAGCAAGGTAAAGGCAATTATATTAATTAAGTGAAAGTTGTTGCCCACTGACCGCACTAAACTATGACTTATGACAAGTCTATGTTGACCTATAAATTATGACACTCGGTTAACTTACAATGTTGGCAGCTCTGACGTTGACTTCATACTGATCCTGAGCTGACTGTGTTAGCCGTGATACTTGAGTTTCATTTTCAACCTTTGAGCAATACACACAGTAACAGACTTGGTTAACTGAGAATCAGAGAATCAGTATAGTAGGCATTCACGTGCAAGCTTACCTTAGAAGATTTCACAATTTCTGTGAAGTTATCCAGGATTGATTTTACATCATCCTTCAGGCGTTTCGTGTACGACTTCAGAAGAGTTTCTTTACTCTGGGGCAAAATCCTGCTTGGTTGTGACATCACCTGTAAAATCGAAAAGCGATAAACGATGCCTAGCAGAGCATTTGTTAAAACTTAAAAATTATACTCGAACAAAGACTGATTTCATCGTTCTCTCTCCACCATATGTTTGCCAAATTATCCGTCAAAACGATCAATCTCAATACACTTTACCTACAATATTCCGTGATCTCGTGTTCTCCGAAAAAGCACGACAGCGTCGTAAATTTTATCCGAAAACATTGTCAGCCATGTTGAATTTTTCCCATTTTAACCGCGCGTAGTGTATTGTGGGTAATGTTTTGAAATTCCCAGGAGGCACTGCAAGCTTCCTCTTCGTCCGCCATCGTAAAGATGGTAAGTCTTGAAATTCAGTAGTAATTCAAGCTTTGCTATATCTCTGCCATCTTATGTTTCTTTTCTTCTCGCGTAGTAATAAACTAACTTCCAGTATGTGTTATACATTAGTGCAAAGTTATTTTTGTTTTCTCCGGATTAATAGGGCTTGATTTTAGGTATTGCTGCCGAGATTTATGTCTCGCGAATCATGTCCCCTCTCTTTGATCCACATTAGATCATTTGCAGGGAAAAATATTTTTTGATGTATGGCTAATAACGAAACATATTTCGTCTACCACCTCAAACTTGAACCATCTTTAATTCGGTGCATTTTTCTGCCCTCTTTTTACGTGGATTTTTCGTCCATATATCAGTTTAAAGCTTCCCAGGTATTAAAATATTGAAGAAAATATTTAGCACGTGAGTCTTTGTATCTGCGATAATATTAAGTGTCAATTCATCAGTTCCGACGCTGTTTGCTAAGTAAGATGGAAGGTTGTGATCCCAATCCCTATTGTCTGGAGATGGAAAAATTATATTATGAATTTGTCTGATTCCGTATATATTTGTATTTGTAAAACTATTTCTTGAAATTGTTTACAAGTACAGTATGGGGCCCTGTTCTTGGCCACAAAAAACGTAAACTTGTATTTCTTACTTTGGAATAGCCGTAAGGACTTAAAATTTCACGTATAACTAGCTTCAGCATTCAGTTTACACATGTAGAGCTATCGACTGCTCAACGCTGTTTTCTCCCGAGTAATAACGAAAATCGAGGCTTCGTTCGTGGGCCCAGTTATCATCCAGTGGGCCCAGCTCTCGGCCACAAAAGAGTGCACGCGATTCCTCAGAATAAACAACGCTTTATTACCATTTTTTGTTGTTAAATCACTTGTAAGGCTTCTGTTTTGATATTTCGATCACCAATTATCCCTAAAGAGCTTTGTTTCATGTTAGAAAAGGAAGTTTTTTGCACACCTAGTTTTTCTCTCAAGTGCAGTCAAGCGAGGCTAAAAAAGAGTTGGGTATTTAAAACGGGGTTAAGTCAGAGCTCATAGTTTTCAGCATGCCACCCCATTACAGCTTTATTTTTACAACTGACTTGACACAAATACTCCACACAAAACTATGAACGCTTTTAGTCTTGAAGGTGAGCAGGGTGGCCGAGAATAGGCAAATACGCAAAAGTACTAAGGAAATATTGAGGAGTGAATTTAGGTCAAAGAATTAAACAGGCCAGGAAAAGTTTATATTTAACAGATAGCTTTATCACTCTACACCGTTTATGCCAAGAATTGGCTCATTTGGGCTTTCTAGACGGACAAAATATAAACTTGAATTAAACCATGTAATTCGAGTAGCCGTAAACAAACACGTTTTCGGGGAAACCAGATTCACCTACCTTCGCGTCACCTCGACGTGCTCACAGAAAAACTCGGCGGGATGAAACAAAACTCGGCAGAACGGAAGACAAGGAATCAAGCTACCTTTGGAAACAATTGCTTTTTATTCAGATTCATCTATGGCGCGAAAAATAAATGCTGAACGAAAAGTGGCCGAGAACTGGGCCCGGCCGAGAACTGGGCCCCACACTGTATACCATCTGTGTTATATACATCATTCCTTGTTATTTTTAATTTTATTTAATTTATTTCTTAATTTCACTGTTATTATTAGTTGCTCAAAAGAGCATGTTCTATTAAATTTGAATGAAGAAGGGTCAGGGAGGAAAATATTTAAAGTATAAACTACACAATCCAGTGTTTTTCTGGGGAATGTATAAGTTGTGTGCTTATTTTGCAATCTAAAAG
Organism: Orbicella faveolata; assembly: GCF_042242905.1. NCBI lineage: Eukaryota > Metazoa > Cnidaria > Anthozoa > Scleractinia > Merulinidae > Orbicella > Orbicella faveolata. Next base: position 10,705,500 of record NW_028301565.1, read on the forward strand.
ACAATGTACATGGACTAAATTGATTTAAGAGCCTGGTGCTGAGCTGTGATCATTAAAATGTTTCCTCAAGTTGGAATAGCCTCCCTAACATTGTATTCAGACTTCATCAAATACAGCTTTCAAAGGGCAGGTTATTCTACAGTGTCCGTTTATGCAAGGGATTGATAATGCTATCTGTTGGACAAATCTCAATCCAGTGGACAGCATAGTTTGTCTTGTCAGCAGCCATTCCTTGGAAATGCATAGTACAATCCACATGTCAGTGTTGTTTATCTTAGTTAAAGGAAAGTCTTTATCTATAGAGGTCTTCTTTCAGGGATACAATCTCATAAAGACCTGGTTCTCACTGTTCAAAGATTGGATCTCAACACAGTGTTAACTATAAACTGGTTAAGTGTTGACGAAGCAAGGCATACTTATCCACCAGCTAATGATTTATCTTATGGACAGAGTTTCCTATCGTTTGAACAGTGAGGCCTCTCTTTAGTTTTATTAGGGTTGCCACAGGTCAGGAAATGGTGAGGTATTTTTTGGTCTGGGAAATTTTATTTGTATGAGGGAAAAGTCAGTGAATTTTGAAAACTGATGTCTGTGGCAACAATGTTAGTTGTTGAACCTTTACAATGTACCTGTACTGTACTTTTACTTTTATGGCCTGTTAGAACTGTAAACAAGCAAATGCTAATATTGTCTTTGATCTGCAGCCTAAAGTTAAGAAGGTTAAGAAGGTGGCACCTGCCCCATACACTACCTCCAAACCAGTACCAAAGAAGGTCATCAACCCTCTCATTGAGAAAAGACCAAGGAATTTTGGCATTGGTAAGAACAAGAACTATATTATTGATTTGTTATTCTGGCTAAGGTCACAAAACTGAAAGTAGCTATTGTCAATTTAAACAGAACTACTTCGATGAATCACACCTTTTTTCCATTAAAAAAAAAATGATCATGAGGAAATACAGAAATTATCAATATGTATTGATGGGAGTGTTGACTTTTATATAGCAAAATGTTTTCTTGCAGTTGTGATAGTTATAGAATGTGACGTTAGGAATTGCTTTCATTTGCGTTATTTTGTGTGGTGTACAGTGGATTCCCTCTTACTCATTTTACAGAGTAAAATTATTATTTTCTTTGGACATTAAGGTGGGGATATTCAGCCAAAACGTGACTTGAGCAGATTTGTCAGATGGCCAAAGTACATCAGACTGCAAAGGCAAAGGAGCGTTCTTTACCAGCGATTAAAGGTTCCTCCTTCCATTAATCAGTTCACACAGACATTGGACAAGCAAACTGGTATGTTGTAAATTTATTTCCCACTATAACCATACTTAAGATTATCCTATCTGTTTACACAGTAAGGCATAATATGCTTCAGTGCAGATCAGTCTAGATCATTTCCTAGGCAAGAACAAAAAGGTTTCTTGGAAAGGACATGTTGTGCACATGAAAATGTGGGCTGTAAGCAAGATTGGTCACTTGTAGCTCCCAGAAAAACCTTTAATACACAGCAAAGATATAATATCATCAAAAGAAAAGATAACAACGTGCTAACAATGATGTTTCCATCTGATTTGTGACAACATGGCCTTTGCCAGGCGGAATGTTGCTATTCCCATTAAGACATCTTTATTGATTATCATATGGCAAAAGGAACAAAACAATAAGGGCAATGTGGTTCTGTACTCGGTTGTACTTGGTCCATTTTTAAAAGAAGGTTAATTCAATTTTTTGCCTGTTAAAGCTACCCAGCTTTTCAAGCTGATGCACAAATACCGTCCTGAAACTAAAGCTGAGAAAAAAGCTCGCCTCACAGCCAAGGCTGAAAAGAAAGCGGAGGGCAAGGAGGAACCAGCAGGAAAGAAGCCAGTTATTATCAAATATGGCCTTAACCATGTGACTAGTCTTGTGGAGAACAAGAAGGCACAGCTTGTGGTCATTGCTCATGACGTTGACCCCATTGAGGTAAGGCATAGTTAACAGGTATAGACTAGTAATCTAACTTATTCTAACTTATTCTAACTAGGTTACCACACTAGTGTGACCACAAATTCAGTTTTCAAAGTGGGGCTAAGATGTACCACTGTAGGCCATTCTGCTTGAGAGTAAAGGATTTACAGACTGCTATACAGGAAGGTACATCAGTTACATAATTAACTGTTATCAATGTGAGGTTCTTTTGTTAAAAAAAAGTACATGAGGTGCAAGGTAGCATTAAAAACTCACAGATAGTGAAAATTGAACAAGAATGTAATTGGTGGCTTTTCACAAATTCAATTAAGTACAAACACACTATGCTGTGATTTAGCCAAGTTTCACTTCATTTGTACTTTGCCCTTCATTCTCTGTGATTAATTCCTGAATTGTGGTACCTTTTATTGACAAATTCATGGTCATTTCAGCTTGACTAAAAGCCTGATGATCTAATATTTTCTTCAAACCTGTTGCACAGAAATATTGCATTTCTATGTGATTAACAGTGATGATTCGCATGTTACCACTTGTGTCATAAATTGCAGCAACATGCTGCAAATAGAAGGCACAATTTCAACTTTGTGAAATATGTTCCTGTAACTTGTAACACAAAAAGAAATACAGGCAGCCATACTTTTTAAACGCAGGATTGTTTTGTGGCAAGTTGATACTAAGGAAATGTTGCTTGTATGTCTTGACCTTAAAAGCCAAATCTGTGAGCATGAAGTTAGATGGAGAGATAAAAGTTCTTCTTTGAGCAAACCGTTTAACTCAGAGAACATATAACCAATTATTTTTGCAGCTTGTTGTGTGGCTGCCAGCTCTGTGCAGGAAAATGGGTGTTCCGTACTGTATTGTGAAGGGAAAAGCCAGGTTAGTGTGTCTTCATATTATCAATCACTCTTAAATCTTACTTAGGTTTACAGTATCCTCCTTTGCAGTACACGTCTTTACACTAGCTGTATAACCTGCAAGCAAAGTTATATAAAACCATTAATTTGATGCCGGCCCTGTATACTACGTAGTGGAGAAATTGTTTGGGTGGAATCGGAAAAAGGGTGAGGGCTTGAGGGTTTTTTCTTGTTATACTTATTTTTTCTGGAGGAAACTTGTGGCATAAGAGATCTGGTCTAAAATCAGAGGCAGTAAGTTTGTGTTAAATGTTTCAACTCCGATATGACTTTTACAGTAATGTTTAGTTGTGCAACTCTGGAAAATTTCCATACCCACCAGGGGTGAGTTGCTTTCAAAAGCTGAAATTTGAAAAGGAAGATAGTAAGCTAAACTGGAATTTCAGGAGGGATGGGGGTTAAATGAAAAAAAAAAAAAACCCTGAAAAATATTTTCTGCAACTACACATTGGACCTGATTTTTGTGACAGTCTAGTATAGAACCAGACACAGATTGTCCAGCTTAGTTAGAAGAGTTGTTTTAGTTTCACTACTGATTAGATTGTAAGGAGCTTATTTTATCTTGGTGCCTTTAGGTTGGGTAAGGTAGTACACAAGAAGACAGCCACAGTACTGTGCTTCACTGCTGTTCGACCAGAAGACAAGAACAACTTTACTAACCTTTGCGAGGCTGTTAAGACCAACTTCAATGAGAGGTTCGATGAGATCAGAAAACACTGGGGTGGTGGTGTGATGGGAAACAAGTCCCAGGCGGCTGCACACAAGCTTGAAAAGGCCAAGATTAAGGAGATGAAAGTCTGATGTGTACAAACTCTCTCGGAATGTAATAAAAAATTATTACCATCGAATTTTCCATGTTTCAATTTTTGATATTTTATATCATTAAAGCTGAAGTATTCCCATCATTTTTGTTTGGGTCTCTGCACATGCATGTTCATTGTGATCCACACATTTTCATCCTAATGCAGGAAGTGTCTAGTCGGGACTAGACTTGAGGGAATTTCTATGATCAAATTTCTATCCCTCGTAATTGTAAGGCTAATGAAAGGGGTACCAGAGAGAATTTCTCAACTCATTTACCCATTGACACCCAGAGATATTTGGAAAAAACGCTTGACCATTTTGGACATTTTTAGCCCGGATATGAGCTAAATTAGTTCTGACCTACTCAAAAGGGCATTTGCAATAACAGCAAAGAGACGCCATGCCTTTCTTTCCGCTAGCATCGCGTTTTATGACACTCTTGCTCGGGAATGCGCAGAAAATAATCAAAATTTCGAGACGACCTACATCTTTAGGCCTTTCGGTTTTCTTGATTTTTTTTGTTTGTTTGCTGCAGTTGTCGACCTACTACTGGGCTTGCTTCCAGTACAAGAATTCCCACGAAAACACCATTGACGCTGCAAATTCATTCAACGGAGTAGCCAAGTGTAGTAGAGGGAAATATTTTGCTCCGAATTTTGCACTCAAATTTCTGAGCACTTTTGTGCATGTTTCCTCAATTGATCCAATCAGTCCGATCTGGGTATCAGTGGAAATACCTTTTCCTCTTGGAGAACTTTAGTATAAGTGATGCCAATTTTAGTCAAAGGTGATGACGTCAGAGGTGGAGCAAAGGCCAACGCCCATCACAGGCGTCAATGGGTTAAATATTGCGTCTTCTGTTTTTAGTCCAGGAGAAGATATCTGGTCTTAGCTCTGTCACGCCTGAGATAAAACATTACGAAGTACAATGCATTTATTTTCTCATTAATACAGCATTGTTACAGTTTATCGGCTGAATGTCCATACTCCCTCTCTGGCGCTCAGTATAGGACTGTAAACTGAGGAGATGGTTGCAGTCCATTCCGGTGTCATTCCAGAAAATTGCAGTACCATTCTGGCTTGCTCCGGTATATTCCGAGTCATTCCAGTACAATATACGGAGATTTATGGAATATCATACTGAGCCACGTAACAATGCTCTTACAAAGGGATGAGTAAAACTGAAGCGAAGAAAGTTCAGTTATTTATATAGAACCAAATACCATGAGTCATTTCCTTTAGAAAGAAAACGAAAATCTAGCGGAGATACCGGTACCTTAACTTTCATTAATTAGAGAGGTTTTCAATTGAGTGTCAAAAGTAATCAGACAATTACTTTGGTTTTGGTTTTAGTTTTACTACGGTTTGAGATTGACTAGGTAGTCTAATTAGTGAGTAATTGGTTTGGTTTTGGTTTTACGACACTGAATTGAAAACTGCTCTAATTAATCAATTAAATAATTAATTGATTTAATTAATTACCCTGGCCCAAATAAACAACAATGACAAGAATCCGTTAGAAAAATGCCGCTGACGCACAGTCGCAGTGATGTATCCAAGTACTGGGTATATCCCTAGCCTGTTCGCTGACCCGCCCGCCCGCTTTTTCGATCGTCACTACAGACCGAGAGCCTGGAACAGGCTAGGGACCCAAAACTCGAGGATACCCAAATCACTGGTGTGACACTGTAGGACCCTGTAGCCTGCATAGCAGGCGCGACATAGAGCGGGGATAGAAGGAGGGGCGCAAGCTACGCTTTTCGTCGAAGCGAAGACCCTGGAGACGAGAGCCGAGTGGCCAAGCCCCCTCTATAAAACTTTGTGGGAAATTCAAAATGGCGGCGCGGTGGAAGACCTTGTGTGGCGAATCGTGTGGCGCTGTATATCATGTATTGAGTGATAAAGCTATGTTCTGCAGCAACTACATAAAGTATGTTGTACTTTTAAACAGTTTATACGATCAGAGATTTTTATCCTGGCTTATAGCACGGTCTTTGAATGTCGTTTACGTCGTTTTTGTTGCAAACTCGACTTATGGACGGTGCCTGCTAAGCTTAAATACAAACGTTTTTGCACCACGTTAGGACCACGCGGAAAAAGTAGATCTTTGCAAGGGCTATTGGAATCCACAAAGAAAATTTGGGGTAGCCAAGCATTTTTTCGAGATTGTCAGCCTTGAATTTCAGCAAAAAATGCTGACATCAGCATTTTTTTAAAGAAGGAAAAGACATTTCTTCGTTGCAACAGCGCTTTTAGCGTCTCTGACAGCCTTCCTCTGGTTCAGCTTAAATACAGTTTAAATACCTTTTGCTCACAACCAGAAACTAATTATGTGTTGAATAGGCTTGCCACTTCCATTTCATAAAATAAATTATTATATGGCTAGCTCTGTGAGCAGGCAAGATGAATCAAATCCTGTGCTGTGATTGGCTACCTGAGCGGGCAAGAGGGAGCTATCTTGCCCGCTCGGGACTATCTGCCGTGTCCCGCAAGAAAAATTTCTCCAAAAGCCATATAATAAATCCTTTATTGACCAAGCTTGTTTGGTCAAGATGGCTGGATATTGGCCTCGTTCTTTTTTTACAGGTTTATGGACCTTGACTCCGTCTCGGTCCATAAACGCGCAAAAAAAGAACTTGGCCAATATCCAGCCATCTTGACCTCACACTTGGTCAATAACCCATACATGTAGGGGTAACCAGAGGTCTTTTAAAGTTATTGATCTTTTTTGAAAAGTTTTACGGTGTCTGTTACATTTTTTCCTGTCGTCTCCCCAGTAAGTAAAACATTTGGGTATTGCACTTGTTTTGTGTGCGTACTACACCATCTACAGGTACATGTTTACATTTGGATCTCAGTATAATTTTCGACAGATAACAGCTAGTTTTTCAACTGGAAGATGTTAACAGTTAGTGGTTAGCGATATGCTGCTATTCTGGTGTTCCTGGTTTAAGTACAGGTCATTAAACTTGATTTGGTCACAGTAGGAAAATTTTGCTTTCATTTTAGTTGTGTACCTGGTAGCATAGTTGATTGCGTCAATGTCAACCCAGCGCATGTGTGGTGCTTAAACCATGCCTTGTGTGACGTGCAGAACGTGTGTGCACCAAAAAAAAAGAAGGCACAGTCCTTAATAGCTCGTTCATAAGATGACGGTTGATTTGAAGCATTTGGCCTTTCGACGTTATCACTTAACTGCAAAAAGACATCAAGTACAATTTAGTGTTGCAGTGATCATAATGGTGGGTGCTCTTTATGCATTCAATAAGATTGAAGAAGGTGGTTTCCTTGCATGGTACAGCACCTGTAGGAGAGCTATAATAGAAGCCCATATAAACAACTCCTTTTAGAGGACCAACTTTTCAAAACTTCTAGCATTGGAGCTAACTACTCACAACAGAATACCTACCGGAGTTCTGTTATAAGCAAACTCATGAATTTTCCAGTGAATTATGATTAACATGAGCTTACCTTTGCATAATATATATGGAATTACTCTTTTCATAAAAAAAAAAACACACACACAAAGGTTTCATAGAGAAAATTTTCAATAACCAATAACCAGAGCTTCTTTAACTGAAAATAATGATTCTGACAAAGTAATATTTTGTTAGGGGCTGTATTGATCTATTATGATGAGGTTGTATATTGATAAAATAAATTAATAGAACTTTTAGTTTACACCTACCATTCTTTCCACAGATAAATCAAAGAAAATTTTTATGAGGGTCAGCACAACAGACTAACAGATCTCATCTTGGGAAAAGAACCCTTTCAAGTAACATGCTGAACTTTACTTCAAGGCATTCTGATTCCCTGAATCAAAGTGATGACTGTAGAACTTGTCACTTGCACATCTAAGCACAGGTACTGTGTGAGTACTTTAAAACTGTATGGGTAAATAGTAAGGGAAATGAAAATTAATATCACAGAAAAGGTTGTGTTTTTTGTTGATCCACATTATTCAGTAGCCTGTTTATTTGTTAATTACTCTAGTAGGGGTGCACCATGTGTAAGGTAGTAATGTGTTGTCCCATTATCTTACCTCACAGTAATAATGGCCATCTACAAGAACAGTTGAGAAACGAAAGGTAAACATGTCTTCTCCAGAAGGAGGGCATAGGTGCTTATTAGAAACCAGAAAACCATGCAAAAAATTGCCCAAAACCGCAATAAATTTCATCCAAAACCGAAAACTGAAATAAAAGCCCTTACTGATAAAGCTTTGGTAGGCTTCAGAATCTTTCTTTCTGTTATTTAATGTTTATAAGTTGTCTGAACTTGTTTTACTTTCAGAAGTTTTTCTGTATACTCCCTCCTTAGTGCAGAACTCATCGTAGTCCAGAAATTTGCTTATCTTTTTGTAAATTGGCTCCACAGACCTACAGCAATGCAAAACTAGAAAAAATTGCATGATAAAATGATTTTAAGTAATTTTTGTTTAAAAATTTGACCTTTAAATGTTGTGTTGCTTTGTTCAGGCATATTATAAAAACCTGCTCCTGGGTTGCCTCCCTTGCGAGTGGTACAAATTAATAATCGCAGGAGGTTTCACCCCATAGACTTACTGATTATGGAAAATAGTAAAAAAACAAGAGGTAGGATGATCAAATGTAATTGTGGCCTTGGAAGTAGAGCTGGTGTTACCTGATTGCTTATGGTGGCCTTCCATAGTCTCTTTCATAGCCATTTTCTTGGTTGCCAAGCAACGCTTCTCTAAACTAGTGAGCTGATTTATTAAATTGTTTTTTAAATGGTACTGATTTGTACTGGACAGGTCTAAAAGTAATATGAGCGTTTCTTTTAAATATATTTAACTTGAGACTGAAAGAAGTTAATCTTCCTTTTCCAGATCAGATGCCAACTGGGACAAAGTGGACCAAAGCTTCAAGCAGTCATCTTCAGAAGGGCTGTGTGCTTTATTTTGCATCCATCTATTGGGGGAACCAGGTAAACAAAACTCTTGAATAAGCCAAGTTCTGCCCTGCTTAACTGAATTCAGTTTTTCAATGTACACTGTATTCTTCTGTGGTTGATTTGCACAATGAATAGAAAAACTCTCATGACACACTTTTTGTCGGTAAAGTTTTAAACCCATCATGGCTTACTGACTGACTGACTGATGCATGGAATGATTGACTGACTGATTGATGGTCTGAATGACTGACTGACCATCTGATTGACACAGTGAAAGACTGACACTCACTGTCTACTGACTGGTTGACAGAATGGGAGCTGACTGATTGATTGTCTGACTGACTGACTGTTTGACAAACTCACTAACTGACACACCGAAAAACTGATGCGAGGAATGACAGGCACACTGACTGACTGAAAGACTGATACATGGAATGATAGACTGATTGATTGTCTCATTGACTGACTGGCAGACAGAATGATGGACTGACTGATCGATTGTCTCATTGACTTATTGACTGCTGACTGACTGACTGACTGACTGTCTGTCTGTCTGTCTGACAGACTGAAAGACTGAAGCATGGAATGACAGATTGATTGTCTGATTGACTGATTGAATGACGAACTGACTGACTGACTGACTAAATGACTGAGGGATGGAATGACGAACTGACAGACTGATTGTCTCATTGACTGATTGACTGACTGACTGACAGACTGACAGACTGTCTGCTTGTCTGACTGAATTACTCACTGAAAGACTGATGCAAGAATGACAGACTGACTAACAGACTGGTTGTCTGGCGTAATGCCTGACTGACTGATTGAAAGACTGACACGCGGAATGATGCACTTAATCATTGATTGTCTGATTGATGTAATGACTGCCTGATTGACTGATTGATTAAAACTAAGCGGTATGATGGCAAACTGGTTTTAGTAAACGGTTTGTTTCTGTCACAATGTACGCCACAGGTACGTTCAAAATTTAATATGGAAAACAACCAAGCACCAGGGATTGTCACGCAACTGGACTCGACATCTTGACACCATCGTTCCTTTGCGTGACGACTCTTAGGTTGGGGTTTGCATACTTTGTAATAAAATATATTTCGTGCGTTTTGAAATGATGTAAAGACATATCTGTGGCCTTCATTGAAACGAGAAACGAACTGTTTATCAAAACTGAGTGTTGATCATATTGCTCTTGAGACTTCTCCAGAACTTGGCTTAGTTTAGAGAGTTTATCTGGTTCACTTGAATGGTCCTAAGCAAAAGTTTGTCAAGCATAAACAAGTGAAAATTAGCGATAAAAAAGAACAACGTTTCGGTGACATCGTGACACCATTTTCAAGTTCAAATGCAAAAAGATAAACTGTCAGACAATTCGCTCAAGATTAACATTGTTCGTTATTACATATGCAATGTCACGCAAATAGTTTTGCTTGAATTGAGTTGAGAGACGGTGTTAATTCTCTAATCAGCAACATTTCGTGCACTAAACAATCGAACGTATTCATGCACTTCCTGATGGCGGAAAAATGTCTCTACAGGTCTTTCGGAACAATATTGTTCGTTAATGAAGTGTTTGCCAATGGAAGAAGACTGTTTAATGTGTTCAGCCACGCCTTGGTGCAAGTGCCTGAGAGGAAAGCCTACATAGCTTGCATCGCACAAGTCACATTGAAGTTTATAAATTACACGTTGTTGGTTAACAATAGGCGGGTTAATCTCATGCACTTTTAGCTCTCGCTGGATCTTATCACCAACAAAAACCGGTTGAATGACAGTGTGGGTCTTCAAGCTCAGGTCTTTCAGCTGCTTACGGACAAAGTCTGCTGAATCCTGGGCAGGACTATTCGGTCGGTTGGGTTCTCTTTTTGGGCAGGTGTTGGTTGCGGGTCTTCAACTTCAGAGGCGATAAACGACTTGACTGTAGAGTTGATAAGGTGTTGTGGATATTTCAGTCGGGAGAAAACTGCTGTCAAACGGTCCCATTCTTCAGAAAAATACGACCAGCACGATGATAAGCGATATGCACGGTATACATACATACCTTTATTTCACCTCGGAATTACAAGAGTAGTTGTATAGCTAGACCATGCTGGTCAAGCTTGGTTTTCAAAAGTCCTCGTTTATATCGCATGTCGACATGGCTCTGGTAGTGGAGCAAAAGACCCGTGTTAGTAGTAGGTTTTATGTAGTCTTTGGTCTCAATTTAAGGAGCTCTGTTAAGCGGCAGTTGCATTCCTAGAAAAGGAAGCAGACCATTACTCTCTCTCTCCATGGTGAACTTCACTGATGATTGGCAGTTGTTGAGCGCTTGAAGAAAGGTAGCTGCTGATGCTGTGTCAGGCATTATAATTAAAGTGTCGTCAACATATCTCTTGTAAAATGAAGGCATTTTGCCTTCATCAACCAGAGTTTCTTCAATGGATCCCATGAAGACATTAGCGAGCAGTGGCCCGAGTGGAGAGCCCATGGCGACGCCATCGGTCTGTTCATAAAGTTGTCCAATGAACTGGAACAGTTGGTCAGTTCAATGGACAACTTTATGAACAGACCGATGGCGTCGCCATGGGCTCTCCACTCGGGCCACTGCTCGCTAATGTCTTCATGGGATCCATTGAAGAAACTCTGGTTGATGAAGGCAAAATGCCTTCATTTTACAAGAGATATGTTGACGACACTTTAATTATAATGCCTGACACAGCATCAGCAGCTACCTTTCTTCAAGCGCTCAACAACTGCCAATCATCAGTGAAGTTCACCATGGAGAGAGAGAGTAATGGTCTGCTTCCTTTTCTAGGAATGCAACTGCCGCTTAACAGAGCTCCTTAAATTGAGACCAAAGACTACATAAAACCTACTACTAACACGGGTCTTTTGCTCCACTACCAGAGCCATGTCGACATGCGATATAAACGAGGACTTTTGAAAACCAAGCTTGACCAGCATGGTCTAGCTATACAACTACTCTTGTAATTCCGAGGTGAAATAAAGGTATGTATGTATACCGTGCATATCGCTTATCATCGTGCTGGTCGTATTTTTCTGAAGAATGGGACCGTTTGACAGCAGTTTTCTCCCGACTGAAATATCCACAACACCTTATCAACTCTACAGTCAAGTCGTTTATCGCCTCTGAAGTTGAAGACCCGCAACCAACACCTGCCCAAAAAGAGAACCCAACCGACCGAATAGTCCTGCCCAGGATTCGACAGACTTTGTCCGTAAGCAGCTGAAAGACCTGAGCTTGAAGACCCACACTGTCATTCAACCGGTTTTTGTTGGTGATAAGATCCAGCGAGAGCTAAAAGTGCATGAGATTAACCCGCCTATTGTTAACCAACAACGTGTAATTTATAAACTTCAATGTGACTTGTGCGATGCAAGCTATGTAGGCTTTCTTCTCAGGCACTTGCACCAAGGCGTGGCTGAACACACTAAACAGTCATCTTCCATTGGCAAACACGTCATTAACGAACAACATTGTTCCGAAAGACCCGTAAAGACATTTTTCCGTTGTCAGGAAGTGCATGACAACGTTCGATTGTTTAGTGCATGAAATACTGCTAATTAGAGAATTAACACCGTCTCTCAACTCAATTCAAGCAAAACTATTTGCGTGACATTGCATATGTAATAACGAACAATGTTAATCTTGAGCGAATTGTCTGACAGTTTATCTTTTTGCATTTGAACTTGAAAATGGTGTCACGATGTCACCGAAACGTTGTTCTTTCTTATCGCTAATTTTCACTTGTTTATACTCGAACGGCTAGATTGCAAAATCAAACAACACGGGAGGAATAAAGATAGCAATATTTTATTGAAATAAAAATTGTCTCTGTTGTCCATTACTTCAAGTTAAAAAAAAAAATAAAAAAATAATCTAGCCAATCTTGTCCCTGCCTTTTGGGCTGCTTCCACTCTGCTTCTCCAAGTCGGTGTTGTTTCTTTAGTCCTCATTTAATATTCCAACTTTAAAATCCTGGTCTGTTTTATTCGATCCCTTTACCCAAGCCAGGGACAGATGAACACTTGGAAGAGTTGACCGTTTGCTCTCAAGTGGGGTGGACAGCGTAAAGGAAAGTGAGAGTTTGCTCCCCATGCCTCCAGGGTCTCACTCTTAATTTGTCACAATGCCACACTCATTTTGGAATTAATAAGGTCATAAAAAAAAATAAAAAGCCAAATGCGTAATTTGATTGAAGATGCTAATACGCGAGTCAATGTATCGAAAAATAAATGAACTGCCGATAAGCTCGCCCTCCCGGACTATTTTGGATGAAAACCCATCGAAGTTGGAAATATCCGCAACCTAGACCAGAAAAACTGAAGCGCTAAAGTGTGGCGCTTAATTCCAGTGCATCACCGTTGAAATCAAAGAAAGAATTGATCATAGAATCCGCCAGTCTGGCCTCCCAACCAAACCTCCGACCGACCGTCATTCCACAAACTTCATCAAAGGGCACAAGTCGCTAAAAGTCTCTCATCTGTGAAGCTACCATTGTCAGGTATCTCTCTTTAATTTGGATGAAAGAAATTGGCCAATTAATATGGCGAAAAAAGGTTTAGTTTTGTTTTTAAAATATAAATATTGCCGAACGTTTTAGTTAATTATGCTTATTCAGCTTGTATGCTTGTTGTCCTATTTCATTTCACGTGATGTTACTCTGGAGAGTTGTTTAATTCAAATGCAAATCAAATTCCCGTGCGAATGAATGAATAATTAGAAGAACAATTCTCCAGAGAACATCCGTGAAGCTGGGCGGGTCTTGTTATTATTTTAAAACTAAAATAAGCTAGAGGCTTAAGCCGAATCACTGCTTTCAGTGACAAGAGTCTAGGAGTAAGAATGTGCTAAAGTTTTGTTGTGTTTAAATTAAATAATTGTGCGCGCGAAGATTTTAGACTAGAAAATTGTTGACTAATAAATTTGGTCGCGATTGGTTTTTTTTAATATGATCGAGTTTTGAGTTTGCTTCTAAAATCTAACTTAACGCGTTAATTTCTATTTCAGAAGTGTAAAATAGCTTGTTAATCAAAAATCCCCATTGCAAGAGATTGTAGAGTCCTTGTAGTGTCCTTTGCATCCGTGACCTCTCTGCTCACGCAATGTGAAAAGGAGCATTGCGTGACAATCCGAGGAAGCCTCATTATTAGTCGATTTTAGTGGAAAAAGATTAAAAAACCCATGAAAAAAATTGAGCCAACCTTGAAAAGTGCGAGCCCCTAACGAAATGTTTATGACTGAAGTTTTATTGTTATTGCAAACAATATATTTAAAAATAACGAAATGCTACATTGATTTAATTTTTACCTAGTATATTAATGATATTTATAACCTGTTGGTGAAAAGTTTTGAATTCCCGTTTGATTAGTTTAGTTGGTAAGAAAAAAAATAACTAAAGGGCTTAAAATAATGATTAATGTAAGATATTTCAGGATTACCCTTCATCAATACTAATTAATAGAGGGGGTAAGTTTCTAAAGAAACTGTGGTGCTGAATCGGTGGGGAGTATAACAAGATAATTTGGTTTTATCAACTGGGTTGATAATGTGAATTGGCCCCCGTTAAGAGATTCGAATCTCTTTACGGTGGCCAATTCACGTTATCAACCCAGTTGATAAAACCAAATTATCAATACTAATTAGCTGTTTAATGGAATGCTGCCAATTTACTTAACAGTTTACTAGGCTACCAAACAGAATTATTTCTCGAAGACCTATTAAATATCTAGTTTCTAATTAATTGCCAAGTGACAAATAAGAATTACTCTATTGAACACTCCAAAAACTTGACTAGACACAAGCTGTCAGCACAAGGATTCCTGGGATTGTTTTGGGTCCTAGCATGAGCTATGATTGGTTTACGGTTAACAAGGCCACTATTGACCCAATCACAGCTCATGTTGGTTACCAAGGCAATTCCAGAGACCCTGGTGCCAAAAGCTGGTGCTGGTGAAGTTTGTGGAGTGTTCACTACAAATAAAAATATTTTTTGGAAAAAATGATGTTTAAAGTTCAATGAAAATGAAACAGAGAATGAAACTAGTTAAGTTGTGAAATTTCTTTAAAGGGAGAATGAAAATTTAAGAAAAAGCTTAGTAATAATTTTTTCGTAAAAAAGATGTTTTGTTTATAATTGGGACTGTAGAATTTTATTTTAGTTATTTAAAGTCAAAGCTGTTATATTTAATGAAAACCTAGAAGAGAGAGAAATCCTGACCCAGTAGCTACCCAATCAGAGAGACCCCCAGAGACTCAGCTCAATTTGATGTCATTTGTGAAAATCCAATCAGGTCAGACCAATGAAATTCAATGATCTCCTCTGTCCATGCTTTCTCTAGAGATGCACCTTCCTCAAGCCCCACAATTCAATACCCCTGTTTTACGTCCTTGGTTGTGGAACATTTCCTGATACATTGACGGCAAAAAAGCATCTTCCTGGGCCAAAACTGATGGCGTAGTATTGTGACAAATTAAGTGAAACCCTAAAGACATGAAAAGCAAACTCTCACCTTCCTTCACACTGTCCACCCCACTTGAGAGCAAACGGCCAACTCTTCCAAGTGCTCAAACTGTCCCTACTTGAATTACAGGATCAAATAAAGTTTCCCAGGATTTCTCAGTTGGAATATTTCAGAGGACATCAGAAACACACACCTTCTCAGAGGCAGAGCTTCCACAACCCAGCAGGGACGTGATTGGCTAGATTTGAGTCTTGGTGTGTGTGCCACCTTCTGTCCTGGAATGAAATAATAACCTAACATTTTTAGTGGATACATGCAAGCTCATTAGCACTATAACTAAACAAATGAAGAAAAAAAAATGGCTGTTTCTTGGTGATACACATCAAGATGAAATTAAGTTAGCCTGTGAGGGTGTGTGTTTAGGGTACCAAGCAGAAAAATCCAACTAGCTTAAACAAGAAAACAGTACAAAAAAACCTATAATTTTTTGAGTAACCTAACTACTGAAAAAAACTTAAAGGAGGCCTAAAAGGAGCGGTCAAAATATGATGACTTGCAACACCAAGAAAAAACCAGGAAATCTAAACAAATCAAATTAAAATAAACTACTGATCAGCAACAGTCTGCATTATGAAAGTAATTTATACTGTCACTGATCATTTTGATCAGGTTCAGCAAAAATGATTATTTAATATACTTACATGAAAGAATAAAAGATGCTGTGTCTAGATTAAAATAAAATAAAATAAAATAACACGACGACAAGCAAAACTAGTGATAAGTTAAAATTAAAATGCAGATGGTTGATTTAACATTTGTCTAAATTTTACAAATATTATCATAAGACAGTAATAATTGAATCAAAAATTTAGGAATTGAAATTGAAATGAAAATAAGCTTATGAAAAACAAAAATAGCCCTATTCCAAAAAAGAATAATTCCTAAGTGTTAAACCAAAATTAATTTTGGCTAATTCTTAAAAGACATTACAACTCAAACATTTTTCTGCAATCAGGTAGTGCCATATTTGAACATTTTGGTAAGTGTTGAAAGTAATTAACAAAGTCTGTTAAGGAGATAAATAAATTATGATGGAGTGGCAACAATAAGACTATCATCGCACCTACATGTAGCTAGTTGTTCCAACTTTTGCAGTGCTTGAAAATAAGTACTATTTTTTTCTTGTGTATTTCAGTTGGGGCTAATGAGCTTGCAGATCCACTTAACATACAAAAGTAAACTAATATAAACAAAGGAAGCATTAACAACTATAACTATTAAAAGTGTTATAAAAATAGGAAAATTGGTAACACTGCAAAAACTAGTAAAGCTGCTTAATTTTGTAGTAGTCCACTTCCAGTGGTGATGACAACTGAACATGGAATGCAAAATGATATCTGCTTTCCCAGGCCAAATTTTGGAGACGAAACAATTTTTATCCAAACTGATATAAATTTCAATGACAAATATTTGACGAACTATCTTGAGATTATTCAATTTATAACATCGAATGCTTCCCTTGTTTATGAATTAAACAACCACCATCACGCTGCCAGGCACTTAAAAATTAATACAAAAAACATTTGAAAAAGTAAATAAGTCAGTAATTCAAAAATAATCATCATTTTTGAATTACTCGTGACTGTCCGTTTCAAAAACATGAATCAATGGCTAAAACTAAAACCGGTTTTAACAAACTATATTAAAAACAAACATAATTATTTTGCAATTTTATGAAAGCAACAGTACGTAATAACATTGAGTGGCAGCATGTTGCTGATTGTTGTTAGAGTTTATTAGTTAAATATTTTACTGATAAAAAAGAAATACACTAAAATAACAATTAACCATTTAGCAAGCTTCCCTCTGAGCAGTGAGGAATGTGCTAGCCAAATTCTAAGAGTTTTCCCACTTAAAAGCAATTTATCTTAGCCTGTAATGAAGCAAACCCAAATGCAAAAGCAGAATACTGAAAAACTAGGTGTCCTGTGCTGTGCTGAAGCCCTCTAATCTCGCAATTTAGGCTAAGAATGAAACCTTAGTATGTGGCCAATCAAAAAGTCGCCGAACAGTTACCATAACAGGCTTACTGTTTGTTTTCCCTATGTTGTTAAACGTCAGTTTCCAAATTTTTTAAATTTGAGACTATTTTTAGTTAAATTTCTTGTGGTTTGCAAATATTATGAATTTTGAATTGATGAAATTAACTCTTGAAATTTAGTTGAACTTGATTTACTGTCATTAATTTTTATTTTACCTTTACGGCCCAAAAATGATCAGCAACTAGTTTCTCCTCACACAGTGAACCAGACACATCACAAGAATTGACCAAATGATCATGAATCACAAGGAAAATTAATTTGTCTCAGTTTGTTTCTCAAAATAATCAATCGGAACCCATTAGAAAGGTATGGAGACAAGATAAGAGAATGTGCCATTACTGTTTGTTTGTCTGTTTACGACTGAAATTGAATCGTTTTTTTCAACTTTTGGTCAACTTTTCTAAACAATAATTATTGATAGTTGAGACTTTGCTTAGGAGCAACTGTACGTCACACATCTAAGTAAAGGCTGAAAAGAAATCACTGCTCAAAGGACTCTTATGCTGGGACCTTCAAACCTAGCTCAAAAGGAACAAACAAGTGCAAGAGTAATATTTACTGTTCAATGGATTCAAATCAGTCAAGTGGAAGGGGTTTCACGATAAACTGGTTCACCGATTGGAGTCATGAATCTCTACTACAGCATGTAGATCTCTCAAGAATATGCATCCAAAACAAGTAAAATTTGCTGTGAAAGAGATGGTGGCTGTTCATTGCAAAGTGAGGTATTGCCTGTCTCATGATGTAGTCACTATAGGATGCAGATCGTGGTGTTTGACTACTTTCTGCAACACTTCATTGCCAGATGAAGAGCATGAAGACTTGTAGTAAGCAGTCAAAACATTACAATCTACATCCTAAGGGACCTCATCAGGAAGCAAACAACAACAATGTTTTTAATCAAAATTAATTTATTCTGCCACTGCAGTGAAAACTACAAACAGTAACAGAGATCCCTGACTCCAATCAAATAATCAAATAATCACACGCAGTGTACAGTTTGAGTGTTTCTTTTAAAGGCACTTGTTTGAACAATGGTGGCACACACACCTACATGCAACAAAATTATCTGTCTAGTGACTCAGTGCTAATCCTTGCATTGGTATGATGCTTATGCAGTTTCTGCGGTCTGTAAAGTTTTGATATTCCTCAAAGGGGCACTCAGGATTTCAAGTGACAGGGATGATCAAATTGAGGCTAAAATCAAAACCCACAAGATTGTTTTGAATACCCTAAACAAATCCCTACTTAAATCAAGCCACCCATAAAACACTTGTCAAATTTTCCAACCCAGAACACTCCCAGAATTGAAAATTTCCAATACCCAAAAATCCTTCAACCATCCCCACAACTTGAAATCCAGTGTACCCCTATGTGCCAATCATGGAAGAAGTCGGTAGTATCTGGCAGTGTCAATAACAGTCTTGTAATTTATTATTCTACACTGAGGTGCTTCAGGAGTCACATGTAAGTAGTTTTTAGGTTTGTTGAGGTCATGAATAAGTCAGTTGTAAGGTGTAAGCTAGTAAATCTTGGTGTCAGATGATGTCAGTGTCAATCCATCTATTGTTAGTCAAGTTTGTTCTGGCTCTGTTTTAAGCTTGGTTGGTTTGGTGAGGTCACAAATAAGTCATTAGTAAGGTGTCAGTAGTTTTTGGTGTCAGTTTCAGTCCATCTGTTGCAAGTCAAGTTTGTGTTGGGTCTGTTATTTGAAGTAAAAGTTTGTTGGCTGGTTTATTGAGATCATGAATAAGCCATATGTTAGTAGTACTTAGTTAGTAGATGTCGTTGTCAGATTCAATCTATTGTTTGTTAGTCAAGTTTGTGTACAGTAGGTTCTGTTTGAAGTCACAGTTAATTGTGTATTGCTTTGTTGAGGTATTAAAAAGTCACTTGCTGGGTGAAAGAAAAAGTACAAGCCATGTAGTTGTTAGCATCAGTTGAGAGTGGTTTGTTCTAATAAGTTAGTGACTGTACATGTTTTAGAATTCATCACGTTGACTTTCTCAAAACCAATGCAAGCATTTTAGCAAGAGTCTATCAAGCTAAAGAAATAACCAGCTACCTGTAACCTGAATGGGGGTTGTGGAACAACAGCTGGGTGAAAAACCTCCCCGTACGTCCACTTGCCCCTAGGAGGAAAACCCCGGGCCAGCTGTACCCCACATTCAAAGGCCTCCCGGGCTGGGCCAAAAAAAAATATGATTAAATAGACAATCTACTTAAACCATATTGTGGTCTTGTCTTGGTTTTCTTCTAGTCTCTGCAAAGTCCATGCTGTGTTGTAATGACCTCAGTTGTCTAGCATCCTGTGATGAAACAACCAAAACGATAAATTATGGTGGAATCTAATCTGAAGCTCTAGACACCAAGAAAGACAGACATTTTTACAATTTGTTTAGGTTTCGCAGACTAAAAAACAGTCCTCGCATGCGTCAAAAGTGACAAGGTGAATTTGAAGTTGAAGTTGAAGTTGAAAGTTTATTGCACAATTTAACACTACAGAATAATATTATAATCCAATTAGCTCAACTTAGTTGTTTTCAATTGGTGCTATTAATGCATGTACTGCTTTTAAAATTTACTTGGTTTTACTTTTGTCTCATTAATATAGTCATATTATTTTTGATTGTTCAGACTCTTGATTACAATATCATTGTGCTATTTACCTCCCCATGAGTTGGGATAATCAAAGTTTGACTGTACCCCCAAAATTAGATTAGCCCTTAGTTGGGTTGCTATGCTATAAATAACTAAGGATCATAAATTATTTACATGTAAAGGAACTTTTTAGTACTTTTTAAAATGTAAAATTGGTACATGTCATAAGGAGTAATGACAAGGATTGAATGGAGCCTAACAAACATGCAAAATTAAATTTGCTGTTTTTGCGTTCGACAAAAAGGAGAACGTATTCCTAATGAATTGAGATTTTATGGGACAACCGGTCTTGGACCCAAACTTGACCTCCCATTGCCAAAAACATCATGGCCCATACACGTGCTTATGAGTCTGTCTTGGTTTCTCCATCGATTCGCTTGTTGTAGCAAAGCTTGCAAAATTTCTCAGGTGCAAGAGAATTCAGGAGAGGTGCAATGTAAGTTGGGAATTTTATGGAAAATAATGACAAAATTCATAACTGTACACTAAGCCAAAATTGATTTAAATTCAGAAAGGTACTGATGAATACTAATGCTCAGAGCAGATTCTAAATGGTTTCTTTGATGCACCATGATCCAAGTGATCTTGGATTAATCTGTTTGGTAAAGAAATTTGCTAAATCTGTTTTTGAATTCAATGGTAAATTCTTAAAATTTCAAACACTGTGTACCAAAGATTTCTTGGTTGAATGGAAAGCCTTATTAGAAAGCTTTGAAGTCATATTAACATGTGTTCCACGTTTAGCAACAACAACTTTTTGTACTGTAGGAGAGTTGATAAAAATAATAAAAAGTTATTATGAGTGCATTTAAAAATTGTAATGTGCTTACAATAATTTGTTTTTAATAAACCTGCCAGACTATTTACTAGGTGTTTCAAAGAGCTCAACATATGCCATGAGGAGATTCTTCCCAGCTAACATCACTTCGCCCTAAATTTGACAACGTACATCTGGCAAAGTAGGTTAGAAAATAAGTGTGTTTACCTGGTGGGTGAGGGTCTGCACGTTTTTGGCTTTCCACTGTCCTTCATCACTTCTCTGCTGTCTGTCAAGGTTTGTCCACTGTCTATCCAGATGATCTGAAGTTGATTTAACAAATTTTTAGAAACAAGGAACACTTAATTAACATTGACTGGGCCCAGGTTGTTCAAAAGGTGGATAATGCTCTCCACTGGACAAATCACTGCCCAGCGGATAGAATGGTTTGTTTTGTCAAGACTTGTGCATTGGATAGTGATGTCTTAGGGATGTTAAGTTTTAATTGAGGTATGTTTTACCAAGATCTGAGTTACCAATTAGCAATGTTATGATGTCATACTTTGGAAATACATTGTCGGAATCTAAGAGCTGAAATAGTTGTCTAAACAATGGCAAAATTTAAAAAATTGTACTGTAATATATTGCCCATTAATTCAGCTCTAAATAAACCACAAGGTCAACACATACAACATGGCCGCTTCAACACAACTTTATTGCTGCAATGCACTCTGAGTGCTGACACAATATGTTCTATAGGGCACTTAACATATTATACTGTTTCCCCCTTAGGAATGAGATATTCTTACAACAAGTAACACAGTATTAGCTGATACATTAGCTACAGGTTCAGTCGGACAACAGGTTTCCTGATTCTCTCTAATCCTTTCAAAACAACTGGCGAAGGAGTGTTAACATGCTCTTCATTAACACTAGAATTTGGCTCATTATCTTCATCTGAGAAATTGACTGGCGGCTGCGGCATGCTGGTTGAAACTTGGCTATCAACTATACCTAAGTTAGATTGTTGGTCAACACAATTCTGGAACAGGTATACAAGTCATGTATTTAACTCTCTAGTTGCATTTGGCACCTTATCATGAGCTTTGATCAAATGATCAGCATGAACATGTATATCTTGTTTTATGGCCAGTCTTAATCAAATAAGTTCTAGGTCCACAGACCTTAACTACCCTTGCCAGAATCCATCTCTCAGTATTGCAACCGGCTTGAGTATTTTTCACTTGAACTATGTCATTCTCTACAAACAGGTTATCTTGATGACTCTTTAAATCCTTATATTCCTTCTGCTTACTCTGTCCTGTTCTGTTCTATTCTATTCTATTCCTTCTGCTTACTCTCTATTGTTTGGACTAGATCAGTTTTCACCAGACTTAACACGTAAGCAGGGGACATCTCATCAACAATTCAGCTGGCATAGCAGCTGTGGTGCTACCCAGCTTGACCTAACTTGAGACTTGAAACAACCAAACACATGATAAACTGTCTAAATTTTATAAGATGCCATGAAATCTGCAGAATTTGGGAAGTTTCCTTGTCACATTACCCTTCCCAGCGCCTGAGAGCATTTTTGGAGAAAGAAAGGTTACAGAAAAAGTTTTGTCACTTTATTAGAGACATAAGTCTATCTCTTTGAACTGCGCAAGGAATCTGTTTCAAAACGAAAGAACCACTGTGTCGCCTCCAAGTCTAATCAAATTGATTCGTGGTTTAACTTGCCACCATGGAGTCTTCACGAATATTTGAAGAGATTCCATACCACAAACCTTTAAGAAAATCTCTGCTAAAAATTTCCGTTTTAAGAATTACTATTAATGCAAGGTATTAAAATGCCACTGAAGACGCTAAAAAAAAGGGATGTCCAAACATTTATATCAAGTTTAAAAAGTCTCTGGACATGCTGCTAGGTTGGCTTCTTGTTTGTTTATTCTCACTGTGTAAACAAGAGTCATTGAAACTAGCAAATAAAAATACCTTTGTTAGATTTACCTGCAACAAAAACAAATCTCAAAACTCAGCAGTGTCCTCATTCATAACTAGCAGGCCGCAACTTCTTTGGTTTTGACAAGAAAACCACTTCTAATGTTTATCTCAGTATCGAGCCCAAGAAAAGTTTCAAGGAGAAGACAGTAATACTCTGTGAACAGTGCTACTGAATTGAGACTTGCATTCACAAACTAAAAATTTTTTTTGCAAACATAAATGGTTTGGACTTAATTCTTTTTTCATGAACTGCATGTAATGCAAATGATATTGATTACTATCAAGGACGAAAGCCCCCTCACCATCCCAATAGTGCGACATTTTGCCCTATTGTTCCTAAGCCCACGATTCAGACAATAGTGGACTAACAACGAATCACTGGTGAGGCCCTCCCTTCATGCCTTGAAAGTTCTCTAACAGTTGTCTGTCCATTTCCATCGAACATCTTTCTACAAAGCCTATGCAGAGGTGGCAAAGTTGTAGCTAGCAAAAAGGAATGATAATATTGGACCATGCCCAGGAAAGACCTTAGTGGCATTCCCTTTTTGTTGGGCTTGGGCTCTGTTCACCGCATTGATCTCTTCTTCCACTGGTTGCAAACCTTCAGCACTTATTCTCAGGCCTAGATAAACCACTTCAGGTTTCAAAGATTCACATTTTGGTGATTTTAAATGCAAAATGCATTTGTGTACCCTGTCCAACACATCTGCGAATTGAGATTTTCCTGCCAGTCATTTCCCCTATTAAGATGTCATCCTGTTTACAAACACATTTCTCAATCCCTTGGAGAATTTGATCCATCTTTGCTTGAAATATTTTTGGAGATGACTTGACCCCATGGGGCAATTTAAGTAGGAATAAAGGCCTTTGTGAGTAGTAATTGTCAAGTATTCTTGACTTTTTTTGTCATCATTCAGCTGGGCATAAGCATGTGAACCTGTGTTTTTTGAGTCTGTCTAACTCCCTTTCAACTTGCTCTTTTAATGCATATAGAACTCTACGCGCTTTGAAAACTACAGGTTTTGAGTTGCCTCTCACAGCAATATGCTCCTCAAGGCCTTTCATACCTTCATAACTCAGCAAACATCTAAATTCAGACTGCAAATCATTCAATTGACTATCAGCACTCACAGGGTCTCTCTTAAGCATACAAAATGTCTCACCCCACTCTAACTTAATATGCCGTAGCCAGTTTTTACCAAATAAGGTAGGTTTAGCAACATAATTAGCTACAAAAATGGGTAGAGAGTATTGTTTACCTTTGATCAGCCTTCGCGTGTGTGCAAGGGGTGATCTTGGAAACTTGAGATTTTAATTTGCACGTAGAAAGCACGCCAAAAATTCCTTATCCACAAAGCTAATATCTCAAAAACTGACTTGTGGAGTGTAAATTCCTCCAACTTGGAAAATGATTTTTAAATTTATGAAAAATCTACTCAACAGAATTTTCTATAATTTTTCCTGTTTCATCTTTTGTGCATAATAGAAAGATTTTTAGAAAAAAACATGGTGTCACCAGCTTACATTTTTAGATACCGGTAGATGCAATGGATGGTAAAAAGTGGGTCAAGTTTGTTATGCAACAGAACAGTGCAACCTTAATTTATGACTTAAACACAATGAAAGGTACAGTGGAGAGTTACCTTAAAAAAATAGCACATTCATTTAAAACAGTACAGTTCCAAGCCTAAAAAATTGCACCTAGTTCAGTCTATAAATCTTAAAAAAACGGAAAGCTGTTTTGAGCCACCTTCAACAGTATTGTTACTCAAAAATACACGTAGTTAGTTGTGTCTCTGACATCCTACCCCCTTCACTTCATGCACATATCCAATAGAAGGACTAACAAATGGCAATGTCAAATGTAAGCATATGGTAAAGCATGCGTACGAGTCCATCCATCAGGCCACCACCTATATGTACATGTGTACCTTGGGTTTCTGTAACATGAAGAGACTAGGAGGATTTCTTCTCCACCCTGGATGGTATGCTAGCCCATCACAGGGTTAACCCCCATCATTAAATTTGCCAGAACTAATTTATACATAGTGCACATCTGGGTGGAGAGAAACACTGTAAAGAGAAAAATGTCTCGCTTAAGAACACAACACTATGTTCACAGTCAGGGCTATAACCTGGACCACTCAATCCGGGGTCTTAAGTGCACTAAACATATGGCAACTGTGCCTTCCTAAAGCATATGGAAAACAATATTATTTATTTACCTGATCAGTCAAGGTGACTCTGCTTTGGTATCTGGTAGTTAAAAATGCTGCATTTAGATGTTCAATCCATCAACAATTCTCAAGCTCCCTTCTTTCTTCTTTAATTTTTTTGTTTGATCTTGTCTTTTTCATCCACTCTGTCCTTAGTCTGACAAAAAAAATATATGAGAAAAATTGTGCATCCCTACTACACACAACATAACATAAGAATGCAACAGTCATTGCAACATACTTTGCCATCTGTTACAAACTTTCCAAGATGGCAGCGGTGCCCAATAAGACAGGTGTTTATGGGAAAGACAAGTGCCATCAATTGTCCAATTTCTGGAAGCAAGTCATCCCAGTACTTACTGATGCAAAGAAATGAGACCCCTGGTTGAACTGGATGTGTTTTGAAAATTTAAGGTTGCTCTCAATCCCATGTACAGAATCTTTTTAAACCCATTGCTTTTAAGTTTCGGATGTTTACACTATTTTTTGGCTGCCATGTTGGTGGAGCACAGAGTTCCACCAACATGGCTCTGTAAATTTGCACAAAACATTTCAACGAATATCTGAAGTTTGGGAAAACGCAGAGACCTCAAACTTGGAGAAGTGTCTTCTTTGCCTATCTGCTATAACATTACAATTTCTTGACTTTATCCACTGAATAGTTTTCGATTTAATTTTTCGTTGCATGACGGTGAAAACCATCTATAGCAGCGTATCACTAACTACTAACTGTTAACGGCTTCTAGCTGAAAAACTAGCTGTTATCTGTTGAAAATTATACTGAAATCCAAAGGTAAACATGTATCTGCATATAGTGTAGTGTGCGTGCAAAACAACTGCGAGAGACGAAAATGTTTTACTTACTGGGGAGGTGACAGGAAAGAACTTAACAGGCACCCTAAAAGTTTTCAAAAAAGATGAATACTTTAAAAAATGCATGTTTACCCCTGCATTTTATGTTATGAAATGGAAGTGGCAAGCCTATTCAACATGTGATTAGTTTCTGGTTGTGAGGAAAAGCTATTTAGACTGTATTTTAGCTGAACCAGAGGAAGGCTGTCAGGGACGCTAAAAATGCTGTTGCATTGACTTTGTTATTAAAAACATACCAAAATAGTTGTTATGTTATCATTTACCATGCAGTCTTAGGATTTTTATATCATTGTTTTTGCTTTTAGACTGTAAAGGCATTTCTTTCCTGTAAAGGTGAATTCTATGGAAATCTGTAAAGAAACATCTTTTCCTTCTTACATCAGCATTTTTGTTTGGATTCAAGGCTAATTATCTCGAAAAAATGTGTGGCGACCTCCATTTTTCTTTGTGGATTCCAATAGCCCTTGCAAAGATCTACTTTTTCCATACATTCTTAATCTGGCACAAAAACCTTTGAATTTAGTAGGCACCATCTTTAACACAAAAAGGAACATTTTTAAGAGAAGCAACAGATCAAAATGTATCTTTGCATTGCATTAGAATGATTGTCATGTTAATTTAATAACACATAAAGTTCTATTAACAGTCCTGACCTCAGTTACAATGTAAGTTTGCCACTGTTTTCAGTGCTTATAAAATGATCAAAAATTGAGATGCCCTAGATTTCATCAATATCCATAGTTATCTACATTTTGAAAAATAGTGTTTCCATTGAGAACTATTGGCTGATACAAGTAGTTGCCTCACTGAAATTTGATTTTCTTGAAACAAATATCTGCCTGAGAAACAAAGATTCAAGGGCTAATATGCTACAATGTTTGGAGGCATCAATGTACCCCAAATGACCGTCATTCATTGGCGCCCTTTAAGGTTGGACATTTGACTAAAACCCCAGTAAAGCATATTTTCTGAAAGCTCGAGAATTGTAGGTTACGAAGGTATATTTATTAAAATAGAAAAGTTGAGGTTTTCCAAATATAATGCCCTATTTCCCAAAGTACAGAGGTTCACTTATCAAGTTCATTTCCAGCCAGATTTGAGCAGGAGGACACGATCAACATCATTATGTCTGGTTTGTTTTGACCCGCAGTTACACTTTGACAGTTGATAAAACCTGCATTCCCTTCACTAAAATAGTTATAACTTTTGAAAGAAGCAAAAACTAAAAATATGCTTCTGGTAGTACTCAATTGTGAAAATTTCTCTGTAAACAAACAAATGTTTTTAAAATTTTAATTATGTCTTATCCTGGTTGTTCAATTCCCCAACACCATTGTTTTGCCTGATTATTGCGCAGCATTCTCTCCAAATTATAGCGAAAGACGCTAAAAACTCGTCAAAAGTGAACTCAAAAGGTGTAATTCACTCACTGAAATTTTGTTTCAAGACACAAGGGAAAATATACTTTGGGGCGTTCTTCCAGTGTAATGAGATAATTATAAAAAACGTGTGAAAATAATGATGTGTCGTTGATCGATAAAGTGAAGGCTGATTTTACTTTAACAACAGAGCTTGTTTAAAAATGGATGAACAACCAGGATAAGATATAATTAAAATTTTAAAAACGTTTGTTTGTTTACAGAGAAATTTTCACAATTGAGTACTACCAGAAGCATATATATGGTACTACCCATACAGGTATTTTCCTTGGACAGACAATATGAGCAGATAGTGTCTCTCTCCTCATGAACACTATTGGGTCATGCGATCAATTTCAACCAATAAGAATTGGAGAAAATTTGGTGGTGATAGACAACGATCGCTCACATGCTGCTCTTGAAACTGAACATTATTCTCAATTTCAAGCTTAACTGAAATCATAGGTTTTGTGATGTAATCCTTTAGAATTTCTACTAAACAAAATTATTAGACTACTGGCCCTTGCTTTCTATGAGCAAGAATCAACCTGGCTACACCTTGTTGACTATTCGCTCATAAAAAATGTTGGCTTGTAGTCTAATTGTTAGATCCAAATATAGAGTAAATATTCTAATAACTGTGTTAACTCGTAGAATTCTTACTCAACATCTGTCAAATGATGATTTCCAATTATTCTTATACAAATTAAATAATATTTTACAGATTTTACAGCTGACGTTCTAGCAAAATCACACTCCAACGAGTTTACAGAAGTTTAGTTTCCACGAGCATTATACATGAGGATATATGCATATTAGATGGAGCTCCTTTGTGTTTTTTAAATCAATAATTTTAGCACCTTTTATTCTTTTAGCATTTTTTAGCACCTTAACTATTGTCTGAGGGGATTTCTGAGGCGTTGGGATTTCGTTTTATAAGTTATAATTTCTGACAAACATCGGTCTCGGAACCTTGTTGCACAAAACAACGGCGGGCACGTGCCAGAAGTAAGAATTTGAATTTCCAGCTGTATAAATTAATAAAAGCCCAACACAAACTACTCCACGAAATTAAAAGCTTTATTAACCAATAACAAGTGCAAAACACTAGAAGAAACACCATTTTTCGAAAATAGCAGCTTTTGGGCCTAAGCTTACCTTTAGGGTTTTTGCCTTTGTTAGTGAGCGGTACCGTGCGAGGGGTCGAACAAGCAGTCTTCGTTTCACTGTTCAAACTTCTACAGCCACCAAAACCACTTTCCTTGCACTCAAATCCCAACCAGACGAGCACAAATATTTTTAAAAAGGCAAATCATGCCACAGATGGCGTATTCATTGTACCTTTGGTACTAAAATAAGTTTATCATCCTCCGCAAGACTGCGAAAACCCGCCGCCATGTTGGATTCTCCTTCGTTACCAGTTTTTTTTGCGTCACGAAAAGTTCTCACGGGGAAGACGGTTTTACGCGGGAAGGTTACGCGAGATCACGTTATTTATGTCCCGCGTTCATAGCTTTATGTTACGCACCGCCACAACTCTGAAATTAAAAATGTGCTTGTTTTCAGACGAAGCAAGCTATTGAGGTTAAAATATTATCCTCTCTTATGCCTGATGAGGACAAAAACTTTGGTGGCTCTTTAGTTAGAAAAATGATGATGTCACGTACATATCAAGAATAAAAACAGAAACCTCACCGCAAAGTTACAAACTCAATTCAAAATTCTCGCTTATCATCATCATCATCATCATCATCATCATCATTTATCCGTTCTCCAAGTGGAAAATTGGGCCGTAAGCTCTCTTCCTCCAGGCTGTTCTGTCCTCCGCAGCCGATGCTGCTGGCCATGTTCTTAAACCTTCCTTTTCCAGCTCCCTTTCGACAGTCCTTCTCCAAGTCTCGCGCGGTCGACCCCGTTTCCGTTTGCCTTCAGGTACCCATGTGAGAGCAATTCGTGGATGTGAGTGGTGATCCATTCTGAGGACGTGACCCAGCCACGTCCATCTCCTCCTTGCCACTTGCTTGCTTATTGTCTCCATTCCTGCTCTTGCTCTAATCTCCTCGTTTGTTATCCGCATTGGCCAGTAGATCTTTAATATCCGACGAAGGCTCTTATGTAAGAACGCATCCAGTTTTTTCTCATCTGTTTTGGTCATTCGCCAGCATTCACAACCATACAGCAACACCGAGATGACATTAGCTTTGAAAATTTTGATCTTAGTCTTGTAGGCAAATTGACTGTTCTTCCAGATCTTATCTAACTTACTATATGCAGCCCTTGCTTTCCCTAACCTTGCTTTGATGTCTTCCTCTGTGCCACCTGACTTGCTGATGTATGGACCCAAGTACACAAAACTCTCTATATCTTCAATATCGTGTTCGTCAACCTGAACATTCTCATTGCTGGTCGTGTTCAGTCTGAGGAGTTTTGTCTTATCGGAGTTGATCTTCAAACCAGTTTTCTTGCTTTTAGTGCTGAGATTTTTCACTTTCTGTTGGATTTGACATTTCGTATTGGATGTTACACCCCTGCTTTACGCCGGACTTCACATCAAACCAGTCCGTTTGACCTGTACCGTCAACAACCGCACATTGACTATCATCATACATTACGTTGACCATTCTGACTCGCTTATCATAGGTTAGTTTAATCAGACTTCGAGGAACTCCGCTTTTAGGGTTGGCTAAATCAACGTATTTAAGCCTGTAAAGAGAAGTAAAACACCCAGCCTGACGCGATATGCTGGTACGCGTTTGTCGAAAAATATATACCTATGTCGTGATTTGTAGCCTTTTTAGAAGTTAAAGTCTTAGGAAAAGTGCTTATTTAAATGTTTACTCGATCAGTTCCGATAATCAGTCGCTTAGATAGCCAAAGTAAGTTCAGATGTTTACACTATTTTCCCGCCGCCGTGTTGGTGTACCACGGGCGGCGGCTCCATACTGCACTCTGTAAAATTTAGCCTGCTTAGCAGACGTTTCCAAAAAAGTACGCCAAGGGAACAAACCTGCTAGTGAGTGCAAAAAAATAAAGTGCAGAGAGAGGGGGTTAGACGAGCGAAGGAAACGCCTGCAATCAATCCAAGGCGTTTTATCGAACGTCCCCAAACATGCCGTGCTCCCTTTGAGTGCCAACTGGCACATAAGAATCGATCATGATAATTAACTTGCGGTAATTCCTTCCGCTAAGGCAATAAGCACTAAGGATATAAGGCACTAAGACAATAAGGAAATAGGGTATAAAATTTGATGTTTGTTTAATTAATTAATATCAATTATTTTATTAGTCTTAAGGCTAGGAAGTGGTTGGGGTGGGGTAGAAAGCTCTGTGCACCAGCTACAAACGCGTCATGCATACCTTACTTTGAGGAAAAAAAATAGCAAAGCTATATATTTATTTTAGAAAACTCTTGCTCTCCTTGTGGTACTACTCACTTTAAAACGAAATCAATTCGCTCTAAACGCATGCATAGATTAGTTATCGTTCGTGTCGACTATACATTAGGCGGAAGATACATTTTATACGAGATCACACAAACGCTGAGTGCTTTTCCTTGTGGTAGAACCTAACATGTAAGACACATGCGTTCTAGCATCGTTAGCCTTCGGGCCTCTTCTTTAGAATGTTTTCCAAAACGATCTACACCTCTCCACTGATGAAAACAGGTTATTTATGTATGCGGATGACCACCAGCTGTTTTCAGTGGCGAAGACAACTAACGAAGCGGAAAGCATTTTAACTGACGAAGGAAACAACATCTCTGAGTGGTACAACAACAACTTTTTACAAAGTATCAGGTGATGAGTCTGGGCCCGAGGAACTGTCATAAGGATTTACACATTGTTGTTAATGACACTGTAATTGATCAGAAACCAGAGATAATGCTCTTAGGGGTTACCTTAGACGATCAACTATCATTTTCGAGTTATGTGAGCAGTGTTTGTAGAAAAGCCTCCTGTCAAACTGGTGTTCTTCTGAGATTACGTAACCTCATTCCGATATCAGCTAAATAACACATTGTCAAATTTGCTATACTACCTCATCTCACATATTGTCAGGCTGTCTGACGTTTTTGTCGTACTTCTGATGCCAGAAAACTAGAACGAATTCAGGAACGAGCACTACGAGCTGTTTATTGTGACAATAAATCGACATATGAGGAACTATTGCAAAGAGCGAAACTACCAACACTTCTTACGCGACTGCAAGCGGCCATTGCAATCATAATGTATAAAGTCAAAAATGGTCTGGGGCCTCCTTACATTGCGGAATTATTTGTTGTTACCAATTCTCAGTGTCACCTTAGAAATTCTGATTTCACCATACCCAGATTTCGGACTGTTGCTCATGGCAAACATAGCCTGACTTATTCAGGCCCTGCCATTTGGTCCAAACTCGACAAATCTATTGGATCTTCTGAATCATTGCACACTTTTAAAAAACGCATCAAACTGGTTGATTTCACTAGCCTAGCACAATACTTGTAAAGACTGTTCTTTATGTAACAACTAACACTCGATCTCACTGCATGACTCATTGTTTGTTATATATATATATATATATATATATATATATATATATATATTTAAAACACTTACATACGTACATGTATTTCATATTATATTAATTATTAGATGAGTAATCGTAGTTAGGTGTCCCCAATTAGCATACATTGTATGCTAGGGACTTCGACGCGTTAATAAAGTTCTCATCTCATCTCATCTCAGCTCATCTCGGCTCGGCTCGGCTCGGCTCGGCTCGGCTCGGCTCATCTCATCTCATCTCATCAGCGTGATACACTCAGTTTTTATCCCCGGAGCCAAGTGGTTTTTTATTTGCCGTGTGATATGACCGAGGATAGCGGTTAATTTTCGGGTAAGGTCACTTCTCTCTTTTTAGTGCGAAGAACGCTACTGTGACTGCGTATCTTTTAGGATTACCCCTAGCTCGGTTCAACAAATATCATCTGCTGTTATCAAACGGCAAGTTCTCTATCAGTACGTTCAGGCACAGAAAATGAAATAACAATATAGGGGGAAAAAAAAGAAAAATAACAAATCACGACCAAACCATAAGGTTTGTTGAGCGTTGCCAAGGAAACGCATTGATACCAAGGATAATCAGCTTAGTAGGGCTAACTTAAAGTCACTTTGTTTAATGTCTTTTTTTATCGTGAAAGTTTGAAAATGCTATGTTGTATTATGGAGAAAAAAACCTTGTAAATGGTGCTATTATAAAATGTGTACAGTATGTCTTTTAAGGAAAGAATTGTCTTGCTATACAGCTGTAGAGTCCAGGAGTCAAGGAAACAAGGTCGCTGAAGTCCTGAGGCCAGACAGGCGTTCCATGTATTGTTCATCTTTGCAAGATTGCAATTTTTTGTCATTTTACACAGTGATCGTTATGGAATTAAGGCAGTCCGTTTGTCTTCGACATAACAAAGCCTTATTCCGAAACTGATGACCTTGTGGAAAGAAGTCGATCGTCATCAGAGTCAAATCTAACAAACGTAAAGTTTCATTGTGAAGATGAAGCGATTAAACTTAACGTCTAGTTTACAAAACTTTAGGATAGTTTAACTTTGACCTACAAAAATAATTAAACACGAATCTACTCTCTTCAAAAATTACACAAGGAATTCTTTTACCTGTATCGAGACCTAAATACATCCCTGGAACCTCTCTGCATAATAAAATTTCTGCCCAAAAGTCCGTCAATAAAAAATCAAATACAAAATGAAAAGTTGATAACGTTTACTTATTGACTTTTCCGTAAGCGACAATGTTCATGCACTTATGAACTTTCAAAGTGTTGCCATACGAAGTGTAATATCAACATTTATAAAACTCTTTTATTACTTTTGAGTTAAAAAAGTTGGATTCAAACACTAAGAGTGATATATTGGTAACGTTTATCAGTTTAAATATATTAACGAAATATCTAGTTTTCCAAAAAATACGAAATTCAACAAGAAGCCTAAAGGCTTTCGCGCGGTATGCTTTGGTCGATGTACTATTAAATGCCATCAACTTTAGATGGCTATCCGCGTAGGAATAAATCCAAACAGAAAAGCTGACATCCATTTTTGCAGTTGTATTTTCTTTAACAAAAAAGGTAACAGAATGTGGTTCGCGTTCAAATTTGCATACATTTGATAGTGAGAGTGTAAGCATTGTCAACATTGTTACTGTCGTTACTATGTAAAAGGGACACAAAAATGCCTCATTCATTGCAGTACGAGAACGAGATTAAGTACGAGTGCAATGTCCGAATTCAAACCACTGATGTTTCCAGATCAGAGCTCGCGCTCTTCTTGTTGGTTTTAGGTAGCCAGAGTAACTCGTGGGAGGAGATAGGAATGTCATGTTATAAGGTGAAAGCTGCAAACTAGAATTGAAAAGTCGTACCCGTATTCGATCTCGTACTCAAAATTTAAATCAAATACATTTTTTCCTTTCTTTTCTTCTTCCATAACAAAGTTTAAATTTAATTTAGTCCTCTAAGGTTCCGTTAGCTTTGTTGTTCTTCACTTTCTTCAAACGTCGTAAGATTCTGTGGGACCTAATATACAACAAATGAAGTTATTGCACAAATGATATTACAAATGCATAATAAAAAACCTTTCTGATCAAACAAAAAGACCCGATGTATAGAATCTTATGACTGTGATGTTGCACAGAATAAACCGACAGATGACACTGGGTATGTAATGTTATAATCCATTCAAATTTTCGCTCGCACGCGATTGGTCTAAACTCGTAACGTGACTGAATACCCCCCCCCTCCACCTTAAACTGGGGAATATTCGAGTGATTTTCCCCAATTTTCAAAAGTTGGCGTATTGCGAAATTTGAAGGATAATGAACACAATAGCCCCATATGACTTCAAAAGTATGCTCGGATATTTGTCCTCAGGTGGACATATGTTTGCTCCTCAAAACTCACAGTTTTCCTCGAGCTTCGCTCTGGGAAAACAGTTCGCTTATCGGAAAAGATAATGTCCGCGGACAAACATCCGAGCATCTGTGGAGGCTATCGTTTATATAATCACATTAGTGTTCATCAGTAACAATCACTTTTACATCACGGAAGATACAATTATCCAGAAACTGAATTATTAGTTAGTTTGGTTGTGAAAACAGAATACGCCATTTTCGATATATTAAAATTCCAACATTACGCCGAGGCTTGGATGAATAAAAGAAATCACATTGTAGTTGAGACACGAATAAACTTTTCGTTCTGTTTTAGTCCCCTAAACCTCGGCGCCATGCTAGAATTTGTAATACATGAACAGCCAGAGGCGTATACTTTCTTCTGTGCAGACAATTAAATATGCAACATTACAAATGTCCAACCACTGCTTGATTATTCTGCTTGCGTTAATTTTTTTTCGTTTACAAATAGAAGAACCGTAGCCAAGAGAAAACATATAAACAGTTTATGAAAACATTCACTGACTATATACAGTGAAAAACTTTCGAGCTTTCGACTGTCAGACTATAAAGTTTCGATCGAACTTTATACAGCCAGTTAATTTTTTCCTCCTCCAGGTTTTCCTACTAAACAGTCAGTTATAGCCAGAGCTTAAGACCATCACGACAAGGGTGATCAAGACAACAATTTTTTGTACAACATCAACACTGACCTTATAATTACGTTTCACTTTCGTGGCTTCTCCTTGTGTACCACACTAATGCATTGGCTTCAGCTCCCACTTTGAACTTGCAAAAGTTTCCTGTGGACAGACATGATTAAATGTAAATTTACTCTAAGGCATAGCGTGCCACTAACAGCACAGTTAATTCGGATTGAACTAGCGCCCCCTACTGGGGCAGATCTAGGGGGAGGGTGCAGGGGGTGCACACCCCCCTCCCTGAGATTACATATTCGTTTTTTAACTTTGTTTACCTCACCAGTCAGTTACGCCATTCCTTAGTGGTGTACCCCCTCTTAAGAAAAATCCTGGATCCGCCCCTGCCCTAAAGGCCAAAGAAAGAAGTCTACCACCCAATTCTGTGTTTTTTTAAATGTACCATGGATAGTAAAGAGACAGTATAGCCTTCAGGTCGGTAAATAGGGGAAAGCTGTAGACAAAAAAAGTGAGGCGCCACGCACATCTCAGAAAGCCTACAGGACTGGCTGAGAAAACAATAAGACGAGGAACAGAAACCACGAGCCTACCCTTAACACAAAAAGTGACCGTGAAAGGGCGAGCGAATGAAATTACAGATTCTGAAGAGGATCGTGGCTTCTGAAAGAAGTCAATGATGGATGACAAAAAAAGCTTGGCAAAAGAAACTGTTATCATACCCGAGAGAAAGTTCACTGAATAATTTTAAGAAAGTTGAATCACAAGAACACATGCTGCTCTTCATTTGAAAACTAACAAATACTACAAGCGTGGGTAAGACTTACCTCCGAAACCGAGTTGAAACTGCGAAAAATTCAGCCATTTGTAAGGATTCTTTTCAAACTACACAAAAAAATGAACATAGTGATGAGATAAGGGTTTACGCAAAAGACTCCGTTGTTGACAAAGCACTTCCTCTAACAATACTCAACGCACTAAAACAGAAACAATCACGTCCCAGTCAATGACAAGAGATCAGAGGTGTACCACTATCCAAATAATTAACAACATTATCCCACTATGCCATTCTACCATATAAGGTTAAGAGAACACGCAAAATGAACTCAACTCAATTGGCCGTACTGAGCGACCCAAACTGTTTTCAACACGATACAAACTCCGAAAAGTTACCATGCCAATCACTTGTCAGTTGTCTCTTCAATTTAACATATCAAATAAACGGCATTTTGACACGCGCCTTATTCGATCGGTGCGATTTTCGGGATGATGCAGAATGTACTTCAAAAACCAGACAACAAAATACTAGAAAATAACACGATAGTGGAATAACAAATCCCTTATTCGATGGTTTAACATGTAATACGCAGGAACATTTTGCTTGTTGCCTGTATTTTTCCTCACCCCTTCGGGACTTGGAAAAATACCACGTAACTTGCAAAGCACCCGCACGTATTAGAACGGTTTTCAATTGAGTGTCGTAAAACCAAAACCAAACCGTTTACTTACCAATTAGACTACTCAGCCAATCTCAAACCTTAGTAAAACCAAAACCAAAGTCTGCATACTAGCCAAGTGGCCCATCAGGCTGGAGCTTATCCTGGTTTCTGTAGCAAGAAGCGACTAGGAGTATTTCTACTACTCCTTGGATGAGATGCTAGTCCATCGCAGGGTTACCCCCAGCATTAAGTTTGCCAGTACCCATTTATAACACCTGGGTGGACAGAGGCACTGAGAGAGTAAAGTGTCTTGCCCAAGAACACAACACAAAGTCCCCAGCCAGGACTCGAGCCCGGACCCCTCGATCTGGAGATGAGCGCACTAACCATGAGGCCACTGCGCCTCCCACCACTATTGACTTCACAAACCAGTTTCTCAGAGCATGACATCCATGACATTGTCCCCCTCACCCTACTCCAGTAAGTCCCCTAGACTAGTGTTAGACTCTAACTGCACACAATTCCTAGAACGTTCTATTTAATGAACATATATCCGATGCACTCTTTGATAACGCGTTGTCTTTACTAATGAGATGGCCAGTTCCGGGATGTTTCCCCAAAGTTACATTAAATAAAAGTTTTACATCGTGCACAACTTACTTAGCCTCTAAACTGACAGTCTTTCTGTGTCCTGGAACAAATTAGCTATGTAGATGAATTCCTTTGTAAATCTAAAAAGAAAGCAAAAATAGATGTTTGTAACAGAAATATATACCGTATCATGAGAACAATGAAACGCTGTGTGTAAATATTTCTAGAAATTGGGGGGTTGAAGGGAGGAGCATGTGGGGTACTGTCAACTCTGCCTCGAACTTCTTACAATGTAGATTTTAACTATTCAAGGCATTGGCATGGCCATGCATTCAGTCTTGAACGGGAAAGAGATTTCTAGTCAGTATTCATCCTTACAGACTATCCAGGGCTGGGATTTGAACTGCAGTGTAACCCACTGTTGCCTGCAGTTTACCATGCGGTTAGGTTAATTCCTTTATCGGCCCAGGCCTTTACATCACTATCACAGAACATCTGTTACAAAATTATGAAGAAATGTGCACGGAAACAAGGCACAAATCTACGAAAACAGCAATAAAATGTCTACCTTGTCCTTCATTTTTGTGTTGCAATTCTTAACCAGGTTTTACTGATCAATATGCAAGTCAAATGTCACATGTATATAAGATTTAAAGACCCACCACTTATGCTCTTAAATCCATGGCTACCATTCTGATGAGAACGTGTTGGAGATGGATTGGCCATGTCACCCACCAAGAAGTGTCCATCATCAAGACCACCCTACACTGGATGCCAGAGGGACAGCAAGGCAAAAGGAAATGAAGCAGAGGGGAAAGACCTGACGGGGCGTTCAAGTCATGGCAAAGGACCAGCAGATGTGGAAGGATTATGTTGCTGCCCTACCTGCCACCAAGGTGTAATGGGCAATGGCACGAGTGAGTGAGTGACTTATGGACCCTCTTGACCTGGAGGTAGCTGTACTATTGAGGTTAGAACTGCTGGGCTTTGGATCAATTTGAAGACATAACCTAAAAACAAAGAAATCTACTTAAGTTTGTAGTTGTAACAGGATACAGCAACATACACTTGATAATAGTTTGCACCATGTTTGACAGCTACAACAACAGGATTTCTTCTTATGCCAGAAAATTAAATAACTCTTACCAGTTGAACTTCAGGTAAGTAACACTCATTATGTGCAGCTTTTCCCGAGGTTTCTGTAAGGAGAGGATTAACCGTATGTACACTTTTTTATGTGCAAGTTTGTTTTCAAGATTCGTCATCTGTGATGTGGCTCCTTTATATAAAATGCACTTAAATTTAACTAAACATGTTCAGTAACTTACCTTCCTAGCATAGGCCTCGACAAGGCACTGATTTCCTTTTCACTGTAGAAGTCTCCAATACCAGGTACTTCTACCACGGAATTAACTTCAACAAGAGCACTGACCACATCTTTACACAAGAATCCATCACCAACGTGGTGTGTTACTTGTCATGACTATGGCCGGATTCCAAGTACATCACAAATACAGGTTTTTTAAAGTTATTGTACATTAAATAATTCTTGTTTAACATGAAGTCATATTTAAATGGAATCAGTGTCTTGTTCTCAGTATCATTTCTTATTACCTGTCTCCCTTTGTTTGTAATAACTTTATTTATAATATGCACTTATAAACAATTATTTACTCAGAAATCTGTAAACTGCTGTTTATACATTGTTATCATTTATATTTTTATTCTATCTATGCTGTGGTGGCATTCTGGGCTTTGATTATTTAACTTTAACATCTGGCTGGTGCTTCAAGTTGATTCATAGTATTTCGACCAAAGAAAAGCAGTTTGCAAGTTAAAGAGCATTATGCGATTTTAATGGCATTTCTTGGCTCACTCAGTTCCATATCAGTGGCTAAGAAAATAAAACAAAGTGAGAAAAGAGTGTCACTGGGTGTCCACAGTTGTCATTTTTGATTCCATTTCAATGCCTACATTTTATACTATGCCAGCAATAGTCTGCAAATTTTGATTTAGTTTTTGAGTCAATGCTGCCCTGTGTACTTCAGATGATAAAATGTTGACTGAACTCTTCAGCTGCTCTCTGATATTACTGTTTGACACTGTTGGCCTGGTCACCAAGTCCAGAGTCAGGACAAATAGTTGATCCATGCAGTCAGCAGGTATAAAGGTCATCACATGACAAACATGTGCAAACACAGAGACTATGACTGCCTCACTGATCTGAAAGGAAACCAAGATCAAAATTTCACAAAGAGACAATGGATAAACACTATTACATAATAAATAAAGTGACTTTTGTTTAACATCCAATACATAAGGGATACAGGGCCATCCTCTGTCACTCAAGTCTCTGGGTGCTTCCCTTTCGAAGCTTCATGTGAAAAGAAAGTACTTTGTGGTTCAGTGTGACATGTTTCTTTATCATCTAAAAATTCACTTAATATGTGTATCAAACTTTTGAGAACTTGTAAAAGGAATGTTTCACATTACATTCAAATTCCATATTAACTTCCAGTTAAAAATTGTATGTGAAGGAAGTAGAGTTGGAGACGCAAGAACAGAAAAAAGAAGAACATCATATTAGAACTTTGTTAGACTCACATTTTCATCCACAATTCCCTTTACTGCTGTGATGTAATGCCTTATGACATACAGCCACACATGTGGGGTGGCCCATGCAGAGCATAAGGGGCTGTGAAGAATTTCCAACATGTCAAACAACAAGGCAGAAAGTTGATAGAGGTCTGCAAGGAAAACCAATTGATGAATGTGCAACTAAAATATGAGCCAATATCCTTAGAATTCTTAAAGTGCATATGACATGAAAAATAATTTCTGCTTATTTGAAAGGCCTTTCAAAATACAGAAGAATGGCGGTTTTCTTTTTGAAATATCTTTTTTCGTTTTAGAGATATTGACGTTTTTCTATTATGCAAATTAGAGCAGTGATGACATC
Source organism: Orbicella faveolata (assembly GCF_042242905.1). Lineage (NCBI taxonomy): Eukaryota > Metazoa > Cnidaria > Anthozoa > Scleractinia > Merulinidae > Orbicella > Orbicella faveolata. Next base: position 10,745,197 of record NW_028301565.1, read on the forward strand.
ATATTGTTTGCAACTGAAAAATGGTAAAATACTGAATAAACAATATCTCTGGAAATACTAAAGCAGTGTTCTTGAAACTTAGCACCACAAATGTGCATCACAAAAGAAACAAAACGACACCCTTAGTGCTGTTGCCATAGCAACTCTTTTGGCTCCAGTCTCTTTCTGTCAAAAAACCAAATATCCCCATTTGCAACCTCTAAAGTGAGACAAAGGGTCCTACCCCATATTGTCTTAACTTCCATCATTAGATTGGGTGGGGTAGGTGGTTCTTGGTTTACAACAAAAACTGGGAATTTCAGTTTTTATTAAGACAGCACCAGCAGCAAAACTGTTGTCAAACATTACCTTGATTACTTTCCTTTTTCTGCAGACAAGGAACACTTTCTGTGAAGTCAGGCTATACAGAGAGATAATGAAACTAAGTGAAGAAACTGCAGTTATCAAAATTAGTTCTACATATCCAGGAGCATAACCTATCACCTGAAACATATTAGGATAGTTATTTTCTGACAAAATACATTCCTCCAAGAGCAAAGCCAAACTAGTTGGTTTGCTGTCCTGTTATGAATGATACAATTGTGGTAAAATTACCTTTTACAAAGAGAAAGTTGGGGTAGATTTTTTCAACCGTTGTTGCAAAGTGGCATTTTTTTGTGTTACTTAACATCAAGAGCAGTGAGAACCTGTTCTGTTTGACCAACAGGACATAATAAATGCTTCACATGAAGAGTTTTTCTGCTTTTCTTAAGGTACACATAGGCTGTTGGTGAATCAGGCTAGATCACCTTTATTATTATAATTATTATTATGAGGTATTTTTAATAACTTGTCAAGTGGTGGCACCTCATATCTTAAACTTTGACCATTTTTATAAATCAGGCTAGCATAGTAGGCTATTACTTCCAGGTTATTGTCAGCAGTATTCTACAGAGCAACCAGTAATGTGTCAGTGAATTTTAGGATTTGCCAACAATCTCCCTGGGTGACGAAGAGTATCAAATTAGTCAGCCCATGCAGCTTACTGGTAAGGCAATGCTCAACAATAAAGCTGTCCACTTCAAAGGACAACCCTGTAAGTAAGTAATTTGTAACATACAAGACTTGTCTTAGTTAGTCTTTAGAATAAGCACCTGTAATATACTTCTCTGGATAAGATGTCGACACATTTCAAGTATTCTCTTCCACTCTTTCCAGGTACAGTGAGGAAGAATCTATAACAACAGGAACAATACAAAACGGGCTTGACTTTCTATGCAGCAATCAATCCAAAACTATAAGTCCCACATTTCAATTCCTAGGACAACTCAAAAACTTCTTGGATAATAGTGGGTAATTACAAGGGTTCTCTTAGTTCAAAAGCACTTCAAAGATGTCAAAGCACAATTTTATGTACCCCTACTGGCAGGCAAAGATGATCATATATGATTAACACACAAATAACACAATAAATAAATTACAACAGTTAAAGAGGAAGCCACTTCAGCCTTAGCTGCATTTTGAGTGGGTCCTCTATGCTGGTCAAATTGGAATTTGGAGATATTGGCATTTGTGGTGGGGGAACAACTGGTCAGGAGTAGACAGAGAAAAAACCTTGGAGCAAGGTGAGAACCAACAATAAACTCATTTCTTGGAGGTGAGCTTTCTCAGACCACTGAGTGATCCCTGTTTCCCATCAACCTGATATAATAGCATTAAATTTCAGTACTTGACTTGTTTGGCAGCTCATTACCTGTGTTAAACTAGTCACTACACTTCTCCAAATGTTGTCAAAGCCACTGGTTAATTTGTTTGGGACGAGATTTTCCAGAATCCATTCCAGGGTTGAGTCAGATACACGACAGTATTCGAACAGCACAGTAAATACATTCTCTGCATCTGGCAAATACACCAAATCTTACACTAAGAGAACATCATCATGATGAAATACATCATTAATAATGGTAATGATGCTGCATTTACAGCTCATTGCTTTACAATAAGCCATTTTCAAGTTACCTTGTACCTCTGTTTCAAATTGAGTCTGTTTCTTTGTGCAAAACCTCTTCTTATGAAAATAAGTTTGATTTGCATGAAAATGAAACTGTAGGCAGAACTCATTTTCATATGAATGGTTTTGCACAAAGACTCGTTTTGACACAGAGGCAAAACGCAACTCGAAAATGGCGCACTCAACTTGGGGTGAGATTAGACTCCACTAGATGTATTTGCTACTTCATGACACCCACCCCACCCTCAAATATAATGTGAATGAGTCAGGCCACAATATCAGAGACTAAATCCTCTATTTTTGACACTGATGGGAGCTCTTCAACAGCCCTTGCAAATAATTTACCACCAGAACATCAATTTGAGTTTTTGCTCTAGCCAAATAGATTCAGGTTGTCCTAACAATTCAGCTAGAGCAGGGTTCTCTCGAAAATTTGAAGTAGAGGGAGAATAACCTTAAGTAGGCGGCGGACAATGCCGATAAAAAGACGTGGAGTGGTTTTATTGGAGCCACTTGGAAGGGGGGGGGGGGGGGGGGCAACCGCAACCTTTTATTGGGGGGTCCGGGAATCTCCCCAGGAAAATTTTGAAGTTGGGGTTCTAAAAAGTGCATTTCAGCATATTTTAAGCAATCATGGTTTTAAGTTCTTTTGTTAAAGAAGCAAATTCACTGAGAGAAGCATACATGTAATGTGTTGTGTTAGTTGAACATGTTAATCATCATCATCCGTATCAAATTTGAAAAAAGTATCAAAAAAGTCAAAAACGTTCTCATTTTGTGGTCAATCACGCATGTAAAAACAGATGAGAAAGCCAAACGACAGAAGAGTTTTGCTGGGATTGAAGGTACTAGATTGAGGTTTGACATTTATTTTGTTAAAAGACAAGTGTTGAATGGTTTTAACACAGTGCTAGGTGTGGAATTCATTGAACATGATGAAGCTTGTGATTGGTAACCGTTGCAAGCGCAAGCCCGTGATACTTGGTGAAGTTTCCTGCGGATTTAAGCTCAGAATTTTTTCTGATTAAGTGTGCAGACCATCATCAATGTTTTGAACCTTTGCGGTAGTTTGGGTTTTTCGTTCATGATTTCAAAAGTGATAAAATTAATACATTCAAACTTAAACTTGACATATTTTGCAAATGTTTCGCTTTATAATGAAGCCTTGAAATAGTGCATGTATTCATTCATACTTCCCTGCTTGATAAGCTCGCCAGTTTTATATCTCACTTTCAATATTTACACAAACATCTTACAGCTGCTGAGTTTAAAGATTGTGTAAGATCTTGCAGTTTGTTTCTTTTGTTGAAAGAAATCTTTGCAGTTATTTGTTCTTGAAAATCCTCCATGTACGAGCCAAGCACTGGGTTGCATGTCGTTGTGTTTAAACAACTAATTAAATTACGCGTACATTCACTGGAGATAAAGGAACTAATTTTAATTATATTTTTGAAAGAAAACAACTTATGACCTTTGTTCGTACCATCTCAATTTTCTTTTCAATTTATCCCAGGTACTGAACAGCGATTGCTGTGTTTTTCGCTTCATTTTCAGAGGAAAAACTGAGCTTTAACTTAACCCCGACTGTCAAATATTTCAGTGCTGCTGTCGTGGCTCAGTGCCCACGTCATGTTTTTGGCGGCAGTTCTCACGGCCTGAATGAATTCAGATTTCTTTTATCTTACAGCTACAAGAGTTGTATTTTTTAATCGCTACGTATTTGTTGAGAAAATTAGACATATTGTTTTTATGCTTAATTTTATTCATGGAGAGACTCACATTGTTACAAATAAAATTCTTTCATAATTTGTTTACTATAAGCAGCCAGCGCGCTAAGGACAACTAGACGGTGAATTTCGCCGGTCACCAGAGCTTACAGAGAACTCTGCTAGAAACGATTTGCACCCCTGGGTGGAGAGAGGCATGTCAAGAGTAATTTGCCTTGCCATGAATACAACAGAATAACCTGGACCAGTATTCCAATCAAAACATGTTATCTAGAGTCCACATTTCAAGATAAAGGAGAAATGTAATCTGTTACCATATTCCAAGTCTGCCATCCACTTGTTTCTAGACTCCTCACACACCAACAACAAACAGTCAGGGATGGACAACTTGTATGTGATGTATGCTGCACTAAAGAGTTGCTCCAAATGAAGTGGAATAGTCCAATCTATTGAAAATATTATAAGGAACAGAACACCTCAAAATCTCCTTAAAAATGCTAAGTGAACATACTTAATAATTTCTTTGCACAGGTTGTTGACTCAAAAATCCATTAAATATTGGAAGAATATAATTGTTAAGACCATTATGGATCACAAAAGGGTCTGTTTTGGTCAATGCCAGAAAACACAGGGGTTCTTTTACCTTTACCAACTTCAACTTGCCAGCTATCTTATACTTGCCAACTATCTTATACTTGCCAACTATCTTATACTTGCCAACTATCTTATAGTTGCCAACTACCTTATAATTGCCAACTATCTTATACCTGCCAACTCTCAAGCCTTGGATGCAACATCAGCCTTGCTGAAAGATTTGAGCTTCAACAACCTTACCTAACACACTTTATAAAAAAATACATAAATTCAAACCAATGAAAAGTAAAGTCCATTTAAACAGTACACTTCTCCCAATTCTCTGATTTTCAAGGGAAAATCTAGCAACCCCTTAATGTTTGACAAAACACATCCTGGGACTGGGACCTGAAAATGTTGGAAACATCTTCAGAAATTTTTGGAATGTACAGGGAAATTTCCAGACCTTTTCAAGACCTTTTCAGATACGACTAGTTCCTCTTAAAAAATGTAAGTTTGCCAGGATAAATGATCTCACCCCAGCCTGTGATTCCCAAAACTGTTGGCAGGTATACTATTTCACCACTGAATATGTATTTTTCAATCACAGGATGACAAAGGTCAGGTTATATTTTATCATGAACTTAAAACTGATGCAAAAATATTTTTAATTACCAAATCCACTCTTTAGCCTTTTCTGTAGCCATTCTACACCCCTAGCAAATGAAGGGTTTGTTTTGAGTACCTCAAAACAAATCTTGATTTCATCCTCCAAAGCCTTGAGTATCAGTTCTCTAAGCTCTTCTATCTCTGACAGAGAGTGCACTGGAGCTATACCATCCCAGAACACATTGCAATCATTCAGTAGCTCGCACAGGCACAGGATGATAGGTAACACATGTTTTTGGAGGAATGGAAGTTGGACTGAAATGGATGCCATGACTGCTTCCATTGAGATGTTGTGAAGTTTAAGGGCAAGGGCTGTGGGAATAGCTCCTTGAATGTTGTTGTTGTTCAGAAATGGTAGCACAATGGCTTCTGTAAACTCCTGAACACTGAGTAGTTGTGTAGGACTGAACTGTAAAACAGGTGACAGAAAACAGAGTAAACAACTGTCAACTGAAAAAAACTTGGATGTTTATTTGCATTTTAAAGTGTCTGAAAATGATTTGGAGAGAGTTTTGAATGACCAGTAGATTTAAAATCAATTACTAGATTATTAATTATTATTTCGCTCTTGATTCTATGAAAGTTATATAGTTGACTCATGCTGCACCCTCCTCAACCATCACACGATAGAAATCTCGAGATCATAATCTAATTGTCAAATAGAAACACTCGTGAAAGTTTGGGCGAAACTGTGGAAACACTTGCCTGTCAGCTTGTATTGCCACAGCATTTCATGTTCTTAAGACCTTACACTTGTGTTTCTATAACTTGATAGAAACAAGGAAAATGTTTTTCTATTTCTCAAGTACAAATGCCAGCTTATAGCGCATGCCCTCTTTCATGCTGACATAATAACAGATTACTTACAGTCAAAAAGGCAGCCATCATGTTCAACAGATTATTCTCCTGTTGTCTTGATGATACACTCACTGTGACTGTAATGATTGCCTGGCAAAGTAGTGTTCTCGAGGAATCTGATTTGTCATGTCTCAACAAACACAATACAGGACACCTTTGCAGCACCTAACATATCAAAACAATGATGACACCATAAAAATCATTTGGAAGAATTAACTAAAACGTATCGACTATTGGCTTGTATCTGAGCTTCCCCTTAGGGTACTAGGCAAATATATTAACTTTAAGCAAATTAAAGATCAGAATTAATTATTACTGACACAATTTGGTAGCAATAAAAAAGGATTTGAAGTTTATTTTTTTAAGACTCCATAAACTGCATGCATCAGTACTGTCCTATGCAATGTCTGACCACTGAACATGTTGCTAATAACATCATACAGTAATCACCTTCCTCAGATCAGTTTGTTCTTAAATCAAAGTATTGTTTTTAGATGTTTGGTCCCCTGGTGTCCATTCTCATATTTTCACAACCTAACTAACTTGAATTTGTTTCAGAAACTGGTCAAAGTGGATTGTTATGCTACATTTCAAGACGACCTTACTTTCAAAACAAAATGACCTTATCTTCTACTTGTCAGAGAAGATGACTTATTGATCGATTACTATTCCAGTTTGTTTTCAATCTTGACAATGTTGTCAATCCATACTTCTTAACTGGTTCCTGTTAATGTGAATTACTTTAAACCATTGTCTTGAAGTCTGATTTAATGATGAGTTACTAAGTCATGGAATCATAAAGAATAAGCCAAGCCTCTGCTGGTGATTATAGAAGTTAACTTACAGAACAGATTGTCTTTGTGTGACCGGCACTTTTAACTCCTTCCTCTAAAGCCTTGTTAAGAGTGAGGGGTGCTGAAAGCAGTGCAGCTCTAGCCAGATCTATTGCAGATGACTGAAGTTGATCTTCCTCGCTAATGTCAATCAGTTTATTGAAGGTCATAACAAGCTCCTGCTGAAATGCCATTCTCTCCTCAGCCACCAACCAAGGGTGAAAGAATATTGACTCATTTTCAGGACATCTTAAAGAGCAACTCATGAAGAAAGCATACTCTATGATCTGTTGCTGAGCAGAACAAGGCAACTGGGATTGCAAAGTCAACAAAGTCTGAAAGTGAATTGAAACCACAACAAAATGGTTACTAACCATGGACATCAGAGTTTTTCTACTGATACTGCTAGATGACATAGTTTCTGACTAATTAAACATTGATTAATCATCATCATCATCATCATTCCTAAAGTACTAAAGGACACTGCTGGGTTGCCACGACTAAGATGATGCCTCATTGACTCCACGCCACATTACTTCACAGCATTTTGCTGGTCAAATAGAACTCATCAGAAGGTCAGACTGTAAAAAGTTGAACCCACTCATGGCTGCCACTGTTGAAGAGGACAAAACTTCCCTAACCTAACTACTTGTAAACAATAATTAAAAGGTAAATTCTTTATGTTACTTTTCTCTCATTTTTTTTTTTAAATATCTCAAACACTCTTGACCTGTGGCTGTCAGGCTTACACAAGGACTTTAAAAGCTGATATTTTTTACTTCTGTTTCATTTATAATAATTACAGCAAGGTATGTAATGAGACATAAAGTACTATGTTTTTATTGTGTTTCTGAAAGCCAAAAACCCAACCATCTAATTTGAATACGAGTTTAACACTTACCACACACATTATTTAGTTACCATCAACGAAAATAGCTTACACCCACTTTATAAATACATGTAGACAAATCTATAGTACATACACACAGTGCATAAATATATTAGTTTACCTCTTTCATTTCTCTGTAGACTGTGTCATTGGATTTCTCATCAGCACAAAGACACTGCCTTTGCATGTAGATAATGTCAATCATTTTAAGAGCATGTTGAACATCACTTATCTCAACTGCATGGTTCCTCATGCATTCCAGCCAATCAGATTCTCCGTGAAATTCCTCTGCACTCAGTAACCAATCAAAACATTCCTTATAGTCTTCTAACCTGCCATCAACTATTTGTAAGTAGAAGCGGAATTGTTCTTCCATAGTTTCTGGCTGAAAGAGCAACAAATCCACAGATCCTGAAATTGAATGGACAGAAAAGTAGCTAAGACTTTTATCCTTGAGTCTTCCACAGTCACCCAAACAATATCATTAAGTATGACAGTAAAATGTAATGAGCACTACCTTCCTACATGTATATAGTGTGAAAGTTTGGGAGAATTTCAAAAAACCATGGAAACACTCATCAGTAGTTCATATTCTCATAACATTTCTCCCTTTCTCAAACTTCCATTCAGGCTTCTATAACTTAATGACATAAACATGGGAAATGTGTTACATTTCTAAAAGAATTATCTTTGTAAAAATATCATTGGAGATAACAAGATGACTTGTAACACTTTGTTTGCTTACCAACTGGTGAAATGAATTCCTCTTTAAAGCAACTTTCTTTGCAGTCAATCAATTCTCTTTTTTTAAAGCCATTGACCCATGTATGCTCATTCTCTGTCGCATATTCTTTGACATACCCCGAGAGACCATTTTGTAGCCTCACAGCTTGCTCCTGCAGCTTGTGGTCACCAGAGTACAAAACAAAAAAGCATGCCACAGCATAAAGTTTTATGATCCACTTGTGTAAAGGATGCCATGATCTGTAATCTATCTCACCAATACTATTCAATTGATCATCTTGATCCCAGCATGATGTTACTCTCCAATCATTTATAATAACATGACATAGAAAATCAAAACAAGCTGTACATTCAGCTGAAACAACAAGGTCTGACATTTGTTTCTGTTGTCCATGAGCCTTTAGATCATCTCTATGGATTGATTTCACACTTGATGTTTCTACCAGGCCATCACCCTCTACAGAACACGTCCCATGTTCACAGGATACAGAGTTTTGACCAAGCCAGTTTCTGGATAAGGTCTCCTCATTCCCTTTTGCACAATGTTTTCTAAAGTTCAAAGTAACAACATCTGTAATGGCGAAGTCAATAACAGTTTTAATTAAATCCAGCTGTGCTGCTGGCCAGTTGATAAAATCCCCTTTGAGGCTAGCTACACCTTCCAGCAACACTAATGAGTGAGACTTGGTTCCAGGCACATCACATAGTTTTCTCTCCTGTTCCTCAGTTGATGGATGCTGATTTTCTGTCATTAACAAAGAGTTAAAAAGACAGAGAAAAAGAGAGAGATCTTTAAAGCTGGGGTCTTGGATAAGGCACTTGATGACATCCTCCAGAAGTGATGTTATGTTTTCCACACCAACGGCATAGAGACACTGTGATAACAAAAATAATATTGTGTAGTTCCTGAAAATATCTATACCTCCCCCACGGAAGAGATTTTTTCTAACACCTCCTCACCCCTCTGGAAATTCCAGTTAAGCTCCATAGATTTCTTTAAATTTTTTGGTCTTCCAGAATGCCTCACCCCCCAGGAAATTCCAATCCCTTCTGTGCCCAGGGGGAGTATGGATATTTTCTAGAACTGCACATTCAGATAAAATATATACCTATATATATTTTACATAAGTAACAACCGATGTAACATCTGTGATTGCATATTTATAGCTGTTAAATTTCTTTTTAGTATCATATTGGATGTTGTTAATTAAAGACTGACATCCTGCAAGTGAAGTGAGAAGACCACGAAGGCTTGAATATTTCTATTTAAGAATGAATATGGCCTTAATGCTTTGTTTAAAAACAAAATATATGAAGAAAGGATCACCAGACTAGCCTGCATTTTGTATCAGGACTGCAATCTGCATTTTGTATTAGGTCTGCAGTCTGCATTTTGTATCTAGTATGCATTTTGTATCAGTGTGGGAAACACAAGGAAGGCGTCCACACTTTCACAATTTCACGATTCACAGATTTTAATCACCCGATCCCAAAAACACACGGCGCTCAAAGTCCACACTGAAGAACATAAAAACCCTGCACCCTAAAAACCTACACAAAAAGCTATTGTTGTCTAGTTGAGATAAACAATCCTCATTACAATAATCAATCAACAATCACTATCAATCAACAATCACTAATGCTTTGTGCAATTTCCAACATCAGGCCTGCAGTCTGCACAGTGTGCATTTTGCAATGGGTCTTTAGTCTGCATTTTGCACTGAATGGTTACATTGGCCTCAACAGCCAGAGACTCAAGATTTTGTATCAATTTAATTTTAATATGTTTAATTTTTAGTTATAGGTCCCTTTACAAGACTCCTCAAGCTTATAGCTCTTATAGTTATTAGTTTAAATAAAGGTGATCTATATCTATGTAGCTATTTACCACAAAATAGCACATTGACCAATAAAATTTTACACTGCAGGTTAGTATACACCTATGGACTTTGCACAAAGACGGTATCAGAGCTCTTTAAATTACATACTTCTACCAAAAGCTCACTCCATCCCACTTCCTGCACCAGCTCTAGGTAAAAACTAACGCCAATTTGGGGCAAAGGCGGAAAGCTGTCAAAATAATCTTCCTCGAGTGACTCGCCAAACTCAAGGCCACCATATCTCCTAAACAGCGAGGAGAATACCCAGGAATGGATCTTAAACTCAAGTTCTGTAGCTCCCACTTGGTGTAAATTGTTTTTCTCGTCAAGAGGTGATTTCTGCGTCATTTCCACGATAGCCTCTGAAACGATTTGTATCGCTTTACTGCCCTTGCCTTTCTCTAACTCGTTTAGACCTCGGACAGCCTCTATGTCCGCTAACAAAAACGCAGTATGTACTACAACAGTTTCTGGGCAATAATTCATCTCTTTCAAACGAATAAACTCTTTCTCGTGTACCGATTCTCTCCACCTCCGCCGCCCGAACTCCGCCATTTTGGTTCTGTAAAGCCGCAATACATACTGCTGACCACTATGAAAAACCCGCGAATTTACGGTCGAGGGAGACTGGCACTAATCCTTATGCGATCTCTTTGCGCTAAAAGAACCTCCTGGCTTCTCGTTTGCGCGGTCTTGCGCTGTCCTGAAATTTTAGTAAGAAAAGTACAATCCTTTCTCAGTTGGCGGAATTTTCGTTTGTTAAAAGGATATCCGATTTAGCAGCAATGACACTGAAGGAGAAGGTTGGTATATTGCAACTGTTGATCAAGGCAAATGTTATGAGGGAAAACCATTCAAATGTTCAGCTGATCGATAACTTCTGCTGGGAAACCCTTTTCTGCCAAGAAACCAAATACGCTGTAAACTTGACATGTTATTTCAGCCTAGAAGCTTCAGATCTGTACTTCTCTAAAGACTTTTTAAATCTCGCAATTTGTTATTGAATATGCAATTAATTAGCACAGTGGAACTTCCCCCCCCCCCCCCCCTATCGTCCCTTACGGCCACCCTGTTAATATGGCCACTTCCTTATTACGACCACTTTATTCTGGCCACAACAAAAGATCAGTCCATCATTTTCTTTTCTGAAGAACCCCTGTTAACAGGGTCAGATTTAACAGGGCTCTACTGTAATTGGACTGCGTGTCATACAATAGCGCAGAGCTCGAGGCAATCATGCTAGCAATTTCAAATGAGCCTTACACTCTGTGCTTGTCCGATTTGGAAATTACTGGTGTGATTACTCTCTAAATTGTACTCCACATAGACCAATCACTGTTACTAAAATAACCGTCAACTTCAAGTATCCCTTTTGATAAGAGTTAAATAGACAATGTTCATATTCTCGGCATTGGATTGGAACTAACTTGCAAGTGAGGCTAATGCAAGGAGTCTTTTCAAATACAATTGACATTGATCTCTTTTTAATAATATTCCCCTGCATGAACCTCCATTGCAAGCTGGTTGCAGTCCAATGCCAAGAATATGAATATGACCTACTGACTACCACAGCAACTTTGGAATATGAAATTTCAAGCATCAGCCAGTTAACCACATGGCTTTGGTTTTGTCGTAATTATCTCCGATAAAAAGTCCACACTTAAAACATCAGGTTTCCAAAGCCATTTTCTTATGGTGATTGACCTTGTCAACCTCAAGTTGAAAGGTAGGTTTCACTACTCTAGCTCAAGCAGACATTTGCACTCAGACTACGTAGAGGCTAATTTCACACTCTCCATTTCACTTGTCAAGAGAGAAATGTAGTGCCCCAGGCAACTGGACCTGGGCTTTTCCTGCCTTGAGTGCTTTCTTACAGCTGTTAACAATGATTTGGCTGCATGGAGAAATTTTGGATCATATTAGTCATTCACTGTGGTCATGCAAAAGATGTGGGCACCTACTCAAATGATGATTTCAGAAGGTATGGCTATATCGCCCTCTCTCCCCTTTGAATCAAGGGTAGGCCCAGTATGCACAGTCACGCACAGCAAAACAAAGACAAACAATGTACAGACTACATTTTGCAATTCTGCCAACAAACTACCTTTAATTAATTCCTTATTGTTATCTAAATACAGATGTCAGCTCTAACTTTACTGCTTGTCTGCCTTTCTAAAAAAATTGTTTCGTTTTATTAGTTGAATGGTGTACTATCTAATTATTACAGAATAATAATAATAATAATAATAATTAATGAGCTGTTTAGTTTTACAGTACTTAAAATATAAAATAAAAACAGTTTTTTTGCAAAGTTATATTATTTTGTCCAAGAATTTTATTTTTACTTCCTGTATCTAATTATTTCTTCTTGTGTTACACTTTAAATGGAAAAATATGTTTAGATTTGTTTTTGTTTACTTTGCTGCCAAATAAAAACTAACTAATTTCTGTGTCTCATGAAAAGACGCAAAATGTGACCTGGAACTTCAGAACTCTTCTTGTATTAGTAGGTTATCAGGCATTGTTAAGTTCAATGTTAATATCAGCTCAGGTTAAGAGGCAAATCAAGAAGAATTCAGATGTTCCAAGTTTAGTGAAAACACTATAATTTTGAATTTGTGCTTGTACAAAATAAATGCCAAATTTATATAAGGCTGTGACAAAATAATATCACCCTGCTTCAAATAATAATTTCAGAAATTGCTTTGTCACAAGTCTACGCAGCCATTCACAAGTTGCTGTAAATTTGACTTGTTTCACATGTAGGAAACATCATCTTGGTCTGTGGTCAACTATACTTCTCATCTTTACCATTTTGCCAGTTAAAATACAGTGGAATCTCAATCCCCTAAAAGAATGGAAATTAGTTTTAAAAAATCAGGAGGTTTAATAAATTGAGGGTAAATTTGTCCTACCTTTTTCTGCTAAGGGAGCAAAATATTGGTTCAAGTAATCAGGAGGGTTAGAAAAATTTAAATCCCACTAAATGTTTTGATAAATTTACACTTTGTCTATAAGTAAGCAGCTCAAAACTCTTAACATAAGTGACATTTCACACAAAGAAATGTACTTGAAATTATGCTATCTCTCATGCCTTTGACCAGCACGCTTTTGGTAATGTAAATCCTATATGTTTATAGGCTTTAAAAACTGAATACTTAATTATTAATAGCTTCATTGAAACAGGGTTAAACCTGGTCTTGTGCAGGATCATTCCTTGACGTGTGGAACACATACACACAGATAATTGTTACTGTGAAACCTCTGTCAGTTGCAGGCCTTGGAAAGCGATTTAAACAAAGTAGTTGAATAATAAATTATTGGCAAACATATGAATATGGTAGTCCTAGCTAGACCATTGCATCACCCTTGTGAGATTAAATTTGGAGTTTTTACCCAATTTTACAATGTTATGTATGCAATAATCTGATCAGTAAATTTTGTGTTAAGAAAACCTCTTGATAAAAAATTTGTACAATGTATGCTTGACAATTCAATTCACTGGGCCAGTTTCAAACTGTATTTGTAAGAACCAACTCAAGGACATGTCACAGGTAAGTGGTTTTCCGGGGAAATGATGTGATAAAAAATTATGTTTATTAGCTGTCATGAGAGGACAAAGGGATGATGCTAGCTTGTTTTGAAATCAGTATTCTGAGGTCTTGTCCAGTTGAATTTTAGTTGGGCACTAACTCCTTTAATGTTTCATATGGTCACATTGTAAGGCAGGCTGTAAATGAAGGGCTGTATGCAACAAGGTCCTTAAATAATCTGGTAAAAATACATGTACAGTGATGTGCAAGGTAATTTATGGACCTGTTTGCACCAAGCTCTTCAATTACATTACACAGGATATATACTTAACAAGACTCCAAAACACCAATCTCAAAGTAATTTTTTGTCTGATCATGTGAGAGCAGCAAAATGACCAATTGTTTAATTTTCATGCCTTAATTCGCTTTAAGCTAAGCAGCATCCTTCCTTTGCCTCGTCTTGGCATTTTAACTTAATATTTAATATTTACAAAAAAATTTTGTGACAATTTCATTTTGCAGTTAAATGGTCAGGATATATTTTTTCTTTGTTTATAGGTTTTCATGACCTCATGAATAAAAATCAAAACATGGGATATTAGTAATCAAATGTTTAAAAACTACAGTTACCTGCTTTCATGATAAGAGAAACACTTCCTTGAGTTGGAACAGGCAAATACTTGTTTAGATAAATGTGAAATCAATGAATTTGGTGAGTGACCAATATGACTGGGTTTACAAATTACTTTTCAAGCCAAACTCTTCTGTGTACTTTTGGGAAATTTTGGTGTAATGCAGTGGTTTATGAGGACTTAAAGAAATGAATCTGAGATAAAAAGAAAGGTCAAATTTTATGGGTTGTATTGCCATGTGGCATTATGGTTTGACAATTGTAGCTCCATAGTTCAACAAAGTCCAACTGATGCATAACTCACAGAGGTTTCTGATTATTACAAATTTATTGTTTCACTGGTGACTGAATCATCATAATCATACTGCAGGTCATGTAGTTAAGGAGGCGATTATATGATGAATATCAACCCAGGCAGCACTTTCAGCCTGGTTAGGGAGGTTAAGATTTCAGCTTGCAGCTTCCGATACAAATCCTCTTGAGATGAAATTAGTCATTTAACACAAAGGTTTCTGTTCACCAATTGTATTCACCCCCTTAATACATACTTGGAAACTTACGTTACTTTTCAACCAGTCAGAGTGATCTAAACAATGCCACAAAGATTTGCATAATTTAGCTATAGCTTACAATGAGATTATTACTAAAAACAGAGTCAGTTTCTTAGTTGTTATTTCTCTTGATCCACGTAGATAAGTCATCTTCAATTCCACATTTCAAGGTTGCTGATTAAAAGTTCCTCTCTGTATTTCTGTTGTAAGTGTCTTTCTAGTGATGCTTGAATAAGACAATTGAGGTACCAAATGTTTGAAGTCCATGTAACTTATAATTAAACAAAACTGGCAGAAAACTCAGTCCAGCAAAAACAACTATCCACACCACTGTTTGTTTTTATTTGAGATTATTTCAACTCGCAACTAACCTTTCTCTACGTAACTAATAAGTTTTGTCTGATGGTTTCACTTCCTTGTCAGGGCAAGTTGTCTGTCTCTTTTTGTTTGATTTATACTTGAGGTAAATTCTCCAGCAGATTAATCACTTGAAGTGTAAACCAGTGGAAGTTGTGTTTAATGGTAAGGATGACATCATTAGCTGGATGAAATGATCCTGGAAACAGTAGCAAACAAATAGCAATTTTCATTATTTAAATCAACAGTTAAAGTTGATCCTTTTTAATGAAAAGTGAGACTGTTCAAATTTCTAGTTGTCCCTAATAATTATTTAATATTTAATATGATTTACTTATAATGCAGGTAGATTTGAAGAGGATTTTGACATGTAAATGTCAAGTAGTCTTCCATTAAAAACTACTGTAAAGCCCTCTCAGTCCAAAGCTTGAAACTTGAAAGATTTCACGGATTTCTTTTAAAACTTGATGGATATCATACATGCACATCAAGACTTTTGATTAATTGCCTCACCTCCCACTGTATTTTAATCAATCTGCCAGGCCTTGATGCTGCTTTCTTTCCCTGCTGTGGAGAACCGTCAACTTCAGGTGGTCTTTGCATGGTCATCCTACTGATCCTTCGTCTGGCACCTAGGCCATCACTATGTTGTGGTCATTATTGTGATCCTGTGACAATATTTAATCCCTGTTATTACACTATCAGCACATCAATACTGACTTAAAAGTCAGAATGCTCATTTCAATATTTTATTGAGCTGGGTTATTTTACCTGTTGAGTGTTCTTGGTGTTTACCAAAAGGATTAAAATCTCTGAGAAATCATTCATGACCTGTTGAATTTCAGAAAATAAACATTTCTTAACATCAAAGAACAACAGGTCTTGTGATTTGATACCCCAGCACTTCGGCCATTTCACCATCACAAAACTTACCACCCTTCCTTCAAGATGATGATATGTTATATTGGGACACTTTTTGGAGGGGAGTGAGATAATAAAGTTTAAGATGTATACCTTGTGATAATTTTAAAAGCACTTACTTGCTTTTCACCCATCTCTACATAGTCAACTCTTCCTCATGCCAAGTGAACACCCTATGTACACTCTGACTCTCTTGGCTGTCGGGATGTACACCACGTTCCAGGTCTGCCATCCTGCTGATTCCGTCTCCTTTTCTGCTTTCCTCCTCTTTGTTGCCTTGGGTCTGCCCTGCCTTTGGTAGCCTTCAAGGGCACCAAAGGTGGGGCAAGTCCTCCAGAGGATCGAAACCCAGGTGGAAATCATGATAAGAATTTTACAAGACCCTTATTAACAATCTTTATAACATGATCTTAGAAGTTCTTATAAGATTCTTACATGAATCTTACAACATCCTTGTAAAATAAATCACAGGTTCTTGTACGATTCTTGCAGAGTCTCTCAGAGATATTTTTCTGTGTTGTTAGAATCTTACAAGTTCAAGATACCTACAAGATTTTGGAAGATTCTTACATTTTAGCCTCCAAGTGTAAGATTCTTACAAAATTCTTCCAAGTTCTTGTAAGACTATTGTAAGATTTTAATATGATATCTCACACTACTATAAGATTGTGTAGGATTCTTTTAAGTTCTTGTAATAATGTTTTACAGGTATTTGAAAGATTCATACAACTGATCTTATAGCATGTGTTGAGATAAATATAACTAAACATAAAAACATTCAAGATTCCCACAAGATCTTGTACATTACTTATGACAAGATCTTGTAAGATTCTTAGAATATTTTTATGAGAAGTTCTTGTAAGATAATTTCAAGCTTTTGAAAGATTCTTACAAGACTGAAGATTAGTACTTTCTCTGATTAGTTCCCATAAGATTCCAATAAGATCTCAAAAGATTTCTTAAAAGAGTTGTAAAATCGTAATAAGATTTCCACTTGGAAATTACAGTCCAAACTGACAGCATCAGCAACAGTCCTGAAACAGATTCAGATGAAAATCATATTTAAATATCAGATCATAATAAATATTATGACATAACTAAGGCCTTCAGGTTTAAATCACTAAAATCAGCCATTCAGACCTTGTTATTTATGGCACAAACAAGCATTGGACCTGGTAAAGTTCCTACTCAGAATTTTTTTAGTTATAAAGTCTTGTTGGTAATAGATCCCATTTTATCTGAGCTTGCTTAAGAGTATACAGCTGGCAGGGATAACATTGGTCCTCTGACATTTTCTGTCTGGACCTTTAATAATGGACCTGTCCATACTGTTAGCTCTTGAACCTCAAATTTTCGGGTTCCAAAAAATACCATTACCACTGGTATGGAAGTTGTTTTGGGGGATTCCCAGTGGAAATCTAGTTCAGCTCCATACTATCCTTTAAGATAGGGGAGGGGGGACAGAGGCCATGGAGAATAGGGGACAGGAAGCAGGAGAGTTGGGTACGGTATGGGAAGTGGGAGGTTCTGACCCCACTCTCCTCCCACTTTAAACACTTTGGCTTTTGAAATCACCAAACTGTTGGAATTTCAGATGACCTTCCATGGGGTAGACATGGATATTTTCTCGAACTGCATATTCTCCCAATATGGCCCTCATGCTTGGTTGATGTCATCTGAATGTGATTCTGAACATGTAATGATATTCAATTCAACACTTAGTTTTATACTCCAGATGTTATATACCCATGTCATAAGCCTTTAATTTATACTTACTTACATGTATTCCTTTCTCTTCCCTGTGGAGTACAGGTCCATGGAAGCTGCCCAGCATCTTGTTCTGTCTGATCTTGCCGCTACCATATCAATCTGGCTCCGGGTGGCATGTAGCCTGGCTTGTCCACCAGTCATCATCCACTGCTCTCCTCCAGCTGTTCCTGGGATATCCTTGGCTCCACTTCCCCGGGTAAACCTTTTATACATAGTGAAAATGGTTAGCTAAACATCACAGTAAAACGTTTTAAGCCTAACTAGCTGGTTTGTGGTACCATACTTAACTGTGGTTTCTGAGGATCAAGCACTTAGGAATATTGCTACTCCCCCTGGGTGGAATGCTAATCTATTGTAGCTTATTTCCCAGCATTCTGTCAAGTTGCCCTAACAACTTGCCAGTATTCATTTATTCTTCTGAGTGAAGAGAGGAGCAACTAACAACTAACAACAATTTTGTAAACTGTGTTGTGAAATAATACTCAGTATTCCTTACTTCTTCTGGAATGACAGCTCTTGTAAATGGTTCATCCTCAAGGCACTGTGATTGAGCATTTCTGTGTTCTCTATTTCCTCTTGTATATTACTTTATGATATTCCTCATCTTCAGGTACACATCTGATATTTGGACCAGCATCAATATGAAAAGAGGCTTCAGACATCATGGAATCTTCCCAGATCTAGCAGTTGAAGTATGGCTGCTGGAACATTCTGCCTATATTCACTCAAACACAAAGCTGCTCAAGATAGAGGAATACATTTAGTAAGTTTTAAAGGAAATGTACTGATCTTTTGTCCTGTCAAAATTCTGAAGTCTTTTTTTTTTCATAATATGCAGGTTCTATTCACCATGTAAGTATAGTGTCAGAAGACAAATTAATGTACTAAATTCCCTATCTTAAACATAGAGACACCTGCAACAGTTTATTAGTACCCTACAATTCCTTACCTCCTGAAATAGGACGCTTTTTAAAAGCTACAAAGCACTTCAAAGTATCATTTCACAATGTTTCATTTAGATGGGGTTATGTATGTATGTTACTAGGACTTACTCTCATTTCCAAGTGCAAACTGGGTACACAGCTGGACATCAAAGAATGGTGACATTATGTGATCCCCTCTAGCAGTACTCTGTTGTTGACATTTAGCTGGACTTCTCTCTGCTCAAGATAGTGGTGTATTGATCAATCACAATTGTTTGTGTTTCTCCCTCCCTGTTAACATTGTGAGAGTTCTGTTGATTATATTCAATCCCAAACTCTTCAGAGAATTTTCCAAATCTACAAGTTGAAATTCCATACCTCACATATAAAGACAGCTGTTACTTTCTTTCCTCTTGTATGGATGATCAACAAACGGTGGCCTCTTCTCTATGCAGACAAGGACATTTAGGAGCTGAATGACAGGTGGATCCCAGTAAGAAATGTTGATATCATAGAGGGACCTCTTCATCATGCAGTGACTGGTCAGTACCACCCTAACAGTACAAAACTGCTCAAGATGGAGGAACATTAGTACGTTTCATTTTGCCTTTCAATAGCATGGTCAAAAGTCTACTGAAAATAATTCTGTTTTTCACTGCATCAGCCAAAATATATAGAAATTGCTGCAATATGAAAACATAAAAATCCCTGCCTATTGTTGTTGAATTTAAGACAGTAGATCACAGAGCACTTCTCAATGTTGTCATCTCAGGTGGATGTTGTTTTATGCTGAGAGGAACAACCTTTCCAGCAAAAGTAGTAATGGACAGCACACCACCAAGAAAAGACTGCATCATGAAGCCTTCTCAAGCTTTTTCTGGTACACTTCCTGGATTTTCCCTAAAAGGTAAAAGCTCCTCAAAATGCAGAGGTATTTAGTATTTTTCAACAAACACAACAGTTTTATGCAGCAAGTCTGGGGTAAATTCCACACATTCTTATTCCTT
Organism: Orbicella faveolata; assembly: GCF_042242905.1. Lineage (NCBI taxonomy): Eukaryota > Metazoa > Cnidaria > Anthozoa > Scleractinia > Merulinidae > Orbicella > Orbicella faveolata. The sequence goes on from NW_028301565.1 coordinate 10,765,053, forward strand.
CCTGTAATGGTCACTTTACTCATGTAGGTTGAGAGGATTTGGTTGTACACCAAGACAGTCAAGAAAATGTCCACAATAATCCAGAATTGATTATTTAGGTTCTGAGAATCTTGTTCTACATCAAGACAATATCCTCTCATTTATTGCAATTCTTTGCTAAAATTGTATGTTCCCGGAATTTTTTGTCCTCCAAAAACAAGCTCTAAATTGTCCCAGTTCATACCTTGGCTTTGTTGTACACTTCTCAAGACTGCTTTGTTGTTGTGCTGATTCTTACTTACTCTTGATCCATCTGTCCGTTTCTTTCCTGTTATTCTAGCAGCAGCATATGAAAGGCATCTGTTAGTTTTGCGTGATTGTGTACAACAGCTGGCCTTGACTTGGTGACTTGGTGACTTGGTGTGGCAGTTAAGAATGAACTCTGCTAGGAAACTAAACACATTACAAGATGTTAATATTCAAACTGGAAGGTGAAAATAATTTGTAACTTACCTTGAGTTCATAATAAGATGATCCAAAGAGTTGATCTTCAGTGGCAATACTCAATGCTGAGCAAAGATCTTGTAAAAAAAACGCTGCTCAAGACCAAACACATGTGCCAAAATCAGGTGATTCGAAAACTTGTTTAACCAGCAAGAATATTTTTACGTCCCCGAAAAATGGACGCTTTTCAATTTTTGCTATTTGAGTGAACATGTAGTATTAACAAATGAACCAAGTGATTCAAAACAGAAGTTTGCCCCCGAAAGTGGGCCCACTGAATGAAAGAAAGAAATTTTCACGTCCCCGAAAAATGGACAATTTGATTTTCCTAATTTATGTGAATGACTGTGTATCTACTCAACATATCTATTACTTATAAGTAATATATCTTAAGCTATTTGATGGTTTAAAAAAACACACTGACACCACAGTGTTTGGTAGTTTTATTATAAGAATAAGCTATATATATGTATTGTATATTAAGCTAGTTACAATATTGTTTTACATTGTTTACTTTCTGTGATTTCTTCTTGTGTTTGCCACGCTTTTTGCTCCCGAAAATGAGCAGTGTACACGAGCCATGAGTACTATGCTTTTTACAATAACAACAATATTTTTACAATGCAAAAAATCCACAGGACCTAAATTAATCCATGAGGGGGTGCGCTCCTTAAGCTGAATAATTTAGCATCCAGAGAAAGCCAAGAGTGTTCCAGTGTCAATAAAGTCAACACTTAAATTAGAACACCCAGGGCCCCTGAATGGACTTCGCATTTGTCTGTCAGCTTTGGCTTGCTAACTAAACAGTGTCGTTACCAAGCCTTCAGATGTTTGTAGTTGGATTATTTGCCAACCCAAAAACCGAATGTCGAACCAAATATTTAACGCAAACATTAAATGTAAATTAAGTAAATGTAAAAGCGACTGTATGTTATATTACAATGGAAGACAACACCTTTTCCAAACCTCACTTACATGAGGCATGACAGTTTAAACAATCCACAATGTATTCTACTAGTAGACTAAATGATAAAATTTGTTTAGTTGCTAAATGAAGTGAAAATTGGACACTGAAGTCATCCTGCATTGTAACATAACATACAGGATTGCTCTCTCTCAACATACCTCACGCCAGGTTGTAGAAACCTAGCTTGTATATCACTGCTCAGACCTTCAGCCATAGGATATTACTGCTGCTTCAACATAAGCATTACCAGAGAAATGCTTCATTGACATGACATGACAAGCATACAAAAGGAACAACCAAAGCGGTACAAATGGCTGGCACGCACTAATGTCATGTGTTGGTCTTATCCAGTGGTTTCCTTTAAGCATATATTTCAGGCATGACCATCCCATTTGACAAGACTACCTTCGGCATTGTATCTTGATGTTGTGCGATATCTTCCAATGCTTGATGATCTTATGAGATGAGTACTCAGTCCACTAATTCGAGTGTTGAGAGACCTATCCCTGAGTGGAAACCAATGAGAAGTTGATCCAAGCAAGAATTTTCAAAAGGATGACTGCAATCTAGTGGTGCAATTCAATAACAACAACAACAACAGGAAATGTTGCTAACCTTGGGCAGGGTGAAGCATTTTCTAAATGCCACAGTGGAAACTCAAAGAACTGAGTGCAAGATGTTGTAAAGGGCTCATCATGACCAAAATGTCCCAGAAGTGTGATCCTTTTACCAGGTTGCTGTGCACTGCAAGTATCAACCATATTTATGGCAAGACCAGTTCAGTAAACTTATCTGGTTCTGTGCAGCAGAGTTAGATGTTGTGCCCATTAAGTTGTTAAGCATATTAAGCAGCGGTAGCAATGACTGTAGAGTCTCGTGGTTGCTCTTTGATGTTCTTGTACTGTTCAAGTCAACCAAGTCTTCTTGTAAAGGAACTTCATAAATTCTCTGGTATTAACATTGTCTGTTGAAAATGCCTAACATGGCATTCTTGATGTTTTAGTTAACCACAAGTTAGAGATCTATATTTGGTCAGTACGGTGCATTACCGACAACTGAAAAAAAGAGCTTGAACAACGCATCATTTAGAAGAATCCTTTATCCTGGAGGCTGTAGATGAGTCAGCTGATATCTAACATGCTGAAGAAGCTGTGGACTTTGGCAATCATCAACCCCTCAAGATATCAGTGGTCATAAGTGGATGAATTGTTATTCACTGGATGGCCTGGCTGCATTAAATGTTTCTCTCACTCAAAAGCGTGGAGTGAAGAAGGACCAGATACCAAATGAGTTGGGGGGGGGGGGGTGGTATTTATGTTAATTTCAAAAAGAAAAAAGTGATATAAGAAGCAGGCCAGATATTACTTCTGTATCAGTATGAGGTGAAATCTGCATTTGGTGAAGTTCTGCACAAGGATGAAGCCACAAGTAATAAGAGAGTCTAGGAAGGCATAGTTGAGATAACTGTTGTAGCAGTTTTGTCCAGTCATGAATAACATTGCCATGATGTGTATTGTTCACATATGCACATATCCAAAATTCCTACAGCAATTTCAAGGGAGACAATTTCATGTGGACAGCCGAATGTCAGAAGGCCATCTTCTTCTTCTTCTTCTTCCAAGTTACCCCACATCCTTCATTGCTGAAGATTCTTGTGGAGGTTCATTCCTTGTTGTTCATTAAGTGCCATTTGAAAAGTGCCCCAATACTTGCTTTTCCTTAGTTGGTGGTGCCATTTATCCTGGACACAGATGCCAGTGATAGTGGGTTGAGGTTGGTGTTATCCCAAGTTCAAGGTGGAAAATAGCCTGTGATAGCATTTGCTGCACATGCGCTAACAAATCCAGAAAAGAACTAGTGTTCTAGACACCTAGAAGAAACTTTTGGCCCTTGAGTGGGGCTCAGAGCTCTTTGAAACATATCTCTTTAGAAGACACTTTATCGCCAGAAGTGATCACAATGCTGTGCAGTTGTTAAGGAACCTAAAGAATCCTAAGGGTCAGGTGGCTAGGTGGCTTGAACGGTTGAGTGGCTTTGACTTTGAAGTAGAGCATCGTCCCGGTAGTTTGCATAACAATGCTGATGGCCTGTCTCACCTCCCCTGGGGTGAGCAAGGAACAGTGCGCCCTGATGCAGAGAGCAATATTGCATGGGTTCAGTCTGTAAACATGGTCCCTTTTCTAATTTCTTGTGGCTCAGAGTCAGGATCCTGTCCTTACCTAAGTAGTGAAGTGGCTTGAGGTCAGTGTGTCTTGAAGGAGGTAGATGCAAACTGCTGTCATACTGGTCACAGTGGGGTTGGCTCCTTCCCAGGGATGGTCCTAGTGTTCAGACACTGGTCCTCCATGAGTCAACAGGATTCACCCCCTATCACCATATGTTTGGGAGAGAGGCAATCTTGCCTTTGGATCTACCCTTAAGTTAGATACCTCGCTGCTCTCTGGGTTAGGGAAAACATATTCAGAGTATGTTGTTCAGCAGAAGCTTCAGGAGGAGGAAACAGAGCAGCTAGTGCGAGAAAACCTCAAGCAAGCACAGAAATCTCAGAAAGCCTATTGTGACACAAAATGCTATGGTCAGCAGTTCTATGCTGGAGATTGGCTTTGGTACAGAAAGCGAACAAGGATCAGGAGGAAGAAGTTTCTTAAGCCGGTGTGGTCCCTGGAGGGTCATAAAGGCTCTGTCTGATGTTACCTATTGCATTGAGAGGACAGAAGGAAGCCTGGAAAGTGTTGACAATAGAGAGTGGTCCACTTCAACTACTTGAAACCATATCATTCTCCCCCTCAAGAGACTTTTTCTAGATCATCACAAGAGCTCGGTGGACAGATTCAGAGAAAGTCCATTGACTTAAGCGAGGTTGAAACGGTGGCTGGAAATGGTGGCCAGATGCAAAGTGCACCAGTAAACTCTGGTGAGGTTGAGTTGGAATGGTTAGAAATTCCTGCTTGTCTAATCACGGAATGCTAGCCTGATGCCCGCAAGGATACCTGCATGTTGATTCTTGCTTCTCCAGGTACTGATGTCTCAGATTGTCCAGTCACTGAAATTCCACATCAACCCGAGACTCCTGTGGAGGGTGGCCCACCAGTTGCTGAACCAAGTCAGAAACTGAGGCATGAAAGGAGAGAGAAAACTTGGCTCAGAGACTGTTAGAACAGTTGTGTGCTCGACAGTCTAGCTCATGGACTTCATAAGAACAGTTAGAAGTGTTGTTTCAAAAGGACTAGTCCTGCTCTTAAGTGGCAGGGGATAATGTAGGGGGGGGGGGAGGGGTTTTGCCCCAGTGAATTGCCGGGCTTGTGCAATGTGAGCGTGTATGAAGTGTATGTGCTTTGGTGTTGTGTTCTGTATGTGAATAGTTTTCTTTCATCCATGTTCCAATAAGACCCACATTGTTTGGCTTCCTGGACATTAATGGGAAAAATAAAAGATGTTTCTTCCAACATTTGCACTTGAGAAGAATCAGTATGGGAGGTTCTTGACAGTGAACTTGTCACTGCTATGGCTAAACCAAAGAAACACTGACATAACAAAAAGGGGCAGGAAGACATTGGAGATGCTTGCCAGCCTTAAAGGACTCAAGGATTATTTACTGAAGGATTAATCGTTCTGTTCAGAACAGAATGTGTATCAAGCTCCCATCTGTTTTCCCATCTTTTACTAAGCTTTCTTCCTCCCTGTGACAGTATCCCACTCCATTCTCCTATGCTTAATCTTCTGCTTGAATACAAGTGCAGTGAATACAAGACATTGTACTTGCTATTATATTAGGAAGTCTTGACAATATTATACCATTCTAATTCAACCAAGTTGTCTACTTGTATCCTTTGTTGAAAGATTGGCCTCAAGCCAAATTCTAGGCCCACACACAGTATCCTCAATGGGTAAGTGAAATGATCAGAAAGGGGGTGATATAAAGATCTATTGAGACCTTGTGTCCGAAGCTGAGGCTTCTGCCAATCATTAAAGCAAGTCACAAGCTACAGGATCACTCTACAATTTGTGGATATCAGTAAATGAATATACATTTCTTTTCACCAGTTAATGACAAGCACACACTGTGTTACTGATGACTGGAGGTAACATTGACAGTTGGTGTGTTGGGCAGGATAATTCGGTAGAGCAAATGGAGCAAAACACAGCCAACAAGGTCTTGAATGCAAATTTGTGAAATTTGCAAGCTGAAAGATAGACACCTATAAATCAGATATGTAAGTGTGTTATATAACTGGGAATTAAAACAGAGGGAGTGTTTGTCCTCAACAGTGAGGTTCAGATCTGAGAAGGCAGCTAAACTACTGTTTAAGGCAGTGGCAAAAGACCTTGATCATTTTTGTACATAAGCATTGTTTCAGTTATGACAAATAAGATCTTGATAGTCACAGGATTAGCAAAGCAGCTAGCTGATCCAGATCAGCTTAGTCCTGAATGTTTTAGGTGTGACACATAGAGCTGGCTCAAAGTATGACTCTTGTGTCTTTGGTAAGTGTGCAGGTAAAGAAGTGGCATTTAGTGATTGCAGCAAGGGGTTGCATCATACCAATTTTCATCACATGCAGGCAGGTAAAAGATGTCACTTTGTTATCTTAAGGCAAATCCTCTGTAAAATGATGGTGAGATATCTACAGCTGCTGCTGAAATGCATCAGCAGGAGAAGCTGGATTGGGAAAGGGATGAGAGAACACAACACACCTTTAATTTAATAGACATGCTGGTAATTGAATTATGGTGTAATACAGGGATACATCATGTCAGATTTACTGTCAAGCACTGCCATCAACTGGCTGTTTTCAACAAACAAAGACAGGAGTAGAGAAATATGCTGCACATTTTCTGTTGTTCTGGATGATCTAGATCAGACAATATGCTATGTTAGCCCATTCATGTCAGAAGACTCCATCCAGCTAACATTTCCAGACTGCCAGTGCTTATTCCAGTTTCAGAGGTTGGAAATGACTAAGAATATTCCATCTCCTCTGAATGGGAGGGCCATAAAATAAAAAGGAAGGGCCCTAGCTTATCCCAGGCCTGCCTGGAAGAGTACCATGAGACAGAACTCTAGGCTTTAAACCTAGCAGGCTTTGTGCCTTCCAAATGCAACAAGAATAGAAAAAGGTAGTTGCACATGGCATTTAGAGGATAAGCAATGACTGACAAAGTCAACAAAGTTTCAAAGGCAATGCGTTTGCCGCCCCACTTTTATGACACCAGACCTATCCTTTGATACAGTCTGGTTTTTGGCCATCTTCAGCCAGGTGTCCTTTGTTCTCCATCCAAAGCCACCCTGTTCGTTTCCTTTTGAATTTTTCTGCAACGTGCATTCTATCTAGCTTGGTGGTCTATTCTCACCTCCCTAATTCCAACTACAGGAACAACAGGAATGTAGAGACCTGGTTTCCCTGTGAGCTATCTAATGCCAAAGGTTTGGGTTAATCATGTTGATGATGATGATGATGATGATGATGACAGTGAGGATGACGATGACAGCAACGATGATGATGATGATGATGATAAGCCATGAATTCCATGTGTGGCTGTACAAACTTAGAGTTTCATATTTATTGTGTCTTGATCGCTTGTGTTGTTTTCAGCTGCCCATGCTCCACCACAGAGTAAACAGCAGGATTCATGATGATCATGATAACAACAAGGATAATGATAATGATCAGATATGTACCTCACATGTGGGCAGAGAAATTTTGTTTCACCTTGATTGCTTTTGTTGTATGAGTTGTCTTCAAGTCGTGAAGCTTCAATGTCATTATGCTTGCTGAAGTCATCATACCTAGGCAATCAAGGCCACAATGATATGTTGGCGTCCATTGCAATCCTTTGCGCAGGTGTTCCACATCTCCATCCGAAGTCAGGTCCTGTTCTTCCGCTGCTAAATTATTCTACAATACTATATACTGCCTGTCTACCTGCCACTGCTACTCGTATCTTCCTAACTGTAGCTTTTGTTTAGCTCATTGTAATTGGACCGCTATCTTTTATTATTTTGAGGAAAAAAACTGAACTCTGGTTGTTTTAGTCAAATTACATCATAGTATAAACAGCCTATTGTTTGGCGATTATCTTCTTGTCTAGGTCATCGATTCCTCTTCTGTCACTGCATTGGCAGCTTCCTAACTATATGAAATGATTCATTGATTGGCACTCCTGGGCACTCTGCTAAATGGCTGGCTGCCTCTCCTCGTTTGGTTGGATAGATGATTCTTGTCAGTTATTATCAAAGGCTACCTATCTAACCAATACAAACTGAGGTGTGTGCTTTGTCCCATGATCCCATGCCCCTAGTGCCTTTAAATTTTGAGGTTGTTTGCTTTCCAAAGTTGTCACACTGATGAAAATTTACCCCTAGAAAAAGATAAAAATTATGATTCAACCATTTGCAAATATATGACCAACAAAAGTTGAAAAGCCAATCTTGGAAGCTTTTGTCACAAGTTCTAAACCTTGCAAAATAAAAGGCATTAGGGTGAGTACTTAGATGACTGACAACTAGGCTAAGCTTTTCCTAAACTATCTACAAACTACATCTGTAAACATCTGGTTGAACCTTACCAAAAAAATTTCACTTATCAGTGTGTAGACTGTCGAGTGAAATGTAAAAGAATAATTGACCTAGGCGCAACTAAGTGGGAGTCAAAGCGCAACAAGAACATGAAGTCACAAAATGATGCCGGAGTAAAGTCGAAATGAAGCCAGAGTGAAGTTGAAATAAAGTTGGTTTGAAGTGGAATAGTGCTGGATTGAAGTAAAAAAGAAGTCGACTGAAGTCAAATTAGAACTGGACTGAAGTCGAAATAAAGCTGAATTCCAATCACTGGTCGAATAATCTGAAAAGAAACCCAAATTAAAAGGGCAAGAGGAAGGAGCCATCCCACATCCAGGGTCCCATTAGTAAATCTAATTAGATTATCTATTTAAGTTAAGCAAAATCAGAAGTATGTAGACTTCTGGCCGAAAGTGTGTGCTTGTATGCTTTGTAAGGTTCATCCAGAGCTCTATTTACCCACCCCTCCCAGCCCACAGTGATTGTACTGACCACCACCATGATTTTACTTCAGAGTCTTTTCTGGCTTGGATGCAGCTGTCAGCATATGGATGAAAGACAAGCTGGGGCAGTCTGTCTTTGAAATGGCTGTTTGATGGTGGTGGCTGATTGGATGTAACAACTGATCATCAGGAAATGAAGGAACCTGAAAAATAAAAAGAAAATTTTATTCAAGAACAAAATAAACATCAGAAAAAAAAAACAATCTTGATAGCTGAAGTATAGTGTTGAATGAATGCTTAATCGAAGATTAACAAGAGTTACTCAGCAGTTCTGTTTTAGTCATTAAATCTTGTAATAGATCCTGTATTATCTGAACTTGCTTAAGAGTATACTGGCATGGATAAGATTAGTCCTAGCTGACTTTTTCTGTCTGGACCATACTGTTCTGTCTTGAACCTGATATTTTATTGTTCCAAAATGGAAGGCTTGTTTTCGTTTAGGTCTCCCACATGACTGGAAATCCAGTTCAGCTCTGTACTATACTTGAAACACTTTTGTTTTTGACACCCTCAACCCCCTTGGAATTTCAGATGGCCTTCCATGGGATAGACATAGATATTTTCTGGAACTGCATATCTGAATGTGATTCTGACCATTTTGTGATATTCGACACTAGTCTTATACTCCAGATGTTATATACTCATCTCAAAAGCCTTTGCATACTTACTTCTTCCCCTATACTCTCTGTGTAGCACAGGTTCATGGAAGCTGCCTGCTGTCTGGTTCTGTCTGATCTTGGGCTACCTTATCAATCTACCCCCAGGTGTAGCCTGCCTTGCCCACCAGTCGTCATCCACTGTCCTCCTCCAGCTGTTCCTGTGATGGCCTTGACTCCAGTTCCCATGGTAAGCCTTATATATACAGTGAAAATGGCTAGCTTAACATCACTAAGCCCAACTAGCTGGTTTGTGGTACCATACTAAAATGTGGGTTGTGAGGATGATGCACTTAGGAATATTATTTGCTACTCCCCCTGGATGGAATGCTAATTCATTGCAACTTATTTACTCCCAGCATTCTGTCAGGTTGCCCCAACAACTTGCCAGTATTTATTTATTCTCCTGAGTGAAGAGAGGAGCAACTAAAAACTGACAACAATTTTATCAACTGTTTTGCAAAAATAATACTCAGTATTCCTTACTTCTTGTGGAAAGACAGCTTCTGTAAAGGGTTCATCTTCAAGGCCCTGTGATTGAGCATTTCTCTGTGTTGTTTTTTTCCCTTAGGTGTATCACTGTAAAATATGTAGTTCCTCATCTTCAGGTACACACCTGATATTTGGGCTGGCCTTAATATGACAAAATGCCTCTGATATCATGGAGTCTTCCCATATCTAGCAGTTGAAGTGCAGCTGCTGGAACATTCTGGCTATTTACTTAAACGCAAAGCTGCTCAAGATAGAAGAATATTATTTAGTAAGTTTTAAAAGAAATGTACTGTAAGCACTACATATCTTCCTTCCTCCTCTTTGTAATGCCTGGCATACATATGGTAAAATGTAAGTTTGGATAGTTTGTTGCTGTGTCAAGTAAATGACTTCTAGGATAATGCTGATATGCAGGTTCTATTCACCATGTAAGTATAGTGATTCTACTGGATAAGTTGTACATGTTTCTCCCTCTCTGTTAATATTGCCAGAGTTCTATTGATTAAGCGCAATTCTAAAGCACTTCAGAAAAGTTTTAAATCTAAAAGTTGAAATTGTTCTACCTGACATTTAAAGACAGCTGTTATGGTGGGCTGCTGTTGGTAGGGCACTAGAAATGACTTATCAATGTTGTTGGTTTGCTCACCAACCCTGGCCTCTTTTCCATGCAGGCAAGGACATCTAGGTGCTGAATAACAGGTGGATCCCAGCACGAAATGCTATATCATGGAGGTCTTTCATGCAGTGACTGGCCAACATCATGCTAACAATTCACCTGAATACAGTACTGCTCAAGATGGAGGAACATTAGTAGGTTTCACTTTGCCTTTCAACAGCATGTTCAAAACCAAATGGCAATAATTTATTATTTTGTTTTTCCCTGCATCAGTCATGTAATATATCAAAACTTCTGCAATATGAAAACATTAAGGAATCATGCACTCCAAGTAATTTTCTTCAGTGATTCTTGGTTCTGAGATTTTGGTTCTACATCAAGAGGATATCCTCTTGTTGATTTCAATTATTTGCTAAAAATGAATGTTCCAGGAATTTGTCCTCCAAAACCAAGCTGTTATGTCCTAGTTCATACCTTGGCTTTGTTTTAAACTTCTCAAGACTGCTTTGTTGTTGTGCTAATTCTTACTTACTCTCTGATCCATCTGTCCATTTCTTTTCTGTTATTCTAGCTGTGGCAGCATGTGAAAGGTGTCTGTCAGATTTGTGTGATTGTCTACAACAGCTGGCCTGTCTACACTGGTACGCTTGTTTGGTCGCAAGAGATGACTTGGTGTGGCAGCTAAAGGAAAATTCTACTAGGAAACTAAACACATTACAAGACATTAGTAGCTGTGAGAAAAGTTGAACATATAACTTACCTTCATATTAAGTTGATCCAAAGAGCCATCAGTGGTGTCATTCGTAATCCTGAGACAAATCACACCTGCCAAATTCAGATGATGCCAGAAAGCTTGCTTAATCTATTCCTTGAAGAAATATTTTTTATGTCCCCGAAAATGGACAATTTTTTATTTTCATGATTTTAATTATAATACATGACGTGATTGATTCAAAAAAGAAGTTTGCCCCCAAAAGTGGGCTCATTTTAAAAAAGATTTATGTCCCCGAAAGATGGACACTTCTGAATTTTTTGTTATTCAAGGAAGACATTTGTGTTGCTGAAAGTTTACTTAATGTTGAATTAGTAATAATATCTTAAGCTATACTAACTAGTTTAGGAAAAAAATCACACTGACACCAATGTTTGGTAGTTTTATTATAATGTGGTATGTATTATTTATTTTAAGTTATGTTACAATTTTACGATGTTACTCTCTGTGATTTCGTCTTGTGTTTGCCATGTTTTTTGCTCCCGAAAATGAGCAGTGCACAGGAGCCATGAGTACTATGCTTTTTACAATAACAACAATATTCTTACAATGCAAAAAATCCACAGGACCTAAATTAATCCATGAGGGGAAGCGCTCCTTAAGCTGAATAATTTAGCATCCAGAGAAAGCCGAGAGTGTTCCAGTGTCAGTAAAGTCAACACTTTATTTGGAACACCCAGGGCCCCTGAATGGACTTCGCATTTGTCTGCCAGCTTTGGCTTGCTAACAAGACAATGTCATTACCAAGCCTTCACATGTTTGTAGTTGGATTATTTAAAAGCCAACACAAAAGCCGAAAACCGAAAGCCGAACCAAATACTTAATACAAATGTTAAATTTAAATTAACTAAATTAAAAGCAACTGTATGTTATATTACACTGGAAGACGACACGTATTCCAAACCTCACTTCTGTTTGTATGATGTTTTAATTCTTTTTTTTTGCAGCACGATAGTAGATGACATAATTTTTTTCAGTTGCCAAATGAAGTGAAAATTGGACACTTGTGTCATCCTGCATGGCAACATAACATACAGGATTGCTCTCTCTCAACATACCTCATGCCAGGTTGTAGAAACCTAGCTTGTATATCATTGCTCAGACCTTCAGCCATAGGATATTACTGCTGCTTCAGCATAAGCGCCACCAGAGAGATGCTTCAATGACACGACAAGTATACAAGGGGAGCAACCAAAGGTACAACTGGTTGGCATGTACCAATAACATCACATGTTGGTCTTATCCAGCGGTTTCCTTTAACCATAAATTTCAGGTGTGTCCAACCCTTTTGATGAGACTACCTCACGTTGTATTGTGATGTTGTGCAATATGTTCCAATACTTGATGATCTTGTGAGGAGAGTACTTAGTCGACTAAATCAGTACTGACTGAAAACAGTCTCACAATTACCTTCATAATTTAGGGCTGGGCATGAGCTTGATGACCTCACTCAAGAGAAATGAATTTGTCTTAGAAACAACAGCAAGAAGTCAATACCAATAACAAAATCAAAGGCTAGAACTGAATTCTAGAATATATACTGTCTAGCATTTGTAGATCAACAAATCTATAGGTCAAAAGGTAGGTCACTGGTTCACAGAGAACACAGACCATGGAATATTGTTGTATTGGGTTACTGACTATAAGTGTTCACTTTGATGTCAGGTGTTGAGAGATCTATCCCTGAGTGGAAACCAATGAGAAGATGAGATCCAAGCAAGATTTTTCAGAAGGATGACTGCAATCCAGTGATGTACAACAACAACAACAAGAAATGTTGCTAACCCTGGGCAGGTTGAGGCATTTTCTAAATGCCAAAGTGGAAACTCAAAGAACTGAGCTAGTTGCGAGATCTTGTAAAGAAATCATCTTGACTAAAATGTCCAAGAAGTGTGATCCTTCAAAATGGTTTCTGTGCACTGCAGGTATCAACTATGTTTACAGCAAGACCAGCTCACTAAACGTATCTTGTTTTGATCAGTAGAGTTTGATGTTGTACCCAAGTTGTCAAAGATATTAAACAGCGGTACTAATGACTGCAGAGTCCCGTGGTTGCTGTTTGATGTTCTTGTACTATTCAGGTCAACCAAGTCTTCTTTGGTATTAACATTGTCTGTTGAAAATTCCTAACACAGCATTCTTGATGTTTTAGTTAACCACAAGTAACAAAAATACAGAGATCTAAATTTGGACTTTAAGATGTACTACTGACAATTGAGAAAAAAAGGATGTTGTACCAAGTATCATTTCAGAGAAGCATTTATCATGGAAGCTGTAGATGAGTCAGACGATATCTAACATGGTGAAGAACACGTGCGCATTGGCGTTAATCAACCTTTGAAGATGTCAGCTACGTAGTGGTCATAAGTAGATGAAGTGTAACTCAATGGCCTGGCTGCATAAAATGTTTCTCTCACTCAAAAGTGTGGGTGAAGCAGGACCAGATAGCAAGTGAGTGGAGCATTTTAGGGGGAAGGGATCATTTAATTATATCAGTTTCAAAAAAGCCATATAAGTAGCAGCTTTGCTTGCCAGAAAGTCTTGTCTTGCAAGTGTTGTATTCCCTTCACAAAGTTCCCACTGCAGGCCAATGAAATGGAAATGGTAGAGAAACTATGGAGAAGATTCTTTTGACATGGCCTGAGAGAGGATATTGAAAACCATGTCCAGAAGTGTGGACTGTGTGCTGAAGCCAACGACCCTCCTAAAGTGCTCAAAGCTCCTTTGATCAGTGTTAAGTCAGGCCCTGACATAATTTATTGGCCCTTCACCTCAAGGTCTAGCTCTGACTATGAGAGGTTGCTAGTAGTCTCAGACCACTTTATGTCACATTCAACCAAAAGGTGATGGTTGAGTACATTTCCAGATTTGGATGTTTTGAGAACTTACACCCTCATCAAGGTGCTAATGTCCACGGGGCAGTCTTTCAGGGACTGTGTGATTTGATTGAGGTGGCTTCCCAAAGAAGATGGTCAGGTGGAGAGGCTGAACAAGTTAATATCTGGTCATTGTCGGGATTGGGCAGACTATGTTCCAAAGGCCCTGTTGGCCAATAATACTAGTGTCCATGAGTCAACAGGATTCACACCCTATCCCTTAATCTTGCCTTTGGATGCTACCCTTAAGTTAGATACCTTGCCACTCTCTGGGTCAGCAAAAACATATCCAGAGTATGTTGTTGAGCAGAAGCTTCAGGTGGAGAAAACAGCAGCTGGTGCAAGAAAACCTCAAGCAAGCACAGAAATCTCAGAGGGCCTATTATGACACAAAGTACTATGGTCAGCAGGTCTATGTTAGAGACCAGGTGTGGTGTAGAACCTGAATCAGGGTCAGGAGGAAGAAGTTCCTTAGGCCCTTGTGTGGCCTCTGGAGGGTCATAAAGGCCCTTTCTGATGTTACCTATCCCATTTAGGAGGAGTGAAAGAAGCCTGGAAAGTATTGACAAAGGAGAGTGGTACACTTCAACTGCTTTTCATTCTCTTCCTCAAGAGACTCTTTCTGTGTCATCCCAAGAGCTCGGTGGACAGGTGCGGAGAAAGCCTGTTGACTCTAGCAAGGTTGAAATAGTGGCTGGAAACGGTGGCTAGATGCAAAGTGCGCTTGTGAACTCTGGTGAGGTTGTGTTGGAATGGTTGGAAATTCCTGCTCATCCAGTCACTGAATGCCAGCCTAATGCCTGCAAAGATACCTGTGTGTTGATTCCGACTTCTCGGGATTGTCCAGTCCTTGAAATTACACATCAGCCTGAGACTCCTTCAAAGGGTGACCTGCCAGTTGCCGAACCAAGTCAGAGATAGAGCCATGAAAGGAGAGAGCCAACTTGGCTCAGAGGCTGTGTTAGAACAGTTGTGTACAAGACAGTCTAGCTCATGGACTTGAACATGTTGTGAACAGATAGAACTGTTGTTTTAAAAGGACTAATTCTGCTCTTATGTGGCAGGGAATAGTGTAGCGTGGGCCTCTGCCCCAGTGTATTGCTGTTGAAAGATTGTAACTCTTCTTGGCTTAAAGAGAAATTCCAGGATATGTAAGGTGTTACATAACTGGGAATTAAAACAGGAGTGTTTTTCCTCAACAGCCAGGTTCAGGTCTGAGAAGCCAGCTTAAGTACTGTCTAAGGCAATGACACTCTGAAGAGCTTGATTATTTTTGTACATGAGCATTGGTTCAGCTATGACATCAAAGATCTTGATAGTCATAGGAATGACAGAGCAGCTAGCTTTTAAGTGCGACCCACAGAGCTGGCTCAAAGTACTACTCTTGTGTCTTTCTGAAGTTTGCAGATAAAGAAGCAGTATTTAGTAATTGGATCAGGGTTGCATCATACCGATGTTCAACACACAAACAGGTGAAAAATGTGACTTTGTTATCCTAAGGCAAATCTTCTGTAAAATTATTGTGAGATACCTACAGCTGCTGCTGAAATGCTTCAGCAGGATTGAGAAAGGGATGAGAGCACACAAAACACCTTCAATTTAATAGCAATGGTGGTAATTGAGTTATGGGGTAATACATGGATACATCATGTCAGCTTTATGGTCAAGCACTGCCATCAACTAACTGTCGTTTTGAACAGACAAAGATAGGAGTAGAGAAATATGTTGCACACTTTCTGTTGTTCTGGATGATCTGGATCATGCAATATGCTATGTTAGCCCACTCGCATCATAAGGTAGGTAGTCTGCATCCAGCTAACATTTCTACACTGCCGGCCTTACTCCAGTTTCAGAGTTTGGAAATGACGAAGAGTATTCCACCCTCCTTGGATGTGATGTTGGTATCTCCCTCTGGTCATGGCATGCATCAAATTTGTACAGGGGGTAGGTTGAAAATCAGGCCTAAAAATACTGAGATCTTGTTTGTGAACATTGATTTATTGATTTGTCCCTTAGCTCTGGCTGGAGCATAGGCCATTGACCACTTCCGTTCTCCATCAGCTTCCGTCCTGGGCAAGCCTTCCTAGTGTGTTTCAGGTGTGGCCCCACTTCTTCATTTCAGATTCCACAGCCCTTCTCCAGGAGTTCCTTGGGCAACCCTCTTCCTCTTGTCCTGAGGTTTCCGTGGTAGTGCCTGCTGGGTGATACTGCTTGCCAGTTTCCTTATGGTGTGACCTATCCACCTCCACTTTCTCCTTAAAATCTGAGTCTTGATTGGTTCCTTGTCTGTTCTTTCCCTCAGCATCTCATTTGTTACCCTGTTTGTCCAACTGTGAAAATTAAACCACCAATATCCATCACCAAGGTTGGAGACCTTCAGAACTTGCCTGGGTTTATACAGCATTTAGTTATTGACTGTCATAATGGAGGAATGAAGTTAAACAGTAGCCACAGGAGTCCCAAGGCAATGAGAAGCCTTAATGTATAACCTCTTTCTATGGATGGGAAGTACAATTGCAGGAACACGTAGAGTACAGATGAGATCTACCAATCTTGGGTACTCTTCAAGCTACCTAGGCAGTCAGGGCCACAAGAATATTAACTTGGTCGTGAGAAATGAAGGAGAACCACGCTTTCCTGTATGTTCCCTGACAAAAGTATTGCATTTCTTAGGCTGAGAAAGATATGCAATTATTAGAGATGTCTACACAAGGGTGGATAAGAGATGCTCCATAAAGAAATTAATAACAAAGTTTTTAAAGTTGCTTTTGGGTGGATATTAGAGGGCCATAAAATAGAAAGGAAACGCCCTAGCCTACCTCAGGCCCACCTGGAGGAGAGGGGAAACCTCCAGGCTAAAAACCTAGGAGGCCTTCAAGTGACTTCCAAATGCAACAAGAATGGAGAGACTTTGTTGTTTCCTTATGCAAAGCATGGCATCCAAAGGATCAGCAACAACTAAGGAGGACAACAGAGTTTCAATGGCTGTGCTTATTGACATCATTGTTTTGCAGTCACTTGTACAACGCCAGAGCGATCCTTTGTTACATTTAGTCTGGTTATTGGACATCTTAAGGCAGGTGTCCTTTGTTTTCCATCCAAAGCAATCCTGTTTGTTTCATTTCAAATTTTCTACAACTTGCACTCTATCTACATGACTGGTCTATTTTCATCTTCCTAATTCTAGCTACAGGACCAACAAGAATGGAGAGACCTGTTTGTTTCCCTGTGAGCCACTTAGTGCCAAAGGATTTATGTTGATCATGGCGATGACGATGACAGTGAGGATGATGATGACAGCAACGATGATGATGATGATGATGATGATGATGAAGATGAAGATGAGTCAACTGGATAAACTTAGTTTCATATTTGTTGTGTCTTAATTGCTTGTGTTGTTTTCAGCCGCCCATGCTCCACCACAGACTAAACAGCAGGATTCATGATGATCATGACAACAACAAGGATTAGACATGCACTTTACATGTGGGCAGGTAACTTTTGTTGCATCTAGATTGCTTTTGTTGTATGAGTTGTCTTCAAGTCGTGAAGCTTCAGTGGCATTGTGCTTGCTGAAGTCATCATACCTAGGTAGTCAAGGCCACAATGATATGTTGGCGTCCACTGCAATCCTTTGCGCAGGTGTTCCACATCTCCATTCCAAGTCAGGTCCTGTTCTTCAGCTGCTAAATTATTCTACAATATTATATACTGCCTGTCTACCTTCTACTGCTACTCTTATCTTCCTAACTGTAGCAATGGGTGATTTTCATTATGATGTCATGCCATCAGTGAGAATCCTAAAAGCTTTTGTTTAGCTCATTGTAATTGGACTGATATCTTTTGTTATTTTGAGGCAAAAAAAACTGAACTCTGGTTGCTGTAGTCAAATGACATATCATAAACAGCCTATTGTTTGGTGATTATCTTCTTGTCTAGTTCCTGGATTCCTCTTTTGTCACTACATTGACAGCTTCCTAGCTGTTTACAATGATTCATTGTTGCCACTCCTGTGCTCTCTGCTAACCGGCCGGCTGCCTCTCCTCTTTTCGTTGGGTGGATGATTCTTGTCAGTTATTATCAAAGGCTACCTATCTAACCGATAAAAAACTGAGGTGTGTGCTTTGTCCCATGATCCCATGCCCCTAGTGCCTTTAAATTTTGAGAAGGTTTTTTACTTTCCATAGATGCCACACTGATAGAAATTTACCCCTGGAAAAATATTTATCTTATGATTCATCCATATGTAAATATTACCAACAAAAGTTGAAAAGCCAATTTTGGAAGCTTTTTTGACAAATTCTAAACCTTGCAAAATAAAAGGCATTAGGGTGAGTACTTAGATGCCTGGCAACTAGGTTGAGCTGTTCGTAACTTAACTACCTGCACTATCTGTAGGTGTCTGGGTGAACCTTACCAAAATATTTCACTTATCAGTGTGTAGACTGTCAAGTGAAACGTAAAAAAATAATTGACCTAGGCGCAACTAAGCGGGAGTCTAAATGCAACAAGAACATGAAGTCGCAAAATGAAGCCGGAGTAAAGTCGTAACGAAGCCGGAGTGAAGTTGAAATAAAGTCGGTTTGAAGTCGAATAGAGCCGGATAGTCGGACTGAAGTTGAATTAGAACCGGACTAAAGTCGAAATAAGGCCGAATTCCAATCAGTGATCGAAAAACCTGAAAAGAAACCCAAATTAAAAAAAGGCTAGAGGGAGGAACCATCCCACATCCAGGGTCCCATTAGTAAATCTAATTAGATTATCTATTTTAGTTAAGCGAATTCAGAAGTATATAGACTTCTGGCCGAAAGTGTGTGCTTGTATGCTTTGTAAGGTTCATCCAGAGCTCTATTTACCCACCCCTCCCAGCCCACAGTGAATGTACTGACCACCAGAATTATTTTTCATCAGAGTCTTGTAAGGCTTGGGTGCAGCGCTCAGCATGTGGATGGACGACAAGCTGGGGCAGTCTGTCTTTGAAATGTCTGTTAGATTGCGATGGCTGATTGGAGAAGAACTTGTCATCAGGAAATGAGGGAAACTGAAAAATAAAGAGATCCTTATTGAAGAACAAAATATCTAGCTTCTCAAACACCCTCAATTTTTGCAGCATTTTTTCAGTCTTCTAAGAGGTCAATTTAATTTTTTGTTGCATCAGCATTTCAATTGACACTTGAGTTTGGAACTTTCGTCTTTAAATAAAACTGATGTAGAGGTTTTAGAGGCATAGTGGAGCTGTCATCCGATTTTTGTGGAACAAAAATAGTTGTCCTATCTTGGCACGTTTTTCTTTCAAATAACACATTTGGTTTTGTACAGTTTCCGCTATCTTTTAAATCAAGCAATCATTGCGCGAACAGTTATGGCGCGAAGTAACCTGTGGAGTCCGATGGCAGACAATTTCTGTAAAATCTGATTTTTATAATTATTCACATTGATCACCTCTATGATTTTCAGACGGTTTCGGGGATTTAATGGGCCGTAAAATTCTAAAAAATTACAAACGTTTAGTCAGGTTTTGAGAGTTGAATCCACGGGAAAATTTACCCGTAAGTGCAGTACAGAAAAACAGTAGCAGCAGCCTTTTTTCGCGATTTAGTATCGCTCAGATATAAACTGCAAATTTTTGTGTGTGTGAAGGGAATATTTTCGAAATCAGATTTTTTGAAACTATTTGACATAGAATGAACCCTTAGTGGAATATTTTAGTCCGATCCCAAACGTAAAAATGGCAGTTAAAGTTATTTCTCAGGACAGAAACTAATAAGTTATTTCATTCTGTTACTGACTTAACCCTTAACCCAACTTTCAAGGGAAGTATTCCCCAGATGGAGTTGTTTTCCTTCGCTTGCTAAAATTTTTTTCCCGAAACGTTTTCCCGCCAAACCTTACCCTTAACCCCAGCATTTCCTTAACTTTGCGTGAAATTTAATCCGAAAACACTTTAGGACGAGAAGGATTCCAATGGAAACTGAACTGAACTTAGTCGAGTCGCATTTGTAAACTTCATTCATTGTAGAAAATTCTGAAACAAAATCCAAAGTTCTCAAAAAGGTCTTGGTGCAGTGTCCATCAGTGTTTGTGTAAGAAAAAATTTCTACGCGGCGTCTTTACAAACAATTTTATGAATCAATAGTTTTTCACAAACAAAAGTAAAGGACTATCGTTAAAACAATAGAACAAGGCGCCTACCTCGAGTGCGGGTTGACGAAGAAACACCAAGGTTGTGAACACGGTGTTTCAATGACGCCACGTGTTTTGTTCGGGAGTGAAGATCAGTGAACACTGCTGGAACTGAATTCCTTCATGAGCTGGGCGTAAGTCACTTCTGCTAACAGCATTAAAACTTAAATTAATGGCTAAATTAAATTGTACTTAAATTTTGTGAAAGATTACGATGTAAAAATAAAAAAACATGGTTACTTCGTTACGTCTCGAAACATTTTCGCGATAAAATGAACCGAAAATTACACAAATTTAAAAAAACACCGACCTCATTCCTTTTGTCGCTTAAATTTTCCTTTCAGCAAGCTTCTAAATGTTGATGAATCATTTTAGACGTAGATAGTTTAACGAAGAAAGCAAACTGTAAAGTTCTTTTTTGGATACTTCGCGCTCGAATTCGCTGGTCTGAAAAAAGCTGAATGAACACTTTGCAAGTTCACCTTGCAAGTTCACCTTGCAAACTGCGCCAGGGTTTTACGTAACCTCATTGTCCGCACATGCTAATGCTGTACTCTGATTGGCGGTGGCTCTTTGCATTACAAGGGCTTCCCATCACGGAACAGCTGTGGACCACTTGAGCAATTCGCTTAAAACTACAAAATCTTTCACTCATTTTAATTTTGGTAAATCAGAACTAAGGTTGTTTTTTGATTCACAAGGGAAGGTTATAGAAAGTTCTGATGGTTTATTTTTAGCCTTTACTTGCAAGGATTTTTCGTGAACATTGATGTTAACCCACGTGGGTTAGTTTGAATTTCTGATTGGCTCTTTATCCTCGCGGATGTTTTTGCACTGTGACAGTGACAAACAGTGTAACAGTCTTTCACACGTGGGATAGATACAATTCCTGATTGGCTCTTTGTTTCGCGCGGATTTTTCATTCCTGCTTTTTCATACGCTGCAATTTGACCGTCCTATTTGTTGTTCAGTCGAACAAGCAAAGTTAAGGTGGCTGAACACAGTTATTGATGCCCGTGTTTCATTCACCTTTTCTCTAAAACCCTTGATCTCTCGGTCGTCAAAAATGGCCACAAGCTAGTTAACAACACAAACTTTGGTTTTTTGATCGTGAAGTTGACGTATGTGTCGTTGCCATGGCAACACGAATAAATGTAAACAGGCCTTTAAAATCGGTTTTGTTTATTTGCAGAAAATCTAGTCATTAGATTTTCTTTCTAATTTGCATGCAACAAGTTTGTAACGATTCTCACAAGTTAACACCATTTTGCTAATTCTCGGTTTTCACCAGTCATGTGATCAAAACTAAAAATCGTAACCATTCAATAAATAAATTCAAGAATCTGGAATATGATAGATGATTGCTATATAAACAACCTCGCCAAGAATCAGGTTTCTGCTGTTTTTCATTCGCCCGTTATTCGCAGAAGCGTGTCATCCAAATTTATAGAGCTTTGTATGGAGACGCCATGTTTGTGCCCTTCGGAGGGGCACAAACATGGCGACCGTAAAATAACAAAAACATCCGTCATTGAGTTTTGCTATTGAAACGAAAATTTTTACTCTAGTTCTCCGACACATTGAAATAAATGCTTCTTCTAGTGCAAGCACCGTTTATTTAACAAAAACTAAAGCGATAACTCGTCTTTTGACCTACGCGACAGTCTTTTCTGGCCGCCATTTTCATATCACGCAACGCAAAAGCTTGGAGTGCTCTGTTACAAAAAGAAGAACTCTGTCGAGCTAAAACATTGCCAAACGTCACGTTCCTAGAGGGCCTTTTATCTGATGAAACTAAAACCTCAGAAGGAAGGATAATTTCTAATTTTGGAATGTGACTACGTCACATGAAAACCAAGAATAATTTAACAGAGATCTTTAATCATCCCTTGTTGAAGGTTCACTGGAATATCTAGAATTTCCATTGTTAAAGTTCAATTATTTTCGATACTCCAGTTACTTATTTCCTGAAGAATTTTCGTCCCAAATTTCGTGAAATTCCAATGAGTGGTTCTCGAGAAATAGGCGTATTTCCGAGAGTGCAATATTCATTCAATTGCACTTTCTTGACTTACTACGCATGCGCTGCATTTAACTGGGTTCTTTCGGTAAGAAAGAAAAAACTGAGAATTGCTGGGTTGTTTACATCGTTACCTTTTCTAACATATCTTTGTAATAAAAGACTAAGGCCATCAATACGTTGCGTTCAGTTAGAGAGAAAAATAGCACAGATACTGCGGGTGTTGAGTAAATAAAATGATCGCTCTATTGACGGCATGTTTGTTTTTGCAATCCTTGTGCGCGCGCTGAAAACAGCAAAAGCGCGCACGAAAACTGTGTTCGGCCACCTTAAACGTAACGATTAGCCGGTCCGATATGTTTGCTTCACTTGAATCGCGTGGATGAAAATTTCTAAATCTGTTGCAATTTAAAAGAGTTGTAAAAATCGGTCAACACTACACAAGACTTTTGGTCACTTTCACTAGGGCCCGGATAAAATTGTACTCGGATTTTCTCTCACTCTTGAGGCGGGGTCCCTTCACTGAAAATAGCACCCATCATACCTATCAATACCTCTCTATCTCTACATGCCATAAGGCTTTGACATTCTTCTTCCATCCACTTCAATTCCCCGCTAGAGCTGACAGTCACCAATCAACCATTCTCCATGTTGTTTTGGGTCGAGCTGGTTATCAGAATTTAACGTTACAGAGCAGAAACTCGAAATTTGGGTAGGGGTGGGTTGGGCGGTACCCAATGCGAATGCACGCGGATCTTAAAAGGGGCCCAGGGATCCCATTGATGAACACACCCTTCGTAAAAACTACAATCTCAATTTAAGATTTTTCGTCTGACCTCGGCACCAGAACAATAGTCACAACTTACGTTAGCTTTTGTTCAGGTGCTCAGGTAAAACGAAAATGTTAGTTTTTAAAGAGCCCTGTTGCGCATGCATGTTGTGGACCACACGAGGGAAAGCTCACGACCTGGGAACGCAGGGGAACAGAAAGAAACGCGCACGAGAACGCAGCAAGAGCAGGAATTCTTAAACGCGCCTCCCAAGTATGGTCTCCCCAGGCAGTAGGCCTGCTGAAGCAAGTGGAAGCTGTTCAGCGACGCGCGACAAAGTACATCCTGAGGCTCCCTTTTCGCTGTGACGTTCCTTACAAGACCAGGCTTCTGATGACCAACTTAATTCCACTATCCTTCTGGCACGAGTATTTGGACATTGTTTTCTTTTACAAAGTTGTAAATAATTTAATATATGTAAATAGTGATGCTCTACCGGTTGCTAGGCAACCGGTCAGAATAACAAGATATTCTAGCAATAGCTCTGTCACTTATATACCTAAGAAATGCCGTACTCTTTCCTATCAACGCTCGTTTTTTGTCCGATGTGCTAGAATCTGGAACGTTTTGCCTGAAAGTCTTAAGGAACACAATCAAACACCCCTTGCTTTTAAGAGATCCTTACTAAAATATTATACAAATGCTGTAGATATTTTTGATCAAGAAGATATGAGGACGTGGCGGACAATTTGCCCAAAGTGCAATACCGCTAAGACCTTAACGCGCCCACCGCATTGCTGCTTTTAAGCTCCCTATACTAGATTTAGATTTATATATATTGTATAATTTTGTCTCTTAATTACATTTAAGGGGGCCGCTGTAATTGGCTAAGCTGTAGCGGCTCCCCTGGCCATTTTGTTTTGTTTTGCTGTCTGTCTGTTTTTTTTTGTTTTTTTTTTTTTTGCTTCCTCTTCTTTTTCTTTTTCTTTATGTGTAATAGTAGGCCGAAGCTTAATAAATAAATAAATAAATAAAGTATCCAATCGACACCCTAGTTGTATCCCTGCGTTCCTATCTACTGGTTTCTGTACTAGAAAAGGCATGAACTATGATGTGAACTACGGCTAAATTGAATGCAGAGACTGAAAACAAAAGTTCATTTCATCAGGCCCACTTTATTTCCATTGTTCGATACATGAGACACCAAGAATTCAATAGTTACTGTTATCAAAAAAGACTGTAAACAGTTTATCTGTACATTGTGATATTTCCGGTCTAGTAATTACTTTAGTCTTCTCTTCTACAGAGATTTGTTTCTCAGTAATCAACCAGGGAAAAGTAGAGGAACTATTCAAAAGTCTACTGGCCTTCACTAAAAAATTATATCCCCTGCTGAATTTATAAGTTTACAAAATACAGTCATTTAGAGCTTGGTCATGATGCATATTATGCCGACATTAGAATTAAGTGAGAACAAGTATGGTCTGTGGACAATGTAGTTTGAATGTACCAGTTTATAAACACAATCATGGCAACACGCCAAGGATTTCGATAAATTCAAGCACTTTTCAGTTTCAGTTTTTTTCAATCCAGTCAGCGTGATCACTGAGTGTACTTCCAGTCAGTAATGAGATCACCATATTGCAATCAGTTTCTTAGCAACCTTGGAATGAAAAAAGTCTAAGACACAACACTACGCTCTCAGGATTGTAGATCACTGTGTGACACAGATAGAGGACCACAACATCTTGTTACCATGACTGTGTGGCTTTACACTGCTAGGTTGGGACATACATAAGTTAAATAAATACATTCTATGCCTTAAACTTTGATATGCAATACTTACAGCTGTCATAATATGGGTGAAGAATCCTTAGCTGACTGATCTCAAAAATATTAAGTTCAGAGGACAAAGGACACTGGTTTTGATGGGACAAAGACAACAGAAACTACAAGTATTCAATGAATTTGGTTAAGAAATCTATAATTATATTAATTCCTTGATGTGTTAAATACTATGAAACAACTTACAGTCACTTTATACCAACAAAATCTACAAGCACATTTCTTTACTTATACATTCCCTTACTTTGCTATTCCTTGATATAAAAATGTCATTAAATATATGAAGCCCCGAATCTTAAACTAAATTTTGGTACATTAAGCAGCATTTTAACGTGCAATAGTGAACAAAATATACAAGAGGGCTAATAATTATTGATGCTGTTAGCAATATATTCTATCTAAAATATTTACAGTCTTTATATATTGGCACAATTACAAAAGAAGCAACTGTCTCAATCAACCAAAATATTCCAGTCAGACTGAATGGATAACTACAGATTGAAGGAGCTTAGCAGCTGCTTAGTTACTAACAGACTTGAGTGACTTTTTTAAAGTTACAATCCACAAGCAAACATCATTTCAGTCATGTGAAATGTTGATTTCAAAAAAGAAATTCATTATTCAAAATTGAAATACTGCTTTACCAGACAGTTGTCTATTTCTCCATGTGCCACACAAATTTATCACTAGTTACAAAATGTTAACGTGTTCTTAAAACACAACAGAATGAAATTATTAGTCACCAATTTCTTCAATGCCTTCACTCTCTGTCACCAGTGCACGTTCTAGAATCACTTGCCCTTCCTAAATGCAGGTATAAAGAAGGTATATGAGTATTGCTTTATTACTTGGCAAATCTAATGACACACAGAACTCTATTTAAAAAATTGTCACCATTATCATTATTGTTATTAATTATTATCATTATTATTATATTATAATAATTGGGACAATCATAAATTACAATGTTAGATATACCAGTAATACACACCTTATATTGTTGGGACTCTTCTGTTGCATACTCCTGCATCATAAACAAACAGAACATGCACATTGAGTATTTCCCACCAACAGGTAAAGTATAAGAAATCAAAAGTATGTCACTTAGCTACAACTTAGAAGGGGCAGAGGCCTAAGAGTTAGTGTGTTAGCCTCCAGGATGTCGAAGCCTACATTCTCAGACAGAACACTTTTTTAATTATTTTAAATTCCCTAGTGTACAAATAATATGGAAGTGCACATTATTTGGAAAACCTAACAAAATGCTAGGACAAGCACATCAAACATTTTTTTAATAAATGGTAACCTTGACACTTACATACATCCAGCCCAGTTTTGTATCGCAGTTCTTGCAGAAGACATCCCGCACCATGTGCCTCCCAGTAAGCTACAAAATAGAATTACAGTCAAATCTCCCGTCAGCAGATGCAAAAAAACAGCTGTTCACTAAGGAGAGGTGTCCACTTATAGCAGCCAAATTGGATTATTTTCAATGCTTAATATCAATAACTTTCAAGAAAATAAATATTATATAATATTATTTTTTCTCCAGCTTTTCTGGACAAAATTTTCTGTGCAAAATTTTATCTAGAGGGAGTGACAGTTAATTGTAATGATAATAACCTTGTGATTCTTGTTTGCACAAACAACTAAAACTATCTATGTTATGCCAGTTAAAATTTTGGTTTTCATTTTCCTGAGCATGTCATTTTCATTGACAGAACATGACATAAAGGAAAATTAAACCATATCAAATTTTAAACTGCATATATAATAAATTTATCAACACATACCATCACTCTATCTTGGACTTCACTGTATGATAAATTCACCCTATACCACAGATAAAAACGTAGACATTGCATGAAAGTAAAGAAAAAGCAACATGAAGTAATGCAATGACAATGTAAACAACACCACAATGACGTCACTAGGGGGAACACAACTAAAGCCTGTAAACAAACATAGGTACGCAAGGCCTGCAAGAGATATTTTTTGGTGAACTAAACGTCTTGGAGATAGGAGCATTCATGGAACTGTTTACAGTAATGGTTTGGTTAATTTGACAAGTGTTTTTGGTTGCGATGTACAGCAAGAAAGAAACTGGAAATTTATGATGTACATACAATGTTACATCGGTAATGGTAAGATACCTAAATAGTAAGCCATAAAATGTTTGACTGAACAAACTACAGTAATCAAACACGTCTCCAGATTAATGTAGGTACCATCTTATTTTCTAACAGGCAATTTGATTCATTCTTTGATACAACCCACACTGTTATTGGTGTGACACGTACACATGCATAACTCCCTCACTCACCGATCACATAGTCCTTCCAGCCCCCAAGAGGGATTTTTGCTCAAAAATACTCGAGTTCAGAGAAGTTTTTGCATTTTATACGAGTCATAAGTTCACCTTTTTTACACAACACAACACAACACAACACCACTACTTCACCGAAAATAGAAAGGAAGAGAAAAAAAAAACCTCTCTGACACGCTGAAAGTCTGATTTAATTAAATTGCACTTTAACTTGGTGTCACGCAGTCTTCAAAGTACATTTGAACAATTTTCATACTTTTTACCTTCAAAAATACCAGACTGAAAAGAATGTCATAAAATGCCCATCAAATAAAAATATTAAACTGCTACTGCAGGGACATAAAAACTGTCCAGAAATGAAAGCTTCTTTTTTGTTTAATATCCTGGGAACAATATCTGATAACTTGTCAGCTCTAGACTAAGAGGTGAGACTAAGAGGTATTTTTTTTAGTAGGTAAGAGATATTTTTTTTTACAAAACAATAACTCAAAAACTTAACCCTCAGTTATTTTCTCACTAACTTGAGGATTAGAGCAAGACTGCTGACTGAGATAGCCTTGAGTACTTATCTTCTTGGCACTGGTCAGCACTAAATGGGCTGGATTTGACAAGATTAACACAACAACTTTTGGCTTCAAGGCAAATATTTGACAACAAAAGCTTGCCTGGGAAAAGTTAATAAGATGCTGCTATAAGTCTGTTGAGACTTTGCCACACCAGGAGTGAATTTATTGAGCAAAGATCTTTACAAGCAGGCTAAAGACCTTTCAAAAAGACAGAGAGGGTGGTAAAACAATAAAAGAGGCCTCTGCTGGCCCAAAGTATCCCTTCATGCCATAGCATATTCTGGGTTGCACAGCATTAAGTAACTTGAAGTATCTTTACTCCTTCTCCCCCTTGGATAGGACTAACAAGGTTAACCACTCTCACCAGCATTCACTGGTACCCATGTATACATGTTGTTATGCATATGCATAGTTGTAATTTTTTTAGGTAGGTGTACACAATTAGTAGAGGGGACACTACCCCTCAGCTAAACATTTTAGACACGGTAATAAAGTTTATTATTATTATTATCATTATATCACATTTTCAATAGACACTCACACTTTCTTGAATAGAAATGCTCTCCCAGTAGCTCCAGTAAATTTCTGTTAGTCAAAAACAGGACTCAAGTAAGAAACATTAGGTAAGGGTATAATTAATTTAATTAAAATCATTAGCTGTTGATTTTCCAAATTGTCCAAATTAGAGCTCAAGTTGGCTATGTGTGTTAATTATGGGCTACATGCGTTCCCAGTCTCGGAGTAACTGAATAAATCAAAGTTTCTCAGAGACTGGGCAAGCATGTACCCATTTTGATTTATCTGAACAAACATTCCTTGGCCTGTCACAATCTTGGCCAATAGCCCTGAGCATCCAATTTTTCCCCAAATTTCCTGAAATTCAAGTTAATCTTAGGAAAATAAAAAACTGGAAACATTACACGAGTGTGTTCTGACCTTTTCTGCAGGCACTTAGTACATAATTTGGGAGTCTGGGATAAATGAAAGATGTATAGAATTTGTGAGAGAGCACAGAAAGCAGGAGGCGTTTCTCTCCAAATTATTAATCCTAATTTTTATACACTAGCAGTCAGATCCAAAATATGTCTGCAATAATTATGCATCTGCTGTTTTATTCATCTTGTATAAAACCTTCCGAACTAAGTCTGCAAAAATAATGTGTCTACCCTTTTACACATCTAGTATAGATAAGACATGCACTATCAGATCCTGCAAATCCCCAGTTTGTCATTCAAGATGTACAAGAAAAACCACATACATGTAGTTTGTGTTTTTGCATTATCTTTCTGTACCATCTTACACTGAGATGCATATAACCATTCAGACACCTAATTATAGGTTGGTAATCATATGAAATATACAAGTGAAATAATTTAAGAATTATTCAGTTGATTTGACTTACAAATGATTCAGTCTTTAGGTGAGTGCAATTTGAAAACTTTTGAAATAACACTCAGAGTGCAAGACCTTATTTTTTTTTATAGTTGAACATCCATGTATAACTCATTTCTTATATATCACTAAAAAATTACAGACAGCCCTGTATTAATTTGCACTGCAGTGCAAACATTAAAAATTAATGATAAATTTGCCTGCTCTCAGCCAATTACAATGAAGTAATTTTCTAAGCCATATACTTATAAAGCAGGTAATTTGAATGTCATTTTTGATAAATTGTCTATATGCATGCAAAAGGTTGTCCATCTCTGCCAAGTTCATCTCTTAGATATACTGGTTTATCTTCATGTATAACCAGACACTAAAAAACTTGCCTAAGCATGTCTCAATAGATAGACTTCCTATCTATAGTTCAGTCTCAGAAAGAGAGAAATTATAATATTATTATGAAAATACTTGGCTTATGTTCTGCTCCTATATTTACATGTAATACAAAATTAACTGATATTTCAATATAGATCATGATTATGTTAGAGAAAACAATATCAGTAAAAGGTCTACGACAACCACTCTGAAATTTTCCGGTTAGAAGAATGAAACGCAACCCCAAACTATGTACATGGTGATTTACGTTAGAGATGTAACATATAGCTCTGTTATATTCCAATTGGCAGAACTGTATACTAATACAGAGTGTATACCAATAAAAGGAAAATGATAATGTTAATTAAAGGGCAGCCAATGAAATATCGTTCCTCTGAGTATCAAAGGAAGGACATATAATAATGATAAGGCCATTCATGCCAGGCATTTTAATAAGCTTACTTCGAAATTTAAGCTTAATGTTCAAAGAATTCAAGCGA
This sequence comes from Orbicella faveolata, assembly GCF_042242905.1. Classification (NCBI taxonomy): domain Eukaryota; kingdom Metazoa; phylum Cnidaria; class Anthozoa; order Scleractinia; family Merulinidae; genus Orbicella; species Orbicella faveolata. The sequence continues at coordinate 10,794,948 of NW_028301565.1, forward strand.
AAAAGAGATGTTACTTGTTTAATTCATTCTCTACACAGGTTCTTCTACCTATCTTGTAAGTCTACATCATTTAGCCTGGCAAAACAGATTAAACGGAAGAACTCGATCCTATATATTCATTCGTCCTGTAACTAGCTTACCATGGATGTGAGTTGCGATCGATTCGTCAAAGCAGTGTCACAGTTTGCGCAAGAATACAGTCTAGCCCCACCAGGGTGATGAAGAAAGATACGACCCATGTCCTGAGCTTCCTTTCTTGACGAAAATGAGAGCGGAAAATTAAAAGATATACTTATGATACTTGTAAACAAACACAGAGCGAAAATCTTCCTACCGCGAACTGAACCTTCTTGTATATTTTGGTCTCTTAGTCACGTGATCATTAAGCTGGTATGATTGGCGGACATGATGATGTCAGGACTCTCTGAAACTTCCGGGACCGGCCTCCGGGACCGGCCTCCGGGACCTTTAAAAACAAAAAGTCCTAAAAGAGCTATATGCTTTTCGAGAGAGGTTTTCCACTTCTTCTCTGAGCGATGACCTACGAAAGAAATGCAAAGAATACGTAGATAGTTGGCAGTCGTAGCGACATGCCAAATTTTCTGCATTCAAAGCTGATACGTTAGCCGTAGGTAGGGTTGCCCCGTGGTGGGGTATGACTGAAAATTCCTTCATTGATTTACCAGGTGATTGATGTAAAAAATAAAATGACACGAAGTTGGAAAAACTCCATAAGCAGTGCTAGCCCCTACATGTACAACCCGCGTGCATACGGCATGCCGGAAGGCAATTTGTCTAAAGGTGACATCATCAATCGTTTGTAACCAATGGTGTCTCGTATATTCTTAGTATCCAGTTAGTCGTCACGTGACTTGAAAACCAAAACAAAGAACGGTCCGGAAAGATTGAAGTTCGCGGTAAATACTTCGGTTTCTGTGTTTGTCGTCAATTTTTCAGTTTTGTGTGTCCCATTCCTATCGAACTGAACTCAAAACATGGGTCGTATATTTCTTGATCATCCCGGTGGAACTACACTTTATTCTTGTGCGAACTGCGACACTGCTTTGACGAATCGATCGGAGTTAACATCCATGGTACGTATGCGAATAATAAATAGTGGACATCCTGCTGAGTATCTTAGGCCAGTTTTTGTGCCAAGAAGTATGTTGTGGAATAAATGATACAGATTGCTCCTTGGCTTACTTTAATACATTCGAGAATCGATGGGAAAAAGAGAGTAAACAAAGATCGCTTGATTTGTTTTCAAGGTAACTTAATACCTATATTGAGATGTACTTTACATAAGTTTCATTAACATAAGCTTGAAGACTAATTTCTTTTAAAATGAACAGAATTTCATTGGGTGTCTAATAATTGACATTGTAGTGCCGCTAATTACATGCATGCAATTGAATTCTGCGCAATAATGGGTCGCTAATTGAAAACTGATCAAAGGGTAGTTTACCACCAGGAGAGTTTCAAACCGTATATAAAAGGGATTCTGTGCATGCCATCTATCACAGATCTACTTTCTTCTCAACATTGACGCTTTTCCTTTGATGGCTCCACTTTCTTGTTAAATGCCCAGAAGTCTATTCCTGATTTTAATCAAGCCTTTTCTTGGACAGGTAAAACTAATGCTTTTTTTGATATTTTGATGATCAGAGGTTTAATGGAGCAACTGGAAGAGCATTCCTGTTCAAAAAAGTGTGAGTGTCCTTTACATAATTACATCATTATAAACATAGGTTTTTGTCAAAAATAAAATTTACAGAGAATATTACATGGTGGTGCAAAGATATAAATTTTATATTCAAGAGGTAAAACAAAAATTTTACAAACGAGTGCAGCTGTCTGGGATTAAAAATTTTATTGTTTCATAACACTCAAAATTCAAATTAATATTTTTAAGCCACTATGTAATTTGCTCTTTATTATGTAGACAAACTGACTATTTGTACAATCAACCATCAGAAAGTGGGAAATTATGTCATCAGTATCCTTACTAGTGAGGACATAGACCCTCACTAGCTATAGTAAGGATAAGGAAGATATGTCACCCAGCTATGCAGGTCCCAGATGAAGTTTCTTATGGATGTCTGGAAAACCCGAATAGCAAATAGCGAATAGTCACGAATAGCGAATAGTACCAAATAGTGCGAATAGTCTCAAATAGTACAATTAGTGGCGAACAGTCGCGAAAAGTGGCGAATAGTGACGAATATTCGTCAATAGTCACCGCTTTAGATCTAATAGCCAGCGTTAATTAATTTTCCAAATAAGCAACAGAATTTCAGTGAATTTATTGCCTTTTCTTCTCCGGACTCAGGCTAGTAGACTGTCCATCGCTGACATTAGGAAAACAGAAAACGCAAGGATGACCTAATAAAGACATATTTACGCTTTGCAGCAGTTAAAACAGAAGAAATTACATTTAGAAACACCTTTTGTCCTGATAAGCGTCTGTGCTTTTTAGTGGAAAAATCCCATCCTAAGTTGTTACGAGGTTAACTGCAAGATACTGGGTACCCTATTTGTTACTATTTGCCACTATTTGCCACTATTCACCACTATTCGAGACTGTTCGCCACTATTCGCACTATTTGCTATTCGCTATTCGGGCTTTCCAGACACCTGTTTCTTATGAATTTTAGAAGTGGTGTATTTTACATCCAAATGTTTTAAAGCAATTTATTATATGGCTAAAGGGAATTCTGCTAACAGGATAGACAAATTGAACCTAAACAGCTGTGTCAGACTGTCAGCAGAGTTTTAAACCCCAGTAACATCTTTTCAACAGGGTCAATTTATCATACAGTGAAGTTCAAGATAGAGTAATGGTATGCATATATTTTGTTTTCTCAGTAGTTCTTATCTTAAAACATAGTCTTTACCTAACTGAAGAAGCAATGTAAGAAAAAGAAGACATAGAACGTAAATTATAAACAGTTTCAGTAATATCTCATTTGTATTCTCTGATCCCTGCAGACGCACTCAGAGTCCTCATGTACAACAAAAGTATAACTATATAGTTTGCAAGGCTCCAGCAGCAGACCATTCAATCTTACAGCTAAATATAGTTTATAATCTTTTTGAAATCCTTTTTCAGTCTGATCAGCTTATACTGCACGGTATTGTCCTAGATTGCTGTCTATTTACTGTACTGAATGGTTTTGCGTAATAATTATTTGTAGCTTACTGGGAGGCACATGGTGCGGGATGTTTTCTGCAAGAACTGTGATACAAAACTGGGCTGGATGTATGTAAGTGTCCACTAGTGTCCATTGCAACCTTCCTCTCTTAATGGGTCTGAAATTAGATTACACAGAGCAAACAGAAATAGATTAAAACAAAATGGAATAAAATGTCATATTACAAAACAAAGTAAGCTAATAAGTCATAAATTAGCTGCATAATTTGTGTTTTTAAAACATGTTGCGAAATCATTTAATGCTGTAATTTAGAAGAAAAAGAGGGACCACTCAAACATTAACCCCATAAGGCCATTACGTATTCTTGAGTGGCTTTGACCTTTTTTTGTTGTTCTGTTTAATTACAGGAATATGCAAACGAGGAAACACAACAATATAAGGTTTGTGGATTAAAACCTGTGTGGGTGAGACTGCACAAAATATATCAATAACAACAACAAAGCTCTTGCCCTAAGGGAACAGGGTCAAAACCAAAGTTGATGTTGTCAGTAACCAGTTGTTCGGCTTTGACAAAACCAGGATCGGACTGGACCGGGTCACGGATTGGATCATGGATCGGATCATGGATCGGATCAAGGAAAAAAAATTCAAAATTCAAGATTCAAAATTCAAAATTTTGTTGAGCAAATTACACTAGAGTGACTACTGTGAGCAGAACGTTTTATTTAATTCAGCTGTGATATTCCTTTATTCTTTTATAATATCAAGCCAACTGGGAGCTGGTCACAGATGAATATTTTTCAGGCTGTTGGGTCATGTCTTCATATCTTTCTCCGCAGTTCAGATAAATGATATTTCGTATATTCACTTGCATCAAAGGTAAACTGTCATGAAACGAGTCAGCATGGTAATAATAAGATGAATGTATGAATCGAAACACAAAAACTAAAAACACTAAAAAAATTAAACACCTGATGATTTCAAACAATTTCCGGTCCGTTTCTGAAACAGGTCTATACTTTTACAAGATGTGAGTTTGGAATGCGATATTTCGTACTGGAATAAAATGAAACAAACCATTTGTATTTCAAGGAAATATAGCTGTTTTACAAAAAATTATAGGAATAACATCAATAGTGTGAACAATAATGCAACCCGAGAATAAACAACATTTTAGGAGTTACGTCACAAGTTTTAGAGTCATTTTTAGGGTCGTAAAGAGTTGCCTTTATGTGGAATAAAACCTAAAATGATCGTGTTCTAGGATAGAAAGCACTTAAGAGGCAAGAACAAATCAAAACGGAACGAGGATCGTTAAGGATGGCAAAGATTAACGAGGACTGCAAATGATGAACTTGAAAAACTAGGCTAGTTTTTTCAAGATGCGCAAATCGTGACGTAGCTCCTCTAAAGCAAGTCATGTCCCTAAGCTTTCGTACGTAAGCTTTCTCATCAACTGTAACGCTAACTGTAACACTCACATCTGACACGAAAAAGTAGCCGAGAATTAGCTACTGATACTAACAGCAATTTCAAAAATGAGAATGGGAGGTTCACCCAAACTTTGAGCCAACTAACGTTCAAATATAACTACATCTGCCTGTTCATTACAATTTAAATTTGTCCTAAATTAGGCACTTATGTGGCTTTTTAAATGACCTCTTGTCATTCTCTGTAATTAACATGTCATTGCGTCAAATTCGGGATTCTTATATTTATTTAACATATTTTAGTTTTCTACTTTTATTTTTTATTTATTATGATCTTAGAAACGATTTGATTGTTTTTTTTCTTTAAAACTTTTTTTTTTCTGCGATCCGATCCGTGATCCGATCCGCGATCTGATCCGTGATCCGATCCGTGATCCGATCCGGACCGATCCAGGTTTTGTCAATGCCAACCAGTTGTTTTTAAACAGAATTAATGTTTATCTAGAATTAAACCCTGAAGTTTAATAGCTATCATTGCATTTGTCTCATGGCAAACCATCCTGTGGACTTCAATATTGAACCCCTTTTAAGTTGACTGTGTTCTGTTGCACCATACTTGTAGGAAGGTCAAGTGATATTGGAGCGGGCCTTGGTCACTGAGAGTGAAGGAATTGAAGAAATTGGTGATTTGTAGTTATGGTCATTTTAAGTTATGGTCTGTTGTGTTTAACAAGGACCATGTTTGTAATGTTTCTGTGGCACAGCTGGACAAACTAGGCAACTGTCTGAATAAACCTGTTAACAATATGATATCTAAGCTAATTTATTATGGCTTTTTATGTTCTGTGCTTTCAAATGTGTAGTTAGTATCACATGTATCAAATGAAAACTTGCTGGTAATCAGAACTGAAAAGTACTGATGATCTGCCAAGGATCTGATAACAGTACACTCAAGTAAACCTGCATTCATATCTATAGTGCTGTACTCCTTCTTCCTCTTTACCATGATTATGGACACCATTTTTATGACAGTTGCCTGTTCTGTTCATTGTGATTGTAAAATGTAAATTTATGACTATTATGCAAAGAGTTTTAAGCTTAACTTCTGTAGAGTTTGTACATTTGCATATTGAAAGATATTGTGTACTTTGTTTAAAATTCAGTGTTTGTATATTTAATAATGATGAAATTTTATATAAAACGGTAATACAAAATTTGGTGTTAACATTTGGTGCTATCATGTTAGCAAATAGATAGGCCAGATTTGTAAGTAATTGAACATTAAATTTGTTGAAATAATATTGGATTAACACTTTGGTTGAGCATTTTGCAAGTATGCTGTTACCATAATTGTGCAAGCCATATTAAATTTAAAGTTGTCTTACCTGTACCGTTTACCTGTGATATTCTCTTTGTGGTCACATGGTACCCAAATGAAAACCCCTGATTTGATGAAGGGTAACAACAGACGTGGATTTAGGGGTGGGGTAAGGTGGGATAAATTGGGCAGCTAGCCACCCCTCTTTGGAAGAACAAAAAATAAGAAAAATAAGAAAAATGTGAATATTATGGCCGAAATATAGGGAAACACTCAGGACAGGTACCTCATGACAATTTCTACTTTGTGACATTGCTAGTACTTCTGGTTTAATAGTTTTCAATTACCAGTAGATTCCAATTATCAAATTGTCACGTTTTTGGTACATGCCCATTTGAATCTGGAACCCCAAGATACCAGCCACCCACCCTTGAAAAATCCTGGATCTGCATATGAAGATGTTGAAGACTGGTTTGTGAAATGAGGACTAGAATCTGAATTCGATCGTTCACAACACTGAACACTGCCCAGTGACGTCAAAAATATTAGTGTCAAGATCAATCATCTTTCTTGTTTCTCCGCCTTTTTTGGAATTATCCCCGATTGAAAGGCTATTTTGTCCGACATAAAAATGACCCAGTATGATTTTGTTGTGTCCTTTACAATTCATGATGGGCTTACCTTACCTGAATGATTAACAACTTAATCAAAACTATAACGAAATTCTCGAACGTGATTGGCTATCAGCAGCCCGATTTGAGCATTAACTGGACAGTGTACGCGTCATGCTTGTAATTGGACAGTACGCGTCATTTTGCGCGCGCTGTTGCGGTACACATTGTTGAGTAAACTGCTGTTTTTCATTCATAACGACGTTTAATCATTCAGTGCTCAATCGATGGTTTGTTCGTTTCTCGAATTTTGTCATAGTTTTGATTAACTGGTAACAGGACATCGTGTCATCTAATTCATTCTGTAATCATACTCGTGATTAACAAATCGGACTCCTGCTTCGTGGTCGTCCGATTTTGTTATTCACTCGTATGATTACAGACTGAATTGGACTCCACTCAGTCCTATTACTATTATTTATGGAGAGTTTTCATGACATCACCTTAGCCATATTAGTGTTTCCAAACAGTGAAATTTCTCTCCTTAGGAAAATTAGTTCTTATGTAATTGTTTGTAAACACCAATGTTGCTATGTTACTATTGTTCAGTTGTAATGTTGGTATTTGTTCAGTGTCATTTAGGACTGCATTTTGATCAAGGTGATGTAATTTTTAGGGTTGTTATGGAACACTGACTGTATGTGATGTTGTAGTGATAGAGTGTTATAGTGATGCAGACCTCAACTAGCACAGCAGTGCTTAAGACTCTGACACTGAAATAAACATATTATTTAGTTACTGCTTCCAGTATGCTATGTTACAGTTACAAATAGAAACAGTGGATATGGAATCCAACAGAACTGGCACTTACTCCCAACAGTATTTTCTCCAAACTTTCTTTCCACCATGGGATTCTAGCAGTGCATAAAGTGGGATGACAATAGTATTAAAGAAAAAAAGAGATCTTTGGAATGTTCAGGGATTTGATTACCTTGGATGCCTGCATCAAGTGTTTTGTGATTGCAAGTTCTCTATGTCTTTTTAATTCTAATTCAATTCTCTTTTTTCACTGGTATCATTTGTTCAGAGCACAATAGGATCATGAACAGTTCACCTTCATTTTTCAAAGTAATAATTAATTTCAAGAGTTGTTTGTATATTTCACTGTTACAGGAACTATTTGGACTGGCTATTTTGGTTTTTTCCTTCAGTAGGACTTTTAACTAGTCTCCTTTGCAGCCGTTGTTAGGGTCGTCATGCAACACTTCTGGGGGGGGGGGGGGAGAAGTGTTGCGTGACAACCCTATAACGCAAAGAACCCAGCAATTCTCAGATTTTTCTTTGTTACCGAAAGAACCCAGTTAAATGCAGCACGTGTAGTAAGTAAAAAAAAAATTGCGATTGAATGTGGAATGGCTTTCTCAGAGATCCGCCATTTCTCGAGAACCACTCAATTGAATTCACAAAATTTGGCATGAAAATAGTTCAGGGAGTAAGTAATCGGAAGATGGAAAAAATTGAAATTTAACAAAGGAAATTCTAGATATTCCAGTTCACATTCTACAAGGGATAATTAAAGAGCTCTCTGTTAAACTTATTAAAATAGGGTTAACTTGTGAGCAACATTACAAGCTTGCTGCATGCAAATGATAAAGAAAATCCAATGACTAGATTTTCTGCAAACAAACAAAACCGATTTTAAAGACCTGTTTATATTCATTCATGTTGCCATAGCAATGGCACATACGAAAAAACGAAGTTTGTTTTGTTCGCTTGTGTTGCCATTTTTGGCGACCGAAGGATCGTTGGTTTTAGAGAAAAAGGTGAACGAAACACAGGTATCAAAAACTGTGTTCAGCCATTTTAACACAAAGCTCACTTGTGACTTAAGTAAATCAATTATCACAACTCAGTTTGAACTTTTTTTGTTCTTTATTAACTGTTTTTGTTTTGTTCTAGTTTTTTTGGTAGTTTTCTTTTACTTGTAGTTTTGCATTAAGTGTACATTTACATTAACTACAACCATCACGAACTGCAATTCTGACGGGACAAGTAATTACTGTATTTGTGACATTTTTTCTTATTTTCTTATCTCCTCTAACTTGTAAATTTTTTTGCTTTTTCTTTTTTCTTTAATTTTTGTTTGCTGTTGCAGAGTGTCAAACATATTCACTAGCTTCAAGCTAAAATGCTGTCTATTGGGGTAGACAATTTTTCTGTTAATTATGAAGTTATTTTGAATTCTGTGATTCTGCCAGAATTTTACAACACTGAAGTTAACTTGACTATAACTGAAGCCATCCAAGCAACTATCAGAAACAATCACATTCATTGCGTAGGATATATAAGTACACAAGGCCAAGCCAAAACATTCTAGAAGCACGAGAGTAAACCCAATGAAAAGCTTATGGATGTAGGTAATATATTTGAAATTACATTATTTTGAACAAGTATTGTCTACGGAATATTTAACAGAAAACACAAGGTTGCTTCTAATCTAACTCTTAATCATCAAAAATTTAACAGTTTAATATTATCTTTAAGTCCTCTACTAAACATTGTTTTAAACTACAAAAAAAGAGTAAAAAATGTAGATAATCCAGCTATCATTAGTGCATCCACTCCTTCTTATTAAAACTTGTCAAATTACAGGAACACAAGACAAAGAATTACCTTGTAATTTCTAACAATACACACAAAACAATAAATTCACTCCTCTACCACTAACACCTTTCTGTTGTTAGTCAGTATTAACAAGATCTCTCAGTAACAGACAGTTACAGTGAAAATGGTTTGCTTTCTTTCTTCTGACACTTTTTAATCAGCTATGGCAGAATTCAGTATTATAAGGTCTTTGAAAAAACTCCTTTGTTAGGATCAATGCAATCAGGAACATATAAAAGCTATAAATAAGGTAAAAATTGTTCATTCATTCAAACTTTTAGGTTCATTAGATCTTCTATAAATGCCAGCTCATGGGATATCTTGAACCTGTGGTCCTTAATTAGTTGTAGAAGTGTTGACTGCTGGGGGCTTAGTACATGAACACTTGCTTTCTGCATCCTTTATCCAATTAAGAATGTGGCTGCAATGACAATTCAGTTGCCCGCAATGGCGCAATATGGTCAATTCTCTCTTTGAACACAACTTCAGCTCATTGTTCCTTCAAACTCTGCCATAATGTCACTTTGTTGGTTCATATCAATTGTTCCAGCCAGCTGTGGATAACACAGATACAGGAAAATTGCAAGTGTTTAGTTACAAATGCATACTCTTTCCACCTCAAGCAAGTAATTTGCTGTATGTGTGAGACAGGTATGAAAGTGTGTTGACTGTACATTGAAGGCTCTTCATATAATGTAAAAGATGAGCATTTTTACGGTGTACAAATGTAAAATACTCTTTCTTGTCAATATAAATAACCCTCATTCTATAGTCACTAAAAAACATTTATTATATGGCTGTCTCACAAGGACTGGGAACTACCGAATTCATGAATTTGGTTGGCTGAAATTGATATTGAAAGCGGACTAGATTTTCCCATCTAGACCGGCATCTAGACTGGTTACATTTTGCGGTGAAAAAGTTTCAAACTAAAATGCAAAAATATTGACTATTTTCTTCTAACAATATTTATTTATGCAAGTGCCAAACTGAGCCTGATGATGAAAAAAGTATAGAGGACGAGCAAACTTTGGCCAAATTAAGTTCGGGTCATCACCGTTCGCAAGCAAAATGTCAACTTGTACAACCCAGTTACATTAAACGAATTAAATTTTTCTTGTTTGCCATATAATAAACATCTTATTAACCGAGCTTAGTCAGTCTGTATGGGAGAATCTTGACCGAGGTCATGTGTACAGACCTCACTGCGTTCGTTCTGTTCTCACGACCTCGGTCAAGATTCTCCCATACAGACCTCCTGCTCGGTTAATAAGAGCTAAACAAAAAATATCTCGAGTGTACATGGTTCAAGAGTTGTCACTGTAATATCAATTACTGATTTCTTTTAATTTGTCATCTGTTCGGCAACCTAAGGTAAGTCAAATTTGTTCAAGATGATATCTTGTATGGAGACAATATGAAGTTGTACCAACTGGTGTTGTTGGCTGGCTAGAATAGTTGTGCATGAAACATCAGTTAGAAAATTTTTGACATGTCACAGATGACTTTGGTGGTCAGAAATTTTCTTACTTAAAAACAATAATATTGAGATTATCTGACACAATAAGGAGGCATCTCCAACCTATTTGTCTAACATCCCACCAGAACACTATGCTTAAGATGTTCTGGTACTGAATGTTGGACAGGTCTTGTGTGAGAAAGTTGTGTGTGCCTAGAGAAAAAGTTATTATATTTTCACTTACAGCTTCTCTTTTGCGCCGTTCAGCTTCTCTCATTCGTTCTCTCTTCATCTTCTCCACTTGCTTGGCATGCTCTTGCTCTTTATTTTGCCTAGCTTGCTCCAAAGCATCATCTTCTTCTTTTTCCCTAATGTTTACATACATAACAGCACCTCTTGTTACAAGTAGACGAAAAAACAATAACACAACTAGAGAAAGTTCAGAGACCATCAGTTCCAGCTAGTTAAGCTCTTGTTTTACAGGGTAAACCTACCAGGTGTACAATAACACTTTACCTTGAGCAACTGCGTGGGATAGGTAACACTGTTAATAACTATAAATTGAGAGGCATGAATGACTTTTCTCCAAAACGGTATAACAGTGAACTTGGTACAAATAACACAAGGTATAGGGGCCCTATCATATAGAATGCCATCCCTAAAGTAATCAGGGACGCTTCATTCTTGCAACTTTTTTATGGAAGACTTAAAAATGGCTCCAGGTCTGTAGACCATATCCGATTTGAAAAAAATTGAAAAAAGCGGCATGTTTGATTAGTTCTAAAAACCTGGATTTTTATATTTTTAAGATTTGCTTTGTATAAATATTAGGATAGTTAGATTTTATGCCAGGTCCACATCAGCCCCAAGGTTGGCATATTTGACCTGCCCTATCAAAAAGTATATGCATGTGTGTACCTTTTTCTTTCCTCAGCTTGGCGCAACTTTTCAATTTCTGCTCGTTCCTGTTGTTGGCGTCTCTGTTCCTCTTCAGCTTTCAAGTTTTTCTCCTGTTAGATATCAAGATAAAGATAAAGGTTTAAAAACTCCAAAAAAAAAGCTGCAAGACATGTTAGTAACATTCTGGATTACAAAATTACTGTTCAAAATGAAAAAAAACAACAACAACTGCAAGATGTTGGGAATGATTAAATCAAAACCGTTCACAAAATAGCTTCCAAACACAGTGAGAGGATGATGAACGTCTTGCCAGACAATACCAAACAAGTTTAATCATTCCTGTTACTGCTACTGACAACACATACAAGACCTCGTCTCTAGCATGTACAGTTTCACAATTTTTTTTTTTTGGTACTGTCTCAAGACTCAGATTCAAAACTGTTTTGATTTGTAACTTACCCGTTCCTCCTTGTCCCTTGCTTGCTGACGAAACTTTTCAAAGCTGCTTGCAGATGACACAGGACGGGACAGAGATGAACCTGAACTACTCAAACTGGACCAAGACGGTACTTGACGAATTGCCTTGGGGGCCAAATCCTGAAAAACAAACTTAATGATTACCACATGGAAGTGCTAAATCACACTTCAGTTTCAGAGTTCTGCAATTCTTGGTCTGGGCCTTGCTTGGAATTTCAAATCAGAGACAAGTGATGATAATCAAAAACCATAGGATATTTTCTTGATGAACTACCAATTTCTCAGAACTTGCATGGCAAAAGTAAGGGGAATCAACTTTTGATCTTTCAAGTTATTACATACCTTCTTTGTAGCTTGATTTTCATTCCTTTGCCCTAGAAAGAGAATAATACAAAAATCATTAAACCTCGATCCTCGAAGGAAATCCCTCATGTTTGAAGAAAAGTGAAAAAGAAAATTGATCTGAAAATATATATATATTTGGAAACTTACCAATAGAGGCAAGAGAACCTGGTAACTCTCCTACAGTGAATGTCAAACCACTAGATCCTGTGAACACCAGGGAGGGAAAGTACTGGTTAACATTTATGAGTAAGAGTAAAATACACTCTAGAGTAAATACTTTCAAACACCATAGAAGTGTTTCATCTTGCAAGTAAATGGGTACATTTGGCGAATGATGAGCTGGTTGGGTGCTACTTAAGTATGGAGGTGGTTCATTTGCGCTAGAGTTTCATCTGAAGATTGCCCATCCTCTTAGGTGACAATCAGGGTAAAGATGTCATTAGAAACAAAGTGGTGAACTCGGCAAAAATGACTTGAGGAGGCTGATAAAATTCAGGCCTAAAAAACAGGCATGTACTTCTTCACTCTACTGTTTAGAGAATTTGTTAGTTTCAAAAGGACGGCAGAGCACCTGTGAAAATCAGGTTAAATTTGAAAGCAGAACAGCACCTGATCGTGAAGTTGCTGATTTTTTTTCTGCTGGAGCTGCAGTGGCAGCAGCAGTAGGTGCTCTATCCTTGAGCAGCCCAGTAGCTGTTGTGGTACTGACTGGTGTGACTGGTGCAGTAGCCTTTGTTGTCACTGCTGTCCTTGCAAATGATGAGACTGACTGCTTGGGTGTCGTGGTGGTGCTGGTGGGTGTAGGCTTGAGTGCTGTAGAAACTGCAGGTTTAGCTGTCAACTTTGACAGTGCTGAAGGGATGCTTGTCGGACCAACTCTAGAAGGTTTAGGAGGTGCCACAGTTGCTGCAGGGGGATGACTTGTTGCTGGTGTGGGAGAAGTGGTTGACACAGCACTGGCCACAGCAGGTTTCTCCTGAGGCTTTGGTACTGGAGTAGGCTTGGGGGGTGGCACAACTAAAGCAGTAAGAAACAGGCTTGAGACTCCCAAGCTAACAGCTCCCAAGATAATTTTGCTTTATGATATTGAGCTGCATTAATTGAACAGCAGAAAGGTGATGAAAAGAAATGTAACTTCCAAAAAGGTAATAGTGTGATGTGCCGCCAAATCCTTATCATGAACATTAAAAGATGTGCGACAATCAGTGAGGAAAATCAAACTTTTATTGTGACCCTAATAGAACAATTATATATTTCTCAAGAATAAGGTACAATTGTCAGGTGTGAAGGACAAAGCAATCTGCATTTCACATTCTTTTGGGAGCTATCTACTCAGCAAAAACCAGAGATCAAAGCTTCACAAATAAAAAATGCTTGGTGGAAAGCTGAACTTCAAAAGTCCCATTTTACATTGCACCACACTGTTTCATTCAAAGATTATTGTCAGTGCATTGTCAGACAACAAGAAGGAAACGAAAGGTACCTTCTCCAAAAATTTTTAACCCATGCATGAAAACAAGAATTTTGGTCTCATCAGCAATGATCACCGTAATTCATGAAATGATCTCTTAGAAACCTCCATTTACAGACGAGATGATCGACAGGAAAACTTCAAACCATAAAGTTATCACTGCGCTGACAAGATAATCATAGTCAACTGTATAATTTATGCGTCAAAGTTATTCAGTCATTTTTGGTACAAAAGAAGAATTTAATGCCTGTTGCCATAAGAATAAAAAACTCTAAACATTTCAAGAAAAGATGGGTATCACTAAGACAAATAATTTGTATTACCATTCTTTTGCTTAAAATGCAAAGTGAGTAAACTCTTTGTCTATTTATGTCGCACTTAAAACTGCAGATTTTAGCATAAGAACAATTGACAGATTCCTGTAAGAATCATTTCATTTACTTTCTGTGACAAACAGGTTCACGCTATTGTGACAATGCAATCCTGAACAGCTATTTTCAAAGGGCTGCAGCCATCACATTTCAAATCTATAAAAAAAGAGTCCATTTTAGAGGGTGCCTAATTGATTTTGTTTACATCAACAATAATTATTTTATACAATGATCACAATGTGGATCCAAAATTCTGAACACATCCCAGATATCGACATGAAAAGAAGTTGGCACAAGTTTCACTACTTCACCAACAATGTATTTTGTGAGAAGAAAAAGGGAAACCCATATTTTGAAAGTAGTTAAACCAGCTTTTTGAAGAAATGATTCGCTGAACATCTTTTCAATCCCTTGTACACAAGGGTATAAAAACCAAATAAGAAAAATAAAAGTCAGTCGAGGGGAAAAGAAGGCATGGAAAAATGGAGTGGAAAGGATGACAACTTGTTTAAACGGCTAGCACAAAGATGTGAAAACTTTATTTTGTAGGTGAAAAGGCAGTATGGGAACAAGACGACAACTTATTCTAGCCTAAAGGCCTCTTTTCTTTGTCTGCCTGTAAGGTGGTTCAAGTAATTGACAATATGAAAGGGGTCTTTTTAACAATGCTTTTTCTGCATCATTCATTGTGACCATGAACTGAATTTATTGTGCCATAATCTTTTTAAGCTCAGTTCTGAGAAGCTTCAAAGAATAAATCAATATATGGTTTAATTTGGACAACAGTACTCAACCATTACAGAATTCACCGACAAGGAAGTGAGGATGCCTTACGGTGAAAATGGCTTGCAATCAATCTCAAATGGGAATCTTTGTTACTTATGGCAAAAAGTTGACAAAATGGGCAATAAAACATCAAGCTTGATTGAGCCACACATTTGTCAGCTTAGCATGTGCAATTCAGCCAGTCCAGTAATTGCAGACTTACAATCAGAACATTCTAGTGTCAACTGCTCCCCGACTGCTGATCAAGGGTAATGAGGACTCTGGGTACGAGCCTGGCTTACTAAAAGCGTGGGTTCAATTCAGATTGAAAAGAAAATGTTTTCTAACTTGGAGTTCCTCAAAAAACCTTCACAATTCTTGTATAAGAGTTTTGTGAAAATGTCCAGTTACATTGCTATGCTAAATTGGTTGTCCTCCTTCAAGGCTGATATACACTAGATTTGACATGAGGAAGCTTTGATGTTCATACAAGTGAAATTTTTATAGGTCAGATGCTGATTTGCTCTTAATTTGTCATGTGCAAGCTTTGATGTTGATAGAGTCAATTTTAAGGGTAAATGAGTAAAGACTACTCCAAACTGATTGCCATGCACCTATTTTAAACACAGTTGAAAGGATCTTGGAGTATTTGGAATTTTCTTTTTTCGTCATCACCTCTCTGCTTCATAGTGTATATGTATCGGCATTGCAAGGAGATAAAGTTAGTGGAGAACACCCATGGGCTTGAAGGGTTTACAGGTGTGTTCTTTTAACAACTTTACAAGAACACTCTTCAGTTAAACTCGACTTTGTAGATAAAACAGATTCAGCATACCACGCTAAAAGCTTGCGGCCATGCTTACCACAAACAAAAATAAAATACCTCGGGTTAATGAAATTTCTGAGAAATGCTGGCAGTATGACTTTGATTTTTCTCCCGAGTTTGAAAAAGGATGACATGTCCAAAGACAAAATTTGAGTACAAATCAACATCTTAAAACAAGACAAGGAGGTATTTCAAATCGACCATTTCTTTTGGAAAAATAAGGGAAGGGTAACAAGGCACATCAAACAAAACCAGTAGCTTTAGTTCTGGTAGATAACTGGAATGAAATAAACACATGGGTTTTAAGAGGAGTGGGCTTTTCTAGAGAAGTTCTGGGATTCAAAAGAAATGGTAGATTTGAGAACTAAAAAATGTAAAAGAGGGGAAGCAGACATACCAGGCTGGGTCACATGACTTGCTACTGGTTTGGACGGCGTTGGTGTCGCCTTGGATGTGTGACCAGCAGACTTGTTCTGGCAATGTCAGGAGGAACAGAATGAGATCTGACTCATTAGTATCAAACAGCCAAGTCAGAAGAAATATGAGGTTGTGAAGGAAGTGTTTCAGAAATGAATGGGTGATTCTTAAACTTTTGAACAAGTGAGCTTCAACGTACAATCAATCTCAGTGCTCTCCAATTCTGAAAACCTTTCTAAATCTTTTCTTTTTTCATGTGAAACTGTGCAACTAAAAAGAAATACAATGTAATATGTAAAACACAGAGCACAAAATAAATGGCTTCTTTTTAAAAGTTTGCAAGAGTGGCTAATGTGTAGATTAAGGTGTTGAAAGACAAGGAGGGGAATGGCTAATGCCAAAGGAGTGAATGAAATCATAAGTACCTTTCCAGTACTGTGAGAAGTCTTGTGGCTCACACCACCAGACTCTGTCGAACAAGAAACCAAATTAGATCCACCTGACCTGGGGTTACAACCTAAACTCTCCAAGTTACTAACGCTAAAACTGTACAAATGACAAACAATCCAACATGGTAAAATACAAATTTATTTTGCTAATTACGATATTTGTAAGACACAAAAGAATTACAAATGCACTGCCTGGCAGCCATTCAAATGTATCATGAATTTGACGACAGCAAGAGTCCAGTCAGCTCTGAGTTCATATTTATGGGGATTGGAAAAGCTCTTCCTGATATTTTATGACAAACTTGCATTAGCAACGTTTTTACAGATGTAAGTAGTTATGGTCATGTTTAACTTGGTTAATTGTGTACCTATCTACTGAAAACACTTTTAAACAGTCAATGAACGATTTATTCAGCAACTTACGACATTGCAAGAACCCACTGTACACTATTTACACTAAAAAAATCATGCGGACAAAGATCATTTCAACTTGGCATCCCTATTGTCATGACTGAAAACAGCTATAATTTTTTCCTAACTAATAAATGTGCAACTCCTTTTCAGCAAATTTTTTGTAGCTGTTGCCGCAAGTCTTTACTCTTCACTACCTGATTCTGAGTCAGAGCTGCTTGCTGAACTAGATGAGCCAGAGCTTGAACTTGAATCAGAACTACTGCTTGTGCCACTACCACTACTGCTGCTGCTTTCACTTAGTCTTGATGGCCGAGGCTCACTGCCTACAACATCCACGACAGAATGATCAGCACGTTGTGAATCTGAAAATGTAAACAGGAGAGATTTTTAGAACTAGTTTTAACCAATAATGACTATTTGGTGTCTTTCCTATGCATAAAATTGCTTGGTTTTGAAATAAAAGAACCAACCAACAACAAAACAGGCTCTTTAAGTTTGAGGTATCGAAGTGGTGTGACCAAGAAGTTTTCACGACGCTTGAAGAAGACAATAACTAATTGGGCCACAAAATGAACCGTAAACAAGTTATTTCAAGATGAAAATCCAAAATAAAAACTTGGCGCATCATTGAAATGAAAGTGACAGAACATTAATATTCCAATTCCAATCTTGTTAATTTAATTGTGGCTTGTCTTGTGGAGAGTAAAATTCAATGTTTGGTTTGCGATATCTCTTCTCAAAGCATGCGTGTCTTCAAGTCCCAGATAAGCAAGAAAACTAATGAAACAAAATTGTTTTGTTTGACTCCTTGTGCCATACATTAACAGTGAAAAAAGGAAATATCAAGATGTCAAACATCTCTTGTAAAATTATCAGCCTTCACATCTGCGAGAGATAAACACTGCAATGGTCTTAATTTTCATTCACAGCTCCTTTAATCCTGGAAAGAAATTTGATCGGGGCAGATTTTTATCATGCGCTAGGTAAACAGTTCTGAAGTGAGTCGCGCAATCAACTAAACAACGCGTTAAAATTGTAACCTTCGTCAAACTTTAGCTTAACACTTGATTATTCTTGTGTCTAAAATTTACTTGTTTCAATCGTCATCAAAAATTTAGTTTGAGGACAGCTTACCCGGGTTCTTGTCCATGGGCGAGTAAGAAGAGAAAGTTTATACTTGCCCAAGAGGAAAATCTACTTGTCCTGGACAACTGGAAGGGGATTTTTTTGAGCCCTGTCTTTTCCTTCTCGCATAATTTACAACCTTCTCGTTTTTGAGTGTTGGGTTAACTGAAATCGTCTAGCTTTTAATCTGCTGTTTATTTTGTCGAAGTGCATGTCGTTATTTCTATCCAACACAAAGAATTTTTGAGAACACTGAGAAATTTTTGAGAACAGAGCTTATACAGGTGAACGTGTTCAGATTTTCGGGCTAACTAGCCGGGGTTTGATGTGAAAGTGCTTGAATTTTTTTGTCATCTTGTCAACATCAGGACACCTTATTTCAGCAGAAGAGGTACAGAGCCTTATTTTCCAACTGCACTTGTTAATTCGCTGTGTTTTGATTTGAATCTCGCTAAGCGTGGAATTTCCAAACATAAATCACACATTTGTTTGAGCTGGAGTCATGCTTTGTTTGCCATAACACTGCACCACTAAAGGAATATTGGTTACGAATAACAAAGGCTAATATGTTCGCAAAAACATCTGTCCCTAACACACTGGCAAAAACGCACAGGCCACTTTAAAGCGTTAGGGGTGTGTTAATAACATGCATGGGATGTTCGCTTAGCTCTGAGCAGTACTCTGCGTAACCTGAGCAAGCACTTGAGGAAGTTTGGAGGAACTCAAAAGTGCAGGGCTACATAAACCCTCACCTTAAGCTTATGTTTACAATAACTTTTAATTTCTTCCAAACTTTCTTGATGTTTTTAAATCATGCATGTATGTCATTTTCTACACGATTCCTTTTGAAAACCACAAAACAAACTTAGGTTCAGTTACAGTTTGTGATATACACCAAAGTTGGAAAATTTTATGAGTGTAGTGACTACAAGTTTATTACTTTGGTCTGGTCAAACAGATTTTGAAATAGAAGGCCAGCTCACCTTTCTTGGTCTGTTTCTTTTGCCCTGTGCCTCCAAGCTTGCCACTTACATCCTTGATGAGGAAAAGGAGTCACGCGGTCAGCCGAACCCCTGTATTGCAGCTAGCACATCTAACTTACAACATTATACAAACAACTTACATACATAACAGGAGCGCTTTATTTTACATGACAATCATACAAATATCCTTACCAGTATAATTACTAAAAGTACTATTACTACATACCTGAAGTCGTCTTTCAAGCTCCTCCTTCTTTTTTGCTTGCTCCATTTCTCGTTCTTCAGCATTCTTGGCCTTCTTTGTTTGAGGTTTAACCTTTTTTCTCAAACACTGCTGAACATATTTTTCCAATTCCCTCAGTGTTGAAGGTTTGAGCGTTTCAAAGTCTATTTCTATTTCATCTGGGTTCGAGTCCCTCAGACCAGGTTCCCTGGACTGGATGATGTTCACCACTCTTCCTAACTTGTCACCTAATTTACACAAGAGGAAAAGGGCCAAGATAAGAACTACAAATAGGGATGTTATTACTGTTTTGTAGGTAGCATCATATAATCTTCCTATTTACACCAAGTAAATCAGTTTACATGTGGAAAAACATTATAGATCCATGGTGTGCAGCAGTAACTTACATAATGAGTAAACTGTGTGTCTCAGGACAACCATTTTGGTAATCAGTAAATTTGTTTCAAAGAGCAACCCATCAACTAAATAAAAGAAATGACATAAAATAATGACTTTAACCAACCGGGAAGCTTGTTGATATCCAGGCTAAGTTGCCTTTTTTCATCGTACGTCATGGGTCTTGCAGTATCTTCTTCATCATCACTATCCACTTCTAATGTTTTCTTTTTAGCAGCCATCCTATTTTTCAAATCGAGCAAAATTAGACTATAAGCAACCAGGCAAACCTCTGTTTGACCCACTATACTCTACTCCAAATTTTACAGAACCTGCCCAACTTACTTGCTATTTGCAGATCTTTTTGATGCCGACTGTTTCTTAGCTGGCTTTTCTGCTTTAGGTTGAGCTTGGGCTGCTTGAGCTTTGGCTGCGGATTTCTGTTTAGGTTGACTTTTTGGCTGTGGCGGGGCCACCTGTTTGGTTTCTTTCTTTGGAGGTTTTTTCTCTGGTTTTTTCTTTGTCTTGTTTGTCACAATAACAGTTTCCCCTGTAAGTTTGCTCAGTTGTTCATGAACTGATATGAGCTGTCAAAAAAGAAGACATTCTCACCTTGAAACATGGTTACCTACTAAGATCTGCATATCTCACTATTTACTCTAACCCAACTAAAAGCTGACAGAACCAGGAATTTAATTGTTAACCTATGCAGCCCAGTTGATTAAGCAGGATTAACTGTACTGGTGCTTTAGAAATCTAAAGGTCTAATCAATATAAAAAAACTATTTCATTAAAAGCATATCTTTTTTGTTTGTTTGTGCTGAAAAATGAGAATTAAAACACTGCAAACTCAGCAAACAGTGGAGTACCTGTTGTTGAAGCTGAGAAAGTTGTTCAGCTCTGTCGGCCTCATTATCCTCAGATGGTGGTGAAGATGATGGTGGGGTTGCCGCAGACTCTGGTTCTGGTTCAGGAGGTTCTATCATTGGCGGAGGAGGAAGTTCAGGTTCCTCAGGCATTTTGGCAAATTTCATTTCAAACACATCCTATCAACAGACAAAAGAGGAACTGATGTTATTGCAAAGGCTAATATGAAACAAAATAAAATCAGTTAATCTACAGCTGTATTTGAGTTGTTATTATCCTCTCTACAGTTCCTACAACACTTAAGTGAAACCCCATTACTGCACCTCTCAATAACAAGCAGACTCTTAAATTCAAAGCTCAACCAACAAACCCGTTTTTTGCTATCGTCAATCAAATGTTCAGCGGCTCCTCCCAGCTTCCGACTATGATGTCTGAACTGTGCTCAATGATTTGATTTGATTACCACATGCTCAGCAGTAATTGAAAGCTGGGAGGAGCCGCCAAACATTTGATTGATGGTAGCAAAAAACGCACTGGTCAGTTGAGCTTGGAATTTTAGAGTCCGCATGTTATTGAAAGGCGCAGTAATAAAGAGTGACAGTGTTATGCCTTTCATGACATGTAAGGGTAGTTCTCAAAAATGGCTCTATTTTACACTGCCATCATCATAAAAACTTTGCAGGAAACAAAGAAGTTAACTTCAAAGGGTACAATGGGTCTTATCTGTGGTGTTATCGTTTAACTTTATCCCCTCTTTTGGGAAGTTCATCTGTTGCTACTTTTGTTACTGAAATTGGCTCTGGGTAGCAATTTTAATGCAATCACTAGTTAATAACTGGGTTCCACCTCCAGAGTTTGCATGGTATTGAATGGTAAAGTTAAAAGGCACCTATATTAAACAGGATAATTTAAAAGAAGGTACAGAGCTAAAGACTGAAACAACAGTCTGAGGTCTCTTTAACCTCTGGAATCAACAAAGAAGAGATATTAGATGATTTACAATGTCACTTATTTAACTTCAAATATCAAATATTAAAGGAATTTTGCAGGGAACATCAAAACAACCTGACGAGTTGTCACAAACCTGCAGTTGTCTTGCCATTTTAACAACATCATGGTCAGGAGGATTGTATCTGTAGCAGTTACTGAACATGAGCCGAACATCAGCAGCAAATTCAGATGAAGAATTGTACTCTCTTGCATCCATTTTTACCTGTTGATGAATTTGTAAAATAAGCTGTGCAAATCATCAACTTAAAAGGTAGTAACACAATTTGACCAATGCGAAAACAGAAATGGAATAAGGAATGTAAGAGAATTTCCTTACTTTAATTGTGCCCATATCCATTGGTTGCTTAATTATATCATGGTAATCATGTAATCCAAGAGTAGAAGCATCAACAGGCTTGTAAAATGGCCATGCATATGCCTAAAATAAGTTTCCAAACAGTTCATTAAATTAAATTAAAAATTAAAAAATGTTTTATCAAGCCTATGGTCATCAGTTCAATGGGTACAAGTGCTTATCCATGTACAGGGAATTTCTGCTTATTTTGGCCATGTTTGTTGCAAAGGTCATCATTAATTTTTTAGTTGGCCATGACCTCAATATAATTATTGTCAATCAAATTTACAGTAATACAAAAAACTTGGAAACAAAGTTCTCAATTTCAATTGAAACTCACTTATGAACCCCAGTCAATACCAGAGCATATTTTTTCATCCCAACAGGGAAAAGCTGTTTTCTACTTTGTGACTAACTTACAGACTATTTGTTGTATCTAACTGTACAATATTAAAGGACCCAAGTCAGCCTCCACCATTTTCAATGCCATTAAAATTATTGATATTGCATGGTGAAGTGAAATCTTTTTGCTTTACTTAAGTTGTGCTCCTAAAAGTATGTTTATTTATCTTTAGTATTTTCATAGTGATTTCCTTTGTTTTGACACGCCCCGAATTAAATATAGTGGCCAAACTCTCACATGTTAACAAAAACAAAGGTGTGGCTGACTAGGGCCCTTTAAGCTAAGATTGAAGAAATGTAGTTAATAAGAAGGAACAGCCTTTATGATAAGTAAGTAACCAAAATTACAAAACCATCTTCAAGTCAATTCTGACCATGTTAATTCAAACTTGTTCAATAAGAATGACAAACTGTTGTTTACTTACAGCATGTTTCTTGGAAAACAGTTCCTTTATAATGTTACTGCAGTATTTAAGCTGCTCAGACAATGGTTTCTTTTTGCCACGAGACTGAAACAAATATGATATCCTGAATTACAAAAATAATTATAGCAAAGAATGCTATCTGCATAGCAGAAATAGATATGTCACTTAGGGTGCGTTTCTTTAAGAAAATCCAAGATTGGATCCTTAAATCCTAAAACGGATTTTGCATTTCTTTTCTAAACAGATTAATCCAAGATCACTCAGATCATGATGTGTCAAAGGAACTGAAGAAT
Organism: Orbicella faveolata; assembly: GCF_042242905.1. Taxonomy (NCBI): domain Eukaryota; kingdom Metazoa; phylum Cnidaria; class Anthozoa; order Scleractinia; family Merulinidae; genus Orbicella; species Orbicella faveolata. The sequence goes on from NW_028301565.1 coordinate 10,818,076, forward strand.
CCACTCTGGGCAAGAATTCTTTCCTTTGATGTGCCATGATCTGAGTGATCTTGGATTGATCTGTTTAGAAAAGAAACGCAAACTCCATTTTCGGATTTAAGAATCCAATCTTAGATTTCTTAAAGAAATGTACCCTTACACATTCAAAGCATACCAAGTGTGGATATTACCAACTTTCAAATTGCCACTACCTGCATACAAAAACCAGTGTTGCTAAAGACTGGTTAGGGATTACTTGTTTGTAGTAGAACTGGGCTCATAAAAATTAATTGTTAATTATTGTTAATGGTCATGCCACGGGAAACCTACAAATTGACACTATTATTACACCTGTGCACCAATAAAAATTATATTATTCCCAAAAAAACCTGTAGAGAGAAAATACAGCATAGAAAGAACACTCTTCTAAACCAGGAATGAAACTGTATAACAAATAGCAAACTATGTGTACAAAAATTATTTGTCTCATTTACTTTTATATTGCCTACCACTTGTGGCTCTTCAGGCAAATCTCTATTTGGTTTTTTCACCGTTCTAGTAGACTCTCTTCGAGTTGGTATTTTAGCTGCTTTTGCCTTGACAGAGGGCATGGGATCACCCATTCCACTAACAGGAGTTGTTGGAGTCGTAGTATCAGCCTTTCTCTTTACCCCCTTCTTGACCTACAAACAGATATCATCAAATACTAAGTTACTGGATTTAGTAATGGAGTCCAGTACCCACTCAGCTGTTCTACTGGAAATCTGCAAATCTGATTCGTTGTCTTGTCAATTTCTATTCCCTGATAGACAAGGATTTAGGATTACACGTACACAAAATTGTAGGTTTTGTGCTGTTGTCCTTTAGAGTGTCTACTTAAACAATAAGACTACTGAATCTCACTTTCTATGAGCGATAGTCAACTTGGCTTTTAGTAAAATCTACTGGCATTCTATCACGAATAATGTTCTCTGATTGGCTGGCTACACTACTCACTATCTTTTCTGTAACAGATAGTGAGTAGCGTAGCGGTGTGCCCTTGTTAACAAAAATGACAGCCGCTTGTTGGCGTTTTCGAATTGTCTGTGAACAGGATTTAAATAAAGTTTTGAACAACTAGTAGACTTATACTAAAACAATTAGACTATTCGCTCTCCATTTCTATGCGAGCTGGTTGACTTGGGCTGCACCCTCGTCAACTATCAAACAATAGAAATCTCGAGCTCATAATCTAATTGTTTCATAGAAAACTCCAGCTTGTAGTCTAAATGTTAATTAGTCACCGAAGTTCAAAGCTGGTTAAGAAATCAAAGTAGTAACATGTTTCTCTTAGCCTTTGCTTTTTTGACGAGTCTTTCAATCTTCACTCTCAGACAATTAATGTAAGTGTAAAGAGAACTTGATTTTCTTCTTCCTATATTTCTCTTGCATATATCTACACAGCAAACAAAGCTTCCAAAGGATTTGAAAGAATCTGATTTCTAGTGTACTTTCAGAAGGAATATTTACCAACCTTGGCAGGCTGAACAGCCGAAGGTAAAGCAGGAGCAGCCAAAATACCAGGGGAGGGTAGTACAGTAGTTGCATCCACGGGAGTTGGAAGTGCTGTAGTTGCAGTTACCGACACGGGTGGGGTGGCATACGGCAAACTTGTCATTGGAGTACTGTCTGGAGCAACTAAAATGAGATGAAGAAATTATGTAAATAACAGCCAATTACAATGTAATTGTATCTTTCCTTACTCGAATGCCTCATGTAATCAGGCTTTCGAGATGGTTTTTTAATGTACATGAACAGTGAGGGGTGAGCTAAGCTTGTTGACTCCACAGAGATATAGGGTTTGTGGTAACTCTAAATGTTGACTGCTTGACTTACAAATTCTCTAGCACAGTGGCAAAGATACACAAATTCAGCACACATAATCCACAATATGTCATTGATAATAACCTGGAATGTGCTCCATTTTAACTGATGTCACACCACCCTTCTTGGCTCTTTTTGCTCCAGGTCCACCAGGCATAGCCTTTTTGTTGGGTCCTAGGATAATTTCGAATTCCTACAGAAAATATAACAATTTTAAAAAACACAGTCAATACTGTTGATACCGCACAACTTGAACAGAGTTATAACTATTAGTTGAAATTAGAAGTTATATGTAGTTCCTAGACAGAATATTTTTTTATTATATAGCTGTACAAGAAAGTCAAGAGATCAAGAGAGTCCTTCTTGACAAATAATTGTCACAACACAGTGGAGGCCTGGCATTATCAAAGAAACAGTGAATCTAAATCACAGATTAACACTATTTTGGGGGAATCCTGACACTTACAACATTGCGACAATAACTACTCTGCCCTAAAGGATACAATGTATGTTAGAGTATCACTACCCACTCCGAGTACTGCTGGAAATTACAGGGCAATACAATCAACTGACATCCCTGCAATCAATCTTGGTATTCCTGTGCCTCAACTGCCTCAACTGCCTCAACAAATGCATGTGTAGGTAAGTCCCTATTTCCTACATTTGAGGGCAGTTTTTATTTACAGTGGTAGATAACCTTTTGAATTCTCTCAGTTGTCACAAGGCCATTCATCACCCTTACCTCAGCGGGCATGGTAGCGAGTTTCTGGTTAAACACTTTCTCCAGTGTCTGGCACATGAGGACTACATCCTATAGGAGAAAAGCAATTATATAATGAAGGAAACATTGCATATTTTTTTAAAAGGAAGGCATGGGAGACCCCACCTGCCAAACCTCACCCTAACCCTTCTCTTTCAGTGGTCAACCTTGGTGGTAGTTAATGAGCCAAACATCACTGGATTTTCAGTTGTGACTTGTCATGTCAGATTTTCATGAATGTGATTATTGATACATGTAGTTGTTCAAAACTAGGGTAATAACTTGCAAGGAAAGTGAGATGCATGCTGAACTATATATATAGAAATATCTACAGTATTTCAATATGTTACAGCAATCTACACGTATATAAAACTACCACTAAATTATTACTGCTAATTGTATTTACATGGCATCCATGGAAACTGACAACATTATACTGTCATGGTGGATTTCGTAGTTTTAAAACTTACTATCTCATGTGTGCATTCAAAGAAAAAATGATAATTAGTGTATGGTAGTTGATTGGATTCCTTCATACTCTGGAACAATGATGTCAAATGTGATGAACTACTGAATTTTATCTTGATTAAAAAACACCATGGCAACATGCCACAGGTCAGTCAATTTCCATCATTATCACCAGAGCATGGAATATGTATTTCCTCTTTTATTCACTACTTTCACTCTGTCCAAAGTACTATAGGGAAATTGTCCCACAATCTGTTTTAACAAGACCATTACAAATCAAAATGTAGTTTTACATACTGTTAACTGCTCACTTCCTCAAGTCAAAAAATTTACTTAACAAGTGAATCCTATTCTGTTTTGATGACTGGAATATTATCCCAGCAGACTTTTGGACAACAATTATTTGGCTAACAATCAATTCATGTACACTCAGTTTGAAGGCATACTACTAAATTATCTCCACTTAAGTTGTGCTTTCCTGGGGATTTAAATAGCCTTGAGCCACCGAAGAACAAATGCAAATTTAATTCAAATGCTGTCAAAACTCTCGTCAAAAATATATTCAACCTAATTCAATTTCCTCTTGACTTTTCAGCTCAAATATCAAAAAATTTCTGTATTTTCTGTGGTGTGGGAATCACACAAAACGAAAATACAATTGGCAAACTAAAATCTCACCTCTCCTGGTTTATTATAGGTGATGCAGTTGTTGAACACTAGGCGAAAATCATCTATACACTCTTGACTGCAGGAATACTCGAGGTTTTCTAGCTTTCTCTTGATCTGACCCATGTCCATGGGACGTTTTATGATCGTGTAGTAATCCTACAAAACCACAAGACCTCCAGTCAACAACGTCTTGCAAAGGAATGAACAGATAATTTAAGTGTGATTTCAGCGTATACTAACCGGCAAATTCAATTTCACAGCGTCCACAGGTTCGTGAAACGGCCAGGAATATGGATGCCTCCACATCGCCTTCATGATTGTTTTCGACAAATACTGGAGTTGGTTTGTAGTTCGATAAACTTTTGGCTCTTGGCCGGTTGTTGGTGGTTGAGTCATTCCTCGCTACAAAGGACATTTAGAACAAACAACAGTTCGTGTAGAATTTATTTCGGTTTCGCATGTTATACCAAACATCAAATTATAAATTCAAGCTTAAGACGCTGCTCGAGCGAAGGTAACGAACAACGAAATGGATTACAGTAATATTTACCACTGTTTGTTGTTCAAAATCGTCGTACTTGTGTGATAAACGCCTTACTCGCTTCCCGAGCCCCTCGGGGCTCGTCTCTGATCGCAATCCATTCAATGAATCGGCAGAGTTATGTTCATTAGTGAGACCAGACTGTAAAGCTGAGCTGGGCCTAGAGGTGATGCAATACAACCTCGTCAATTTCGCCCTCGAATTTACCCAAGTAGTCTCCAAAATGGCACAAAAATGTGCAGAATAACTTTAGACACAGTTTATGCTACTTTGGAAGACGTAAAAACCTTCTCGTGAGCGAGAAAAAAGTCCGCGTCACTTCAACGCCATCTTACACTGCCAACGCCATTTTTGGCGGTGACACGCACAACTATTCACGAACGAAAATCACAATTCACAAGCCCAAGAACCCAATAATAACCGGACCATACCGTTCGATAAGGTTCGTTAGAGGGTTCTGCAAGCTTTGGATTGTTGGATGGCCTTGCGTTTCCATGCACGGCGAAAGATTCCTCAAAGATTCTTCCCTCCTTCACAAATCCATCCTGCTCGCTGTGGAGCGAAGGCCGCCCTTTTGAATTCTTCATCGACCCCCAGCAAAGAGCTTACAAGCCACGTCATTATTATAAGTGTCACGTGCCCCAACTCAGCGCGCCAAAATGCAAAAGTGAATTTGAAGTTTTTGCGATCAAATTTTCGTCGCACTCTCAGAAATTGAGGACTTTTTCGTATTTATTTTCCAGAGCACTTCTTAATTTTATCCAAGTAGATTCTCAACAGATCTCGATCGTGTACTTTGCAAACAACAAAAAACACCACTCCACAAAAGGGTCACAAAAGGTGGCGTTCTATTTCATTCGTATGATCTATTTACCGACACCCGTTTCCACTTTGTCCTTACATACAATGAACGAGATCAAGTCACCAAGGAAGAAACTCGCTTTTCACTAATTGAGTACTTACAACGACAGAGGACCACAGATCGACATGAAAACAAGTAGTTCCGGGTAGTCGACTTGTCACGCAGCGGACAGTACTTTTATTATAAGACAGCCAGTCATTTTGAAGAGCGAGGAATCTTTTTCTCCTTACCCTTACATATGGTTGAAAACTTGCAGATGTATCAAACAGGATCAAAGGGATATGATGTTGTCGATGCTGTTAGCCCTCGCGGACCCTTCGCGGTTTATACGTTGTCAGGTGAAACAACTCCTCGTTCATGCGTGACATTGTTTACATTTCTGATTCCACCGCCGATGATTCACTGCATTGTGGATGAGGTTTATCCACTAGATCAATTTTTATAGTTCTCTGAATATTTTCATATTTTACCAGAACTTGGATCGCAAAGATTTTTGTTCTTCCTGATAAACACGGAGTAAATGACGTTAAATCCATCGCGGCTGGCTTTGCATTGTTGGGTGAATTTGATCCACCTTTATTGTCTGAAATAACATTCCCGGTTGGTGCTTAATAGATGACTTTTATCCATTTTGTAAAGCGATGTAACTGCTCCAATGATCAGCCAGTGCTTGATCTCTGACCACGAGGAGATATAGATAAACTCAGCTAAATCCCCGAACTAATGAAATCTGCTCAGAACTACGTACCCAACAGAACCAAGTGCAAACAAAGTAAACACGCGTAACACTCAATTTCAGGCTCTCTCTCTAGTCTCCTCAGACATAGGAGAGAACGACAGCCTGCGGTCAAGGTTGAAACACCCTGAAGAAACAGACCAATGGAAGTACCAAAAATTGTTATGGGGAATGAAAAAAGTGGGTTTTTACAACACTGTTTATCTACTTCTTATCTACTTCTTCTTTAGACTTATTTCCTGATAATTTAAAGCTATTTAATAAGAAATTATTATTATGCAAGTATTTGTTCAATTTTCACATATTTCAATAATTCTGTTTATAATTTTGACAAATGTTTTGAGGAACGCACAAAATACGAAATTGTTTAAGTGGAGTTTTATAAATATTTTTGGAAAAAGAGAACAACACTGCATCACTCACCTCCAACAAATCCTCTCAGTACTTTCAAAATGCTCTAAAATATTGCAGTCTTGAACATGGCAAATGCATATAACGAACAACAAAAAAAGCATATAATCAACCAGTTACGCATAATTTGTTCTTCTCTCCACTGAGACGAACAACATCCAGACCATGCAACTAGCATGTGACAACTATACCATGCAAATTGTTTTCACTATTATAGATTTTGATCATTTGGTCCGGAGAACGGTGATTTTCTTTCTTGTTGGAAATGGGGTGTTTGCTTTCCCAATTTTAATTACTCAGGCTTCATCTAGGGATCTGAAGCCCTAATAGTTGAGGTGTCTCTTTTACAGTTATGGGTCAGGTCTAACGAAAAGCATGTCTGAAATCAATAACATTTCCAAGAAAGTGGATACACAGCTCAGTTTCCATGGTTTATTGTGGAATTCAACTTTCTATTTTGTGTTCCTAGGATGTTTGGAACTTTGGAACTGTTTTACTTCATATTCCTGTATTATTTTTCTCACTCTAGAACTCCAGCACATTGAAATTGATCTAATTCAAGGACTGTTACAAAATAACAAAAACACAAAGATAAGTAACATTTTCACCTATGTGACAGCTTACTCAGGTCACCTTTTTTATAAAGTCACACAATCCGAAAGCTAAATTTTCGGCATTTACTTGACTAAAAAGTTCTCAAAAATCTAGGGTGTGGCACATCTCCAAGTGGCACATACACCTTGCACATTCTCAACTATTTACTGTTTTGAAGTTTTGAACACAAATCTTTCATCTCCAGGCAATAACTAGTCATAGTCTGTTAAAATTGGTTGCTGAAGAAAAGAAAAATATCCAAATTAGAATTAAAATCATGAATCTCAAGACAGTACTCTATTGTTGCTCTACTATGACCAACAAAAAACCCCTTTACAAGGAGAACATCCCAAGACTTTTCTGGCCCTTTTTGGCCTTCAATGAAGGTGCCGGTGGAAACCCCAAAATTCCCAACTCATTAGGCCTTAAAGATGATTTCCAGTCTGTACTGCACCGTCTCAGCAACCTAATGTTTATAAACATTATAAGTTCTTACTCGATGAAATGCAAATCGCTGTTATTCGTTACAAACCACATACTTTATCTTTGAGGCCTTTCAAATTCTCTTTCCTACAGCTTCATTGATTTTAACAGCTATGAAGTTGTTTTATCAAATGAAATGAGAAAGAATGAAGCATAAAGCTTCACATCGACAATGGCAGTTGACATGAAATTTTGAATTTTAAGTAGTTGCAAAATGTTCACATTTTGTGATGTCTTACATAACACAAAAACAAAAAAACGAAAGCAAACTCTCTCGAGTGTGCAGTACGGACTGGAAATCATCTTAAAGTATCCTCAACTGTACTGCAAAATTACTAGTCATTGATTCCCAACAACAAGGATTAGAAAATAAGCCTTGTCACATTAGTTGCAAAATACAGCTGCTGCATATCTCGAATTTTGGTAACATGAAGCAAGAAGAAGTATTGCTGCTACTCCTCCTGGATTTACAACAAAATAACAAAACCTTCATCACATGAGGGTTTGGTCGATAACATTAAATTTTGGTCCTTTTGTTGTGAATAACGGATGAACAATTTTACCTGGTCTGAGAAATCTCTCATAGGAGTTGCAACCCGGACAGCAGTTGGGCCTTTTCCATAAGCTGTCACAGAAAACATCCATGACAAAATAATTATTACCAGGTTGGTAAAGAATAATGATAACTAAGCTAGCTAACTGTCTGACTATCTAGTAACTAACTTGTCCTTGGACCTGGCCTAGGATGGCCCCATAAGCTTACAGCATTAATAACTACCATGGATAAACAAACTTTATTGTTATTGTTGTTGAACATGTAATCAAGAAAGAGGATATTTACAATTATTCCATGAGCAAGCATTGGATATGAGATAGCAGATAGTCAAGGAGGCTCGTAGTGCCGTGTTGGCTATAATCCTCTCATGAATATCCAACAAGTGCAAGTGGAATAATTGTTTTATTAAAAATGCTCCCAAAATATAGAAAACTAAACTAAAATAAAAATAAAAATGCCCCAAAAATCACGAGTACACTTACCATATTTACAGAGCATGGTATAATGGCTCATAACCCATGATGGCTACGCCAATGAAAACTCATCAAATTGTATTAATTGTATTTTGTCTGCTATTTGCCTTCCCATTTTACCTATCTGTGTTTACTGTGTTTAGTGTCTGTCTGTCTGACTGTCTGGCAGAATGTACATGTATAAATGTCTGATTGTCTATCTACATCTGTCTGTCTCTACTCACCTTGTCTATGATCATGGTCTTTTCCAGTCTTGAGAAACTGCACCACCATGCCAGCAATGAACATGATTGGAATCAGTGACACAACCAACCATGTGTACCAGCAGTGAGGCAGCATGGACTTGTTATAATGGCCTGCAAAATATAACGTATTACAAAAATCCTGGCTACAAAAGAGAGACACAATGCAAGTTCCTCTACATTTTCAACCAGGGATATGTTATAAAAATATGATTCTCTGTAAATACATTGAGGCCTGAATCTGCTCTTGACTACTTTTTAACTAAATAACCTGTAGTACAATTGAACACCCATATATGTTACTGGACACCCTCAGAATCAGATGAAGAGTCTGCACAGGATAGATGTATGCTTACAGGACTGGAGGTGTTGGGCTACTTGCAGGGTGTTAATAGCAAACCTTCACGAGGTTAGCAGGTTACTGACTAGCATAAGTCAAGGGCACAGTGACTGCAGAATAAACAGAGCTCTAGACATCTCTCTCAGGAGTATGCAACTCAAGAAGATGGCTTAAATTCAAGCAATATCCGTGCAAAATTTTTACCAAGATCTTGCCATGATTTTTGTGAGTTTCTGAATCTCAGCGAGATTTCCTACATCTTGCCGAGATTGGTGAGATCTCACCAAAATTGCCAAGATCTTACCATGATGTTGTGGGTACATCAAATCTTGGCGAGATCACGGCAAGATTGTCTACATCTCAGCGAGATTGCCAAGATCTCGCCGTGATATTTGAATCTTTCTAAATCTTGGTAAGATTTCCCGAGATCTTGCCGAGATTTTGAAAGACGCAAACATCTTACTGAGATTGCCTACATCTCGCTGAGATCTCCCCGAGATTTAGAAAGAATAAGAATCTCGCCGAGATCTTGCCAGAACTGCAAATATCTCACCGAGATCTCGCCAAAACTGTGAACATCTCCCCGAGAGTGGCAAGATTGTCGAGAATAGTTATAATCCAAGATCATTCTCAGAGGTTCTGCATTGAAATAAAATGCTTTGTGGTTCACCATTAGCCGTCTATTTTTCAGTTCGATTTCAAATGCGGGAAGCCCAAAAATGGAATAAGACGTTCCAACATGGATTGGTGTTATTTACCAAATTTTTATTTAACAAAGTTGAATGGAGCAACCTACTTTTTTATGGCGATGAAGAGACGCGTGCTAATCGATTTTTTAGATGAGAGTTTCGTTGATCATCTTGAAATTTTGGTTTGTCTTTAAGCCATTATCAGCAGGATAACCTTTGAGTTACTCAATAACCATTTCAATTCACTTGGGGATGATGACTCTTTTCATGACATCCGCTTTGAGGTGAAGTTGTAGCCAAGCCAAACGAATTTCTTGCGATTCTCTACGGCTGACAGATTTATTTAGACATCAGGTTAATTATTCTTGTTTGCTTGAGGTAAAGGATATGACGACCGAGAATAAAGGTTAGTTCTCCTGTATTTCTAGTTTCAGTAATGATGATTTTCCTCTCATTAAATGTAGTTGAATGTGAAGTGAAGGTGAAAGTGTCTGATACTGTTAAGCTTTTCTGAACTGTACATAACGGTCTTATCTGTCAATAAATCTGGTTGTTTTTGACATAGTGGAGTCGTATTTCAGTGTGTTTATTTGTCTGCTAGAGACTATTCTCTCAACGAATTTATGATATCTGCATTTTGACATTTTGACATCTTGACAGGATTGCAAAGAAAACTCCCAGTTTCTCGGCGAGTTTTTTTGGCCTCCAAGATTTTGATATATCAGCGAGATCTTACTTGAAATCTCGCCAAGAATCTCAAAGAGCTTTTGGCTGCAGAGATTTCAAGATCTTGGTGACATCTCAGCAAGAATCTCAGAGAGTTTTTGGCCGGCGAGATTGCCAAGATCTCGCCAAGATCTCAGCAATCTCACCGGCCAAAAACTTGCCAAGATTCCCGCCAAGATTCTCGCCAAGATTCTCGCCGAGATCTCGGTCAAAATTTTGCTGGGGTATAGGCATAAGTACAAATTTGAAAACTTTAAAAGGAAGCTTCTAATGATTTCATATTACATCTTCCTCTTACTTCTTTATTTCTTTTCTAGTCTTAAAATTATCTTCCCAATTACCATGCAAAATGTTGACTGAATAGTAAAGGGCTTTGCTGTTCTCCAAGTAGTAATCAATCCCATTGATGCTCCAGAAAGCTCCAAGAAATGATGTTGAGATCACAATTATCACCTTGAATTACAGAACAAGGAATCCAAGTTAGAACATGGCAGCCCATCCCTGGGAAGAATCCAGGATTTGGTGAAGGGGGTTCAGAGAATTGTCTGCCAAAGACAGATCTTTAAGGTGGGTCTGGGGACATGCACCCAGCTTTGAGATTTGGGATTTAGGTCCTCAGAAACGTGATTTCCAGCATTGAGGGATGATTGTTGGTTGTGTAATATCTTTGAAATAATCTCTGTTTTAAGCTATTTAAACAAGGGCTACACTTAGGTATTTACAATGCTGCTTACCCTCCTGATGACATAAATCCTAGTGGTCTCAAAAAATGATTAATTTGCTGCTGTCTTTTGGATAGAACTCTCACAGACTTCAAATTAAACACTGACTCCTTCAAGAAAAGTAGTTTTCTTTAAGTTTACATGCTCTGCTGGCAGTCAAAATTTTTGTGAACAATCACACAACTCCCTGATGAGCTGATGGACGAAAAGCTTCATGGCCTTAAGCTACAGCAGCTAAACTGAGAAATCCGTTGATAAAAAACTGTCACTTTTGATGCCACATACAATCTGAAAGGAGTATAAATAACACGTTATTTTACCAAATAGACACTGAAATAAAAAAGGCTAAAATAGCACAAGTTCTAGTCCAAGCCAGGCATTTAAAACCAGATAAAGACTCATGTCCATCGGTGTTATGTGGCATGCTATGGCACTTCCCCCAGTCTTAGTCAACACACCTGTTTCAGATGATAATGACCACAAAAAAAAAAAACAAAAAAAAGTGACTGGTAAGATCAAAATTTTATCAAAAGAGGTAACATAAAATCTAGTTTATAGGGGTTAAGTTAAAATACTTCCAATATAAAAATAGTGTACCTTCTGCATACAAAGAATAATTATTCCTCCAGCAAGAGCAAACGCAGAGAGAATGACATAAGGCAGCCAGTTGTGTTCAGATAAGTATTCTGAATGTTTGTACAGGAAAGGAAGAAAAGCCATGCCAATAAACCATCCCATGGTTGCTCCTGAAAAATTTGTAACAAAAAATTAACACAGAAATGACACAGTTTACAATCATTTCATCAGCCACAAGATGGATGGGTCAGATAGTGTGCAAGCCTTGCCAAGGTGGAAATTGAAGGCATGTATGCATAGGCAAGTACCACTGAATAAGGTCAGGTTTTAGTTTTCAATGGTAATTTTACAGGTTCCTGTACAGGGAGTAAGATGAAGATAGCCTAGTAAAAAATTTTGTGGTTTGATTAATTAACAAAGCAACAAAAATAGCCCTTTTCTTCTTGTGATTATTTGATTGCATTCATGAGACCTTTATTCCACAAACCCAAAGACTTACGCAAGTTTAGTAGTACACCTTTCAATCTAATATTAATGGATATATGTCTCAAATATGTTAGCTGAGACAGCCATAAGATTCTTGACTAACTTGTGTAGAAGATATAGGAAACACTTACCAAGAACGAAAAGTCCAACATAGAAAAGGCACAGTGTTAGCAGCCCAGCAATGAGCCCCACACCAGCAGAGATACCGAGAAATATCTGAAACAAGAAAGTAATGGAAATTTTTGCGTCAAAATTTCACGCTTGATTTGGACACAAAAAAAGGAAAGAAAAAAAACATTGAAAATAGAGATGGAAATGAAATGAACACAAGATCTCTAAATGCATGTACCCAGTGGCATATGTAAAGTTAAATCTTGAAGGTTTCATAGTTTCATATGTAATCAGAGCGCTAATCAAAAGAATTGCTCTACTTGTTGTGAATCAAAACAAGTAAACAGCTTTTATCAACAAATTTTGATCACCAAGGCTGAAGATATCCATGGCAAACAGTTTTTGGGTTCTGTTATTTCTGAATCACAGTAAAAACATGGTACCAGAAACCTATGTTACCATAACATCCTAGGACTTTCCCCTTGCATGACCAAGTGGGATGTCCCATCAAAAGGCAAGTCAGCCTGGAGTGGTACGAGTTCCTTTGTTTTGGAAGTCCCACAGGGCAACTTGCATCCGAGCATGGCTGATTTTGTACCAAGTGACCTGGTCTTGCAAAGGGCCTATTACATCCCTGTTTCCATAACATGAGGTAACTGTGGTATTCACCACAGGTTAAACCCAGCATTTTGTTGGACTGCTGACACAGTTTATCAAATTTATACCTATTTGAAGATTCCTGGATGGGCAAGGACACTGCAAGTGTAGAGGGTGCTCCTCAACATCTGTAATATTGCCATTTGTCACCAAAGTAAGCAGTTCGAAAAAGCAATGAATATGCCAAGTTTTTATCATCCTACTGTTTACAATAATAATATTGTCATACCTGGTGTCTATACTCCAGAGTTTTTCCAGACAGCTTATCAGTGAGGTATTCATTACACAATACATAAGTGAGGAAAAATGCCACCAGGAAACCAGAGAGGAAGAGGATAAATTTGAATAACCGGTATCCTGAAATAAAATGTGCAAGTTAAGCACATTACAAATGTCACTCATGAGACCTTACAGATCTTACAAACAACTTAAAATGATTTTGGCAAAGATACTCACAAGCAGCATTTCCAATACACGTAATTTTTGAAGTAGGTAACAGCTGATTAGTGTAAGACATTTGCAGACAGCAGACTGCAGAATTTTTAACTGCAATCGAAGCGGGAGGGGGGTGGTGGTGACTCCCAAATAAAATAGACGGGGGTGCTGCTGGTACCTTCTACCTGAAGGAAAGACCTGATGCCATCTGTTTTCAATCGTAAATGCATTAGTGTGGTTGGGGCCTCATGAGTATATAAAGCGGTCATGTGTAATTCAGATGCTTGAGCCGAGTATTACGTCCACTGAACATATAGGGCCGAACTCACACACGACTGCTCTCATGTGGCTTTGATAGCTCAGTTGGTAGAGCATTGCACCGGTAACGCAAAGGTCGTGGGTTCGAATCCCGTTCAGAGCCTGAAATTTTTTCAGGTCATTTTTCCAGTAGTGTTATGGCTGCACTCGCATCCTTCATTCTTTCAGGCTAATCTAACCTGAGTGATAATCAGGCTAGCCCAAACGCTATTTCAAAATGTAAAGAAAGTGCTGTTGCATTGTCGTGTGGCAGACAAATGGCATTCAGTGTGTGAGAAATATTTCAAGTCCCCACATGCCTCATGCATGTTAATTTGTCCCTATGTGTATATCTTATTTGTGGACCATATCCCTTAAAGAATTTCAAACATGATTGAACTAAATCCTGGCTGTCTTACAAAACTGAAAAAAATTGATATTTGTTACATGAAACAATAATTTGACTCTAATCATGCAGATGTCAATGTCAGTTTGACCAATGCAGATAGGAAAAGGAGAGAAAGAAAAGAAAACAGTAATCATTCATAACGTCTTACTAGTCTCACTTAGAGTATGTTCAAGCTGTCGGTCAGCTTTTTAGGGTTCACCCAGCAGAGGTTTGTTCATGCCAGGCATAGTCAATCGATAAACTGATAATCAATAATAATCAATAACAACCAATATCACTAGAAGATTGAAATCGATTGGTGATAGCAATCGATGAAAATCCATGAAGAAAAAAAGTTGCGAGTTATCGATTGCCGATAGTAATCGACAACAATTGAGTCATCGATTAGTATCGATTATTATCGATTGTAATCGGAAATTATTTTTGTCCTTTCACAAGTTCCACTGATGATATGTTTGACAAAACTTGTAATGGTTTTATTGAGTCACTTCATCATAGCCTGCATATCTTTTACAATCATTGACAAAATACTGGTAACAGCTGCAGGAATGAAAACAATTGAAGGGTTTCGTGCAAAAAGGGCGTATCTGACATTTTGGGCCGATTTTTATTTTTTGCAGGATCGAGCTCATTTTTGGCACTGACTTGTTTTGACATGAAAAGCATCGTTGCATAATTGTTTTTGTTGATTTGCGCTTCGTTTTCGAGAAATAATGTATGCAAAAACCTCAGTTTTCCAAGGGTATCTTTTGGATATCTTTTGTTGAGCGAAAAACAAAAGAAACCTTTGTTTTGCTAAACGATGAAGTCACCGAAGCATGGTACAGTATTCGCCGCTAGTTTTATTATTCATATAATTACACAGTTCTCCTACTGTTGCTTCGTTAGCGCAAGCAAATAAGGCGCTGAACTGGCCATCCTTGTTTCTTTATGATTTATCATTATCTCTTCGGTGTTTTTCTTTAAGCAATAGACCACAAGTTTTTATGGTTTATAGGCTGATAAACCACACAGGATTTTGGAAGAACATGAGAAGAATTTGTAAATCACTTGCCTGCGTGATTTACGAATTCTTCGTAAATCATAGCTCTAATTCTTCGTAAACCATAGCTGATTGACCAATCAGAGCGCGCCCATTCATTTAATTACGGTATATAAATCTTATTAAACTGTTATTTTCAGGTTTCCTACCATTTAAAGGTAATTTTGTACGTGGGCAAAATAACTCAAAATAGCTTGATTGAGCCCCTTTAAGGTATTAAAGTTTCCTTTTGAGAAGCATTTTCTGTTACTTTAAGTTCAAAGCTCATTTTCTCAAAACAAGTCACTTTTGCATTTGAGAAAAGATATCTCGAGAAGGAT
Organism: Orbicella faveolata; assembly: GCF_042242905.1. Lineage (NCBI taxonomy): Eukaryota > Metazoa > Cnidaria > Anthozoa > Scleractinia > Merulinidae > Orbicella > Orbicella faveolata. The sequence goes on from NW_028301565.1 coordinate 10,833,523, forward strand.
TTAAAGGCCAAGTTCATATGTCACATTTCTGCCGTGTTGAATTCAATTCAATTAAGTGAGGCAGAAATGCGACAGTGGATTCATATGTCGCACTTGTGTCGCACTTAATTCAGAATTTATACTGTCGGGTATGTCAGCCAGCGGGAGATGTTTTAAATGTAGAGTATTCAATATGGCAGACGAAAATATTGGTGACAAAGGACTTTAATTTTGCGAAAAATTGTCCGCCAATGGAACAAGAAGGAGAAGGCTGACAACGGAGCAGTATGTGGTGCAATATGTTCAGGTTGCAAGGGGTCGAGAGCGGCCAAGTTTCCGCTTTTTCTTTGGCAGGAAAACATTTACGCATGCTCAATACATTAACATAATGTACACATTAGATTCGACACGGCAGAAATTCGAGGTCTGAATCAGTGTCGCATTTCTGGCGGATACTGCGACAAGACCAGTCAAACATGCGGCAGAAATGCGGCAGCCGATTCAGACGTTGAATTTCTGTCGAATTTAATTCATTGAATTGAATTCGACACGGCAGAAATGCGACGTATGAACCGGGCCTTAGCTCTTGACCTCAAATTTTCAAGATTTTCAAAATGTTCACTGGGTTAATTGATATGAAAGAGGGAGTTTGCCATAGAATTATTAGGATGGAAGTTATCAAAATAAATGTTTCACAATTAAGATTGCGCAGTTTTAGATGGTTGTCAGAACTCCGCATTTTCAAATTTTGCAAAATCCCTCATTACTCGATCGTACTCGTTTCGGTGGTATCGTTTCGGTTGGTGGCTACGTTTCGGTCGTTTTGGTGATTTCGTCTCGCTCGTTTCGTTTTGGTCGTTTCGGTGGTTTCGGTGGTTTCGTTTTAGTCGTTTAGATTTGTACGTTGCTTCGGGTTTTAATAAATGCCAGAAGGAAGACCAGCAAATTTGATTCCAATGTTTCTTTTCTTGCTTACCATAAAAGCAAACAGTAGTTCCAAGTACAAGGCTGACTCCGGCCAGAATACAACCTTGCACGTCATACGAGTTGTGCAGCTTGCAATTATCGGCATCTGATTCCAGACTTATAGCCATCGAGAAACCGTTGCCTTCAAGGAACACAACTTTTGTTTCCAATGAATCAAGAGTGTTACTTTGCAAAATAGGCCCTTTGCAGGATCCGGTCACATGGTACGGAATTAATTACGCTGGGACGTAAGTTACGCAGTGGGCTGGACTGGTAAGAATTCCTTTGTTTTGGAAGTCCCACTGCGTAACTTGCGTCCCAGCATAATTAATTCCGTACCATGTGACCGGATCGTGCAAAGGGTCTATCCTGCAGGATTCAGCTGGACACTGAAAGCTCCGTTTTTCCCATAATAATTTTAAATGAAAGCGGAAGTAAGATTGTGCCAAGGGCGTCTTTTACCACACCAATGTGTTTTTGAAAGTATCCGTTTTTGTCTCACCCTGGTCTCAACGTAGCCTGTGTGGTAGGCGTCCGAAAGGGAGGGGTTAGGGGAAAAAATGAGCGCGCGAAGCGCGTGATGGTAAGCGACACCGTCCCTCCTTGAAGTGTGCTCGATCTTCCCGCGCTCATTTTGACCCTTTCCCTCCCCTTCTACGGCCTGCCACGCAGGCTAGTCTCAACGAAAACGAAGCAAAATATTTTCGCCCACACTCAGGTTTTCGGTTTATTTTCATCTGTCCGCATTAATACATTTTCGTATGAAAACGCATACTCTTTAGTACGTTTTCGCCTGTCGTCCACAATAATGGTGATGGGAAAATGCTTAAGGTATCCGTTTCAAATGTAAACCAGTAGTGTGGTCGGGACCTCATGAGGATATAAAGGCTTTCAGGAGGGTGTCAGAAGACAGCTGGTCTGAGACGGGAGTATCGGGGGTGCGGGAGGGAACTCCCATATCAAAAGGAAGGGGGTGCTCGTCGTACGTTTGAGGGGTTGAACAGGATCTTGGTACCTCTGAGGGGTTCTTTTTATTGGAGTCCCCCCCGGAATTGAGAACTTACCATAGTGCTCTTCAACGCCTTGAATTCAACGCTCTAAGATTTTAGGTTCAAGTTTTACGGAGTCACCCTTCAGTACACTTTCAGTACACTCTCATTTTCTCTTGTTCAGTATTAACCCTCCGCCCTCGCCTCGTTTTACAACTACCCTTGGAAGAAAGCGGTGAGGACAAGAAAATAAAGCAAGAGTATGCTGAAATCTGATACCAGGTATGCAATCAGATCAAGAAATTTTAGAGCGATGCAAATTTACCGTTTCCATTTATCTGTAGTTATTGTCAACTTTATATCGGCTCTTTTGTTTCAAAAATTTTGTAACCGTGAAAAGGAGAGTCAGCTGTTATTGCCAACGACGCGAGAAACCTCTACAGATACTATCACGTGGCAGACACTGGCTTTCCCTTATTTTTCGAAAAGCCCAGTGACAGTGGGCAAAAGCAGTGAAGGAATACAACGTCCAAAAACAACCAACGCTAACCTCGAAAACCTTGCCAAGGTCTCCAGGCAAATCGAATGCTTATAGCAACATTTCCGACCAAATCAAGTTTGCACCATGCCATGGTAGCTATTTAGGGTTTCCTTTACAAATCGACCTCTGCACTTTGCTGGTGCGATAGTTACATCTTATCTTACCATTTTGGTACGGTTCACTTCCGTGGCATATCAGCCGAGTTTGGTCGAAGTCAAAATACCCAAGGCGGGACCAAACGAGCGGTAAGATTAGGTAGTTACCGTACCCAAATTGGGCCATAAATCCGACCATATCGGGTCAGTGACTTGATATTGCAGGATTTCAGAACAGTAGACACGGCTTTTGATTGGTCTATAACCAATTTGCGTACGGTAATAATACCATTACATTACATTGCTTTATTTACCCTCGGATTAATCAACCAATCACAGCACGCACAGCGGTTTCATTAATTCCTTCTCTTCTAGTTAGGCAAGAAAAATAACTGGCCAAATGTAGCTTTTTCAAGCACATTCTAGGGTATGAGACAGGGTATGCTTTTTACCGTCACACCCAAAATTGACTATTACGCTCCTAATTATGCAGTAAAAACTATTTCTCATTCATCGTCCTCTTGCTAAACAAAACGCCATTTTCCCATTACATTAGCAACGAAAAAATGCAAACAAGTTCTAAAAGAACAAAAAAATATAAATCTTTTTATCACAAAATGGCACTATTATGTCGGCATTTTGCGCCAACCCCTAGCACATTTCGATCTAATACTCTTTCGCTTTAGTGCAGAGATTTTGCTTCATTGCAAAGAATCTTCCAGGGTGCCTTAGAGACTCGCCCTTTTGTTTCCAGTTTTGATGCGAAACATTACCGTTTCTTGGTTTTTGCGATAAAAAGTGCCTACAATTGCTCGTCACCGGGGTAAAAGCACCGTCTCCCTTTTTCGTGTCTTATTTGTTTCGCATTTTTTAGAAAATGTTTTGCAACAAGTCCCCTTCGAGCCAGTATTGCATTGTGCATCTCTTGTTATATCGTTCTCCAGTTCATGTATAGCCTCCGCTCTTTGGGCTGGTAACCTCTAGAGGAGCGGCGTATAACCGGGGAGAGCGCCGAGGGACGGCAGGTCAAGCAAGAGGGTTAGGGTTGAGTGGTGAATAGGGGGAAGTTGCCATTACCATTATTGACAGCTAACCGTACACAGTCTAACCTAACCATGGTGCTTGTCAGGCTGACTAGATTGCTACTGAGGCTCACTCCCCACGTGTCACTCCTCATCCACCGTGAAGCACCATCGCCAATAGGTCACTTTCGACATATTAGAATTCAGCTTGATAGTGAGGCTTAGAGGACACAAACAAAAGAAACGAATAAACATGGTCATTCAAATTCCTTTGTTTGTGTCCTCTAAGCCTCGCTGCCATTCAGAATTTTGATATATCGAAAGTGGTCTTTCATACCCAAAAGACATTATTCGCAGCCCCCTCCTGTGTTTTATCAATTACTGAAGAGCCCCTCCCTCCTCCAATCAGGGTCTCTTAAAGTAGAAATCCATTGCTCTTCGAAATGTTAGAAATGATGTTTCTAACCCTATGACATAAACTCTTGTAGCTTGATTAAGAAAATCACACAAACAGCGGTGATAGACATTGTATTCCAATGCATTTTAATACAGGACTTGACGTTTCATACGCTAGTCAACATACATTTTCAAAAGTGACCGTTACTAATGTTTGAAAACTATTTATATCGTAAATATTAGAGGTCTGGAACCTAAACTGCAGCAGTAAGTTAACCTGTCTAAACGACATGAGGGGTAACTGAACAGCTAGTAAAGCAACAACATCTCACTACGGACACTGACATTTAGGGAAGGCTTTAGCTCTTGATTGAACGGTGTCTCTTAAATTTTGCAATGAAGGTCAGTTTGAGGACGCTAAAATGTCAAAATGATCCCATTTTATGTTGTGACCGGTGGTTTTCACATGATCAGCAATGGCTGATGAATGGTCACCTCTAGCGGGGACCTTGAAATGTTCTGTTTTTCTGTCATGGAGTCTTCGTTTTGTTTTGCCAACGTAAAATTCATTACCGTTCCAGCAACCAGCTTTATAGATTACTTTAGCGATTCAAGCGATTATTGTATGGAAAAAAAGATTTGATGCGGCGTGTGTTCTGGAATATGATCTTGAGGTTGACGAAAGGGTAGGTCGGGATTTAGTTGCCGTGAAGACCTGAGTAGGGTAACAGGATTAAGACATCTTTTGGGGGAACTGTAACTTGAGCAGGGTTATTTGGCTTGTTTTTATTCTTGTTCTTTGTAACTCTGTTTTGTGGTTTGAATCATTATACTGCAACACTGAATGAATTAACTGTTAGAGAGCTGAAATTTAAGGGTAAATGGCCTTGAAGACAAATCTGTCAAATCTCGCCCTCAGAATTCGTCCCCAAGGTCTTCTCAGACTTTAAACGCCCGTTATTACCCAGCCCTCTGGAGGGAAAAACAATCCCTTGGAATGCTTTTTCCTATTCACTTCCGCGTAGTCATGGAACGATTACCTATAATCATCTCCTTCTGTTTGTAAAAAGCATGGCTCACAGCAGGCAGGGAGGTGGGAATATACAAAGTTCTATGTGCCAAATTAGGAAACAAGTGCCGGGAAATCAGTTTGCTACGACAGGTAGTGCTTGTGTTCTAACCTGGCCTTGGAAACTAGAAGAACGTCAGGGACAGACAACAACACAGACCGCAACGGCAGCGGAAACATTTTTGGTAACTACAAGTCAGGTTGTCAACAAATTAGATTTGAACTCCAACACAGCTTGGAAAGCTGACTTCTTAACCATCAGGAAATCGCTGGGTACTGAAAGATTTAGTCTAAACAACGTCCCGGTTTATGAAGTGGCTACTCCAAGTCAGGAAATAACTCTAATCTTGATTCCTACAGATGCTTTACGCAAGCAAATGAAGTGGTCACTATTCCGAGGAAATCAATTTCAGTCTGTACGTTCTCAGCTCTGCTATCAAAGAGGAAGTGATTCGGAGTTTAAAGCATCTGATCCGAAACAGCTCCTTTACTGCTATGTGCTGTCGGAAAGTTCCTCGTCAAACAACAAGTTTTCTCTCCAGTGTTACCTACTATACTTGGATGAATGCGGGTCATATTTCCTTCAAACCCATGGGAGCAAAGCTAAATTGAGAACAGCCGAAGATTTCCCGTCTACCGAAAAACCAAAGGGCTCGGTAATTTTGAGCGAGGACGGCTACATTGTAGGATTTTTGGCATTCAGCGACGAGGATGAGATTCTTCCATTGTTCTTTCCACGAAATGTGCAAGGTAAGCAATTTTCTTGGCAAACTTTCTTAACTGACTGCTTTATAGTAATAAGAAAGTTGAGGTCACATTTTCTAGATACGTGGTCTACTGTTGCCGTGTGTGTTACCATTATGTTGCAATTTATTTTTCACACAGTACGTAAGCGTGTTCAATTCTTGCGTGAAACCTCCGCGGAAGTTACAGTAAGAGTTTGACGTGGTTGTTCTAGTTGTGGAAGCATTTTGCATGTGAGCGAGCGCGATGTGGGACACAACTACTAAATAATCACTTTGGGGGCAGTTACTTGGGCAACGTCCACAACACAAAATTAATATTTATACCACTGCTGTAATATTATCTCAAAACGTTGCATGCAAGTTTCGCGTAAAACTGAACGGTGTAACAGCTTGGCCAGATACCCTTGTGAGATGACTTTAAGAATTCCTAGGAATTCCTAGGAATTTCCTAAGAATTCCTAGGAAAAAATTCCTAGGAATTCCTAAGAATTCCTAGGAATTCCTAGGAATCTAAGGTGTGAATTTTCACGGTAATTCGGACTCGGAATTCCTAGGAATTCCAAGGAATTCCAAGTTTACATAGAGCTGACTTGGAATTCCTAGGAATTCCTAGGAATTCCAACTGAAATATACTCACGTTGAAAATTCCTTAAAATTCCCAAAAATTCCTAGGAATTTCTGAGAATAACTTGGAATTTGTAGGATTTTTTGAGAATAGGTTGGAATTTTTGGGAAAATCTGAGAAAAACTGGGAATTTTGTATCATTTGTAGGTCAGACAAAATTTTGATGATAAATGCCTAGCATTAAAATAACAAATAAAGTCACTGATATCACATCAAACAGGTTTTAAATGAGTGGTTTATTACATTGGCTCTCATGAATTTAAACATAAGAATAATCATCCTGTTTCTTTTTCATTACATCAAGAATCAAAAGTAAAACTGAAAACAGATATGAAGGTCAAACTTTTACATGTTTGATAAAAAGAGAACTTTTTCAGATAATTTACTTTTTTAGATTACAAATCCAACAATTTTCCATACACAAGATTTTACCTTAAATTATTGTTATTGTGTGGAACATATCTGGATTTTCATGATTGTAAGGAATCAATGATAAGAACAAAACTGAGACATTCCTTAAAATTAAAAAAAGGCTGAGTTTGGGCAAACTTAGCTGCTGTTCAGTTATTTCTGTTGATTCTGCAGCAAGCCTCTTCATCTTCATCTTTGTTGTATGACACCTAAAACAAAATTAAAAAGATACATTACACTGCGATATATATGAGGTACTGTAAGACTAAGATCCAAATATTTATGTGCTCACAGTTTAATACATGCAGCTAATTAAGGCCTGACTGTAAGCTGGTTGAAATGTTAAAAGAGAAGACTTGATAATTGTGAAGGTGCTTGTATACTATTGATAAATATGTTACATAAATCTTGAGTTTACAGCAGACTAAATCAAGGTTTTCCTTCTTCTATAAGTGTATCAACAACTCTCGAATTGGAGGATATATATCACGGTTTTTAGCCAAATTTAGACATTAGAAATATTAAAAAAGACACTTAAAACATTAAAGGAACATTGAAATAATAGAGTAAACGCAAAAGAATATACGGATGGACAAAATTGAAGATCAACACGGATTGCCATACAGTCAGGCTGAAACACACAGGAGACATATCAAACTCATGCAGACTGTGGCTGCCTCGTTGAAGTTTTCGTCAAGAACTTTGACTGGGATCAGCGAGAACTGCTATATTTGTTTCGTTTGAACAAGTGTGGCGAGAGAAACGACTTGTTATTCGCAAATCAAATTGTTTAGGCATGCCCTCTGGGCAACCTAAATTGTTTCAACCTAGCTTTAGCCAGAATTCATTTCATGCCATGACTGAGTGACCCACTCGTGTATGATTCGTGATGACAAAGTTCATTCAAAAGCTTTTGTCTAAATAAAAGAAGTTACTTTGTATAATATAGGGTTACTTGAATTTGATTACTCACCAAATAATTTTGTATACAGCTAATCTGCCCTTTGAATTTTTCCCTGTTGAAACATCCACAGTAAGACTTTCTTTTAGCTCCAAATCTTCGCCAAGAATAACATGTTTCTCATTAATGACACTCACGCTGTTTTCTTCTAGTCACAGGACCGCAGAAAAAACCATTTTGATATAATTTTGGAAGTGAAATCTACTAATACGCACGAGCGATCAACCGTTAACGCTAAATTCAAAGATGGGCGCCAAAAGAGAATGACTAACGCGATCTTTGTCACGCTCAGTCACGAGGATAGTCACGTGAAAATTCGCGTGCTGTGATTGGTTCAGTTGATCAGTTGAGGAGAGAATGGAAACTGGAGAAGGAGAGAGAGACTGGCAACAAGGTTGCCAGTCCAGTCGCTTTCGAGAGTAACTCTGCTTCCCTTTCCACGCTGTGTTGGTGGTCTTTTGAAAGATGGGTCTTGCTTCAAAAGGAAAAAACTACACAAACTTTTTACGAAGAAATCGAGGAAACTGGAACGTACTTTAACTAGTTGATCTGTTCCCGACGGTTGTCAAGATAACAAAGGATCGTGAGGCACATAAATCAAGTTCACTGCAAAAGTAAGGAATCCAATTTTATAGGGATTTTCTGTTATGATAAGCTATAATTCTAAATAAATCAAACTAAGCAATGCATTGTGTGCTCTTTAAAAACCCCAAAAGCCGAAATTCACCTAAAAGGTTTCAGATCGACCTCAGAAAACGAGATATTAATTCTGCAAAATAAGCTTAAGCTTGTTGTAAGTCCACCAAATCTGTTTTGAGAGCCCACGTGTTTCAACACCCAGTCAGCACGATGCAGCAAGTAGAAATTTGCAATGCTTATCATGTTTTCCTTTGAATTATTTATAAGGATTAACATTATATGAGATCTATAGTCTTTTCAATACATCAAGATGTAGGTTTTTTTTATTTGTCATTTATTTATGTCAGTTATTTATTTGTTTCCCACTGACTCATAATCTTTTTTATTCTTTTGATTTTGTTGTGTCATGAATTAAAGTGACCGCGAGGACAAGGAAATACAAGAAACATATTGATGATCCCACTATACCCATACCAAAATCTACAAGATTTGACCAGTTGATGTCATCTCCCTCTCTTGCATCACTTTTTCCTGGAGATCATTTCCAGCACCATGAACAGAACACCTCAGAGTTTTCGGCTCGCCAGAGGGAGATGGCTGTTGACAGAAATGTTGTGGATGACTTTGATGGACTATGGAGTCAACCTTTATGCAAGAATTGAAGCTTCACAGAAGCATTTGATGAAATTGAGTTGCCTATACACTGTACCTGAAAAGACCACAGAAATACCAATTGATGTAATACACACAACAACTCAGATTTGTCCACAGACAGTGATTCAGATAATGATGTTGAAGTTTCTAGTTCTGACTCCTCTGAAGAAATTGAGAACTCTGACACTGACGGCCATTCACTGGACTCCCCTGATGAAAGTGAAACTAATTGTTCACAAGAAAAGAACATTTTCTGCCAAAGAATATGCCTGTATGGCTATTCTGGCCTTAATTTCAAGACATTGTATGACAATGAGAGGCTGCTAAAGATATCCTTGTTTTAATGAAACTATGGGTAATTTGTCCAGAGAATGTCACAGTACAGTTTTGCAAATTTACAGCAAGTGTGTGGAAACTGTGAGCTTTTCATTTCTGACATCTGTGAGAGATGTCTTCCTCTTTTTCCTAAAGTCATAAAGGATCAAGTCAAAAATTGTTCAACAGTGGGCTGTGATGGGTATGTGTGTGAATCTACAATTATATTAAATATATACATGCATATATATACTTTTGGTTTTATTGAAATTGTAAATAATATATATACATTTATGCTGACAGGAATTTTTTGCCTAATCTATTTATCAGATCTGAGAGCATCCATTTTTCTATCAGTTAAGCTCTGGGTGTTTGATTTAAGGGTCCATACGGGCACATATACACTAACAAATCAGGTTGGATCTAAAAAGCAATGTTATGAGTGCTATAGTTTTATGTTGAGTTGTCAGACTTAAACTGGAATTAATGTAGTAACATTTGTTTGGAAATAATTACCTTGGAGCTTGACAACAATAAAAAGGTATGGAACTCCAGGGAAATGATCCTGTTGATTTTTACTAATTCACAGAAACTGATTCATGCACTGAGTTCATCTTTAATTTTGACATTTTGGGAAATTTATAGAAATTTCAAACACAATATTTCATGTGTTTTAGCTGTTCCCAAAAATTCCCAGTCATACTTTTCACTATTCCCAAATATTCCCAGAAATTCCAAGGTCTTGGATTAAGCATAATTTGCATGGCTTGGAATAACTTGGAATTCCTAGGAATTCCCAATAATTCCCAGTCATACTTCCACTATTCCCAAATATTCCCAGAAATTCCAAGGTCTTGGATAAAGCATAATTTGCATGTCTTAGAATAACTTGGAATTCCTAAGAATTCCTAGGAATTCCTAGGAATTCCCAGACTACTGGGAATTTATTTCGCAGGGGTATTTACCCCTCTTCGGATGAAGTTTGGCTTTCTCGTGTTTCAGGGGAAACTAAGATACCTTACAGGGTGGTTTCAAATCGTTGCAGCACGAAACATAAATTTACCAATTTTGCTTATCCATCTGTCGGTTTTGACTCAAATACATAACACCAAATAAAATTGAACGAACATCAAAAACAAACCAATTACATTCGCAATGCTACGTAAATACAATAGGTGTCTCTAAAAAAAAATTTAATTTAATAAGACATGATGAGAAATTTATCAGACATTGGTCATCCAAATAGCAGAGATTACCCCAAAATACTTAATAAGATTTCTTCGTGTACTAGCCAGATTTTTTTTGTATTTTACTCTTTTACAAAAGCACTATTTAACAAAAATAAAAAGATTGTTGTAAGGCAATGCCGAGAACAATTGAACATAGAAAGTTCCATGATCCGAAGTGTCTTAACTTAACTAAATTACAATAATTGTAATTATTGTGCAATGGTGTCCGTGAAGTGTTCTTCCACTCAAACACCTTTGCAGATGATAACCAGCCACTGCAGGTAATGATCAGCCCAGAAGACACTGGCACGGATGGTGAGGCATCACAGAGAAGTCATGCTTCAGGAAATGGGGATGTCAATCGAAACAAGAATAAGAAGAATGTACTCCCTCCTTGCAGCATAGAGACATCAAGAAAAGGCGAACTAAAAGGTTCAGACGAGTTTGAAAAATACAGTAAAACACCAACTGGAGATGCAGAAGAGGATTTACTGCCACCCCGTGAAGATCCAGATCAAGACATGGAAATTGAGGAAAATGGTAAGTGTTCTTTTGCATTCACCTTAACACATACAGAGCAGTAATCTAAGTAAGCAACCAATACTGTCCGTCTTTCGCCTGCTAAGGAGACAACTGGTATTTTACCTAAAATTGTGTAGTCTTTATTAAATGACTGAGAAAATTACTTCATTGTTATTGGCTGAGAGCAGACCAATTTATCATTAGTTTTTAATTTGCACCGCAGTGAAAATTTGACAAGGGTGACGGGCAGAATGAAGATGTCTTAGACATCAACTAGTCCACTAACCCCATGGCTTTCCAAACCTCTTGCTGGTAATGTTTTTGGGAAAGAGTCATTGATTGGGTTACAGTAACTGACCTTGATCAAAATGCCATGGGTTCACCCAGCTAGTCAAGCGTAAAAGAAAACACACGTTTGCAACAAATTATTTTGTTTTTAAAGTTTGTATAGGTAATCATACGGTTTTGAGTTCAATTTGGAATGAATTTGCACAAGTGAGTTTTTCAAAAAGCTGAAATTGCATGAGCCGCTTCAGCGGGTGCAATTTCAGCTTTTTCAAAAACTAACAAGTGCTAATTAACTCCAAATTGAACAAGAAAATCCCATATGATTACTTATTAATAATATAACCATGAAAAAAAATTGCGTGGAGGAAATGCCAGAAGACCTTTCTTGAAGTCATTTTTCCTCATTTGAGAAAACTTTTATCAAAGTTTCTGCACTAAATTTTCGTCATCATTTTATGTGATATCATTGGCTTAGAAAATTTCCTATTTTCTTTCAGCCAATCATAATCTAGATTTACGATGTGTAATTTGCACTGGTGTAAGTTTCACTTTTTGCACTGATGCTACACTTTTTGCACTGGTGTTACACTTGGACTGCACATCTCCCAGCCAATCAGAATCGAGTAATTTTTTTCATGTATATTATTATTTGTGTAATTATGACCATATAAATGTTTTTGATTGGCCCTCGATTGACAGTTTCTTGGGCAGTTTAACAAGCTGAAATATAAATTCCACTTACAGATGGCTACCACACAATTTAATGTCAGTTCTGAGAATCTGGTAACACAAGCAAGTCACAGAACTTTAGTCAAATGTTTGGCAAGTCTTGGCACATTAAATTTCCTAGCAAATACTTCACAGAGTGCAGGTTTCTTTTTCAAGGCTATCATCTAGATGTGGGCTTATGGAGAAGATGTCCATTTTGCTGTCTCACCAAGTGTCAAATTTTTCATTTGCCATCTCTCTAAGATTTTTCAATTTTCTCATTAACTGCTTGCTTGACAGAGAATAAGATGTTGACCATTATTGAGACCATATTTTTGTATCATATTTTTTCAACTAGAGCACATCATTGGCACCTCAAATCAACCATCTGAGCTGTCATATGTTTCACAATCGGGGGAAGGCAATCCTGATAATGACAAAACTAAGGCAAGAAGTAGTGGGGATGGTGAAGAGGAAAGAATTCAATCACATTCACAGCAAAGAACTGTGACAAAAGATAAGGAGCAAAACCCAACTAGCACTATGTCTGTTGATCCTAAAAATGATGGTACTGAGGGGAAAGAAGCTTCCATCAGTGGAGGAGCCAGCTCAAGTACACCTCAAAAGCCTGAAGCCAAAGCTCCTCCTATTTCAAGGTGTTACAGTGCGCAAGCAACCATGACACCAAAAACAATGAGGAAGTCACAAAAGTGCTACAGCGCAATGCCCCCAATGCCTCTGAAATCAGGTATTAAAACATGTTTACTATAATGATGTATTTAAATGGTTTAACATCTCACGTAGGCAAATGGTGACACTGGTAAACCAGAGAAAACACTTTACTTCTGAGGAGATGCTCACTACAGAAATTAAAACTGCAGAGATTCTACTTCACTCATCACGACTAAGTGACCAGGAGGTGTTACTTAAGGCTAGACTGTGCCAATTGAATGCTGCTCAACAGAATTGTAAAGATATAGAAATGGCTAATAAACATATTGACTATATCTGCTAACTACTATTTCAGGGGCGCTGGTTGGAAATGAGGTGATGGATAAAGCCTATGTTATTGATGCACTCAGTCGAAAGCTGGACCCAACTAACAAGGGTCTTCAGAACTGGAGGCACTTAGCCCAACTTAATGATGTGTCTACAGACCTGGAGTCACAGGAACGTCATTCTAGATCTGAATCAGTGTTTAAAGTGTTAGCTGCATCCAATCCAAGCCTTCCCATTGGAACATTTAGACATCATCTTGAAGATCTGCAAATTAATACAGTGAGGGATTACATAGCGTGCCTTGAGGGTAAGTGCTGTATATAATCAAACAGGCTCAGTTTCAGCCGAGTGGCTCATAAGGCCTGCATTAATCTAAGGTTATCTTCATAGCATGAAATGGTAATTATCATGTCTATACTCCCTCTGGATGGAATACTAACCAATTGCAGGGTTGCCCCCAGTATTCAATTTGCTGGTAACCATTTATACTCCTATGTGGAGAGGCACTGCGAGAGTAAATTATTATGCCCAAAAGCAGTATACAACCAGCACTCAAATCTAGAATGCTCTATCTTTGAATTTACCATACTGACCACAGGGCCAAGCAATTTAATTGACTCAGCATTTGACTTATGCAATCAATTTTTTAAAAACAGGTTGCTATTTAACAAGGGCTTTTATCTATTATGTTTGACAGCCAGATATTGCTACACGCTGCCTAAAGCTTAGTATACCTGAAGAAAATACTACTTAAATGGGGCTTATTTTCGTCTCTACCTTGGAGACCCAGGGTTTATTTCAGAACCTGCATTTAATCAAAAAATAAAGTATATCAAACTAAAGAGAATCTCAAGGTTAGTTTCCTAGAGTAGAAAGACACCAAGCAAAGTAAAAGTGCAACAGAAAATCACAAAGGGAGACGGTGAGCAGAATGGCATTTGTGAAAGGTGTCACTTTGCTTGCTTAGAGGCCCAGGGGGGGGGGGGTACTCCCTTATATGGGCTATATAGGTATGTGCAGCCCCAAAGGGTATGTTTTTGCAGCTGTTTTGGTCATAAATAGGGTATCGATTTGAGCTGATTTTGGCCATTTTGGTCATAAATAGGGTATGGTTTTTGCACTCTAGCCTTGATATGGGTATGTTTTCAAAAAGAAGCCACTTTTCATCATTATCAAAAAGAATATCAACAAAAGCCCTCCACAAATTATGTTTACGGTAATTTAACATTGGTCTGAACTAGGGAACTTATTATAACGCAGGTCTGAAACAGGGTTTTGATTTAAGGGTTAGGTCATAAATAGCCCTCCACAAAAGCTCTCCACAAATTATGTTTATGGTAATTTAACATTGGTCTGAACTAGAGAACTTATTATAATGCAGGTCTGAAACAGGGTTTTGAATTTTTGGTCAGGTCATAAATGGGGTAGGGAATATCGCAGATTTTGGTCATAAATAGGGTAAGGGTTTTGGGAAGCGGGCTGCACACCCCCACCCGATTTTTCTGGGAGTATCCCCCCCCCCACCCCAGGCTTAGAAGGGGGACAGAAAAAATTACAAACCAAGATAAAACAAGTGAACCCTTACATAGTCAGTAGTTTCAGTTGGTTTATTAACCCAATTAAGGCTAAAGTTGCAAATTATAGCATCTCAATAGGGATAATGTCAAAAACAACTTTGAATGTATATAAGAACTGATGGTGTTAAACACTGGGGAGTTGGAACTGTCTGGGTTAGATATTAGTGACGTTTCCATCAGATCATATTTCAGAACCTTGTGCATCAGTTTTACCATTTGTCTGTGTGCATGATCTGTTGTTGCGTTTGCGAAGTTTGTTGCGTTTATTGCGAAGTTTTGGATCCATTTATAACTACTCAGGCATACAGAGAGGACAATCGGTAAGCATGTTTTTACCTTTCTTAGTTTCATTTCGTCGGTTTATTTGTACTTTAGTTGTTTTTGCCTTTTCCTGTGTTGGTGTGTTTATCATATCCGATTATTGTTCAGCTTTGTCATTTCGTGTCGCTTAGACTAGATATTTTACTTGTATTTTAGTTTGACGTTTTTGAGCATTGGATTATTGTAATAAAGATAATCGTTGGAATCAACACGAAGTCTAGTGCTCTTGATCAGTGCTTCGACATCCTTCAATTTGTAATTCTTAACTTGCGGTAATCGCGCCTGGAATCAGTTACAGGAGTAATGAAACCCGCCCGCGTCGCCACGGTCTACCCAAGCCAGGATGGTCAAGTCCGCAAAGTTCAAGTGGCTCTACCAGATGCCTGCCTGGACAAGAAAGGAAGGAGGTCAGGACCCATACGGTATCTGAAGAGACCGGTACAGAAACTGGTACTTCTTGTGCCATCCCCTGAGTAAAGACCGGAGTAGTCCTGGCCGAGGAGCCTGCTGCCAACCATGAACTGTGACATTAATTTTCATGATAAATATAGCTTATGAACATTGTAGACATTGAACATTAGTTAGTTACATAAACAGCGATTAGTGAAATATCTGGATATTTCAGGGGAGCCATGTAATGAACACTATATCGAGGCTTCTCTAATTAAGTGAGTAATCTTAACTCTTTCTGATTCGCCAATTTGTTGTTTAGCAATGACGTCATCCGTTTTTACACGTGGATGAATATAGATAGTGTTAGCAACATATTCCCGCCAGTAGTTCAAGTTTCAGTTATCGTGCGTGCACAGTACGTGTTTTCAAGTAAATTAAGTTTTAAGCTACCCTTGACTATTTAGAGTGCAAGCGGGAACCGATGTGTAAGTACAAACTATTTTCTATGCTTGCTTTTTAGTATAAGTTTCAAGTTTTGACGTTTTTTAACCTTAAGTACCTTTAGTCTCGGTTTTTTTATACAACAGCCTATTGTACTAAGTCCAACACGTGGCAGAGCCCCAGTTTTCAAAGTTTTTATTTCATCTTGTTTTTAGCGATAGATCTTTATAGTTCACACTCCCCCTAGCTTAGGTTTCTATTTAGCAACTTTCCTATAAGAATCTCTGGTAATTCAGTTAAGTCCTTTCTTTGCTAGTAAATTCCCACATCGCTTTCAGAGGCGCTCACGCAAGCACGTTTTTATCACATCGTACAATTTTATTGCTTTCAAGTTTTTAGAGTGTTGTCATTTATTGTATTAGGACAGTTAGCAGTATGCGTATCTGCTTGGGATCACTGATGATTTTAATTGTATCTTTACTGAGAAGTTTGACTGGAAGTATTGTCATATCGCAGTTATGATTGGAATGTTCGCTATTATTGTTTCGTGACTCTTGTCATCTTGTAATCTTCTATTATCTAGTAATTAGTTTATTCATTACATTATATTTCAGTTTACGTTCGATTATCATCAATTAAATCACCGTCAATCACAGCTTCGATTAGTAAAGCATCTCCCACACACGCTAGTCTCATCGCGACAAGTTGTCTAGCAAGTGACAATTCAGCCTTTCAACAGTCGCTGTGAACCTGACGTTACAGTTCCCATGTCGTAGGTTGTGGCTAAGATCCCCATAAGATAGTAATATGTCATAGACAGGTACACTCTGTGATGCTATTAAAAGTGTCCTCTTATTATACTAGAGCAGTTTTTGTCTTCAGTAGATTTTTGATGCATTCCACAAGAACTTACACTCTATATTTGAATGTTTCTCAAACATCTTGGGTGCTTAACAGAGTCAATTCAAATTTGCTAGGAATTGCATCTCAAGTGTCACTGTTAGAGAATACTGCGCAAGCCCAAAAGAAGGTCAGCCTTTAACATTCATTCTTTTACTGGATAAGAGCCATCCTAAAAAGTTTAACATCAGTAGTTTATGTTTATTTATGTTTATTTCACCACACTGATTTTGGCCTATCACATAGGCCCCAATTAGTCTAAAATAACCAAAATTTAGGGCAACTTTGAGTGAGCCAACTTCCAAAAACTCATGTTTTAAACAATAATTTTTGTCCCCTAAGTTCACTGAAATATATTAGATGTCATCCACTTAAACACTACAGTTTTCACATGGTGCCAAGTATCGCCCCTGAAATGTTAATGAACATGACCCAAATGATAGCCAAGCCATTTTCAGCAGGTTGATTTACAAGAGTGCAGCAGTTTATTTCCAGTGATACATTTTAAATTTCTGATAGCCTTTTGCACTGTTTTCAATATCCAGTTGCTGTCATAAGGGACTGGGTTTTCATCCAGTGTTTTGAAAGAGGAACTGAAAAATCCCAAAATGGGTAAAACAATTTTATTGAAAAGGGCAAAATTTTAATAAGGATCAGCTACATCTCCATGACTGCCAGTTATACGAAATCAGGACACTCAATCAGGAAGGATGTTTGTGGACATGAAGATCAGCAGGAAACGTATTCAAGCATTTCACATAAATGTAACATTAACCATGCCTTTATCTTAGGCATGGCTGGTAAATATGGCCTCTATGCTGCATGCTGTCTAGTGAGTATCAACTGATTTGATTTCATTTTACCTAGCTTCTATGAAATGAGTGCTGTCTACAACTGCACTAATTTTGCAAGTTTACTGTTAATGTTAGCTAACATTTCTGACATGCATTTGTTTACCTGCTGCTTATAACTGCCATTATTACCACAATTTCAATTATACCTTTACAACCCACAGATGTATATTTCATCTCTTTTATCCAATCATACTTGAGAATTCCTGACCTATCTTGTAGCCATATGAGAACACTCCCAACTCCTCCCCTTGCCATTCCCCAAAAATAGTTCAACCAAGGTTCAATATATTTTCCAATCAATAGTCAGGTGAAAGTTACATCCAGTAACTTGATTTCAGGTTACTCCAAACTATTTGCGGGCTACTTTTACCAAATTTATTTTTTCTTAGCCTACCTTAAATATTGAACTTTAATTATAAAGTTCAATATTTAAGGTAACATTTTCCCAAAAATGAAAATAAAATATTACAACGCACACGAGTTACTGAGAAAAAGAGATTGTTTGATAAAAATCAAAACCCGCCAAGCTGTCATAATCCCTAAAAGGCATGGACTCCTAAGAGATCTTTTTGAAGCAAATGGCTTTACCTGGAGATCCTATTTCAATTCAATTTAGCATTTGTTTACACACAAGTAGTGGGATATCTGTATACTAGCCATATGGCTAAGCAGGCTTTTAAACCCGATAACATGTAAGAAATCGCTATTGAAAATGTTCCTGCAAAAAAGCTCCTGTATCAAATACTTTCCATTTTACTGGACACAAAATTTAACCCACAGATTTCATGTTTGTCATTATGCCTCCTTGAAATCGTGCATCAGCACCTGCTACTCAGTTTCTTTTTGTTTTGTTACCCATCGCTTTCCTTCCATTTGTTGACTACCAGCACCAAATTTTTTTCTGAGGACGTCCGCAAAGGTTTGGAGCAACCTTAAGACACTCTACAACAAGGGAAGGAATCGCTAATGCCACGAAGCATTTCAAGTCATGCTTCACCAGTTAATGTTGCAGCCTGTTAAAATAAAACCCATACTTAACATAATATAAGAGAATTTGATTCAAATTCATATCATTTTCAACAGGAGAATATTGAAAGGAATATTTCTTCAA
Source organism: Orbicella faveolata (assembly GCF_042242905.1). Classification (NCBI taxonomy): domain Eukaryota; kingdom Metazoa; phylum Cnidaria; class Anthozoa; order Scleractinia; family Merulinidae; genus Orbicella; species Orbicella faveolata. The sequence goes on from NW_028301565.1 coordinate 10,852,274, forward strand.
ATTTAACTTGAAAATTCAACCAGCGCACTCAGATACTGTTACAGCAGACTGACGTAACAGTGCATCATGAGATAGAAACAGTTTATGGTATCTGACAAGCTTTCCTGTCGACCATTGACAACACGGTCTAGGCAGGAAGATCCCACCCATTTGGCAGCAACATAGATTTAAACTGGAAAGCAGAATTGCATTTCATTTTAAAAACTGTTTTTAAAAATTTCCGTATTTTATTTTGTAAAATAGCTCAGTCATACTAACTTTATATTTTTTTTCTTGCTCCCCAAAAGTAATGAGCCCCAAAGGCTGCTAATTCTGAAAGTAACGAGGTCCGTTACTTTCAGAAGTTTATGGTATGTCTGAATGTGTAATTTCAGAAGGGCCATCTTAGTCATTAAGTAAAAAGGATGGTTAGCACTGACAACACTACGTTACTGAGTAGAGACCCCTCTCTTATCTTTTTGATGTTTACTAGCAATATATCATTTAACATTTAATGTCGTTCAAAAATATAACCCTACCCCTCCCACATGGGATTTTTGGTTTGAACCTGCTCCCCCTCATCCCTCTGGAAATTTTGGAACTTTATGGTTTATACCTTCTTCTAAAAATTTTGGTTTTTGAGACCTCCCTCCCCCTTGGAATTTCCAATAACCCTTCTTGGGGTGGGTAATGGATATTTTTTAAAACCACACAATGAACATGGATCCTTTTACAATTGGATCCTTTTACAATCACAAACCTATATATATCAGGACACAGTTGTTTTTCTTGGAATGTTTGCTGCTTGATACTTTTAAACTGACTTAAACTTAAGTTGAATACATTATGTATTTCTATGGGATGGGATCAGGGCACATAAGTGATACATACAGGCCCATAGCAATGAGGTCAAATACTGGTATATACTGGTAGTCCTTAGTTGTGGGGTTTAAAACAAGGGAAGGACTTGTCCATTAAAGTCAACAACACCTTCAATTATTTGTTTTCTCATTTCAGACCATGAGACAATTGAAACATTTTTAGAAGCAACAGACCCCAGCACCCCACGCAAAGTTTTCAACACACTAGATCTTCTAACTGATGAAAAGTGGCAAAAACTGGGCATTAAACTTGGATTTGATTGCAACGACCTAGAAGCCATAAAGACTGATTGTGCAAATAAACATCAAAACCCTGCAGGAGATGTAATGGAACTGATTTACACAAGAAATCCGACAATGACAATAGGTCAGTTTAAGAAAAAGTTGATCAACATCAAAAGGACTGATGTGAAGAATAAATTGGACCACCTAGAAGGTAAGTATAAGAGGTAGCAATTCTAATTTGTTAATTTATGATTAAGTTGAAGATATCATGGAAGAATAAAAGCTACAGATTTTCTCATTTCTTAGAGCCAACAAAATCAATAAGGTCACTCTGATCAAACAGACCCATCAGTGGAAGAAAGTATTCAACATCCTTACAATTAGAGCTAATTAGAGCAATATTTGGAGTAGGTTTCCCCTTACGGCTGAAAAAATTCCCTCACCCACCCCCACCCCCTGCACATCTCTGGACCTGCCTCTATAGATTATCCATGAAAGGGAAGTGTCTTTATTGTAGAGGTGTCCACAGCAATGAGTTTGCCTATATTCAATTATCAATGGTAGGTCCCCCTTGTGGCTGAAAAAATTCCCTCACCCATGCATCCTCCCTGAAAATCTCTGAACCTGCCTCTGTAAATTATCCATAAAAGGAAGGTGTCTTTATTATGGAGGTGTCCAAAAGAATGATTTTGCCCATATTTACCATTGGCTGTGCTGATGTAAGCTTAGACTTCATGAACAGAAAGCTGTATCTGGTGTTAAAACCGAAAAGTTAAGCTGATTTTCAATGATTTTGATATAACTCTCCCACAAGACAGCACCATTAATGACAAAACATTACTGATCTGGTTAAGTAACTTATGGTAAGCCTTACAAAAACTTGGCTAGCTACTTTAAAAGATCCCATCTTGATTTAATATTGTTTGTTTGTATTTATTTTGTTATGTTGTTCTTGGTAGTGATCAGTAATTCTTGAGGATTGAGCAAAAGGCTTTACACTTCGATGAAAAATTAATCATCAACTTCAATGAAGTTGGTGTTTGACCCTTTGCAGAGAAAATGCCATAAATTTTCAAACAAGCGGGGTTTAAACCGGAATTGTGTTGGAAATTCTATGTACATTTTGTGGCGTTTAATTCTTGATGAAGTACAGGGCTGTCACTAAGGGCCGTAACCCGTAACACCTGTTACGGCTGAGTTCACTCGATGTTACGGGTGAAGATGTCGATGGATGGTACGAACATGCTACACTTACTGAATTTATTTTTAAACATTTCCCTGTTGAAATAAACATAACTGTTTCTTGGTGTCTTACCTCCTTGGTTCTACTATTTATATTTTACCCTGGAGATGAACTTTCAGTTTGCTTAATCGTCGTGAATTACATTTAGACGCCATTTTAAGCAGCAAAACTTATCTCGCAATGCGCTGCTCCTGCCTTTTGAGAAATTCCGCCGACCGATGTAGGGTGTTGTCCAGGCTGATCGATCGTGTTAGGTCCCACGCGTGTGTAGAGAAAGTTATGTTTTAATATGAATAAGAGAAAAGAACCCACGTCAAAACAGCCTGGGATCGACAGATTTTTTTCTAAATCCCAACGGACCGATGGAAATGAGGAAGCTCACAAAACAGCTGGTCAAGGCGGTCGACAAATACCAGCGATCACAGCTTCAAGTACTGCAAGTACTTCAGCCACATGTGGGCAGCCTGTAGAACTGAGTATTATGCTACAAAGAGTGGAAGAAAAATTTCCCGATTCTAGAAATGGTAAAGCATTTCATTCTTATTACCACTGTAACGGAAAGAGATGTTCAATGTCTGATCCAGCTTATTTGAGTTCCTCTAACGGTAAGATAGCTCGGTAATGTAGAGATGTTATTATAATTTTTATTTCCGGTTTCACTCCTGTTTTATGCATTTGACCATAATAACAAATTATTATAACTGTTAGCAAACATAAAACCATATTGCTGATTATGGACTGTCATTTTTTTTTTTTTTAAACAAGGAACACTCAGGTCTGTTGGAGATATTTCATAACTTTATTCATTTGATCTCTGTAAATTAAGGTGCATGAATTTGAAATTATGCACTGTGAAAAACAAACAGTACTAAAATAAGGACCACTTGCATAGGTTGATGCCACAAAGATGCTATTTCACTATTTGCTGATGATGTACTACAACATATTATCACTCTGCTTTATCAGCATTTTTGATTGAAAAATTGCCATTTTCATGCCCTAGAAAGCAGGAAAATGCATTTCTAGGGGTTTCATGCTCAAAAAATTTCTGGGGGGGGCATGCCCTCAGACCCCCCTAGATGCTCAGGCCCTTTCGGGCCTTCAGAATGTGGCCGTGGGCCACGTATTTCACTGCTATGGGTGATAACTTACATGCAACGGCTGCTTGAAAACTTAATGACAGCCCTGAAGTATATTTATAAACACCTCCAAACACCACATGCGATCCAACATTATTAAAGTTTCATGAGGTAAATAATAGCTTAAAATTCTACTATGTTTGTACTCACAATGCGAGCTTACTTAAACTAAAATAATACTACTGGTAACATTTGCAAGAATAATCTGCAAATAAGTTTAATATTTAGTGTTGGTTTGAAAATTTGTGGAAAATAATCTGCTTCGATTCTTAACTCATAATGCTTAGAGAAACTCTGCACTTAAAACGCAAAAATGCCAAAATGAAAACGCAATGCAAACCTGTTATAATTCTTTGTTTATAGATTAACCATTGCCAGAAGCATATCACCTCGAAGCTACGAGGTGATATGCTTCTGCCATTGGCAGGCTTTTAAAAACAGAAGAGGAAAACATACTGCTCCCAAACAACTTATTCTGTTTACTTCATGCTTCACTATTATCGTCCGCCATTTTGAATTTTAAGCACCCTATCGTTTTTTATTGTTTGATCGAGCCAATCAGGAGAGACCTTGTAAGAGCTGCATACTATCTGTCTAATTATGATCTTTCATTTAAAAAAATTTCTATGATAAAAGATTGAAATTTACCGTTGAGACCTGTTAAGTTTGGAAGAGAATGCAAACACCTAGTCTAAATTTCAGCCGTCTCTTCTCCCTTACCCACGAGGGGGGGCGCGGGAGAGAAATGGAACAACGGCTAGAGCTCGTCACGGCCAGTTACGGCCGGCACAGGCGTCAATGGGTTCATTTCTTCCCAAGAACATCCTGTATCCTGAGACGTTTTCGCTGCTGTTGTGGTTTGAATAAGGTCCCTACTGTTGTCGTCTCTAAAAAGTCACGATGTCGACGTAATAAGGGAGAAGAAACAGCTGAAATTCAGACTAGCAAACACCGGGTGTTACGTTGTAAAGTAAGAATTTTAAACAGAAGCGAATGACAAATTTTACCTTTCATAAGTGATTTAGGTCCAGGTCACAGCAATAAAGGTGGTTAAAAATAAAAGAATAAGAAAACGGGTCAAAAAGTTGCACTATTCTCGACCCCAAAGTTCTTCTCTTTTGCGCATGACGGGGGAAGAGGTTGGTGTGTCGCACAAGGTAAGTACGTCATGTATGGGGACATATATTGTACCGAAATATATGTTTCATATATGCTTTATATGCTTGTCTTACTTGAGATTCTTGTCTTACTTTAGGTGTTTTCCTTACTTGAGGTGCTTCCCTTACTTGAGGTGCTTTGCTCGCTTGAGGTGCTTTACTTACTTGAAGTCCTTTGCCTACTTGAGGTGCTTTGCGTACTTGAGGTGCTTTCCTTACTTAGAGTGCTTTGCTTACTTGAGGTGCTTTGCTTACATGAGGTGCTTTGTCTACTTGAGGTGCTTTGCGTACTTGAGGTGCTTGCTTACTTGAGGTGCTTTCCTTACTTGAGGTGCTTTGCCTACTTGAGGTGCTTTGCGTACTCAAGGTGCTTTACTTACTTGAGGTGCTTTGCTCGCTTGAGGTACTTTACTTACTTGAGGTGCTTTGCGTACTTGAGGTGCTTTACTTACTTGAGGTGCTTTCCTTACTCGAGGTGCTTTGCGTACTCGAGGTGCTTTACTTACTTGAGGTGCTTTGCTCGCTTGAGGTACTTTACTTACTTGAGGTGCTTTGCGTACTTGAGGTGCTTTACTTACTTGAGGTGCTTTCCTTACTTGAGGTGCTTTGCTTACTTGAAGTGCTTTCCTTACTTGAGGTGCTTTCCTCACTTGTGGTGCTTTGCTTCCTTGAGGTGCTTTCCTTACTTGAGGTGCTTTGCTTACTTGAGGTGCTTTGCTTACTCGAGGTGCTTCGCCTACTTGAGGTGCTTTGTATACTTGAGGTGCTTTGCTTACCTGTGGTGCTTTCCTTACTTGAGGTGCTTTGCGTGCATGAGGTGCTTTACTCATACTTGAGGTGCTTTCCCTACTTGAGGTGCTTTGCGTACTCGAGATGCTTTACTTACTTGAGGTGCTTTGCTCGCTTCAGGTGCTTTGCTTACTTGAGGTGCTCTGCCTACTTGAGGTGCTTTCCTTACTTGAGGTGCTTTCCTTACTCGAGGTGCTTTGCGTGCTTGAGGTACTTTACTTACTTGAGGTGCTTTGCCTACTTGAGGTGCTTTGCGTACTTGAGGTGCTTTACTCACTTGAGGTGCTTTGCTTACTTGAGGTACTTTGCGTACTTGAGGTGCTTTGCTTACTTGAGGTGCTTTGCTTACTCGAGGTGCTTTGTTTACTTGAGGTGCTTTGCGTACTTGAGGTGCTTTGCTTACTTGAGGTGCTTTCCTTACTTGAGGTGCTTGACTTACTTGAGGTGCTTTGCCCACTTGAAGTGCTTTGCTTACTTGAAGTGCTTTGCTTACTTGAGGTGCTTTAACTTCTTGAGGTGCTTTGCTTACTTGAGGTGCTTTGCTTACTTGAGAATCTTTGCGTTCTTAAGGCTCCTGACGTACTTGAGGTACTTGACTTACTTGTGATGCTTTCCTTACTTGAGGTGCTTGACGCACTTGAGGTTACTTGAAATGCTCGACTTACTTGGGATTCTTGACTTACTTGGGGTGCTTTGCTCACTTGAGGTGCTTTGCTTTCTTGAGGTGCTTGACTTACTTGAGGTGCTTTGCCTACTTGAGGTGCTTTCGTTACTTGAGGTGCTTTGCTCGTTCTAGGTGCTTTGCTTACTTTAGGTGCCTTGCTTACTTGAGATGCTTTGCTTACTTGAGGTGCTTGACTTACTTGTTGCGGTTTGCATACTTGAAGTGCTTTGTTTACTTTAGGTGCTTTGCTTGCTTGAGGTGCTTTGCTTACTTTAGGTGCTTTGCTTAACTGAGATGCTTTGATTACGTGAGATGCTTTGCTTACTTGAGGTGCTTTGCTTACTTGGGGTGCTTTGATTACTTGAGATGCTTTGATTGCTTGAGGTGCTTTCCTTACTTGAGGTGCTTTGCTTGGTTGAGGTGCTTTGCTTACTTGAGATGCATTACGTACCGGAAGTGCTTTGCTTAGTTGAGGTGTTTAGCGTACTTTAGGGGTTTTATTACTGCTTTTTTCTTCATGCTCTAAAGATTTTTAATTCCGTCACCTTATTCACTAGAAATGCCACGCTCAGAGAAGGGTAAAAAGGGAGGAGCAACACAGTGTTATTGCTTCTTAATGACATCTTACGCCCTTTTGTGCTCTAGTTGTAATACATGGGCGCACGCTACATGTGTCGGTCTTACAAAGACAGCCGTCAAGTATATTACCTGGATTTCCCCGACTTCGCTCTGACATGCTCATGGTGTAATCTTTCATTCGCGAATGTGAATCTTTTGTTTAAATAGAGTTAAACACGCAAATAAACACTGTTATCAGGTTCGTCGATGGAAGGCAACGAAATTGAAGACGAATTATATGGTAATGATGTCCCTCTTAATCCCCAGGAGAGTTCGATTATTGCAGTACGAAAAAACAACTCACACAATGCTTTTGTAGCATACTTGAACATTAACAGCTTACAAAACAAATTTGAGTAACTAAACTTGCCGAATGGTTCTTTTAAAGCGCAAATACTAATGTATCTGAAACCCAAATTGACAGCTCTTATTTCGAAGAGCAGTTTACGCTACAAGGATACCATATGTATCGCAGAGAGAGAACCAAAGGGGGAGGTGGACTCATTACCTATTTTTCTAGAGCTATAAGACGCTGGAAGCTATTGCTGTTGAATGTACGATAAGGAGGAAATTAATAGTCTTTAGCGCTTAGCCTTAGTGTTCTGGGGCTGTGCACAAGCACCTCAAGCAAGTCAAGCATCTCAAGTTAGTCAAGTATCTCAAGTAAAACAAGCATCTCAAGTGAGAAAAGTACCTCAAGTGAGGAAAGCACCTCAAGAAAGCAAAGTACCTCAAGTAAGTAAAGTACCTCAAGTGAGAAAAACACCTCAAGTAAGCAAAGCATCTCAAGTAGGCAAAGTACCTCAAGTAAGTCAAGCACTTCGAGTAAGGAAAGCACCTCAAGTAAGCAAAGCACCCGGCTCAAGTATGCAAAGCACCTCAAGTAGGCAAAGCACCTCAAGTAAGCAAAGCACCTCAAGTAAGCAAAGTACCTCAGGTAAGGAAAGCACCTCAAGCAAACAAAGCACCTCAAGTGAGGAAAGCACCTCAAGTAGGCAAAGCACCTCAAGTAAGCAAAGTACCTCAAGTAGGCAAAGCACCTCAAGTAAGCAAAGCACTTCAAGTAAGCAAAGTACCTCAAGTAGGCAAAGCACCTCAAGTAATTAAAGCACCTCAAGTACGCAAAGCACCTCAAGTAGGCAAAGCACCTCAAGTAACTGAATTAAAGCACCTCAAGCACGCTAAGCACCTCCAGTAAGGAAAGCACCTCAAGTAAGCAAAGCACCTCAAGTACGCAAGGCACCTCAAGTACGCAAGGCACCTCAAGTACGCAAGGCACCTCAAGTAGGTAAAGCACCTCAAGTAAGCAAAGCACCTCAAGTGAGCAAAGCACCTCAAGTAAGCAAAGCACCTCAATTAGGCAAAGCACCTCAAGTAGGCAAAGCACCTCAAGTAAGCAAAGCACCTCAAGTAGGCAAAGCACCTCAAGTGAGGAAAGCACTTCAAGTAGGCAAAGCACCTCCAGTAAGGAAAGCACCTCAAGTAAGCAAAGCACCTCAAGTACGCAAGGCACCTCAAGTAGGTAAAGCACCTCAAGTAAGAAAAGCACCTCAAGTGAGCAAAGCACCTCAAGTAAGCAAAGCACCTCAATTAGGCAAAGCACCTCAAGTAGGCAAAGCACCTCAAGTACGCAAAGCACCTCAAGTAGGCAAAGCACCTCAAGTAAGCAAAGCACTTCAAGTAAGGAAAGCACCTCAAGTAATTAAAGCATTTCAAGTACGGAAAGCACCTCAAGTAAGCAAAGCACCTCAAGTACGCAAAGCACCTCAAGTGAAGAAAGCACCTCAAGTGAGGAAAGCACCTCAAGTAAGCAAAGCACCTCAAGTAGGCAAAGCACCTCAAGTAAGCAAAGCACCTCAAGTAAGCAAAGCACCTCAAGTAAGCAAAGCACCTCAAGTGAAGAAAGCACCTCAAGTAAGCAAAGCAGCTCAAGTAAGCTAAGTACTTCAAGTAAGCAAAGCACCTCAAGTGAGGAAAGCGCCTCAAGGAGGCAAAGCAACTAAAGTAAGCAAAGTACCTCAAGTAAGGAAAGCACTTTAAGTAAGTAAAGCACCTCAAGTACGCAAAGCACCTCAAGTACAAGGACGCAAATTACTTCAAGTAGAGAAAGCACCTCAAGTGAGCAAAGCAGCTCAAGTGAGGAAAGCACCTCGAGTAGGCGAAGCACCTCAAGTAGGCAAAGCACCTCAAGTAAGCAAAGCACCTCAAGTAAGTAAGGCACCTCAAGCACGGAAAGCATCTCAAGTAAGGAAAGCACTTCAAGTAAGCAAAGCACCTCAAGTAGGCAAAGCAGCTCAAGTAGACAAAGCACCTCAAGTAAGGAAAGCATCTCAAGTAAGCAAAGCACCTCAAGTAAGGAAAGCACCTAAAGTAAGACAAGAATCTCAAGTAAGACAAGCATATAAAGCATATATGAAACATATATTTCGGTACAATATATGTCCTTATACATGACGTACCTACCTTGCACATTCTCGTCGCCGCTGACCACGTGGTCAAAAGAAACAGAGGCGAACAGAGGTTAGGGGCACTTTCCATTCGACCAGAAATTCCGGTGTGAATTTATTTCCGGAAATTTCCGCGGGTTAATGAATTTTCCGGTTGACTGCAGAGTGGAAACAATAAGCCGCACTTTTGTCCGCTTGGAATTTTTCAATGACTTCGACGTTTTAAAGAACAGACCCCTGACACGTCGACATCCTGACTTTTAGACCACAACAGCAGGGACCTTATACAAACCACAACGGCAACGAAAACTTCTCAGGATACAGGATGTTCTTGGGAAGAACTGAACCCCGGGAAATGAACCCATTGACGCCTGTGCCGGCCGTAACTGGCCGTGACGAGCGTTGGACTCTGTTCTATTTCTGACGTCATCACCTTTGGCCAAAACTGGCTTCACTTACACTCAAATTCTGCAGGAGGAAAATATCTTTTCCCAGATCAGAGTGATTGGGTCAATAGCCCAATTTCAGCCTAAAACGATAGACCTCAACACGAGGCTCCGGGGAATAAACCCCACAAACTCTGTAGTTATTACCCGGGGCCACGTGCTGAGGTACTGTTTTAGGCTGAATTGCAAACTATTGAGCGTGGAATAAGCACGAAAATGCTTAGAAATTTGAGTGAAAATCTCGGAGGAGAATTTCCTTCAACTAAACTTGGATACTCCGTGGTAAGAATTTCCCGTCTCGATAGTGCTTACTTACTCGGGAATTCATGTAGCCTGCCTAGCAGCCGTTTCCTTTCCTTTTCCAGGTGGAGAGATCGAACAAGCGAGCGAGCAAGCGGGCGAGAAAAGGGGCGCACCTGGAATGAGCAAAAAATTGGAGAGAAGTGGGGCGGGGATGAGCGAGAAGGGGGAGTGGGTAAGGAGAAAAGGAATCGTTAACTTCGCTCGTCTACCCCCCCCCCCCGGCTCCTTATTTTTCGCACTCGCTTGTAGTTTCGTTCCCTTCGCGTGCTTTTTGGAAACGCCTGCTACGCAGGCTAGAATTCTTGAAGAAAAAGAAAAAATTAAAAACCGAAAGCTTAAGTCTTAGGTCTCAAACTTTGGATTTAAGCGCATCCTCAAGCAAAAATGTCATAAAACGCGATGCTAGTGGTAAGAATAAGAAAGGCATGTTTTCATGTTGCAAATTTCTTTTTGAGTCGATTGGAGTTAACTTAACTCATCCAAGCTGCAAATGTTTAAAACGTCTAAGAAATCCGTTTTGCCAAAAATCTCCAGGTTTCTTTGAACAGATATTTAACAATTTATTCGACGAGTGGGCGTCGGGGGATATCAGCTGGTAGATATATCCAACAAGCGCGAGTGGAATAATTGTTTTAAAAACGCGTTCACCTTCTATATTTGCAGATAATTGCTCAAAATACAATGATGGCTTCACTGAAACTCTTGACTTGCGTTATCCAATGATCCAGTATTTAACAAAACGGATTATCAAGTAGGAAAATTGTAAATTTTTAAACTTAGAATTGCCCCCTACAAGCAGATCCTCTACTTACTGTCTCGCAAGTGCAGGGTATGCTGCTTTTCATAAAAAAAAATATATAAAATTCGTTACCATTCAGTCAATAAAATCAATAATCTGGGATATAATAGATGATCGATGAATAAACAGTCTCTCCAAGAATTAGGTTTGTGCGGTTTTTCATTCGTGTGTTATTCGGAGGAGTGTTTCACGCAATATACAGAGCTTTGTATGGAGACGCCACGCTGGTGTCCATCCAGCTCCAAATGGGTACCAACATGGCGTCCGTAAAGTAGCAGAGACATCTGACGTTACGTTTTGCTGTTTGAACGAGAATTTATAACTCCAGAACTCCGACACATTGAAATGAATGCTTCCAGTACAAGAACAGTTCAGTTAGCAAAAACGAAAGCAATGACTCATCTTTTGATCTAGGCAACTTTGGTATCTGTAGTATCTGCAGAATACTAGCATCTGCAGAATACTTGATACTACAGCTACTACTATCTGTAGTATCAAAGTGTGGTACCTGTACAACCTATAGTAACTGTAATGGTTGTTGTCGGCTGCTGTAGTAGTCGTCGGTTTTATACCTGTCTTTCGCAGCCATAATTTATTAACCCGCAAGTTGCCTGAACCACCATTCACAGGAATCTTACATCACGAATGTAAAGAATGGTTACACAGGAATGTACTGAAGTCACTCCGTAGCCTAGTGCGCACGTCACTTTGGTCACGTGGACACGAGGCAAAATCGCGATATACAACCTCGTTCCTATGGTCTTTTCCCTTCCATGGGAACGAAGTTAAAGTAAGGGAAAAGGCCATGGTAACGAGATTTCGGGATATGGGATACTTAGTAGACCTTTCTTATGGGTTCTCCGCTGTGCGCTCTCTGATGAGGCAAAATTAAACATGTCTTTTATGTTGTATTATTCTGCAAATGCTAATTACGACATTCTATAACTTTTGGCAGAAACGGACACGATTAGCGACTTAAGGGGTGATTTGGATTTGATGCGCTGTGTGACCACCATGCTCAGTGGAAGCGACAATCCCCGGGTTAAAAACTACAAGGATCTTGCTGATGAATGCGATATTCCCGGTGAATTGTACCAGAGTCTTCAGCCACCTGGTGCTGACAGCCCGACTAAAGAGGTGATAAACGACATTGTAGGACGTAGACCTACATATTCCGTGGAAGAACTCTTCACTAATTTGCGCGACATGAAACGTCTGGACGCTATAGAGGTCATTAGCCGCTATTTTGTAGGTAAGAAAATAACCTTCCTTGAGCTCAAATGACTGAGTATCATTTTTTTTTTCAGCGTGGATATGGCCCTTCTCCCTCAGGCAGCCGGAACACTACTCAACAACTTAGGTGCCATTCTCGGAGGGTACCAAAACCTTTTCAATTCCTGTGAGCAAAGCTGAAGTCCTCGATCGCGCATAAGCAATACGTCTTGGGCGTATTGTAGGGGGCGTGCACCCACAGAAAAGAATGACACTTAAAACATTAACATAGAATGGAGTGATTAGAAGGGAGTGAGTAATTATAATTATCTGTTATCTTAACTGCGCGAAATATTGAACATGCTGCTACGTGGACTATGCGAAACCCCTACTACTACAGTTCTTGAGTCATAGCATGTCTTGTTGTAAAATTTAAGTGTTTTTTAATCGCATTCTTATGTTTACGTCGAAAAAAATGAGTGTCAGTCTCCAATAAGCGTATCTTCTTTAAAATTAATAAGTCCTTTCTAAGCGCCCTCCACTGAGCTCTCAAAAGTATTTGGGTGTGTGGAGGCTAAATTGGTTTTGGAAAGTCAAGGAAAGACGCTTATACAGTGATTTCATTACGGTATACCAATTGAGAGTTATTGTAAAATTACCTTAGCATTTTCGTTTTCGAACTTGACTGATATGGTGAGCTACAAGCTACAAATGTCCGGCAAATTTCAAATCGGAGTGTCAGAATCCCTGAGAAGAGACTGCTGGAATTATTGCTAATTATTATTCTTTCACCTTATTTCAGAGGAGGATGTGAGGGCTTTGAAAAGAAAACTAAAGATTTCGGATGAGTGAATCGATAGTGGTAACACTCTGTTTTTTGTGACAACCTTTCAGTTGTGGCTGAGATAAACCCATATTGTAAGAATATATTAGGAACATACCAGGTGGTCCGATAGTCACGCGAGGAAATCTTTTGTTTCTTACAACTTCTTGAAAGAACAATATGACCCTCGTAAAATGTGAATCTCAGAACTCAAGTATATACTAAGTCATCGAAAATCAAATAACCAAATGCTTTTAAAGACATATTTACATAGAAAAGAGGAACTCGTCATATCGGATATTTCATTCAAGAATATGTACCCCTGTGAGGTTGTCTGTATTTTTTCATTCGGAACTGTAAGGCGTTATAATTATAAGTGGTGGGTGTTTTTGGATGCCCTATGCTTCTCCACGGAACCATGGAGATAAATAAGTAAGAAGGTATAAGTCAGAATTGTAACAGATCTACAAATTGAAAATGGTAATTTAAGCCAGAACATCTGGCAAACGTTCCAGGCTCAAATGGCGAAAAAAGTAAGGTGAGAAAGTTCAGCAACAGTCCGAAAAGTAGACGTTCTTAGAGAACAAAACGAGCTAGTGTAGCACTTTCATTAGAGTTGACACGTTTGGGTACGAGTTAGTTCACGTAAAAGTAATGTGTATACTGTTTACTCAGAGACTCCCTACATACATGATTCGATTTGAACATCTAGAGAAAAATTTTAGAGAGACGCTAAGAGTGGACTCCTGACAAACGCAAAACAAATGATCATCGTCTACTAAGCGCGTCTCTTTATTGACTTTATTACTGGCCGACGTCCTGGCAGACGTCTGGAAGCCGTCCCAAACGTTTAGTACAGTGCACAGTTGTAGTAGAAAGGCGAGGTACTATGAACTGATAGGCGCAATTATAGTGGTAGCAGTCAAGACTTCATATTTGCTCATATTCATCACACACAAGGCAAATGCTTCCGTTTTCTCCATAAGCTGCTTTCCTGCCTTGTTTTTGCATTTGCATCATAAAAACATCCAAAGGTGTCTTCATCTTAACTTCACCAACTGTCCTCCATGATGTAAGTAACAGTGTACTCTCACTAGCTAACAAAATCATTTACCGTACATCGTCGTCCATTTTTGGCAGGAAAATCATTTATGTTTTTAAAACACCAGAATTGTTTTTAGTTTTCAAATTCCAACTACATATGTCCCCGACATATACTAATTAAATAGGCTAACGTACACTTTAATGTTAAGTATGGACCATGTCGCATGTAGGGCCATGGTTCAGACACCAGATGTGCGACAGGCAAGCAACAGGCTCATTATAGCTTACCTAGGTCGCGAGAGGAATTGGGAGAATGTTCTGTGGAGCCCGTGTTCACAATCCACTGCCGGAAATAATTAAGATGGCGGCTGTAGATTTTACCACAGTACATGCGAGCCTTACACAGCCCATAAAGTACAAGGACTGAGCCATATGTTTGCGATATTTTTCCCTGTGCTAACGACATTGTGTGTGCTAAGTTTGAAAGTCTCAGAACTTTCCTGTACGTTTTTATGAGCATTGTTAAAGTTTTCGTGCACTAAGAATTATGGGTAAATCTACCAGTCGCCAACTTTTTTCCAACAGAGAATTAGATACAACTAGACATTGTTTTCTTTGTTTAAGTTTGGCACGTGGCTCTACCAAACATAAATTAGTATAAATTGCATTCTATCATGAATGCCGTTCTCTTATTAGGTACGTTACTCACTATCTCTTGTAGATATAGTGAGTAGCCTAGCAGCGTGTGGTTGTTAGCAAAGTGGAGGCCGTTTCTTTGCGTTTTAAAAATGTCTGTGAAGAGGATTGAGATAAAATTTTGAACTACTAGTAGATTTATACTATGGGCACGGGCTGCGCCCTTGCCGACGTACTATCACGCGATAGAATTTTTTCGCAATAGTGAAATTCACGCATATGGTTTGCGACTAAGCATGACTTAGTCAAAATGGTCCAAATCAAAGTCAAGCAGATCGTGAAAAGTCAAGCAGATCAGAACAAATCGTGGTGTTTTTCAGTAAAATATATACCGGCGGAAATTTGATACAATTGAGAATTTCAAGAAGATGACATTACCATACTGTATATAGAAGAAAATAAGAGGATATCATTAGAGAATTGCATTTTTGAAATAAGTGTACTGACAGGTGTAAATCGTTAATAGTTGAAATGGGAAAGTTTTAAGTTACGGCACAAGTTACATACATTAATCATTAGCTTACTTATACTTATCTTTAACGAATGTTAATTACTACACCGAGTAAATGGAAATAAAGAACGAAGCGCTTACTGCAATAACGTGATCAAGTCGCTACATCAACAAATTCTTTAATGTACAGTACCATTGGGGAGCTCATGGTATAAAAAGACCTATTTCTCAACAGAAATCAAAACCTCGTCCCTTTCCTCCTTACATGTGACCCATTTCACCGGAGGGGCCACTACTTAACAGCTTTATGCTATTAAATAACATTCCAGGAGAAGTAGAAGAATGTTTTGCAGTCGAACTCTTCCACGACGGCCACCCTGGAGGGCATGTACAGAACTGGCCGTTATGGGGAGGGGGTGTAGTATGATAAGCATTTTTTTTCGGGGAGGGGGAGTGGGGCGAGGATAAATCGCTTTCAATTTTTAAATACATATATCTTATAAACCTAGCGCGAAAGTCGCACTGGGAGAATATCGGCCCGAGGTCTTGACAATACGGACCCAGGGGTCCGACAGACAGATTTATTACACGACTGAAAATGCTTAGAAAAATGCCACGATTGTGGAGAACAAAACGCAACGGTGAGAGAATACATAGGGAGATGTTACACCGTTAAAAACATTTATGAAGTCATCTTTTTTCAAGTGGTACTGCTTCTATCTGATCACCAAAGCAAATTCCTTGTATTGCGGGTTCTCATTTTCTTTCCTTTGTTTTTTGTCCTTCATTTTCTCTGCCAATATCAGTGATTTGCCTCCCCTTTCATTTACTTTCTGACTGCTTCTTCGTCTTTACCTAGGCCCATCCATTGCCGCAGGTAAAAAAGCGTTAAGGAGAGTTTGACCACTCCGTTCGTAATACAGAAGCTTCAAAAATACGAGACTTACCGTAAATCCGTGATCGTCGTGGTTTCCACTCTCAAATTTAATGCATCTGATTTTTTATCTCTTAGAATATCGATTAATTTTCTTTCCAGAAACTTCACTAACCGTGCGCTTTTCCGGAGACGAGCGAGCGTTATATAAAAGTGAAAAACTAAATAAATATAAAAGTGGTGTCTGTTAGCAGGGCATTGATTCCTCATGATTGCATTGCACTATATTTTTTTCTTCAAGAGATCTGTCCTTGGGTGAGGAAGGAAAACACACATCTTCTGTCTAATATCAGTTAGGATCGAAAATGTTATCCTGCCAATGTTTGATTTTGGTCTACGAGTCCAACTTTTCACTCTTTTGAAAATTGTTCCAAGATGTTTTTTCTCTCTCTAATCCTTTTAACTTCTTTTACCATTATATGTAATAATTGAAATGAACAACCGAAATAAACAACTGAGTGGCTAGGAGCGACTGGGCAGAAGTAGGTTGAATTATACGTTTTTCTCAAAATCTACCCACCGGCGATACCTCAGAATTTCAGAGAATTAGAAATTGGCTCTGACTAAACATTAATGCAAGGGAAAATGTTAAAATGCGTGCGAGAAAGGAAGAATAAATTTAGAGCTCATTTACCAGTTGTTTATCTTTCGTTTTTGTCAAATTTTATCGGTCTTAGGCTTAAAGACAAGTTTGAAAGCAGTTTGAAGCTATTGCTACGCATCCCAAAGTGATTTAACGCGTTTCAACTGCTGAAGTTGATTTCGTTTTTTCCTAGGGTTACTTGCGTCATTTTATTTCTGGCAGGAAATCGCTGGAAGCGCGCACAACGCGAGTGGAGCCTATGAGCATACATGTCTTGACAAAACGCATTAGCAGAAAAAGATATTTTTCGCTTAAGGGGTCAGTCGAGCCAAAATTGTCCTACCATTTACGTTGTTACCAAAATTTCCGGTATTTTTGGTCCCCGCTACTGAGACGGCGATTTTCTCGAGCGGCCTTTCGAACACATCGTTAAAAAACGAGACGATATTATTGCTGTTAATAATCTCGCAATTGTCTGTCAACATCATCTAGTTTCCCAAATGGACCGAAGTTATTAATTCTATAGCCTGCACCGCCAGGCTCATTTGGAGGTTAGAGATTATGTTTTTGTTTGTGGTGTGTTTAGGTCTGGGTGTGTTAACCTCGTTCCCAGGGTCTCTCATCTTTCTGCCCTTCCGGAGCACTGGGAACGAGGTTGGTGGTGTGTATCATGTGCAGAGACAATAGCCCGGCTTCGTGAAATATCAGAAAATGTTTGTTTGGTGACGTTCTCGTTGCCATTGTGGAAGTCCTTTTTCAATTCTTTTGTTTTATGCCTCTTCTACATGTAATAAGTTGAGGTTGTCTGAAGTTTAATGACTTCTCTCGATACGCTTTTCCTGGGTAAAAACAGCATCTGTACAATAAACCATTATTTTAACCCTGTGAATACCAAACTTTCGCCAAAAAACTACCGTTTTTAACCCTTTAGTCAGGTTTTTTGGCTGCCATGACGCTAAATAAGCCTAAGTTCTGCTGAGAAAGCTTTTTTTACCAAAAGGAGAGATTTTTCGAGGATTACGTACAAAATTGAGCAATATTTCAATTCTGGGCATGCGCATAAGCCAAAATTTGGACTTCCATTAACCGTTTCCAATTTTGTTTGTTGCCCCTTTCCTTTCTTTTTTTTTCGCGGCCCTTTTACTCTGGCTACCTTTTGCGTTGCATGTTCTTTCTGGCTGCCGTAAAAAGTTGGATGTTAATTATGGGCGAAGCCCAGAAATCAATCATAGGCATAGTGGACCATTTTACCACCGTTTTTGCACCAAAGCTGATAACGTTGTTTTTCGATTTGCGACGTCGGAATGTCGTCGATATCTAAACCTGACCATTGTAGGGAAAGGCCTAGCCTAGTACTACCATCTGCTTATCAATAGAATCTGGTGACATTTAAATTGATGACGTCACAAGTGGTACAAAGAGCACGACCATTAAGTGGCCGTATATGGCTACTTGGGCATCAAAGGGTTAATTAATACACTTAATAATGAATTTTATAAAGGAATCGCTGATTTGGTATTTGCTGGTGTTTGTTAGTGAAAGTTCTTACATTTTACGGCAACGTTTAAAACACAGGGGATCCGCAATTTTCAACTTTATAGAGGTTTGCTGTTTTTAACAAAGGTAACGACTTCGGGTAATAGCCGGTTTCGCTATTTACTGTCGAAGCTTGTCGAGTTCGCTACATGTTCGCTACTCACAAATTCCAGGTCGCTGCCTATGATTCGCGTCCGTTACTACCGATAAACTAAAACTTCGGGAAACAAAAAGATCTAGACCCAAGACTTCACGTACATTTAGAATATTCCTCGTTCTTTCATCCACTGCCGAGCCAAAGTAGCGAACTCGGTCTGTGGGTAGCGAACATGTAGCGAACTCGACAGGTAGCGAAACCGACGTGAACCCGACATCGTGAGCCATGTTCTCAACTCTACCGACGACACATTGGTCAGTAGCGTTTGGTTTGCACTGAACTGATAGGTTAAGGGCAGGCCAAACCCGACACTGTCAGAAAGTTTGAAAGAAATGTCGAGACGAGAGACAGAAAGACAGACAAAATAATCACGTTTTACGTGTCACAAGTAATCGAAGAATATTTCTTGCCAATAAATATAAATATCTAAACTGAGAAAATGCAGGAGAGAACACAGATCAAAGATTTGGAAGCTTATCCACGGGTGTCGTAAATTTGAAGTCGCTTGGAAAGAGTTCTGCTGCTCGTAAATAGTTAAGTCTGTAGGATTGACGAATTGTAACATCTGCTACACCAGCGATGTCGCCGATTTCTAAAAAAAGAAAAAAACAGTACGTTGATTTTTATGACAGGCACTACACTATAATTGATCTGGGATAAAAAGGTCTATTTTAAGACCGAGTACTTGAACTGATTGTAGAATTTTTATGCTGTTTCTCTCAAATTCCCCACGAACACAAGGGAATAATTTTTATTTCACACACTCCTAGAATGCTTCCCGTCTGTTTTCTCTCGAAATTCAGCAGGGAGACGCAGCGAGACGCTTTAGCCTAAGGGACTGTGCAATAATTACCTGGAGAGGAGGGGGTTGGAAAGTTAGAGGGGGGGGGGGGGAAAGCATAGGAAAAAATGACATCAAGAGAGAGGGGGGGTTGGATGTAAAATTTACTACATACAGTGGGGGCATTACTTTTTCATTCCTTTCTGCAAACTGGAAAAGTAGTGGAAGAGTTATTAGAGTTCAAATATAAATACTAACATTAGAATAAAACTAACAAATTTAGCAACCCTAAGGTGTTGATCTGTAAACTGTTGTTTTCCTATCTCTCATGCAGTAGGAAAGGAATGCCTCTGTTATATATGGGAGGAGACTTTTTTCAAGGCGGGGGGGGGGGTTAGCCTTAATATTATCATTATAGGAGGGGGGTTGAAATTAATTTTTGCTTAATCAGAGGGGGGTATGACTTAGTTTTGGGGCATATTTCACCCATTTCCCAGCTCCTCCTCCCTTCAGGTAATTATTGCACAGTCCCTAACGGGGAATGGGTCGAAACATGGGCATTCCCTACTCGGCCATACCGCCCTTTTGCGTTTCCGATGTCTAAACACTCGTCTAACTCTAAGTGACCCTGAGAGAAAAAAAAAACCGGCTGCCAGCAGTCCACAACCTCCAGCTCCACTAAACCAGAAACAAACTAACAGCGTCGATACCCGTTACTGTGCCTTTCAATAACATGCGGACTCTAAAATTCAGAGCTCAACCGACAAATGCGTTTTTCACTACCGTCAATCAAATGTTCGGCGGCTCCTCCCAGCTTCCGACTACTGCCTAGCGCGCGGTAATCAAATCCTTGAGCACAGTTCAGCCAACGAAACAGAGTTGGTTTAAAATATTGATGCACTGTGAAAATTGGAGCATAGCAATAAAACAAAATAAAACTGTGAACACATTCTCTGGCTACATAATTTGAAACACCAATGATTATTTTAAATGTCTGTCTGCAATCTTCAAAGGGTAAAATAGACTGAATTTTAGCCAGAGAATGTTTTAACACAGTGGAATCCTGATTTCTCGAACCCTCAATTTTTCGAACCTCCCGGTAACATGGATCAAAAGTCGTTTCCCCTCCTCAGTCAGACGCTGTTATTCTACCCCCGATTTCTCGAACTATCCGATAACATTACTTGAACCAATTTTCGTTTCCCTTGGAGGTTCGAAAAATCAGGATTCCACTGTATGTAAACAGCTACTAATTACGATAAGCAACAAGACAGATTGTTTCCAAAACTTTTGATCTTTTACGAAAGGGATCATTCTATAGATGCAAGGTCGCTAACTAAAGAAAACGTCAACCAGTAGACACCCTTTTCGGAAACCTTTAAACTTTTCTCGAGATTGCCTGAAAAGGTTTTAAAGTACAAGCGAGGATGTTTTCAGGAATAGCAAGGAATTCATGTTTGATTCTTTTTTTATCGTAAAGGAATGTTTCTCTGTTCAGCTACAATAAGGTGATCTTGAAAACATCTAGATGGTTTTCAACTAAGTAAACACAGCAGTACCTTGGAGAATTAAAACTATGCATAATCATAATCAAGATCAAAATATAATTCTACACAACAACAAAGACATACTCGTTGGAGACAGACCCTTTTTATTGTTATTAGGGAATGGTATCAAAATGGCATCCTGTCAATCCAAGATCTTCTCACAACGACTGGTCAACTAATGTCATATCAAGATTTCTTGAACAATTACCACCGTAAAAAGACTATTTTTTTCTCAATATTATCAGCTCATTAGTGCCATCCCGAAACACCTTTTAACTACAGTTAGAAATGAAGTACCAATTAAAAAAGACTGACTCAGTTACCTTAATAATACCTTTAATTTTCAGCACACGAAATTCGAACTAGTGATTTTTACAAATTTCAGGAACCGTAATCCCCGATTATGGCTCCTGAAATTATTTAACACCAAGACACACACAGCAGAACATAAACATAAAGGCCCTTAAAGTGCCTATGAAGTAAAAACTAATTGCTGGTTGTTTGAAAGGCTTTTCAAAGTAAAGAATGGCGTTTTCTTTTTGGAATATCGTTTTTCGTTTTAGAGATATTTACGTTTTTGTATTATGCAAATGAGGAAAGTGATGACGTCATAGGTGGTTCCACTAAAACAGTTCAACACTCAATCAAGAATATCTCTAGAAATATTAAAGCAGTGTTCTTTAAACTTGGCACCAGAAATGTACATCACAAGACCTTCAATGTTCCTCGAGGCGAAGCCGAGGGGAACATTGAGGGGAAAAAAACTCACTGCTTCCCGCGGGACCAGTCATTAGGTGTTTTGTTATACCTCCCAACAGGAACTCAAAAATAGAAAAAAGTGCGAAGAAATCGTTTGCTTGCTCACAAATTTGCCGTGGTTTCAAGGAGCACGACCTGATCACGTGCAAGTCGAAAGTTCAAGTTGTTATTTCCCTAGGGAGTTAGTGAGTTTTGACCCACTACACGTGACACGTTCTCCTCCAATCGGAATACGTATTTGAGTTGGGAGGTATAACAACTACTTTTTAACAAAGGAAGACCTGTGGAAAAATGGATTGACTCATGGGTTATTTGTGATTCCTCAGAATTGCATTGCGCATCCCTACTGAGCACGATTTCCGCGTCATTAGCGCTCGCTCACGAGCGCGCGCACGTACACAACATGTACAAAATGCACTGAAAATGGTGGCTTTTTCTAAACGGCTTGGCTTGCGAGAGACAAATCATCGTTTTTTCCTCGGAAACGAGTACCGGGATCTAACGATTTTTTTATTTAGTTTGAATACAGAGATCACCTTCTTTCTATACAGTGAGGACCAATTTCTATTGCAGAGTAAAAAGTTATTAAGGAAAATGAGAGCATAGCTAGCACTTGTAAAAAATATGTGGCCCCAGAAAACTGTGTGCTTGGAACATATTGAATCCCTGTGGACTAAATATGAGTGCTTTTATAATGAAATGTACATCAAATTGCTCCTTAACATTGATGCAGTACATCCGTTATTGTATTTCTCGCCTAACTTTCTCCCTATTTTTCTGCTCTCTTAAAGCGTAAGGTGAATGGTTCAAATATAAATGTCTGAAAGCAGATAATTTCAGGAATTATAGGGTTTATTGACAGTCTTCCTGCTCCTAAACGAATATGGGGATCCTTATTTTTTATTTCAAATTTTAAGTGCTGCTGATATAAGCAGCCAGCAGGTAAAGTTTGAAAGAAAATCTGTTGTGAGTATTACCTAACAGAAGGTTGTCTCGTCTCCAGGCTCCCCTCAAACAAGCCCACCCTGAATAAGGAAGTACTTTTCCGCTTCCGCCATCAATAGACTAGCTGACAGCCTATCTAGTTACCTGAAGAATATTAAACATGGCTCAAAGCAAGCAACAAAGCGGCGGTATAAATATTTCTATGTGTAAAATCAAAAAGGAAGTCGCCGGAAATCATCTAGTGACAACTGGAAGTGCATGCGTTTTAAGATGGCCTTGGGAAATCGAGTTTGCTTCTTCCAAAACACAAGGAAAGAACCGGACGTTTGTAGTCACAACCAGTGAGGTTTTCAGCCAGCGTGATTCAAACTCAGAAACAGCTTGGAGAGCTGACTTCCTACCCTTGACTAGGTGGAGTAGAAGTGAAAAGTTTAGTCTAAATGGTGTTACGGTCCACGAGGTTCCTGTGCCAAGTCAAAAACACGCTATCACGCTAACTTTCATTCCAACAGAGACATTGCACAATCAGAAGACAATGTCAAAGTGGCGCACTGATCAATTAAAAACATCTCGTTCCAAGCTCTGCCATCACAAAGACGAGACATGCAATGAAGCAGCTGATAGGAAACAGCTTCTTTGTTTCGTACTATTGGAAACAACGTTGGAAGACGACAAATTTTCACTTCGTTGTTACGTGCTTTGCAGGAATGAAAGCGGGTCATATTTCCTGCACGATCATGGCAACAAGGCGGAAATCAGAACGCTAAAAGATTTCCATTCTAGTGAAAAACCGAGGGGATCGGTAATTTTAAACGAGAGTGGGCATGTTGTGGGATTATTGGCGTTTGGTGACATAGACGAGATTCTGCCACTGTTCTTTGCACAGAACATGCAGGGTAAGCTCACGTTTCATTATAATTTAACCAACTTCGTTTTATTCTCTAGCAAGATGAACGTTCAGGAGAGCAGAGGCCTTGCATGGTACATGTTGCAATTTATCTTCCAAACAGGACCTACAGGTCCCGGGGTACAGGTGTACAATTCTTGCTAAAAACGTAGAGTAAGACGCGTTTACGTGTTTGGGATACGAAACAGATTTGTCTAAACATTATATATAGTTTTGTTGGGGCAGTTATTTCAGCTCAAAAGTTGTAAATAGTAATAATGCAGTGCCAGATTAAAAACGATGTTTATACCAGACGTTTTGGGCCTAGCCCTGCCTCAATGCTATGTTGAGCTTTGAATTGGACACGTCATTCAGTTATTTCGGCAGCTCCCGCAACATAGCAAAATTTTAATCATGAATATATTTCCTCGAAATGTCGTTGTACGCGAGATTCGCTGTGTTCAACCTAAATCCACTACAAATTGTTTCTAACTCTCCCAACTCAGTCCACTGTCATATGGCAAACTAATGTATTTCATCCAATTATATTATATTTATAACTTTTAACTTAGACTAGCTTATCTTACCTATTTTACTTTTAGTTTTATAGTTAACGTGATGTCCTATAACGACTTAAAGATGAATAAGATGTAATTCACAATACTGTTTAACAATAATCGTCAAAGCGTTTTTAATCTAGTTATCTATTAAATATAACAAGATTTACTAAGCTGAACAGTAAAAGGGCAATCTACTTATCCTACAAGGCTTATGGACTTGTGTATTATAAAATCTACAGTTTTATAATCAACAATTAGATTATTTGCTCTTGATTTCTAAGAGGCGATAGTTGTGTTTGAACTCCATATTTATTCTTCGAGCACATGTTTCTACAACCCCTATAGGGGGGTACAACAGTTCGTGCAACGTCACATCCGGGTTACAAAACAATACAAAACGACTTATCTAGAATGTTCGGCTTGTCACGCAATGTCACATCCAATCTCTAGTACAAAACGGCTAGTCTAGAAAGTTCAGCTTTCAACAAGTTGATTTGGCCTTCGGCCTCATCAACTATCACCTCTTAGAAAGCGAGAGCGAATAATCTAATTGTTTTAGTAGAATTCTAACTGAAATAAACACAAATAACGGTTTCTAATTATCTTTCTACGCATTATTGAACTTTACACTTTAACAAAATCGCACGCATTGAATTTGTTGTTGTTTACGTGTGCGCACCCGTTTTTTCAATAATTTCAAGTTTTTAAAGTCACGAAACCCCTAATGTCCTTCTTTTAGTCTTCTCAGAAATTTAATTATCCATTTACATCTAAACTTTCTTCCAAGAAAAAAAAAAAACGATAAAAACTTTGCATTTTATGGATGGTCAATAGACATTGCACTCTAATGGCTGATAGTATACGAGTGGCTAATATAAGCCAATCAGATTGCAGCATTTGCATTAGTATATTAGTAGAATTCTACTAAAGTTGTATTAGAGTGAAGTTTCATTTAAAACTTTTGCAGGTGATGACCCATCAACCCATGTTGAGAGCAACACAAACAAAGCCCCAAGTCAAGAATGTTCTGGCAGTGATGGTCATGATATGCAGAGTGATGCAAACCAGAATGCTGAGAAACAATTTCCCTTTAACAACAATGGTCGGTTGAAGTTAAAAAGAGAACATGAAGGAGCTTCTGATGAGTCTTCAAGACACAGTATAACAACATCTGATGGTTCAGAAACTGGTTTGCAGTCAGGCATTGGAGATCCAGATTCAGGCTTGCAGGGATTTGAGATTAATCGTAAGTTTTTCAATTCACTTGACTACATCTTATCACATAGCTAGCAGTAGACTAAGTATGCAAGCATCTGTCTCTGCCTGCTGGATCTTAAGAGTTAGTTAGTTGCTTGAGGAATATTGTGGTTACCTAACTCTTTTCCCTAATACCCTCTCTAAGAAACAAAATAATTGGGGTCCTTTTTGTTTTGTTAGTCATTGAACTGGAATCATAACTGGTGAACAGTTTATCTGAATTTCTTGTTGTATAATTTGCATAACTGCACAGAACTAAATCTTGGTGCCGTTGTTTATATATCAGTCATCTATCATGTCTCAGATTGAGACTTGTTTTAATTGCTGGCTTTCACTGTTATGCCATCAAATACAAAAAAAATCCTAATCATTCATCAAATTAAGTCATGAATCCGGGACATGATGGATGACTGACATATAAACAATTGCACCAAGATTTAGTTCTGTGCGGTTTTTCATTCCTGCATTATGTGGATCGGTGTTTCACCCAAATATATAAAGCTTTGTATGGATACGCCAAATTGGTGCCCCTTGGAGGGGCACCAACATGGTGGCCAATAAGTAACAGAATTAAACATCTGTTATTAAGCTTTGCTACTGAAATAAAAAGTTATTACTCTGGAGTTCCAACATGTTGAAATATTGCTTCTTCTAGTCCAAGAACTGTCCAGAAAAACTTAGTGTTAACTCATCTTTGGTCATGCAATCTGAATGCGAAAACTTGGAAATTCAAACCAATTCAGCGCTACGCATCTTGTTGGCTATAACCATCATCTAATATCCAATGCACGCTCATGGAATAATATTGTCAATTGTCTAAAGGAAAACACTGGATAACCATTTATTTTGAACCTGGTTCCAGATACATGTATTGTATGGACATGGTCCCCTGAAATTACCATAATATCAAATTAGTTTTCATAAAGTTTTTAAATAAAATTTCCCAGCTGATTGCCCAGAATTCTTTTAATGCAAGTAATCAGATCTGTGAGTTTTATACAACCATATATTTCCCTTGTTGCTGGTTTTCTGTTGTTTTCATCACCTTTTTGCTTGACAGCATATTGATATCCTCAGGAGAAACGAGCTAGGAGTTTTTAATCTTTAGTTTAATTGTATTATAGAAATTATGCTCTTTTACCTGTCAACATCTCACTTCATGAATGCATATAATCAGAATTGTATACCACGCTTAATTTCCATAAATCCAAAGATGGTAACAAAACATCATGTTACTTAGCTTCATCTTCCATCATATCATACTTCCAACTAGAACAAATGCGTGGTAACAAACATCAACCACAGGAGTTGTCATTTCGCTCAATTGTGCCACAAACAATGGAAGGCACTGGTGTTGTTGAAGAGGAATTAAGACATCCATTGCAATGTCAGACAGAAGGAACATTAACTCATCCTGTCAGTGGAGTATCAAGAAGGTCTCATAGTACCATGACACCAAGGCCACAGAGAAGCCAAAGGGAGCTTTCAGAAATACCTCTGAAATCAGGTACTAAATCCTGAAATAAATCATTATGCAGTGTAACCTTCCCATTAGCCAACACCTGTGAAATAGGGATGAGTGTAGAAAATGTGGTAAAAAAAAATGGTATGCTAGTGTGTGGTTAGTTCCAAAACTAACAGTAACTTACAAGATGTGTAGCTATCATGGAGTTCTCTTATCAGTAAAGTTTAGACTTAGCACAAATATTGAATTAAAGAAAGCTATCAATTTGTGCAGTATGCTTGAGCAAGTTGACTTTTCAAGAGTAACCTGGGTTGCACTGGTTACCATTCACTTTAGAAATGAGTTCAAAGCACTTTTAACCACTTAAAATGCAATGGACAATTTTCTCCTGAGTTGTCCTTGTTTTAAATCCAGGGCAACCCTCAGTAATGTTCTTTTACACGTACTTGCACTGCAACAAAGCTCTGAAATGCACCAATCATTATCAGAAGTGCCAAAACCATGATGGTAATTTTAAACTAAGTTCAGATATTTGCAAATTTTTAGCTTCTACATTCCACATTGTAGAGTTTTTAATTACATGCAACAAGACTTTCACACGCATTCTCAATATATAAAGAACTCATAGGAATCTGACTTTTTTAGAATTTATAGATGATGAACAAGTCATTGAAATGTCATTTGAAATTATTATCACTGATTTTTATTCTTAATTGTTTGTTGAAAGCCTCCGTTATTACCATAGCTTCATATTACAAATTTGTAATTTAGGATTTAGATGTTCTTCTTCTTATATTGTATGAATTTTGTACTACAAAATGTATTGTATTATTGTTAATTTTGGTAAATTTGAAAGTATTGATCAATAACAATTAATTTCATTATCAATTTCAAATTACTATTCAACTGTCATTTCAGATACCGGGGTTGAAGATGTAATCTTGCACAAAGTCTATCTAATGGATGCAATTAGCCGTCATTTGGATATGTCTTGCAAAGGCATTCAAAACTGGAGCCATTTGGCCAGTCTTCATGATGTGTCTGTCTACCTGCGGTTGAAATGCCAAACAGGGGAACATCATTCCAGGTCTGAGAAAATGTTTGATCTGTTATCAGCGGAAGATCCTGACCTCCTCATTGGAACTCTGAAACAACACCTCAGAGATCTGAAAATAAATAATGTGGAGCATTACATAAAAGAACTCAATTTGAGAGGTAAATAGTGCTGCGTCATTTTAAACGATGTTGTTGTTGGATGTGTTACTTGAGCACTTAATCAAGCATTTATTTAAAGCCTTGAGCCCTGTGGTAGTTTCAAACTTTTGATCTATCTTTCAATATTGTTGGGTGAAAGTGTTCAGGAACCATTTGACTATCCTGCAGGAAGATTTTGTAGAGTGTTTTAAGGCATTGAGCATAATTTAATTGATTAAGTCAAACTTGTGCTACATCCTCTATCATTTCTTGCATGTTTTCACTGGTCATGATATTAATTGGATTGGAGGCTGCACATTGGTTCTAATTACACCACCAAGGAACGATGCTTGTCACCAGAAAGCTCAATTAAGAGATAGAAGCTATTTACAATAATGATACTGATGATTTGAGCATGATAACTGCTGCTGCAGTGAGTGAGCCTGAAGCAAACAAACGAGGCAGCAGATCTAATTTACAATATAGGAGAAATCAATCGCTTTTTGTGCAAAATGCGAGGAATTTGCAATAGGAATTGTGGTAATGTGCAAATGGAAGAATAGATCAATATTTTGATATATTAAAATTCAACCCAAAACAATAGACCTCAGTACGAGGCTCCAGGGAATAACTACAGAGTTTGTGGGGTTAATCACCCAGAGCCTCATACGGAGGTCTATTTTGTTGGGCTGAATTTCAATATATCAAAATCGGTCTATTAAAATGCGCTGTTTTCCATGTGCTCTCTTTGATTGATAAAACCATTCTCCTTCCCAGAGGCCACGCTCCTTTTGGTCAGCACCAAGAAGCGCAACCTCTGTGAAGCTTCAATTTTCTGAGCATATGCCGAGTAATCGTTTCATATTCTCAGCCAATCATATTTGTCAGACTTGACTCTGAGCATGCGCAGAGTGACAGAAAGTCTGTGAATCGCGGACTTCCAGTGTTGGACCTACCTAGAGGTCACGATTCTTGGTGCTGACCAAAAGGAGCACGGCCTCTGGGGATGAGAATGTGATAAAGCAAGGATGAAAGCTATTGGGAACAACAGGAGCATCAGTCCATAATATCCATCAAAATACTCATGTGGAGTAAGTTCTATGGAAAAAGTTTGCCACAACTCTTGATATTTTCAACAGATGTTTCGGCTAATGCTTAAGCCTTCATCAGTGGTATGAAAGCAAAGTTCGTTGTCATATACTATTTAAAGTGGCGTGAAGCTTGTGCACATAACCATGTAACTCATGCTCGCGTGATGCCTTTGTAGGACTCGTGTTGAGACTCATGTGGAGTGTAATACTAACAAAAGTAATTTCGAAAATTACAGAAATGAAGAAGTTAGTAAGTCAAAGGTGCCCACCATGATAGAGAACC
Organism: Orbicella faveolata; assembly: GCF_042242905.1. Lineage (NCBI taxonomy): Eukaryota > Metazoa > Cnidaria > Anthozoa > Scleractinia > Merulinidae > Orbicella > Orbicella faveolata. Next base: position 10,881,168 of record NW_028301565.1, read on the forward strand.
AGGGATCCATATTTGCGGTCATCCATGACAACTAAAAAATCGTAGGGGTGACAAATCAATACAAAAACTTGTCCGCTGGATGAGTTGAGTTTGATTTTACCAGAAAAAAATGAACATTTCTTAAATTTTCTCATGAGTTCCCTGTATTCTGACCACTTGTCATCCATTTGGAACTTTTAGAAAACAGAAAAAGACTTGCAGCTTTCTTTTGCTATAAAATTGTCATTTTGGTCCACCATCTGGGATGATGTGGTATTCTCTCTGAATGAAATCATTGCAGGCTCAATTTTCATTTTGTCAACTGCTGATGCTCTGTACTGCATCTGCAGCTGCAAAAACACATTGCGTGATTGATCAGGATATGTCGTTTAGTAATGTTAACACTTCTGAAAAACAAGCCAAATACAAGCAGGAAGAGGGAAAGCATTCCTTTCAACCTTCATGGCAGTAGAAGAGGCCTTGGTTTTCTTTTCTACTTGGAGCTACTTGGATTTTCTGTGTCCGTCAACAGCCACAACTACAAAAAAAAAAGAAAAAAAAAACCACAACTACGGACATGAAGTGCTGGGAGACTGATCACTGAAAATAATAAAAAAGTAAGCTTTCCATTTACATGCTGTTTGGTTGCCATTCTTTCCTATTGAATGGGCAAGTAAAATTTTGCCAGGGTAAGTATGTAATCTGGCATACTTGCCTGGCAGACGGCTTGGAAAAAAGCCCAATATGGATCCCTGGAGAACCAAGTCAGTTTTCAAAATTTTATCGTTAGCTTACCATAAGTATTAAGGCTCTCAAATCCTGATGTGTAGAAGTAAACCAGTTGTAGTCAATTGTGAAAAAGGTTCAATGTTGTATTGTGCAATTGATGATGTTTATCTGTGTAAATTGCCAAAACAGCAAGCCAGGCACCTGTTTTTTAGTTTGAAGCAGAGTTTCCTCTCATTAAGTGTTATTCGCAATCTGTCGAAGTTAATATTATTAAAAAAATCACAGATTTTACTGGTACCGTTTATATTTTTCTTCTGCACAACTTTATTTAACATTTTGGAAATCACAAAGGGAAAAAAATCACAAAGGGAAAAGTACACTTCATTCCAATCCATCGCAAATATTATGGCTTGTTATTGTTATTAAAAATCTCAAAGTCATTCAGCTGTGACCTAAAACCTTCTGGAATGACTTCTATTTCTCATGAAATATTCGAATTTAGAAACCTTGCAACAATGCTATTTAATTTTTTAGAGAAGTTTCTGGAAACTCCAGGTGAACTTGTATAAAAGTGCGAGTTTCGTCTGTAAGGGAGCAGTGAAAATGTAATGGAGCTTAGTGCTGAGTGCTGTAATTTGAGAAGTTAAATAAACCAGTTTGTTACTGTTACTGACAATTCTGATTTCTGTAAGGGAACAACCCTGCTCTTCATTGACACTCCTTACATCCTCCTTCCTTAATCAGTAGCATTTTGTACCATTTAGGTAAACTAGTATTTAGTCAGTATTGAAAACAATGAAGTGCATATAGGAAAAACAAGGTGGTCAAATGAAGAAACTGGAAGTTTGCTTTAGAAACATTAGTAGTTTTTAAGAACTCACTGGAACCACAATCTGGACAGCATTTTTACAAATCATTTTGTACAATTGAATTGCTCTACAGGATTGTCAACTAAAAATGACATTGCCTTCACAAAAAATACACTGTCTAAATGCATGTACTTAAAGCTACAATTACATTATTTCAACTTGCAATTAAAAATATTTAAATTTAGCCTACTTCTCTTTGATAGATGACGAGAAGGTTGCAGACTTTTTAGAATCACCTGATCTCATCCCAGGCAGACTACTTATCATGTTAGATCTTCTACCAGAAGAAACCTGGAAAGATCTTGGAGATAAACTGGGTGTTAATCGTGAAAAACTCAAGCACATCAAGACTGATTGTGCAAATCAACAAGAAAATCCTGCAAGCCATGTAATCAACATCATTTACAGATCACAGCCGACAATGCCCGTTGCAAAGTTTGAGGAACACTTGACCAATATAGGACGGTCTGACGTGGCAAAAAAATTAGACAAAATATCAGGTATGTCAGGTGCAATTACCAGTAATCTAAAATTAAAATATGATTTGTTATAAAATAAGATAGCAAATTTGTCTGACATTTAAAAGCAAGTTTGAGTTATCAAGTGATCAGATAAACAACCAATCACATTGATATCATTGCCACCTGAATTTAATTAAGTTTCAATTTCATTATCATGCTAGTATATTTGTTATGAAGTAATATGTCAAACACGTAAAGCTGTGTTTGACCCCTTTTCCGAATACTGAGATGAGTGTCGAAAATACTCCACTATGTGTCATATTTTCATCTCTCTTCTCAGTGTTTGGACATATGTGGTCAAACACAGCGACTTTCGTAGACCCTATTCATAAATGGCTGCCAATATGAAATTATTTTGTATGCATTTAAATTAGCCTCACTAAACTCGTTTGACAGACAAAAACTTCTTTTGAATTATCTACTCAAAAACGAGGTTAGTCAGGCTAATTTTAATACTTACAAAAGAATTTATAATTGGCAGCAATTTATGAATAGGGTCTATGTTTGTTATATAATTTACATCTTAATCGAAACTAAAAGTGAGGGAAAAAACTGAGAGATAAAATTGTAAGATGCAAAGATGCTAAGCTAAAAATATTGCAATCCTGGAAATTCCCAATTTTAGCAAAAGTTTTTCAAAGGGAGAGCTTTGCCAATTCAACTTACAAAATGAATCAATTGTCCAAACATTTTCCCCCTAAAGCGCCAAAATTCGAACTGACTGAGTTCGAATGAACGGGGTCCCAGTGTAGAAAAAAATATATACTCTGAGCACTTTCCTTTGTACCCAGTAGATTCAGTCTGTATTCGGGAGACTCCTGGATAATCCAGGATAGTTGGCATAGATGTAAATAACCAAACATCACCAACCATTTTTATCAGCATAGTGACTGAATTTGTGTTTAGCTTGGTTACAGTGTAAGGGCAATAATTAAATGTTCTTTTTAAAGCGAGCCCCTTTGATTAACCACTCTCTCCCAGAGCAATTCGAACTAATTACATTAATGCGTGATGAAGTAGCATCATGCTTAAAATCATAAATTATCCCAACTGACACTTTGTTCTACTACATATGAAGATTTTCACATGTTTATTTTACTTTGCCTGGCCCAATACCCTATGTAATTGGGTTTTATATCATTTGTGTACATAAATTTTAAGGGTAAGTCTTATTTAGAAATAATGTGAGTGAGCAAGCCATGGTGATGATTGTTTTGAGAACTACTGTGTCGTTATCAAGTTCGAGATAGTAAACCAACTGAAAAAACGTGTTGCCATGAACATATTCAGCCTTACCGATCAAAATTCCAGTTGATAAGATGTTTTTGTTTGTCTGTGTGTTTTGTTTTCTGCTCTGATTTTCAAAGAGTAGAGTAATGACCACTACTTTCACGCCACTCATCCACCATTTTGTATCCATCCCAATGTGCATTGCATGGTATTTGCAATGCAGTCTGGGATAGTGGGGTGAATCAGCTGCAATGATTGGTTTTCATTTCAGGCAATCAGTTTGCTTGTTTGATTTCAATTGGCACCCCACTACAGAGAAGACGTGCTGATTTTGAATCTGATACAGAGAACAACATGTCATGTATAATCTTACTAGGCAAAATATACATGTGCCATATGTCACTGAGTACAAAGCATCTCTACTGTATACTTCCGAAAGTAGTGACCCCGCGAAAGTAACGTCAAAAAATGTGGCCCCCAATAGATCCCGAAAATAACAACCCCCAAAAGTAGCTAGCCCTCCAAAACAAGAGAGCCTACTCTGAAAACAGGGAGACCAAGGTTCAGTAGTATATCTATTTTCCCAATCAATAGTCAAGTGAAAGTTACTATACGATCAAGGCACTCTACAACAAGGGAAGGTATCGCTTATGCCACAAAGCGTTGAGAAAAGTCAATTTGTGCTTTGTCAGTTTACGTTGCGCCATTTTAACACAAAAACCGTAGGATTTTCATCAAGTAACAAGAACGTACTAACAGGAACTTTTTAAAATTTTAAAAATTGACAGCTCCTGATCTGCGGCGTCGACAAAACCTGGATCGGACCGGACCGGATCACGGATCGGATCACGGACCGGATCACGGATCGGATCACGGATCGGATCACGGATCGGATCACGGACCGGATCACGGATCGGATCAAGGAAAAAAATTCAAAATTTTGTTGAGCAAATTGCAGTAGAGTGACTACTGTGAGCAGAAAGTTTTATTTAATTCAGGTGTGATATTCCTTTATTCTTTTATAATATCAAGCCAACTGGGAGCTGGTCACAGATGAATTTTTTTCAGGCTGTTGGGTTTTGATTGCGATGATCAATCATGTCTTCATATCTTTCTCCGCAGTTCAGATAAATGATATTTCGTGTATTCACTTGCATCAAACTGTCATAAAACGAGTCAGCATGGTAATAATAGGACGAACGTATGAATAGAAACACAAAAACCAAAAACACTAAAAAATTAAACACCTGATGATTTCAAACAATTTCCGTTTTTGAGACAAGTCTATACTTTTACAAGATGTGAGTTTGGAATACGATATTTCGCACTGGAATAAAACGAAACAAACCATTTGTATTTCAAGGAAATATAGCTGTTTTACAAAAAATTCTAGGAATGACATCGATAGTGTGAACGATAACGCAACCCGAGAATAAACAACATTTTAGGAGTTACGTCACGAGTTTTAGAGTTATTTTTAGGGTCGTAAAGAGTTGCCTTTAGATAGAATAAAACCTTAAAATGATCGTGTTCTAGGATAGAAAACACTTAAGAGGCAAGAACAAATCAAAACGGAATGAGGATCGTCAAGGATGGCAAAGATTAACGGGGATTGCAAATGACGAACTTGAAAAACTAGGCTAGTTTTTTCAAGATGTGCAAATCGTGACGTAGCTCCTTCAAAACAAGTCATGTCCTTAAGCTTTCGTACGTAAGTTTTCTCATTTAACTGTAACGCCAACTGTAACGCTCACATCTGACACGAAAATGTAGCTGAGAATTAGCCACTGATAACAATTTCAAAAACGAGAATGGGAGGTTCACGCAAGCTTCGAGCCAACTAACGTTCAAATATAACTACATCTGCCTGTTCATTACAATTTAAATTCGTCGTAAATTAGGCGCTTATGTGGCTTTTTAAATGACCTCTTGTCATTCTCTGTAATTAACATGTCATTGCGTCAAATTCGGGATTCTTATTTTCATTTAACATATTTTAGTTTTCCACTTTTATTTTTTATTTATCATTATCTTATAAACGGTTTGATTTTAGTTTTTGATTTTTTTTTCTTTAAAACTTTTTTTTTTTCTGTGATCCGATCCGTGATCCGGTCCGTGATCCGATCCGTGATCCGATCCAGGTTTTGTCGACGCCGCCTGATCTGTATCATTTCAACAGGTGCATATTTAAGATGATTTCCAGTCTGTACTGCGCAGTCTCGGCACTCTAATGTTTGCGAGTCTCACTCGACGGAATGCGAATCAATGTTATTCGTTACCAGCCACTTACCTTATCTTTGAGGAATTTTAAATTATTTAACCAACAGTTTCTTTGATTTTTACAGCTATGAAATGGTTTCGTCTAGCGATCATATCAGAAAGAGCGTTTGGTAAGACAACAACGAACTGCGAACTGCGAACGACAGTGTACAGAAAACCGACGCATACCGACAGATTACTTGACGAATCATCCTACAACGCAACTTCACACAAAGTCACGACTATTAAGGTGGCTGAAAACGGTTTCCAGCACTTAGATTTTGATGGATCGTTATAACCACCCTTTATCAGTTGATGCTACAATCATGGTGTCAAAAAACTGCCCAATCATCGCTGAACACGTTGTTATCATTTTCGTGACGCAATGAGTTACCATAGCAACAGCATTACCTTCTAAAAACACCCTTAATTACAGCTTTAGGGGCTTATAACTCAAAAGCTGCACGGTGAAATTTTTTTATATGATCAAATTTTAATAAGCATGATAAGACGCAACTTTTGGCGAAGTTTGAAAAAATTCTGTACATAGGGTTCAGAGCTATCTTAAACTTTCAAACATTTTTGGTAGCTCTTAACCCTCTGTAGAGATTTTGTTAAAACTTTGCCAAAAGTTGCATTTTATCATGCTTATTGAAATTTGATAATATAAAAAAATTTCACCGTGCCATTGGTGAATTATAAGCCCTTAAAGCTGTAATTAAAGGTGTTTTTAGCAGGTCATACCGTTACTATGGTAACCTATTACATCACAAAAATGATAAAATCGTGTTCACCAATGATTGGGCAATTTTTTTGATACCATGATTGTAGCCTCAAGTGATAAAGAGTGGTTATAAGGACCCATCGAAATCTAAAAGCTGGAAACTGTTTTGAGCCACCTTAAGACTGACGAGACGAGCGCAACTAGTTTGTGACACACCGGACAGCTTACGTGACGAAAACAGATACCTTGAACGTGTTTTTCACAAAAACAACCCGGCAACGCTGACTTATTTAGACGAAACATTTACCCACCTACTGAAGCTGACGCAACGAACAGGAACCCAACACCTGTTACTACAGTGACTATAGCTTACATTAAGGGCACTTCCGAGACCATCTCACGGATCCTACAGCCCTACAACATCCGTGTAGCCCATAAACCTACAACTACGGTTCTACACTTGCTGACCAACGTTAAAGATAGGGACGAACCCAACAATAGACAGGGAGCAGTTTACAAGATCAAATGCTCCGACTGCCAGGCTTCCTACATTGTTGAGACTGGCAGACTGAACGCAAACGAGCCACGAGAAATGGTGATGCCAACAATCACTTTGCTGTACATCATCAACTGACAAACCACAGCATTGATTGGGACTCTGCTCAGTGCTTAACCGACTGTACAAACTATTTTCAACGACTGACTCTGGAAAGCTGGTACACTAACCTAGAACAAACGCCTCTTAACAGATGTAAACAACTACCGGCGCCTTACAAACGACTTATCCACGACGGAAACGAAACCGACAAACGGACTTCTAACAGACCGACTTAATTTGAATAACAAAAGACGGACCAAAAAACCGGCCAATTTGACTAACAATAGACGGATCGAAATCGATCAATGATTGATGACAAACTTTACACGAGTCTTTCAGCCAATACCAACATGGTTAAACTGACCAGTCAAGTCAACGGACCAGACTTATAACATCGACTGACAAACACTGTTCACTTGACTCTGAAGATGACTTCCGCGCTGGTTGTCGAAACGTCAGTCACCGGGTATTCCGGGTATTCCGGGTATTTCGAGTATCTCGGTTTCCGGGATGCCATGTTTTCCAAACTACCAGTTGCTGACTTTATTATGTAACGGGCTAATGGCTCTGTCAATTCCACTGTTTGGAAAAATACATTAAGAAGGATAGGTCACAATGCTCGCTTAAGAGATATCATGGGCCAATCTTGCCCCATTTATGCCTAACCATGCGCGTTGTTTGATCAGTTCACGTCACATTTTGCGGTAGCTGGAAGCAAAGGTTAAGCCAAAACAATTGATAGGTAGAAAGTATCGGGCACTTGGAACATTGTAATACATAATTTATGGAAAAGTCACACACAATTCTAAACGACATTGACTCAAAACGTTCCTGGAATCGTTGTTTCGAAGTCATAATTCGCATCTTCGAGTAACGGTTTTGTGCACTCTTTTAGCTAAATCTTTTCTTTCTGAACAGTTTTTTTCCCAATTTCTAACTTGAAGCGGATAGTTTGCACACCAAAATTATGCAATAAAAAATACAGGTCACCGTGCTCGCTGTCGAGTTTAGCTTGAGTTTAGCGCTCTTATGTGAGCGCTAACGACGCGAAAATCGAGCGCAGTAGCTAAGAGAAAGTAGATTTCTCAAAACTAAAGGTCAATTTTAATTCGTGCTATGTTTCCGGCCCCATCGGGTCGCAGCGTGATAAAGACAACTTCATAATACACCAGTGCTAATTGTTTCGTGTAAATAACTTTTTTCTCTAGCATATCTCGAAAGATAATACTGCTAGTAACAGCTACACGTTAGTGTAGATTTTACAGTACGAAAACGATTTAACCGTTGCGATACGAAAACATGCATCTGATAAAGACTGAACTTATAGGTCTGTCTTTCTTTATTTTGTCGGGAGGTTCTGAAAATTCTTCAGTTTATGATTAAACTCTGCGGCGGGTCTTGTGTCCTCTGTGAATATACTTACTAAGACACTATTTGAAGTAGATATAAGACAAAATAAATGTCAAAATTTTACTTATCATTCTGTAAGCTCGCCAAACAAGCAGAAACAACAAGAAACTATCGAAAACAGATCTGGGTTGTGATTAAGCATTGCTGGTTTTGAGAAACTCTCAAATTAACTCGATACAAGAAAAGAGAGTTTGACATAAAATAATATCGTCTTTAATATAAATATTAATTTAAATTTACTTAGCATGCGGCCAACGCCAACTTATATCTGCATGACAGTGACCAACTCGAAAGCTCATTGGCTACTTTGGTCGCTGTACACAATTAAATATTGTTTAACGAGGAATAAAACACAAATAGCGGTGATAAACATATTAAACTTACGCATTTTAATAACTTGACGTTTCGTATGCTACGCAACATACATTTTCAAAAGTGGAATAAAGACCGTTACAATTTTTGAAAACTATATATGAAATGTAAATAAGGGGTCTGGAAACGAGATTAAGAAACATCTGTTTCTTAACAGTAAAACAATAAAAGCCTAAGCTTATTAATAAAGTATCAGCTTCTCACTGCTGACGTTTACATTAAGAGCCGGCTTAAGTTCTTGGATGAGCAAAGTTTCTTTAATTTTACAATGATAATCTGTTTTACCAGAAGCTAGAATATCAAAATGATCCCACTTGATGTTGTGACCTGTGGCTTTTATATGGTCGGCAATGGCTGATGTGGGGTCATTCTTAGTGAGAGCCTTGAAATGTTCCGTTTTCCTATCATGAAGCCGTCGTTTTGTTTTGCCTATGTAAAAGTCACTGCAGTCCCAGCAAACAGCTTTATAAATGACCTTAGATTTCTGTGAACGATTTAGACGGTCCTTGTATTGAAAGGAAGATTTGATTCGGCGAGTGCTTTGAAAAATTATCTTAAGATTGACAAATGAACAGAAATTGTATACACATGATTTCAGACGCTTAGAGACTTGGTCACTTTGTACACCTAAGTAAGGTAATAAGATGATAATATCTTTCTTCGGAACTGTAGGGACGGGGCTACTTGGCTTGTTTCTGTTTCTGTTTAGGACGTCGTTAATGTTGTAAGTGATAACACCTAGTGGGTAGCCATTTTGAAGCAGGAGTTTGCGAAGGTCATCAAGGGCAGATTTAAGCAGGAAAGCGGAGGAGCAAATTCGGTAACAGCGATAAGTAAGTGTACGAATGAGATTTATTTTGTACTTGCGTGGAGTGAAGGAATCCCATTTAGTATAAAGGTCACTAAACGTCTTTTTCCGGTAGATGGATGTGGCAAAAGTGTTGTTTGGGCAGCATTTGATGAGGATGTCTAAAAAAGGAATTTCATTGTCTTGTTCAAAATCAATAGTAAATTTGATACTCTCGTGACGACTGTTTAAGTATCGCAGGAACTCATTAGCAGTGTCTTTGCTGTCAAACATGGTGAAAGTGTCATCAACGTACCTATACCAGAGTGACGGACGAATTTGACCTTTCGTGACCCATCTTTCTTCAAAGTGACACATGAAAATGTTCGCCAAAACTGGGCCTAACGGTGAACCCATGGCTACTCCATCTATTTGGTCGTAGTATTGGTCATCGAAGAGAAAATGGCTTTTCTTAGTGGCAAATTCTAATAATTTATGCAGAGCATCACGAGGTAATGTCGGAGGATCGGGTAGAGAATACAGTTTTTCAAGACAAATCTGTATTGTTTCATCAAGTGGCACATTTGTAAATAGTGAGCAGACATCAAAGGAGCACATTATTCCATTGTCATGTTTGTGTTTTTTTGCCCAGTCTGTAAAGCTAAAAGAGTCCTTAACAGTGTGTTGGTTTGTCGAAATCGGCTGAAGTATACCAACAAGGTAAGAAGCAAGGTTGTAGTTGTAGGTGTTAACAGATGAAACTATAGGGCGGAACGGGCAACCGGTTTTATGAACCTTTGGAAGACCGTACAGCACACCAGGAGACGATCCACTGGGTAAAATCTTGTGGAATGTTGCTTCATCAATAATTTTATCATTTCTAAGCTTGCGAAGATATGTGGACAGACTTTCTTCTCTAGATTTAGTTGGATTGTGCGTTAATGGTTTGAATTTGGTGCCATCAGAAATTAACTGTGTCATTTTGTTGAGATAAACAGATCTGCTAACAATGACAACGCCATTTCCTTTGTCCGTTGATAAATATGATGTCAAATGCTCTTTTGAGTTACTCTATCGTGATCTTGTTAAACTGGAACTTCCATTGAGCAACGATAACCAAGATCGACTCAGAAGTGAGTTGTACTAATATGCGAGCCAGCGAGCCATGCGAGTCATGCGAGTCATGCGAGCCAGGGTGCGAGTCATGCGAGCCATGCGAGCCAGGGTGCGAGTCATGCGAGTCATGAAAAATGAAAAATGAAAAATAAAAAGAATGAATAAAATGAAAAAAATTAGCATGTATATGAGATATATCATACCGTACTACTTATTCGTGAGTCCATCCGCCATTTGGAATGTTTTCCAACCCAGTTTCTCTCGGACAGAAGTGTATATTAAACCCCATTCCTTTACCGCGTTCTTCCTTGTCACATTACAGAGAACCGAAGAGGTGCATTTCTTCAATCCTGTCGGAATCAATTATTAGGAGAGGTAGAAAGTGTTTTTTGTGACATTTACCCCTAAAATCATTCAAGTGAGGTAATTGAGATTCAGATACAAAGCATTTTTTTAACGTATTAGTTGCATTTCCTGAACATTTTCAGCACAGTCTTAGACAAGGTTAACATTGCGAAATGTAAAAGTATTTTTTTGTCAACTGTAAATGTTACTTTTTGAGGTTTGTTAGAAAATGGAAATTGAAATGGAACTTCAGCAGAGGATAGAAGAAGAAGGTTTTGAAATTGCTTTTAATCCTCCCGGTGATGGAAGCTGTTTCTATCGGGCTGCAGCGTTTCAACTGGGATTTAAGTCAGAGATCTTGCACAACCTCATTTTTGATTATCTGGAAAGCCATCAGTTTGACGTAAGTTATTTTACCATTGTGTAAGTGATTGCGTGACAGACAACAGATGATGACATTAATGACATCTGGTCAAGAGAATTAAAAACAAACGGAGTGAAATGAAATATTTTTCTGGTAATTAGTTTTTACATCATTGTTTTCTTGTTAACCTCCATTCCTTAATTGAGCCCTAGTCCCAGTCTTTCTTCTCATTATACACTGGAGCTCATTTTTTTCCTCTATGATTATCTATATTTATTATTTTAAGCCTAAGTTTCCTTGCCTCCTGGTTCAGAGGTTCAATTCATAGGTGCTGCGTGTACATTGTCACGATGTTCGTGACAAAGCATCTGAAAAGCAACGTTTTAGGTATCACACTTTTCTTACTGTGCACGCTGAAAGGCTATAAGGCAGACATTTTTTAGGAGAAATGAATAGTTTATAGTTTAGACAACGACCTGAAAAGTCTCTTGCACGAAGTTTTGTGACATTTTGTTTTGCTTTTTTTCTTCTAATAGAACCAGGGAAATGACCGCTTGGCTTTCTTGTGTGAAGTCGATACGGGTGGTAAAAAGGTGCCTGCTGTATGGTCAGAAGCATTGAAGATCCTGCAAAAGAATTATGCTAATTCTTTAGTAATTAGCGCCTTTGCAGACGTGATGCACTACAAAATTATGATTATTACAGTGCACGGGGTAAATTGTTGTCATCTAATGTTTCACAATGTTTGTTTCCGTTGTTTTCAGACGAAATTTTAATTTTTTTAACTAAGGAGTAATAAGTTGTTTTGTTTACACTTTATCTTACAGGATGACAATTTCGTTAAAGTTGTGGAGCCTCAGCTGGGTCCCTCAGTCGGCACTCTTTACTTCGGACACAGTGGTAATCACTACGTCGCATTGAAGTCCAAGCAAAGGGTACAGTTGGTTACTTTCATGTACTATACATAATGTAAACAGATGTGCCTGGGTTCATTTCGGAACTTGGGTACATGTTCAGATTTGACCTGTAATATACAATTTCTGACAGACAATTAACCAATCAATTAGGCTAACATTGAAATTTCTTTCAGCACACCGTTTTCACTCATAAAGATCTGTTGAAATTTCAGACAGAGTTTTTGATGTGATAGTTGGTCACTGGGTTATGTTCAGGACTTTTTTTATCGTAAACATTCGGTTTTGCTGAGTTACTCAATCTTTTCACGTTTGTTTCAGGCGTCAAGCTATGCAACGGCGGTGAAATCTTCCTGGGGAAATTCTGAGCAACGTACTTGTAGTTTTTCCCCTAAAATCAAACGGGAAAAAAGTGCTCAAGAAACTAAAAAGTCGTCCAGTAAAACTTTCAAAGCCCAAAGGACAACGACAACAAAGGTACAATTTTAAGGGTAACTGCTAATTCTAACCACGTAATCTTCTTGGTTCTGCCTTTCTTTTGGAGGGGGAGGGTGGTGGGTTGGGGCTTATTCTCGGAGGAAGTGGGAAGAGGTGAGAGATCAAATGAACGGCATTAGCGGTATATACACTGAAAAACTCATTCTGTTGTGTCTAATTTCAGAAAAAAACTGCAGTTCAATGATTTGTTGTTACTCGTGATATGCGACTTAATATTTTTGTATGAACACTCCTCATCCAAAGGTTACTTCGTATAAACAACAAAAATCAAATTATACCTGTGCTATAATATGACATACCACTCGAGATCACTCTATGACCAGAAGATACAGAACTGCAACGCTTTACCTATACAGGCCTTGCCTTTTTTGGATTTAGAAATGCAAGCTGGAAATTACCACGACAGTTACGGATACCAGTGATCAGAGTGTGGTTGAAATAAGCTCCGACGATGGCATGGAGGTCGAATCACCCCTTAAGCAACCCACAAGGAAGAGACAGCGTATTTCATCTGTAAGTGATTGTATACTGACTGAACGCAGAACAAAATTACTGTCCCAATGTTCCTCCTCCATGATTCCTTTCGCGACGCAGTACCTCTTATCGGCTTTTAAAGTAAGACCCAAGTGATCAATAATTTACGTTGTGCCCTCTCACTCAGATGCTCTTAGCAGACTCCAGCGCGCCGAAGGCGCGCTAGTGGAGGCTCGTTACTTTAGAAAATTCGGTAACCCATCGATATAAAAAATTTTGGTTGTGACGTGACTGTCCGTACGTCCGTTCGTCCGTTCGTACGCCCAACCCCATACCTTGAAGAATAAGAGAGTAGCACCATTACCATAGACACCTCTTTGATATTGGACGTCCATGTTATGAGTAATTGACAGCTGACCAGTAGTTTCTTATCCAAGGAAAAAATCCTCTTTTTCCCTTACGTTTAAATATGTCCATAAGTAGCTCCGCAAGTAATTGTAACTTGAAGCCGAGAAGATTCCGACTTTTTTAAACACACAAAAATACAGAGTGATATGTTCTGTTAGGCTCCATTACCAGCCACTGTTCGAGAGAGTAGCAGAAGTCGAGCTAAACGTTGTTTTTGATTATAACAGGATGACAGCATTGAAGAATTAATAGCCAGCGTAAGTGGACTTAGTTCCAATGACAACACGCCTCAAAAGCCACGTCTACCACCAGTTAAAAGACCTAAAGAGCAAGCCCACGGGTCACCCGCAAAGCAAAAGCTATTTGACGAAGAGTACGTTATCATTCTTTTCTTGATGTAATAGAGAGTTTGCTGCATGCTCTGTTCTTATGGTTTAGGGTAACGGTGTTCTGTTTTGATAAAAAGATGCACAGATTGACATCGTCTCGCACCAAAGAAAAACACTAGCTTTAGGTTCTTCATTAGTTATTGTAACGACTCAAGGACTTGAGGGTACTATTTAACTAAGCTGATTTTTTTTTGCTGACGAACAAACAATACAAAAAACGAATTAGTTCAAGACGTCAGGTGACTGAAACCAGAGAAATGCCCTCGAGACCATTACAAAAGTGCGCATGAAAATAAACGTTGTGATTTTGTTCTTGGGGAGGGGTAGAGTAAATAGCTGCATATGTGTTAGTGGGGGTAATTATGATAAAATATGAAAATAGTCGTGGTAGTTTATCAAAAATCCATGCTTCTTATAGAATTTTCATCCTGAAGTGTTAATGACCTTTTGTATTTATTGGTAGAAATAGCGACGAGAATATGGACATCAGCGTTTTAAGAAAGGGACGTAGACTGTATGCCAACCAAGACGAAATTGACAAACTCAAACCAGTTCAGGTGAAGAAGGTTCCTCCGGCTCCTCAAGGTTCTGCAAAGTATGAAGTGGAATACAATGACGCGGAGCCTTTGTCGGTGGTTGTAGACAACTGGAAGTGGGGTAGAGCACAACCATGCAAAAGAGCGGGGTTTTGTAAGGGCGGGCGAAGGACGCTTCAATTGTGTCTCGGTTCCTTAGAATGCGCAAACAAGAAGTGCGCATATTTAAAAATTCAAAAGTCTCCAAACAAAGTCGATTTTAATCGATCTAAGCGTTGCGTGCACTGTCACTGTGGAGCCATTAAAAAGCATTGCTCAGCAAGAAAATATATTGAAAACGACCGGTGCCACAAAAAAATGACAGTAATCTATTTACAGGAACACAATTGCTCTCCAAAGCAGGAAGAAGATAAGCCGTCTAAGGAGGAACTGGAAAACATTCTCCGAATAAAACCTACAAAATCAGCAGGTCAACTACAGTTGGACGTTGTACGTGAGGCCTTACTTAGTGGTAAAGAAGGAGACGAGGTGAATGAGATAGCTTTAAAATACAGCAACAAAAAACATCTTCAGTATATACAGAGTACCATCAACAAAAAAAAAGAGACCTGGAGGATCGGAAATAGAAGCTGTTCGATTGCTTAAGGACGATTTTACTGCTAGAAATTTAGATGAAAATTTAATTGTGTGTGTTGGCGACGATTATGTCATTCTTTCGTCTGAGCAGAAGGTGCGATTAGGTGCAGTCATTAGTCTTGGCATTGTTGACGAACCAGTAAGCCTCGATGGCTGCGAAAGCCGCGCAAAAAATTACACAGAAATTGAGATGACCACATACGATCCCATCTTGAGACGCAATGTCAAATTAGTCAGCATGTTTGCAACCAAACCCGGTGAAAATTCAGATAACGTGAAAAAAATGGTGCAGTCTTTTGATGCGGCCGTTAACAAAGTTCTCCCAACAGTGGCTGGCGAATATGACAGAAATGCTGAAGAGGTCTTAGGACGGGGATTGGATCCCAAATCATACGTCGGTGATGAAGGTGGTGCTCTGTGGCGAGGTCTTTGCACGGCAAAGGGGGAAGACGTCAAAAACAAGACCATATCAGACTTCTTCCATTTCAAACAAGACATCAACCGTAATTCCGTTTATTTTAGCGACCAAAAAAGTAAAGATCAGTTCAAATCAATAATGATGGATGCGTACAATTCCCCTACCTCTTTGCAGGCAGTAGATGCGGAAAAAAGACTTGAAAAACTGATCGAAAAAAAAGCAACAAACGTCAAAAAAATGAAGTCTTTTAAGGCATGGTAGTGGCGAAGAAAAGCACGCTGGCAGAAATGGTGCCGCACGCAGTCGTCCAGCGAAGCATCCTCTGCGGAGGTGGCAAATGCCAAGTCTTTGCATGCCTCCGGATATAGGAAAAGTCTGCTGGACGTGGTAACCGCGGAATGCGCAAGCGCTGTTTTGGAGGCTGCAGAAAAAAAGAGACAATCCCTTGGCCTAAAAACAGTAGGTCGTGGCCCTTCCGCGGCAGACCGCTCTGAGAAACAATCCGTTAGTATGGCTAGAGCAAGGGAAGCGTCGGCCGACGCAATTCAACAAATCGTGGAGAAGGCAGAGGATATGATCGATGGTGACTTTGAATTAGAAGCTGACGAAATCGCAAATGCACAGCATCAGTTTAAAATTAACACGAAAGACACTCACAGGGCTGACAGAAAAAATCAAACAAAACAGAAGAATAAACAAGTTAACAAAAGAAACGATGGACACGTGACCAAAAAACAAAAGAAATTATTCCACGACAAGGTTGAAGGAGTTCATATGGATCTACTTCATTGTCATTCCTCCATGATCAGCTTCACTTTTAAAGTGCTTGATACAATGGGGTATCTAGAAGAGATTTGCCTCAAAAAGGAATCTTCCATCTGTTCATCTGCTTGGTGCAGAAAGGAATGTCACCACCTGATGTGGATTTTCCACAATCTGTTCAAATTTGATAAAGAGCAGCCCATTATGTACCAGCTAAAATTCACTGAGCAACAGTGGAAAAAAATAATTGAGGCATTCCCAGAAAACGTCCCACTATCTAAAGTGACTTGTCCCCCAGAGGATGAACAAAAATATACAATAAACAAAAGAACATCTAAAAAGGACGCTAAATGCGCCACCTGTAAGAAAGAATTATCAGAGGGTAATATCCAAGCCACAACAGAAGGCCCTTACAGGACAATACAGAAGTCCTGGATTAAAAGAACATTCTTCTTTTGCCCTCGTTTTCAGTGCATGGGAAAATTGCCCAGGAATTCTTTTATTTGGCCATACAAAACTGGAATGACACTGTTAATCGAAACACCTTTGACTGAACAGCAAAAGAAAGAAATAGACTTGAAAACTTAACATAATTTGAAAACGATCTCACCCGCCTCCTCTCTCAAAAACGTCATCAAGGACGGCGGGCTCATCGTTTTTCAGTTTATATTTTCAAAAATTTTTCTTCGGTAAAATGAAGCCTGTTGCATTTGCGAAGTGATCTTTTTTATGCCCATCTAGTTTTAAAACGAGATATTTCAACACTCTGCAAAACAAAACACTCACCTTGCTAGTACGTAACCAACTAACTAAATAAAATAAACCTGAAAAATAGTCAAGAGAGTAGGCCAATTCGAGTTGTATATACAATGGATTCCCGATTCTCGAACCTCCCAGAGAAACGAAAAATGGTTCGAGATATATAGGGATGAGTGTAAATTTCTCCTAACTTTTTTTTGACTCTCTTTTGCTAATGGGACCAAAAGATTGCTTCGAATAATAGAAAGTTGAAAAATCGGGGGCTCCAAAACATAGGGATTCTACTGTACTTTTTAAAATTGAAGGGAAATTGTGAACAAGCTGTGAGTAGCAGCAACAAGAACAAGAACACAAAGAACAACAAAGAACGTCTCTGTCTCCACCGCGTTCTAAAGGCTACAAAGAATGCGTGACTTTGATAGTGTTATCTAATCTATACAGTATTGATGTCAGTATCTGAACCTTGACTATGCCAATGGATAAATCGTTTTACTTAGGTTTCTTCGCAATTTGCACTCCTTTAAAAAAATGATATTCAAAATCTTAAAAAACTAAATAAATAAATAAATAAATAAATAAATAAATAAATAAATAAATAAATGAATAAATAAAACGAAATAAATACGGTCACGCACTTAAATATATTCACTTTTTAGACTCATCTATGAAATTAAAACGGTCGCTACATGTAACTAATGTAACTCGAATCATGTATATATTATAATACAGCGTTATTTTTTTAAACAGCTTTATTCATATATACCTTATAAGATGTTTTGGTGTGTAGTATCGCGGTATATTTTTACAAGTTGTGTCGTATCTTGACGAGCCTGTAGGGCAGTCAAAATACAAACAACGAGTGAAAATATAAAGCGATACTACACAGGTCTACACACCAAACATCTAGTAAAGAGATTTAAATATATTTATCAGTGAAAGAGGGAGAGTGTGACAGTATTGTGTGCGCACGCCGACCTGTACGGCAAACAGGTTTTCTACTGTACAAATAACTGTACAATATCGCTGTATATTTGTACTGTTATTTGGACGGTAGTCGCTGCAGTTGGATAATAATATTCGTTATTTAATATTTTTTTTCACGTTAAAACCGTGACTCGCATGACTCGCACCCTGGCTCGCATGACTCGCATGGCTCGCACCCTGGCTCGCATGACTCGCTTGGCTCGCTGGCTCGCACATTAGGCAGACCCCTCAGAAGTCAGCTGAGGAATATTTCCTATAACTACATTTATTCCTATGACTTTTCTAAACAGAAAAACATTCTTAGTAAGGACGAGTGGAAAGCCCTATTTGATTTACGCAATGATCACAGCATCATCATCACCAAACCGGACAAAGGAAATGGCGTTGTCATTGTTAGCAGATCTGTTTATCTCAACAAAATGAAACAGTTAATTTCTGATGGCACCAAATTCAAACCATTAACGCACAATCCAACTAAATCTAGAGAAGAAAGTCTGTCCACATATCTTCGCAAGCTTAGAAATGATAAAATTATTGATGAAGCAACATTCCACAAGATTTTACCCAGTGGATCGTCTCCTGGTGTGCTGTACGGTCTTCCAAAGGTTCATAAAACCGGTTGCCCGTTCCGCCCTATAGTTTCATCTGTTAACACCTACAACTACAACCTTGCTTCTTACCTTGTTGGTATACTTCAGCCGATTTCGACAAACCAACACACTGTTAAGGACTCTTTTAGCTTTACAGACTGGGCAAAAAAACACAAACATGACAATGGAATAATGTGCTCCTTTGATGTCTGCTCACTATTTACAAATGTGCCACTTGATGAAACAATACAGATTTGTCTTGAAAAACTGTATTCTCTACCCGATCCTCCGACATTACCTCGTGATGCTCTGCATAAATTATTAGAATTTGCCACTAAGAAAAGCCATTTTCTCTTCGATGACCAATACTACGACCAAATAGATGGAGTAGCCATGGGTTCACCGTTAGGCCCAGTTTTGGCGAACATTTTCATGTGTCACTTTGAAGAAAGATGGGTCACGAAAGGTCAAATTCGTCCGTCACTCTGGTATAGGTACGTTGATGACACTTTCACCATGTTTGACAGCAAAGACACTGCTAATGAGTTCCTGCGATACTTAAACAGTCGTCACGAGAGTATCAAATTTACTATTGATTTTGAACAAGACAATGAAATTCCTTTTTTAGACATCCTCATCAAATGCTGCCCAAACAACACTTTTGCCACATCCATCTACCGGAAAAAGACGTTTAGTGGCCTTTATACTAAATGGGATTCCTTCACTCCACGCAAGTACAAAATAAATCTCATTCGTACACTTACTTATCGCTGTTACCGAATTTGCTCCTCCGCTTTCCTGCTTAAATCTGCCCTTGATGACCTTCGCAAACTCCTGCTTCAAAATGGCTACCCACTAGGTGTTATCACTTACAACATTAACGACGTCCTAAACAGAAACAGAAACAAGCCAAGCAGCCCCGTCCCTACAGTTCCGAAGAAAGATATTATCATCTTATTACCTTACTTAGGTGTACAAAGTGACCAAGTCTCTAAGCGTCTGAAATCATGTGTATACGATTTCTGTTCATTTGTCAATCTTAAGATAATTTTTCAAAGCACTCGCCGAATCAAATCTTCCTTTCAATACAAGGACCGTCTAAATCGTTCACAGAAATCTAAGGTCATTTATAAAGCTGTTTGCTGGGACTGCAGTGACTTTTACATAGGCAAAACAAAACGACGGCTTCATGATAGGAAAACGGAACATTTCAAGGCTCTCACTAAGAATGACCCCACATCAGCCATTGCCGACCATATAAAAGCCACAGGTCACAACATCAAGTGGGATCATTTTGATATTCTAGCTTCTGGTAAAACAGATTATCATTGTAAAATTAAAGAAACTTTGCTCATCCAAGAACTTAAGCCGGCTCTTAATGTAAACGTCAGCAGTGAGAAGCTGATACTTTATTAATAAGCTTAGGCTTTTATTGTTTTACTGTTAAGAAACAGATGTTTCTTAATCTCGTTTCCAGACCCCTTATTTACATTTCATATATAGTTTTCAAAAATTGTAACGGTCTTTATTCCACTTTTGAAAATGTATGTTGCGTAGCATACGAAACGTCAAGTTATTAAAATGCGTAAGTTTAATATGTTTATCACCGCTATTTGTGTTTTATTCCTCGTTAAACTACGATGGCCCAAGAACAAAAGCCTTTAAATATTGTTTCTTCTAATTGATTTCTATCTGTATTTATTTTTCCTATATCATTTTAAACCATCGTATGTTAAGTTGTTTTTCTGTAAATAGTGTGCAATAATAAAAAACTGAAACTGAAGCTGAAACATGATGCTCTGCAGTCGATTTTTAGTACTGTGCTTTAACCATATACGCGTACTTGATTCTCACGAACAGGAAAGGGGACGATTTATGACCTGTACAAAGACTTGGATTTGATGCGAGATGTCACAAGCATGCTCAATGGAGCAGATAATTCCCAGATAAAAAACTACAAAGATCTAGCGGATATTTGTGGTATTACCATTGACGAGTACGAGAGCCTTCAACCGCCATCTGCTGAGAGCCCTACTAAAGAAGTTCTAGACGACATCGTAAGGCGTAAACCAACATTTACCGTGGAGGAACTGATCACAAATTTTTGCGACATGAAACGCGTGGATGTTATAGAGGCTATTAGCCCCTATTTTGTAGGTAAGAGAAGATGAAAGTAAAATAATATCCTTTGAACGGGCTCTTAATTGGGGGAAGGACAGAGAACGCCAGCAGGTGCGAGGAGACTTGAGGGTCCTGGAGGAAGGAGAGAGGAGGGAGGACAGTGTAAATAAGTAGCTTACTTTTTGAAAACTAAGAACAACTCAAGACATTTTTCTGTTATAAGAACATTTTATTCAACACTTGTTGGTTCATAAACTTCGTTATGGGAACCATTTGTAGGCATAGAGCCTTTGCTTTGTGTAAAACTGGGAAGTGTGCATGACCGTTTTATTTTCATCCACGTACAAGAGTTTAGTCATCATCGCAGTTATAGACACAACTTTTAAAGCAGTTGTAAAATTAAAGCCTGAATAATAATAATAATAATAATAATTATAACAAGAACTTTATTGAAATCTCCTTAGAAAACCTATTTACAAATCTTCACACATTCCACTATAATAATAAAAATAATAATAATAATAGTAATAATAATAATAATTTTATTTCTGAGGAAATTTTAGTAAAGTTCTAAATATAATATAATATAATAAATATAATAATAATAATTTGATTTCTGAGGAAATTTTAATAAAGTTCTTGTTGTCATAAAAATTTTTAAATATAATAATAATTTTATTTACAAATCATCGAATAGTTACAAAACAATAAAATACAGAAAAAATTATTAACTTACGAGCTATAATAAGAAGACTGTATTAATCCCTTGTTATAAATGACATAAGATGAAAAACAAAATAATGGCTCAGCTTCCAGAAAATGTGACAAAAAAGTTAACCTAATAAAAAAACTTGCTTTATAAGTAGTCTAAACATCGTATTATGTCAAGTACAAAAATTACAAACACTTCTTGGCTCAGTATTCCTGGCTTTGGCTAGAGTTCCCCAGAAACAGCATTCTCAGTGCCTTCACGAATATTTGCATGTCCTTTTTCAATATCTAAGTCAATGTCCGACAGTTCTAAGTGGACTCTCAAAGAAGCTCGCGAGCCTCTTAAGCAAAGTAATGCTGATCTCATCAGCGCAAAAGACACTCTTGCCATGATCCATGACATGGTAGTCGCATAACTTTCGCCCTTCTTTGTAGCAACTAACTCAGCAAGTCTACTATGGTATCGATTACATTCCACCGCCATTCCACCTGTCGTGCTGAAAACTAATGGCGTGAATGTAGCTTGGTCTACTTCTAACACAACAACAACAAAAAAAAACAACAACAACAATAACAATAACAACAGCAACAACAACAACAACTAATACAACAACATATCCGTACGGGTATATTACGAACTCACAAAGTGACCAGCTCCCAGTTGGCTTGATAACTCAGTTGGTGGCGCACTGCACTGGTATCGCGAAAACAAAACTCAATATGATCAAGAAGTCATGCAATTTTGAGTCTATCTATAAATCCATTTATTTATTAATGTACTTTTGTAATTAATTATTCGTTTTTGCACTTCGATTCCAGAGGAAGACATGAGAGCCATAAAGAAGAAACTGAAGCTAATTTAGGTGCCGCTGTACGCTTTTAATGTTCGATAATGTGAGGGAGGTTATAATTTAGCTCTTGGGTACCCGCCAGGGCCCATACACTTTGAGGGAGGGTATATCGAATTTAGGTCTCAGGTACCCGCCAGGGTTCGTGCACTTTGAAAGAGGGTATACTTTAGGTCTCAGGTGCCCGCCAGGGTTCATACACTTTGAAAAAGGGTATAATTTAGGTCTTAGGCAC
This sequence comes from Orbicella faveolata, assembly GCF_042242905.1. Classification (NCBI taxonomy): domain Eukaryota; kingdom Metazoa; phylum Cnidaria; class Anthozoa; order Scleractinia; family Merulinidae; genus Orbicella; species Orbicella faveolata. The sequence continues at coordinate 10,903,754 of NW_028301565.1, forward strand.
CCGCCAGGGTTCATACACTTTAGAGAGGGTATAAGTTAGGTCTCAGGTGCCCGCCAGGGTTCATAGACTTTGAGGGAGGGTATAACTTAGGTCTCAGGTACCCGCCAGGGTTCATACACTTTGAATGAGGTTAGGAATTGGATTACATGGCAAAATGAGATGTCGAGTCTGTCCAGGATCAGGAATCTTGAGAGATAATAGCTATAATCTCGGGCCACATTTATTAGGAAAATTAATAACTAACTTAACAAATAAGGTACAAGGGAATAAATACTTGGTCTTCTTCCAGTGTATTTCTCATTGGTTGAACAAATGGAAATTCTAGGAAGAGGAAGGAGTCATTCACAGTCTATTTTAGAATTAACAAGTGTTTTCTAGGACAAAACTACAGCATAAAGGGCTGCTTCAGGATTTAAGTCAACTACCAGCCGGCTTGTTTGGTTTCAAAACGTATCATTCTCGCTCCATGAGGGGAGGGGCACTTCTAAGACAAACGAGCGCCAGTTGCGTAGATCAAACAAATTTATATCGTTTTTTCCCTGTTCTGTAAATTCAGTGTCCAGCCCAGCCGGAACCACAAGATATATAGATACTCCTTTAAAAGTGGCCCATTGTTGTGTAGTTTATTGATTCGAATTGATAGTACATACAAAACATTTGATCAGATGGTTAAAACTTAGATATATTAGGTACAGCTGATTTCTGATTTCAAAGAGCGGAATCTGATATTATTATTCAAAGCCTTGATCGGATTCTGGGCGCTTTCAATTCGACGAAAAATTCCGGTATTGCCTTCTGAAAATTTCCAGTGGCGAATCGGGAACAGTATTTTCCGGAATTTCCGTAAAAGAGGACAACCTTGCTACGTATAGTCAAATTTGCGAAAATTTCTTGCCGGAAATTTCCGTTCCAGTCAATTTTCCTCCCGGAATTTCCAGAATTTTCGGTTAAATGGTTCGCATTTCGGAAATTTAATAATTCTCATACTTTCCAGAAATTCTCCCAGGAAAGTATAACACAAACAGCGGCGTTAAACATTGTACTCCAACGCATTTTATAAACTTGACGTTTCGTATGCTAGAAAACATACATTTTCAAAAGTGACCGCGGTTTGTACTATATTTTAAACCTTCCAGGAAATTTCCCTACCATTTGGCTCCGTTTCGAAAGTTTTCGGGAGTTTTTCGTCGAATGGAAAGTGCCCGTAAGTAGAAGATGCGAATTAGCCTGCTAAGCAGATCTGTTGCCGGAGGATTTATCTTGCACAATTTGCCTACGTGTGGGAAATGCTCTGCAGGTGTTTTCTGCAGACTACTTTCTAGTCTTATCATCCTCGGTCACTTATCTTGTTTTTGTTTTACGGAAACATCTTTTTTCTCTTTCTTTCTTTTTCTTTTAATAAACTTTTATTTGCATACAATACAGCCAGTTACATAACTTACACTACTAATACTTACACAACTAACATTACAATACATCTACGTATACAGCTTAAAATACAAACACAGCTACTTCACATTGCTGGCAATACCTATAAGATATTTTACATTTTTTCGGTCAGTACACTACAGTGCTCACACAGCCACTTTACACTATTTATACAATACTGAATAACTAGCATTTTTTTTAACTTTCGATACATTTGATGTTATTATTAACGGAACAATCATAGATAGAAAAGAAAAAAAAATTAAAACTAACAAATCGTAAATAAAAATGAAAGACGAAGTAGAAAAAATAGAAGTGGCACATACCCTGATCTGAGACAAAACGGAAACATGGAACATCTGGGGAATCTCCTGTGGAGAAGAGAAACAAGGGATTCAGCTTGTCGCAGGTTAGAGAACCAATAGTAATATTCATCAAATCACATAGTGCACTTTAATATCGCCAGAGAGAAACAGAGAAATACAGTCGAACCCCTATTAAGCGGCCACCCCTATTTGGCGACCAGTTATCAAAGTCGCAATGATGGCTTTTCTATTGTTTTTACTTCTATTAAGCGGCCAGGGGCCCATTTCTCGAAAGCCCCGGAAACCTTTCGGGTCCGTAAAGCCATTTTTAGTCCATCTGTATCTAAAAACGGAGAAGTGTTTACGCCTGAAACTTATTGTATGGAGGTAACTTCTCTTCATATTAAGAATATGTGAATAAAACAGCTCTGTAATCGTAAGATTCGAGAGTTTGCTATGGTTGCACGGGCCCGAGAAGTTTCCGGGGCTTTCGAGAAACGGGCCCCAGCCGCCTTTATTAAAGCGGCAACTATCCATTTCCCCGAGGGTGGCCGTTTAATAGGGGTTCGACTGTAGATCTTTTTTTTTGTCGACTTCAAGCAAATGGAAAATGTTATATACTACACTTAATAATGCGGGAAGGTTGTCTTCAGGTAAATCCGAACGTTCTGATTGGTTCCTTCTTGTTTGGGATTTTGCCGTGCGGACCGTTTCAATTCTCTAGGACGACCCTTGCGCTCGGTTAGTAAGAGATTAGTATTACACAAATACATTCTTAATTGTATCGTATAATATTTTTTATTTGCTTCGGTTGGCCTTCCAGTTGGCCAACTGGTTAGCCTCCGGCCGGTTGGGATTTTTATCAAGTTTCTGTTTTAAGGGAAAATGTTTGTTTGCAGTGTAAAATACCCTGACACGTATTAGAAAATAAAGTGATTTTATAACGATTCATTTGCGTTGCATCGCTCACGAAGCCAAAAAGAATTGGACATATGTCAATAAAACTGTTATTAGCTATCATGGGCTGGCGGAATAGCTATAATTTGCGACAAAGATGCTGTCAGCTCACTAGATGTGAAACTGAAAAGACGGGAACACAGTAAATGCAAACACAGGGGCGAAGTTTAGCATATCACACAACATTCCCACGGACAAATTCAGACAAAATTAAGCTTGCCTCAGTGGGAACTTTGATTTAAAATAAACAAATGTATCATTGTGACTCGTTCAAACGTGATAACAGAGTCTGCCTAACATTGAAGACCTGACAAACAGGAAAATACTGCAAACCTTTTTTTGACCTCTTTTTCCCCCGATGCCTTGGAGGCCATGCAAATTGCATCCGCTACAACCGAACTAATACATCAACTAAAAGACGGGTGCGAAAGAAATTCTCAAACTTGTAATACTTGCTGATGAAACTAATTTCTGAGCAAAACAAAACGACCATAATCAATTTCGATCTCCCACACCCCGCCATACTCAACAAAGGAGGCTTTTTCGGAGACTAGTGACTGATGAAAACAGACGCGTTTGGTTACGAACGGATCATAGGTTAGCTTAGGTTACCCCCACACCACCCTCCCCCAGACTAGTCAGATTTGTCTTACAGTTTACCGGTACCCATTTATACTCTTGGGAGGGGAGAGTGACAGCGATGAGAATTAAGTGTCTTGTTTAAAGAACACGACACAATGACTCCGAGAATTGAGGCTTGAACGTCAACGATGGCCACGCCCCTTCACTGTCAACCTGATACCACATTTATCTCAAATTCTTCAGTATCAGCGTGGATGGGGCTTAACGTTGTTTCACATGTCTACACTAGAAACCAACTTACTCCACTTTTATTATAATTATAATTGAAATGACCATCAGTATCCTTATTTCTTGGTGCAAATGGTACTCTCTCAATCATTGTGGAGAGGTTTCCATCACACAGTAACGGATTCTGCAAGGGAACATTACAGCTTTTCTTTCAATTGACCGCATCCAAGCTCACCCTACTGAGATAAATAGTTTCTGTATTCTCAAAGATTGCCCACTTGAATGTGGGAATCGCACAGTAAATAGAAGTAACAAATTCTTCATTGTTGGCAAAGTCTGTTCCTGCAAGATCGCACATTAACTATTACCATACCATTGGTTCCCCTCCAGGATGATAAGCGGATTTTTACCTACCTCGTTCCCAGGCCTTTTCTCTCGTTCATTATGAGAAAAGCCCTGGGAAGGGGTTGGATTTCCCCTGCATTCCCGTTGGCCTAACAATTGTTTCGTATTGAGGGATATCAAGGTAAATTTAAGCGCCCCCCTCCTATTGGAGGGTGGGCTGGAGCAGAGAGGGGGTGGGTCATCAGTTTTTGAGCCCTTCGTAGGGGGTGGGTCGTTCAATTTTCAGCTACCCATGGGGTGCGTCATCCTGTTTATTTATCAGGAATTGGCGCACATTTGGCACAATCGACAACAGAGATAGCTCCTTCCAGTTTCAAAAGACGAAAACTGCGAGCCATGGTTGAGAAAGTGGCTGGTGTACAATCAGGAGCCGATTATGGCTCCTAGTACAATAGGGATGACAATTTCATGTATTGTAAAATCTGTACGAAAGCTAAAAAGTCTAATGGATAGAGCAAGGAGTCCCAGGGCGGAAAGTTTCAAAATACCGCGCTCTGTCGACATGCTGGTCTTCAAGAACATCAAATGGCCAACTTGCGTCCACATGCTATTTGTCCCCAAGGGTACGGGACACATGTTCATAGATCTGGGACTCGTAGTCTCCAGGCTATGTGACTCCAAGGACTCACTAAGCCCTTTTTCTAGATGGATCACTGTTCTACGCATAGCGAGGCTGGAGGCCTAGTGTGAAAGGTTTAAGGTCAAGTTTTCTTGAAGTTTACAGACATGACTTAAAATGGCAAGAGTAAAGGAAAACAATATTATTTTGAGATGACTTGGTATTAGTATTAAGAAATATAACTAACACGTAAATAATATCAAAATTTCATGCACAAAATGTGGCTTTGTTAGATTATGCGACCAAAAATGTCATGTTTTTTTAGAGGTTGGTCATGTGATTTTCAACCCTCGTTTAGGGGTGGGTCACTCAGTTTTGTGTCAAATGGAAAGGGTTTCTAACCACCTCATTTCCAAATGCTTTGGTCCACCCCCTCCTCCCCCGTGCTTTTTGACCAGTCCCTAATAGATGTAGGCTCGATTTCCGCCGCTCTCTCCTGTCCGATCTACGTTCCTCCCCGAAAAAACAATATTATTTTGAGATGATTTGGTTTTATTATTAAGAAATATATCTTCGGGGGCTCCTTTCCCGAACAGCGACTGGTAATCGAGCCTATAATAGACCTTTCCCGCATTCCAACAAACAATGGCACCGAGTCGAAGTTAGGGTGGACAAAAATACAGCAAATGTATGAAAATGTCCACCGCAACCTCGCTGTTGTGCTATTGTTCCTACGCACTGAAGTGGAATGCGGGAAAGGTCTATTGGATCTTTTAAGATGGAGTAATTACGGAACACCTACTGTGTTAAATTATGTGCCATTACTCAACCTCGTTTCCGGTGTCTCTCTGTCTCGCTCCTGGGTGCGGGAAGAAGAGATACCCTGGAAACGAGGTTCGTCATCGCTAAGCTAACACCAAAGAAACGTCTTTTTAAGTTTATGTCAACACGAAACGCTAAAGAAAGTCGAAACGATTCCCTTCGGATTCCCTTCGTGCGACTACAACCAGTGATTGGGCAAAGGGAAACACCACCGCTGAAAAAAGTCTTAAGTCGTGTGTCTGGTGGCGCGTAGCACGGTAAAGATGTCTGCCTTATATAAATGAATGTTATTTATGTTTTATTTATGCTTTTTTTTCAATTGAAAACGAGTCCTATTGAATCTACCGGAAGGTTACTGTGTATAGTGGACAGTCGATAAAAGGTCATAGATCGCGGCAGTAAAACAAACAGACTAGCAAGTGTACATATGTAAACTACAGCCTGCGCACTAGACCGGAATTAAGAGGTTAACAAAGGGGCTTCGAAAAAGCGACAACGGACGGCGTGTTGTTTGTGCTCAGTGCATGCGTTTCTTCGTTCATTAGCCAGTAAATGATATCTTTGCTGTAAACTGTTGCTAACCTTTCAATAAACGAGGTCATCCTAACGTACATAAAAAAGGTAAAGTCTGAATACGAGCCAAGTGGCCCATCAGGCCGGACCTTATTCCGGTTTGTGTAGCATGGAGCGACTAGGAGTATTTCTACTCCCCCCTGGATGGGATGCTAGTCCATCGCAGGGTTACCCCCCTGCATTAAATTAGCCGGTACCCATTTATACTCCTGGGTGGAGAGAGGCACTGTGAGAGTTGAGTGTCTTGCCCAAGAACACACCCCGGCCAGGACTCGAACCTGGACAGCTCAATCCGGTGTCTTGCACACTAACCATGAGGCCACCGTGCTTCCCATCCTATGTTGCATAGTAACGAGAAATCCTTTCAAAGGGGATCAGATCCTCATCACTTGTCCCCGTTACTGAGGCGACGATTTTCTCAAGCAGCCTTTGGTACACATCGTTAAAAAAGAACGATATTGTTGCTAATAATCTCGCAATTGTCTATTAGCATCATCTAGTTCTAGCAAATGCGCCGAATTTATTGATTACATAGCCAGGCCCATTTGGAGGTTATAGACTTTGTGTTGTTGTTTGCGGTGTGTGTCATGTGCAGAGAATATTGCTCGGCTTACTAAAATATCAGAAATGCAATAAGTTAAGGTTGTCTGAAGTTTAATACTTGTTTTAACACGTTTTCCTGGGTAAAAACGGCTGTTACACATCATCAAACTTCGCTGCAACTGTACGATAAACCAATATAATTTATTTTAATACAATTAAAAATGATTTTTATAAAGGAATCGCCGATTTGGTTGTATTTGCTGGTGTTTGCTGGTGTCCGTGGGCAGCGAACATGTAGCGAACTCGACAGGTAGCGAAACCGGCGTAAACCCGACATCGTGAGCCATGTTTCCAACTCTACCGACGATACATTGGTCAGTAGCGTTTAGTTTGCACTGAACTGATAGGTTAAGGGCAGGCCAAACCCGACACTGTCAGAATCCACGCATTTAAATGGCCTGTAGAATTAAGTGAACCCAGAACTCACCAAGTTTGAAAGAAATGTCGATACGATAGACTGAAACACAGAAAAAATGGTCACGTTTTAAGTGTCACAAGTAATCGAAGAATATTTCTTGCCAATAAATATAAATATCTAAACTGAGAAAAAGCAGGAGCCGGAGAACACGGATCAAAGATTTGGAAGCTTATCCACGGGTGTGGTAAATTTGAAGTCGCTTGGAAAGAGTTCTGCTGCTCGTAGAAAGATAAGTCTGTAGGATTGACGAATTGTAACATCTGCTACACCAGCTATGTCGCCGATTTCTATAAAAAGAAAAAACAGTGTATTGATTTTTATGACTGATCTGGGATAAAAAGGTCTACTTTAAGACCGAGTACTTGAACTGATTGTAGAATTTTTAAGCTGTTTCTCTCAAATTCTCCACGAACAGAAGGGAATATATTTATTTCACACCCTCCTAGAATGCTGGCAGTCTATTTTTCTCTCAAAATTCAGCAGGGAGACGCAGCGAGACGCTTTAGCCTAAAGGGGAATGGGTCGAAGGATGGGCATTCCTTACTCGGCCATACCGCCCTTTTGCGCTTCCGATGGCCAAACACTCGTCCAACTCTAAGTGACTCTAAGAGAAAAAAAAACAGCTGCCAGCAGTCCACACCCTCCAGCTCCACTGAACCAGAAACAAACTAACAGCGTCGATACCCGTTGCTGCGCCTTTCAATAGCACGCGGACTCTAAGATTCAAAGCTCAACCGACAGATGCGTTTTTCAGTACCGTCAATCAAATGTTCGGCGGCTCCTCCCAGCTTTCGACTACTGCCGAGCGCGCGGTAATCAAATCGTTGAGCAAAGTTCAGACAGCGAAACAGTGCTCGGCAGTAGTCGGAAGCCGAGAGGAGCCGCCGAACAATTGATTCACGGTAGCGTAAAACGCATTTGTCGGTTGAGCTCTGAATTTTGGAGTCCGCATGTCACTGGAAAGCGCAGTAATGCATTAAACTTGTATGTGGAGGGAGAGAGGTAATGAATGTAACACACCCCTCGATTATTACCAGTGAATACTGAAACGATTTGACACACAAGTAAAATTTTTGATTCAGTGAGTGATCGAGACAACACTGATCATACAGTAATACAGTATTTCAAAGTCACGAGGGAAAAAATCTTTCATTTGAACCTTTTTGCGATCTTTTTTCGTCTGATGCTTGAGAAGCCATGTAAATTGCAGCGGCAGCAACTGAAATAGGACTTCGACTAAAGGAAAGAAACAAGAAATACAGACACATCAGGGAGGAAAGTACATGTATGATACCCTTTGCTCAGTAGGATTAAAACGGCAAAAGTTGGTGATTAAAGAACGTAACTGAAAAAATGGTGCTGAGTTGTATTAACTAAATAATGAAACAATCTCTGTACAAAACCAGACTGGGATAATTATGGAATAGCTACTGGTCAGCTCGTGCGAGAATGCGAGAATCAATTTTGATCTCAGTCTCTTTAAATTTTGTTGAGAGTTATTTTTAACTTTTATAGCGTCATATTAGAAGCAAACAATAAGACTGTTCACAGCTCTCTATTTTCTCATATTTTTATGTGATCGTTGGATGTGCGAATAGAATGGTGACGCCAGCTCTTTTGTATTTCACAACCGAAACTGCAACTTATTTGACAAAAGAACGTCCAACACAACACTTACCCCGGTACTAAATCCAAATCAACTGCTTTACGGGCGATGTGTGTAGCAGCCTTCTGTACATCCGGCGGAAGACCAAGATTGGAACAGAACCTCGACTAAAACCAAAAAATAATTCAACGACTCCAAAAATTGGATATCACAAAGGTCATGCACTATTTGGTTGACTAGTTGGTTTTGTTGAAGATATCATTTATACATAATGTTTTAATCGACTAAGAATTTTTCTCTCAAACTGATTGGCCTCATAGGTTATGTGGTACAACACTCTTATTGACTTACCATAAAATCCGCTGTCGTTATAAGATCCACACTTGTTTCAAGCGCCTTCAATATTAGTTTGAAACACCGACCAATTTCTTTTTTGGAGATTTTACTGATAGCGCAAATTTCTGTTAACAAAAGACAAACAGAGGTGAATCCGAGATCTCCGAGATTTTTTAGCTTTATGCTACATAGAGAGATTTAAATTGAGGCGAAATTCGTTACTGTTACCAACTTTTAATATTCTGCTTCGATATAAGGCTTAATAACTATCGACAAGTTTGAGAACAATCAGTTTCCTTTCAAATTTCGATGCAATGTGAAAAGGGGGGCGTAACAACAACAACAACAACAACAACAACAAAACTGTGAACACCTTCTCTGGCTACATACTTTGAAACACCTTACTTTTAAATGTCTGTCTCTAGTCTTCAAAGGGTAAAATAGAATGAATTTTAGCCAGAGAATGTGTTCACAGTATTATTTTTAGTGCATGATTTGTTGTTACCTTTAAATGTTCTTGGTACTCCCTCTTGTCTGCAGGCAATGTACAAACATGCAGACGCAATAGCATCATTGCTCCGACCTTTTAAACTCTTTTGTTCATGAACTTGTTTAAAAAGCTGATTCGCACGGTCCTGAGGATAAACCAACCACAAATAGCTTAATTAGTTCACTTGTACTGCCAGTAACAAAAACACAAAAATCTCTTGCCACTGAGAAAACCGGAGACAAAGATTTTATTCAGTCAACAAGAATAATTTAATATAAACTTGTCTACTAAATTCTTTGCTGCAGTGAACATTTACTGTCAGGCACATGGAGAGCACAAGGGTAATGTACAAATAGGGTCTCAAGCAGGGGTGTAGTGCACAATTTTCCTGGAGCATGCATTCCAGAGAAAGTTAATTGAGTGGATGAGCCACTTATGGGGTTTAGGGTCATGTATTTTTAGGGACTTGAAAATGCCATTTCCGCTGTCTTTCAAGGAACAACTTCCCTAAATCAAAACATGGGGATTGCATTATTAAGGATGCTTTTTGCTAATAAATATACAAAAATATCTATTTGTCTGGATTCAGAGGAAGGTATGCAAGTGTTTACATGTGTATATGGTTGAAATTCCCATGTCAAAGGGTGTTGGGGATACTTTGACTCCAGGGAAAAAATAGACTTATAAAATTTAACGTTTGATTGTTATACCACTGAGGATTCCTGTGGAGAGCTTGGGCTCTCCAGTTTAAAGCAAATTGTCTCATTGTCAACAAATCCCTCTTTTGGTTACATTCTCTTGAATAATGTTGCTACATCAACTACTCCTGGCCCTATACCCACTGAGGGTTATGGTCAAAATCGCAAAAGTCTTACATCAACTACTACTCTGCAATAAACCAAGTGTTAAATGTGATGCTCAGCGTGCCGTGTCATCGCACGGTGTCATCACCATTATGTAGGAAATCCTGTGGAGGGTCACAAATAACAAAGCTTACCACTATCTTCCTGGGAAGATTTATTCTATCAGCCATGATACCAATCTCTCTAAAAGCATTCATGAGACTTCTGTCTGAACCAGTTAACTAAATGAACAAGATACAAATAATTATTAAAAACATGTAGACTGTTATAGAAAAATCATTTAATATAATAATCTAAAAAATGATAAAACGATATTATTAATTTTTTTAAGTGTTGAAGTACTGTGTGCAGCAGACAGTTGAGTAAGTATTAGGTTTGTGTAAAATCTGCATCTTGATGACACATAAAAAAACTATGCTATCTCTTTTATGCAAACATTACAAACATGTGTTTCAACAACAATAACTAACCCCGCCTCGATTGTGGTATTTGGAGTAGCCGTCTGTTTCACTGTTTCCCTGTGGCACCCTCTCAATGATTGTGGAGAGGTCTCCTCCACCCAACAATGGATTCTGCAAACAAACATTTACAGTCCATCAGCCTCAAAGCTCTCCTAAATGTCTTCTTACATTCCTGTGTAATAATCCCTTTGGAAAAAATTCTAACTTCTTTCTTACTTGTCAACTTGGATGCGAATTAAATAACATAGTTGCTAGTAAGAAGAATAGAAGGTTAAGTCTGTTGCTAACCAGATGGGTTGTTACTGCTAGTGCTTCACACTGACTGCCACCACATCAAAACAGTAACAGTTGTCAAGTAAAACAGTTGTCACTGGATCAAAACTTATGTCCCATTCACACAAACTAAACTAGTTTAACTAAATCAGGCTTTGGGTGTTCCAATTTGTTGATTATGCTTCCCAGTCATCTTGAGAAGACAAATTTGAAACCACCCTGCTACGATAACTTAATTTCCAAGTTTTACGTTGTTTAGTTGTGGGGTGGGCATGATATGAGCAACTAATTTTTAACCTTGATTAGTTAAAATGCTTTTAAACAGGGCTCAGAAAATGGGTAAGGCTGACTTCAATAGCTAGCAAACGTTTTCATTTGCAAAAAGTGCTTTCCTAGCCCAGTGGGCTAGCTATAAATGCCCAATTCCTTGATTGACTGGCAAGATCTGCATTGAAATGTTTAGAAGAGATATTTCTTATGCAAATAATTACAAGTAAAGTCAAGCTCAGGACCATCTATTACCAGTGACTTGTGCCACAGAGGAGTCAAAAGGAGTGTTTTCAAAGGTGGTGATTACGTGATTTCAAACAAAATATTTGCAAGGTGTTCTATGTGGATGGCAGCAGTCTGGTAACAACTTTTGTTGAGTTAGACATGCACAAGTCGAACTTGGAGGCGTGAAGTCCAATGTTATGAATGCATTCATAACACCTTCATTTCTTCCCCAGCTGATCTCCTTCCTTAGCAATTCTCACATTGAAAGTTGATTTTTGTAGTATCTAGTTGATACTTTCTTTACTCTCATGGATGTATCTTGGGGAGAAATCCGATTTTGCTGACTTTTGTTGTTAGCCTTCCGTCCTACCTGGGCTGCTCCAACACGAGATGGATCACTAGTGGACTTCTCATTACTAAAGGTACGCCATTCTGAGCCAACATCAACAACCCTGGATAAATTAAAGGAGCAAATAAAGCTAAATTGTTGGCTTACAGGAGGGGACCTTCCTGTAAGTGCCCCTTTCTAATAAGCACTCCCCCTTAAATTCTATTTTTTTAAGGTTACTTCCCACCTTCAGAGGCCAAAAAAATCGTTTTTTCTTTTATTTGACAAAATTTAAGTTCGTTATTTTATCTAGTGTTTCCAAAGGAAAAACATTAAAAATCTCAAAAAGTGGCCGAGTTATTTAGTAAAAACGTATTTTCAAATAAAGTTAATAAACTAGGAAGGTGTCATAATCTTGTCAACGGGTGAGAACCCTGGGGAAATTTTCGCGGCAAACGCTCATCGCTCATATTTCATATCATTTGCATATTTTTATTTACATCACGCACTTGATAAAAATTCCCCCATGAAAGCTCTTTACGCTAACTCCTATTGAAAAACCAAAAGCAGAAAAAAGTCCTTGGGTAAAGAAAACGAAAAAAACTGGCCCAAAGAAGAAAGAAAAAGCTCCATATTGTCAAGGAAAGAAAAAAAAAAACCTTGCCAGGAGCGACAAAGGCTCTTGGTTTGGCCAAACGCCTTCGACAATCTCGGCATCTGCTGAAGATCCGGAGCGTTCAAATATTCTTGGAACAAGTAGCTTAAAAATCAAAGTCAACGTCAGTGCAGGCTGCGAACAAGATTCTTTGTCGGAATCTGGCGGAAGCGATGAAGAAAATGAAACCTACCCAAGGGAACTCATTTCAGCAATAAAGGTATTTCTTAAGCTGTCCATCGATTCCTTAACGTCTTGTTTTTCAGCAGCACATTTTCCGCCTTAAACATTTTTGGCGTGGGTTTTGCCTTTGCCTTTGGCGTCTTTGCCCATTATATTACGTCGCCGTCCTAAATTGAACTCCACTGAGCGAGATAAAAAAAACATGTTGCAATGCAATGCTTTTCCTGGGAAATCTTGATCTATTGTCAGAGACACTAGGAGGTCCTGTTGGTCCATTGGTTTGCGGTTTCATTAGGCGTGATAATCTCCGGGCGTGACGCGAGTTGTTTACGAACCTTTACAAGCTAAAATCTCGCATTTAATTTTTGGCCAAATACACCCACTTTGAGCGAATTTATAGGGTATGCAGATTTGATGTGAAATTTCGCCAGAACATTCCAGAGATAATGACAAACCAAAGTGTGTCGGGATATTTTGATATTTAACACATTTTCCCCATGGCGTCCATTTACGCAACACGTCTCGCAGATTTTTAGCTACTCCAACTTCAGATATGGATATCTAGACAACCAATCAGAATATCGAAAAAGCCCGACACAATTTTGTTGATTGATGCCTTGTGAATAAGACTGTGCAGCCATTTTGCTCATACTGCGGAATTCGATAGCCGATAAATTCAATAGAAGAACCCTTGGTCATTTCACGCCTTACCGCCTCCTGACACTTCCTAAAAGAATGCATTGCTGAAATTGTATTTTTTTCGTAAAGTACATTTACTAAGCTTTCTTATGATATATAGTTTGTTGGGGTTTTATTGAAACTGGCGCGCGTACGATTTATTTCTCGAAGGGCACCTGTGAAGGTGGGAAGTAACCTTAAATAAATACCCCTATAGAGGCCATGTTACAATTGTGCGCTTAGTTACCTGGCCTATGAATGCAAGCAAGGCTGGCAGTGACCTTGCTTTGATACAGACCTCTCTGCTTTTCAATGCTCAGGGTGAACACTCACTGATTGTTCTATATTATTTAATGATTGCGTAGATAACTAGTTACCAAGCAGTGACAAGAAAAGTAAACAAACGACCAGTCATGAAAATGACGCTTTGCTTTTTCCTGTAAGAATTTGCCGATTGTTCTTCGTTTGTACTTAAAGACACACTGCACGTGTAGGAAACTTTGACTTTCTTTAATTTGCTACAAGATTCACTTTTATTTATTCACTTTTTCTTAGATAGATCCAGATAATATTTCCATGAAACAAGTTATGAAAGCTTTTTAAAAGTTCTGTTAAAGAAAGAAGATAATGAATATAGCCAAGAATAATCCACAATTTGGATGATGATCACAGAATACACTAAGTAAGCTATAAAATGACATGTTACAGCATGTTATCACTTATTAGATGAAAAAAAAAAAGCAGTGGAAGATGACTGCAGAAAAGAGATTGCGTGACACTCGGTAAGTTGAAAATGACATGTTATCATGCATTTGACAAAAAACAGTCTTTATTCTCAGTCTGTGTTTTGTTCCCGGTCTGCAGTGTACAGTCTGCATTTTGTACCCAGTCTGCAGTCTGCATTTTGTATTTACTGACTGTAAAATGGTCTATTGGAAGAGCAGAACTTATCCAAGGATAAACCTTTAATATCCATTGCAGCTTCTAGTTCCTCATTATATAAGTGTTTTGTTTTCAACTGTTAGTAAGTGAAAGAGCAGAACTTATCCAAGCATCAACCTTTAATGTAATTATCCACTGCAGCTTTTAGTTCCTTGTTATATAAAAAGATGACGTCAGCACACCAATATGCAGTCATGAATCAGTGACCCACACGCTGGGAACTGACTGGTAGTTCCAGTTCTCACCGGTGTTAACGTGTTTGCGTTTCACGTTATAACCAACAGGTTGGCAAAATTTTATCTTCGCCAAAGAAAAAAAATCAGATACATATGGAAAGGAAAAAGAGCACTGAACACGGAAGAAGCCAAATTGAAAAGTGATTCTATCTTGGAAAATATGTTTCGGTGCTCGTGGAAGTGGTTTTAAAATTAATTCATCTCAAGCTGTTTGAGACACAACAACAGCAGCCAAGGAACTCACCGGTTTCTTATGAAATCAGAGAAGTATATTTTAGAGGTAAATACTCAGAATCTTACCTATCTCCGACAACAAGACCACATTCTGAGCAAATCATATCTCCCGCACGATAGTCTTCGATCAACGGAGATTCGGGATGATGCGAACATTTTATCGTCTGCGAACTGAAATACAAGGCGAGAAAACGAGGAAATGAGTTGGACCAGCTCTACAGAATATCAGATCACATTAGGGTCAAATAAATCAGCAGAAATGACTGTAAACATTAACGGAAAACAGATTGTACTGACCCACTCGCCATAACGCACTCGTGTCAAACACAGTTTGGTAGAAAGTGCTGAGGTGCCGCTCTTTATAGCTTCCAGACCGGAAGTGACGTAAGGGGGGAAGAGGTTGGGCATTTGGGACTTTCTGTGTTTACGACGGCTTTTGGAAGTTTCGTTTCATTTTGTGATGGCTCAAAATCGGTTGTCGAATGTAACGGTGGAACAAGTGAAAGGTGGGATGACCGAGTTCCCTTGTTTACGATCTAATCAGTGAAATTTTTCATTGCTAATTGCATACAGAATTTTCTAATGGCTTCTAATTTTCCCTGCTTTACTTGACGACCGGAAAATACTCTGAGATTGTTTAAGCATTTAAGTTGCAATCGGAATGAAAAATCTGTTGAATCTGTCCTGTCCAAAGGATCCAGCTCAAAATAGAACTACACGAGACGCGAACAGCTGAACCTCTCAGAAATGCGCGTCATCTACGCATCTTCTGTGGAATACGAAAGAACAATGTTATTATTCAGGGTATTATTATGCTAGGCTAGAGTACTCCAGGAATTCAGGGAATTGATGCCAGTAACACAGTATTATTACCCTATTACGTAGGAGTCTAAGGGAAGTTAATACTGTTTTTAATGGAGAATCAAGGTTTTGATCACAATCTTGCCGTGGGAGTAGCTTCTTGAGTTGAGAGAGGGGAGGGAGAGGGTCGAGGACTGGAATTTTCCCATGAAAACCAACCTTTTTCATAGAAGGGTGGGGAATGTTTTGCATATCAGTGGCTATGAATTCTAAACCTTCTTTCTTAAGGGCTAGAAATGACAGAAATATGGCCTGTTAAAAAAACATTTTGAACCTCTTATATTTGATAAGAGACCAGGCTGCTTAATTAATAGGGGTTAGCCGCCTAGCAGACTGATTTGTCAGAAATTAGCATGAGGCTTTGTAGAAATGACTATTTATTCAAATACAAACATTTTGCAAGTCCACGTTTTTTTTGAGGGGGGGGGGGGGGAAGGGACTTTGAATTTGATAACTGGGTACTTAACACTTAACAGGGGGTCGCCACTATGAGATTTCATTGGGCTTTTGAACAAATCCCCCAGGGTCCCCAAGGATCATACCCTGTGGGGGGAAGCTGCTGATTGATGTGTAATCTTCATCCTACACAGTCAGTTAACATTTAAAATTTATAACCCTTTTTTGGAAACATGTTGAATTTATTCTGTTATATTAATCACTAAACAACAAAATTAAAATCCTTGCATGGACTTATTTACTGTGAGATAAAATTATAACAAAATATACCCTGGCACCACTCTCCAAATCTATCACTGAATTGTTTTTATGTTTAACAGCTGCCATGAGAGACATTTTGCAAACCTTTGAGAAACCAGAAAACAAGGCTAAAATACGGGAAATTGAACAGGATGCAGGAAATGACTTGGTAAAGCTTCTTCAAGATCGACTGCCATTTGCTGCCGAGATTCAGCAAGAGGTGATAAAAAGTCATGGCTTTTCAGATGATGGGGATCAAGGTAACTTGAACCGTCTGTTCTCTAACAGCTGTGTCATTTAGAACAATAATTATTCTACAAATGGCTTAAACAGTTCAGTATGAGTTAATGGTGAATTTTGTCTGATACTGACTGAGCCTCAAAGTTACTGAACATGCCATAAAGTGATTACTCTACTGTGGTTTTGCTGTTCTTTGATTGGATAATAATAATCTGAAGCTTTATGAATGCTTCAACAAAGAAATTAGTCAATTTCAAAAATGGCACTTGTTTCCTCCGCTATGAAGAGTCAGTTTATGATCAGGAATGTGACACATGGAACAAAGACGTTTTGGAGATCATCCATCAAGTCTTTTATCCCCTACCCTTGCTCACATGTTTTAGATTGTAATGCATCCCTCATTTCCTGATGGAGTCACATCATTTGTTGATCACTGTTTTGAAAAAGTGGTTACTTTTAAGAGATGGTCACACAGGGATGTACCTTGCAAGCAGTTGGTTTCTCCTACGCTGAACATTCGGCGTAGGATAAACCAACTGCTTCCAGGGTAACAGGGATGTTTGAGTGAAGTTAAATAATATTAGGTTATACTGTGTTATGGAAATGTAAAAGTGACTAAGTAATTTCATTGTTTA
This sequence comes from Orbicella faveolata, assembly GCF_042242905.1. NCBI lineage: Eukaryota > Metazoa > Cnidaria > Anthozoa > Scleractinia > Merulinidae > Orbicella > Orbicella faveolata. The sequence continues at coordinate 10,920,846 of NW_028301565.1, forward strand.
ACAGGTTCCCTTACATTCACACATGCCATCAAGTTATTCGAAAGAGATGATGAAGAAATTGCTAAAATGGCCGCAGATCTGAAGACAAGATTCATTCCACTTCTACCACACCCACCTCTCTTTGTTCCAAGGGATGTCACATGATCAAAATTGCCCCAAATTTTGATTTTGCAATTTAAATTACATCATCATTCAAATATGTTTTTGAACAGATATGAAATGTATATTACCTTTTGAAACGTCATGGACAGGACCATGATGTCTTTATTTACAAAGACAGGAAAGACTCTACACATTCTTTCATAATTTAATATGTTCTTGATGTTGTAAATACAGTGTAGGGGGTGGGGTGGTCATTATAGGGAGATAGGGTGTAATATGACACCTTTATAAGGGAGGCAAGGATGCCATAAGTAGTTATGGATGAGAACTGTGCAAGAGTTTTCTTTAACTTTCAGCAAGTGTGAGTCAAATTAAAGGAAATCTCTCAATGACTCTCTTGAGCAAATTTGATGTTAATGAAAGTTTCATGTCGAAAAGGAGTGACATTTTGATTGGCTCAGGTTCAACATAGGATTTGTTACTGAGATGATCAGGTTGTTTACTCTTGTATCCCATCTCTTGAATTTGTTATAAGTAAACTGAAGATGAAAGGTTAAAAGGAAACTCAGTTAAATAGAAGTTTGCTGCTGGTCAAGATTTTATTGCAGTCTGTAGGTAATTTTTAAAATCTCATCAAGATACATATATTTGGTAATAAAAAATGCCCAGAAAAGGGGTAAGAGTATTATAAGTAAAGATACTTGAAAATTCTGTAGTAATAATTTTTGTTTAGTAACTTAGATTTTCAACCAAAAGAGATCAAAGGTTTCCAGCAAAAATCCACCTTCACTACTGAATAATAATATTTTATATAAATCATATTTGTGCACAAAAATTGTAGAATCCAAATGTAACCCCAAAACTTACTTGTTAAAAAAGGCGAACATGCTTTTTGTATCATAAGTTATATGATATCTGTAAAATTGTTGCTCTGTTTTTTGAAAGTAGTGCATCAAAATAAATATATTAACTGACTGACATTTCCAGATGTCTTCCTATATTAATTTTGTAGCATTAAATGTAAATGTGAATGTGAGAAATTCAGAATGTCAAAATAGTATTTCCCTAATATTGCAAAAATTTGTTTGTATACAGTTCCTTAGTTTTACGACTTATAACGAGAACCTCAAACTTCTAATCGGCTTTTAATAAGTATTATATTACACGTTAAATGAAAAACCTAACTGTCAAATAACATATACTAACTTAATTCTGACAATATAAATAATAGTTACTATTATTTACATACAATCTAGTATTATATGACAGTAAAACATTCAAAGCATTATTTAATACTAATATACCAATCTTGTCAAAGTTACTTTCATAATAAAAGTGACTGGCATAATAAAAAAGAGTTCTTTTCATCCTCAAGATAAGTGTTCAATTCTAGGACTTTACACCTTGTGATGTTGTTAACTTGGTGATGTGGAAGTGCTCACAGGCACGTCATCATCATGAATGTACCCTCTTGCCATCATCAGGCACTGTTCATATGTGCAGAAAATAAGAGCCACTGACAAACCAGCCTGAAACAAAGTAAAAAATTCTGGTTCACTCTCAAAAGTTAAGGCTGGGCTCAATGGACCAATATACAGGTTTCCTTCAAAGTTATAGGGGTGGTGCAGGGCTCGAATTAACTGTTTGTTTGGGAGCCAGCTGGCGACCAACGGAAAAATTTTGGTCGCCAGATCGTAAATTTTGGTCACCAACTTATTTTATATATACCTTACACAAGAACACGATTTTATACGTTACTTTGCATGTAAGAAAAGTCACAATTGAAGAGCGAAACCAATTAGAAACAACACGAGTAACACTAAGTTATAAAGCTACCGCCGTTCTCAGGTGGCATGTCTCTGGTCCTAAGGTGTATATAACGGTACATTATAAGGTATCATACATGAAGTACCTTTTCAGTTTCGGAAGAAGCCGCTGAAACAATATGGCACGCCGTGAACATGGTATCGACGTGTCAAAATAAATTCAATTTTTTCGATTATCTTGCAATATTCAGACATTATTTTACTGGGGACGGAAAGGTGAGTTGTATACTAGCTACCATATCCGATTGATTTCCTAATATAAAGATTTAAAAACAAAAGTTGTGTCGTGGTTTTCTTTAGTTATCGGACAAAACGGAAGTCGCCAGTGCTCAATTTTTGGTCGCATTGGCGACCAGTGAGTAGCAATTTCGAGCCCTGCTGGTGGATGGTTCTTTAAAAACCCTTGGTCTTGCAAAATTTCGTCAAATTTTAAGGATCTCACAGTCTTGTACTTTTAGAGATCATGTATGGAATGCCAGAACTGTCTTATGATACTTGTTTTTATTATATTGGGTGGTTATGTCATTATATTGAGTACTTATGTTATTATATTTGGTGATTAACTCATTACACTCGGTGCTTATTCCATTATACTTGGTGCTTATGTCTTTATATGCGGTGCTGTCTTCATTATATTCGGTGCTTATTCCATTATATTCGGTGCTTCCCTCGTTATATTCGGTGCTTTCTTTGTTATATTCAGTGCTTTTTTCATTATATTCGGTGCTGTCTTTATTATATTCGGTGCTTTCTTTGTTATATTCGGTTCTAACTTTGTTTGGTGTCTTCTTCATTATTACGGTGCTAACACTATTATATTCGGTGCTCTCTTCCTTTTATTCGGTGCAAAGGCCATTATATTCGGTACTTCCTTGTTCGGTGACTACTTCGTTATATTCGGTGCTTACTTCATTATATTCGGTGCTTACTTCATTATATTCGGTGCTTTCTTCGATATGATCATCACCAGTCTTCGCAAGGGGCCGTACAATTTGGAGGTAGTCTAGGGAAAGCCAGGAAAAACGGGTGTCACGAAAACTCAGACCCCGAAACCTCAGACCCCGAAAACTCAGACCCCTCGAAATTACAAACTCAGTTGTTATCATCTGAATTGCTCTATGGCCACAATGGGGCGAGATGTTTATCTTCTCCGGTTTATGTTGTCGCGTCGATCGAACGGTGAAACACAAATATTTAACTTCTCAGGTTTATCGCTGTCGCGTTGGTCAAACAGTGAAGAACTAACAAGGTTTAGAACAGCAGCCGACACTGTTTTTCAAAACAGACCTTTTTTATGCAATCGTATGCAGCAAAAAAATGTGTTGTTCTCCGAAACATACTCATTTGATCGCAATCTGCTTTTTGACTTTATGTGCGTTGCGTGACTGTTGGCATGTAAAAAGTCAACACGTAAAAAGCAGGTGAAGGTCGAACCGATTGAACCGCCATGTCTGGTCTCGAAATGTGAGTGAATGAAAATTGAAAACTGGCGTGAAGGCCCCGCCATGAGGCAGATTTAATAATTAACTAATCTAAGCGGTATGAAAAAAAGAAATAGAAGTGTTTGGTTTGAAACTTACTGTTTCCTGTAAGAAATATTCACTATTCCCGTTATAAGTTGGAACGCAAACATAGCTATCTCTATGTACTCTTTTCTTCTTTTTTTTTCTAAATTTTGTTAATTTCTGCGGGTTACATGCCGACAGTCATGCAACGCACATAAAGTCAAAAAGCAGATTGCGATCAAACGAGTATGTTTCAGAGAACAACACATCTTTTTGCTGCATAAGATTGCATAAAAAAGGTCTGTTTTGGAAAACAGTGTCGGCTGCTGTTCTAAACCTTGTTAGTTCTTCACTGTTTGACCAACGCGACAGCGATAAACCTGAGAAGTTAAATATTTGTGTTTCACCGTTCGATCGATGCGACAACATAAACCGGAGAAGATAAACATCTCGCCCCATTGTGGCCATAGAGCAATTCAGATGATAACAACTGTGTTTTTAATTTCGAGGGGTCTGAGTTTTCGCGACACCCATTTTTCCTGGCTTTCCCTAGACTACCTCCAAATTGTACGGCCCCTTGCGAAGACTGGTGATGATCATATCGAAGAAAGCACCGAATATAATGAAGTAAGCACCGAATATAATGAAGTAATCACCGAACAAGAAGTACCGAATATAATGGCCTTTGCACTGAATATAAGGAAGAGAGCACCGAATATAATAGTGTTAGCACCCGTAATAATGAAGAAGACACAAAAATAAAGTTAGAACCGAATTTAACGAAGAAAGCACCGAATATAATAAAGACAGCACCAAATATAATGAAAAAAGCACCGAATATAACGAAGAAAGCACCGAATATAACGAGGGAAGCACTGAATATAATGGAATGAGCACTGAATATAATGAAGACAGCACCGCATATAAAGACATAAGCACCGAGTATAATGGAATAAGCACCGAGTATAATGGAATAAGCACCGAGTATAATGAGTTAATCACCGAATATAATAACATAAGGACTCAATATAATGACATAACCACCCAATATAATAAAAAAAGTATCATAAGACAGTTCTGGCGTTCCATAATCATGCACATCTTGCAGTCATGAAGTTTTCAAAAAGCTGTCTGGGGATCTACAGTTTTTACAAGACTAAGTCCAATTTGATTGTTTGGTTTTATGACTGACATCTGAACATCTTAGAGTCTGAATCACTCTCACTGCCATTTATAACACTTTGAAGTCTTGGTCCTGGCAATTTCAAAAGTCAAAATGTCTTGGGCTAGCAAGGAAAAAAGCTGGTCTTACCTTCTCGGAAAGTCTTGCATTTACTGTTTCCCAAGCCTACTTATACCTGAGCAATCGTAACATTAGGTGTGATACATTGTTACGAAAAATTGTCTGGGTCAATTTCTAGAACAATCTAGAACCGGAAGTCATTCAGCCGTGACCAATTTGTATAAGAACATTCCAGAACATTCTAATCCTTATGTAATTACTCAAATTAGAAACTGTGTCAAACTACTTAATTTAGTTCCAAATAGAAGTTTCTAGAACTTTAAGCCTCAGGTATATTAGAGTGAGAGGTTCTGCTGTAAGACAGATTGATTCAAATTTGAAGAAGCTTAGTGCTGTAAATTCGTGAAGTTATCTTATGGAAATAAATTAGTTTGTTGCTGTTACCGGCGATCCTGAGTTCTGTCTGGAAACAACCCTGCTCTACGATACTTGTAACATACATGTCACTGCTCTATCTTCCTTACCTTAATTGTGCTTGGAGCAAGTCCTTTAAAGAAGCCAGTGGAACCCTCTTCTTTTAAAATAACCTTGAAGCAATCTAACATACCACTGTACTTCTGGACTTTGCCAAATGACTCCCTGGCCTCATGAAATCCTTGCACCTTTCAAAAACAAAAATAAGATGTAAGGTGTAAGATGTAGAAAAACAGTGTTTCCTTATCCACAGGTTGTCAACATATTTTGATGTAAGCAACGTTATTGTCGGAGTAGGTAGCAGAGTAGCCAGCCTAGATAGTGATTTTGCCAGCAGCTAGCTTACTTCTGACCACCTTGTTAATAAAAGAATAGTTGTCAACTGAAGTCAGCTTCATATCAGGTATCAGGTACTGTATAAAGTGAGTGTATCTCACACACCTGTAGTCTCTTCTTGACCATGTCAAGGGGGTAAATAATTCCTTTACTAAATATCCCTGACAATGCACCACACACAAGGCTCTCCTCAACATCAGCTGGCTTATATGGATCTGGTTGCTGTAACAGAATGATTGTTAAAACTCTGTTTACATGTTATAGGTTATTCATTTGGTTAAATGCTCAATTGATGGTGCTCAACTTTGCCTCAGCTGTTAAAATTCATGATTTCCAACACTGGCTAAGAGTCAATTCTAGCACTGGTGTAAACAAACAGACAACAATCTCCTGACAGAACAACCTTGAATGTAACATGATGGCTATCAACTGACACATTTAGTTTGCATTTCTTTCTATTATGTAACAACATACAATAGTGTACTTGTGAAAGTTTTATACTCAAAAAGACCTTTTCATTTACAACCACAAATGGGTTTCAATCATTATTCCAATCTGCATTAATAGCATTTTTGGTGGTATAAATGCAAGTCCCAAACTGTGTGTGGTGGAAACATACCTTAATCCTAATTGACATTTCCCATAGAGTCTTGAAAAAGGCATAAAAGCCAAACTGTAGCCCAGCATAAGGGAAAATCTGTACTAGAGTAGGAACCAGCCCTAAACAAATGCATTATGTATGTCAAGTTCACTTTTTCCAAAATTAATTTTACATCAAGGAAGCTAGTCTGTCCTGACCAATAGTTATCCCAATATGTAGGATGCCTACAGCAATTTTGTTCCACACAAATCTTTTAAATGTTTAAAACCTTCAATTAGACAGACCACCTGATTCTGTCTCTAATTCCTAACACGTTTTCAAGTCAAAATGTGACAGTTAGCCAACAAGGGGATTCTAACAGTTTAGAGGAGTTGGTAGTATTCAAATTCAAGTACAACCAAATTTTTTAGTCTTCCTTTGATATTTTCTAATTACTATCATACGCTTCAAATTTATCAGTCTGTTTTCAAAAAAGATTGTCATCCATAGTGGAATAAATAAACATAGTTCTCAATAAATAAACATTTCAATTCCTTAAATTTCATCCATGTTGCCCGCTGCAAGAAGTTCCATTGTAAATAAAGTACTTTTAATTAGGGCCATGGGAAGGCACATTAATTGGCCATTTGTGATAATTTTTATCATTCCATACACATCAGAACCTGAGGAAGCAAACACCAAGCAGTCTCACCTTTATAAAATGACCTAATTCCCTCATTAGCATACATTTTACTCGCAGCTTGAAAGAGATTCTCGTAAACCTGGAAAAAAAATGTGTTGAATTTTAAAACAATAGAACCTGTTAATGTTTCTTTTCTAAGGGGGCAGCAGAGCAACATAATTATGATATTTTCCTGTGACTGATCAAGATAAATAGTTAATTCCGATTCTGTGTTCCCCTTGGTTTAAAGGTAACTTTATGTCGCAGTTGAAAATAAGTTACGTACAGCTTCAAAATAAACTTTTAACACAGACTGGGGGTTAAAGATAGGTAGATAAGCTTGTTCCAATGAAGGTATTCCACAAAAACAAGAGGATTCCAATCGCTTCAAACGGTTTCAACAGCTTCACAGTTTGCAGCTGGGTACTCCTCCCCTTCCTGAACAGAATGCTATTCAGTCACAGGTTACGTATACCCCAAGGCAGGTTTTCCTCATTATTGACCAGTATCCATTTTATGGAATATTGACCAAGTCTGAGGCCTACACTATATATCCAACCATCTTGACTGAAAGAGCTTGGCCGGTAACCGGTTGTTTTGCCTGAAAGCCAGTTCACCCAATGCAAATTTGCCCGCAATAAGTTGTTTTGCCTGGACTGAAAGTCCAAAGAAGGATGAGCACTGAACAAGTGTAAAGGAAAACATTGCTGGCATTATAAAGCAAAATTACACAAAACGTGTTCATTTTTCGTTCTTTAACTCATTTACCATGGAGCTAACAGTCTGGGCGAAACGACTTACAGTTCGGTTGAACTGGCAAAACGACCACAATTCAGATTGCTTGGCCAATACAGGATATACTGGATGGTTTAAAGAGCACTATTTCTTTGTAGAACACGAGGACCTCACCATTCCCACTTGGGTAGCCAATCAGAATGCAGGATACGTATTGCAAATTTTTAAATTATTTATTAAATGAAAGACACCAAAAGTAACCTTACTTTAGGTTCTCCTTGTGCAACAAGCCTTGTTCGTAAAACATCTAAAGGCTGGGCTACTGTGGACGACAGGCATCCAGCCAGGCCTCCACTAACAAAGTGAGTCACTGTGTTGTAACAAAAAACCCAAAGAAAACAACTCAGTTTGATGGAAGTGAGTATAAAATTCAGGTTTCAGTGTCCTTGAGTGTCTGCAGAATCTAAAACAATGACAACTGCTTCAGGCCATTCTTTGTTGAAATTACATTTTTTAAACTTTTTTGACTGGAATGACAACCTTGTAGGAAGAAAAGAGAAGCTTTGCCTTTTAGGTAAAAAGTATCAAATCTCGTTAACAGTTCTGTTATAGTGGATCTAAGAATTGAGAACACTGAGGGGGGATGTCGATGAATAGACCAAAGATGTGCAAGAAACTGCTCAATCCTACAACCAAAACGTTCCAGGGACCGCCATGCCAGAACACACTAGTACATTGGTGAAGTGCACTGAGCCTGCAATACCATACAAATACCACTGACCGGAAGCACCAGCTACTCTTTGTTGTTAACTTTGTTAAATTGCATTTAACAGCATAAAAAATGCACAATAAAAATGTTATGCTCAAAACTTATACTCAGTGAAAGTTTTTACAGTTAAATGCAACGCACAACAAGTAGGCCAATGCACCTCGTCCAACACAACTAATATTAATGTTTAATTCCTTTCAAAATGACAAAAATGAGCTTCTAAGGCACGAAATGAATACTGAAAGTTTTAATGACCTGGTTTCCATTTTGGACCTGTACTCGCTGGATATGTTCTCCAGATAACTTCTGTAATAGCTTCAAATGACATGAACTGAAAAAAAAGAGAGACAGACAGAATAATCTTCTAGTATTCAAGTAAAGATGTCAAATAAATAGTCATTTGAGTTTACAATTAACTGTTTCAATCAGGAATTCTTACAAAAGTTCTTTACTAGCTATCGTAGATATCGCTATTTAATTAATATTATAATTCCTTACTTGAACATATCCATACACCACTGAGAGAACTTGTGCTGGTACATGACCTTTCCTATTAGATTAAAACAGATAATCAACGGTCAAAATTGTTTAGCATAGTCACTTAATTGTCATTCTAAGTAGACTGTAAGCAGTGGTTTTGTTCCTGAAATCCTCCATGGGATTGGAAAAGTTAAAATTATGCAAATTAGGGAAAGAAATAAGAACATTCTTAAGATTGTGAGGAAAGGGGCATGTAAGGGCAAACTAGGCAGGATAATTCTCAAGCTCGAACAACAAGAAACTACTGAACCACTTTCAAATAGAAAGAACGTTAACCAGTTTTGGTAAAAGTCTTATTTACCAAAGCTTTGTCTAAAGTCGCCAAAGAAATCATTAATGGATGTATGGTTTGTTTACGAGACCTTTATATTGAATCAATTACACAACACTAATGATGTCATTTTGCAAACTGAGCATAACTATCAATCAAATATACATGTAGGTGTCAAAGATGGCAAAGCAGAAAAATCAAAAATTCTCGCAGTTTCTTTCTTTTTTGTTCTTTCCCTGCCTGTGCTTCTTGCCACTTGACTGTTCTTCTTTTGCTTTGCTTGCATGCTAAGAAAAGATATAGACTGTTTACAGTCAAAACTCTACTAACACACAATTATAGATCTTTTAATAAATTACTTTCTTTACCAAAGTGCTGTAAATCCTTCCTCTTTGTAAATTAGTTTGAATGCCTGCCATATTCCTGAGTATTTCCCTGTGATAGCTTTCTGAAAGATGGAAAAAGATAGCTACTGGAAGTCAGTGTTTTACAACTTGAGATTACAACTTAGTTTATGAATCAGTCATTCAAATTTAAAATTTTTCAAGATCAATTTGACATATACTGCACATATTTTCTGTGCCATATTTGCAAGCATAAAGGGTAAATAAATATGCACGATACATAAAATGAAACAGTGGGACTAGAGGTGATGCAATGTATGTATAATTGCAAAAAACATCTAGTATCTAAAAAAGGTTCAAAACTTCCTCTTCACCACCCTATAATATAGTGTTTCCAAATCTCATTGACAAATTGAGCAATAATAATCTGTTCATGAACATTGCCAGCTCACGGGACATTCAGTGGAATCTACCAAAACAAAAGTTCTTGCCACGGAAAGCAACACATTCAAATGCCACGTAACAGAGGCAATTGAGGTCAGATTATGTAAGCCCTCTTTGAACAGAGACAATGGCTTTGAATTAGCCAGCATCTATGACACTATTTTAGTCCCCTCAAGATGGTAATGCACATATAACCTTTCTTAACATTTGTATTGCAGCTGACAAAGTGCAGTAGACAGTTATAGATATCCCATTTTTAAGATTTTTAACTACACCCTGAGAACCGAAATTATTCTTTCTATTTTTTAAAATCATGATTCCAGAGCAGGAAAACAATACTTTTGATTCAATAATAATCAAATTACAGGTTTGTGTGTCTTTTTTTATTTACTTCTATTTTTAATCAATAATTCTCTCAAATACAGAAATTATCGACAAATTATAAGTTATACCAATTTTTGAATAATTTGTAGTCCTGTTGTCATGTTGTCAATTAGCCAAAAGAATTAAATAATCAAATTATCTTTCATCGTACAATAACACACGTAATCAGATATATCGCAATATGCCTTATGCATGATTACATCACGCACTCAAAATTCTCCACCAAGCCTCCATTTGCAAAATTTTTTCAAACCCCTGGAGCTTTAGGCTTGTTTTTCATGAGGGTATTCTTTTCGCCTTTGCCGATTTGGAAATTTGTCCATGATAAGGTTTTCAAAGCGAGGCTCGGTGGTGACATTTTCTTGTCCGATGTCATCATATGCATAAGGGCTACTGACAATCAGGCCAATATTCCAGTTCTGTTATTTGTATAGAAATTATAAACTACAACTGTTACAGTTCCTCTCAGATACAAATAAATTTGCATTGTTTAAAATTCGCTCCAGTAAGTGAAATACACAAGAACAAGGAAGCTTAAATTATGTAAACAAAACTGAATTCAAAAGTCAGAAGATATATACTGTATTTGTGAGAAGTAGATAAACGCAAAATTCTTATTCAGTTAGATGTAATAATACCTTAGATGTTGGCTCAATCTGTAGCTGAAACCGTATTTTAAGAACATCAAGGGGTTGAACAACCACTCTTGTTACCACGCCTGACACAGCGCCACAGAGACCACATTGCAGGGAAGATAAGCTCTTCTCTTTACGACCAGGATCAAACCCAACCACCATTTCGTCACTGAAAACATTTTTCGATTCCATTTACATTCAACTGATCATTGACTAAACGGAAATAAACAAACCATGAACAGACAATTGTGTCATAGTTGTGATGTGCTGCACGCGCTACTTCGTCGGCCATGTTGACTGACCATGTTCACGCGAACTGTGAAAAAGAGGGAGGACTGTGTTCCACAACGAATTCCCGCGGGATCTTGAAATTATCACGTGCGGAGTTCTTTACATATGATTGGTTGTTCTATTTCGGAGTCGGCGGATCAGCTTTCAAACTCTGTGGAATTTATTTTCGTGATGATCAATCGACCCGCTGCTGGTTTCGATGCGTTCGTTATTTTGAAACTTGATAGATTATGGATTTTTGGTAATTGTTGCCTTATGTTGTTGGTTTTCTTCGCTTGAAATGTGAAATATGTCTACTCCGACAAAAGCAAGAGGGAAGCGCGCACTGCCGAACGTTCCTCTCAACAGAGCGGCAAGTGTTGATCGCATAGTTACAACGACGCCGAAATCAACCATCTCCAAGAGGACTGATTTTGACTCTGCGTGTGGTGATGTGAAAAAGAACAGAAACTGCAACTCACAGCAGCAGCAAAAGAACGGCCCGATCATGAATTCGAAGGTTTCATCGGAATTGTGTTCTAGAAGGAAAGATCTCTCGTCGAGCGATAGTGGTTCCAATACGAGTTCACCTTATAATTCTCCTCGAGCAACGCGGAAGGGGACCGTCGGACCAGTGGTGGCCAATATTGCAGACAAATTCTCTACTGGTCCTCACAAAACCACGGTAATGGAAGGTAACGAGGCAAAAGAAGAGGCAGGGAGTACTGAGAAAAAGATCGCACGTGTTCTGCCAATGACACCACAATTCATTGAAGAACACCTGATCACGAATCCTGAAGACAAACCTTCGTCCACTAAACATGAGGAAGAGTATTCTTTGAAAATCAATAAACTGCAGTCTGCGTTGGAACTGAATAATGGTAATGCTGTATTAAAGGGCTTGTTGACACCTAAGACTTCCGAGATCAACGCACTCGGCGTTTTACAAGCAAAGATGGCGGGAACACCATCCATTTCAACAACACCACAACAACCGTTCTCCGGCGATGATGGCGAGGGATCGAGTGTGCGGGTTGGTGTAAGAGTGCGACCTTTCTTACCGAGGTAATGTGATACGTTTTGTGTGATAACACGATAACAGCTTACTGTTACTAACAGAAGGCAAATGTTGTGACCGCTTATAAATGAATTTGTTTGTTCTTGGGTATATTACAATGCGCAAGTGTGACAAACTCTACACTTTATATTGATCATCAGCTGATCACGATCATGTTCTATCCAGAATTCGTTGTGCAATGATTGATTTCTTATCGATAAATGTTTGCCCAAACAAAGTTTTGGTGTTGGGAGAAGTTGGTATCGTTTTATTCTTACTGGATGTACATTTTAATTTTGGAAACAATGCAACACGCTTTGACGATAGTGTGTTACATAACCTTGAAGCAATATTGGAGTACTTGGTTTGTAAATCAACGTGCAAATCATTGCTTTCGTGTCACCGCAAAAGAAGAAAGAAAGATGTTGGTCACACGTTCGTATTGCTAAGCATTCGAGCAGGAAGCATCCAAAACGTTTGTTTACACAATTAACATTCTTGTCCAATGACGACTTAATTAAAGCCTCGTTAATTCATTTGTGTCTATTGTATGTGATCGGCACCTTTGTTTCTGTTCATCAAGATTTAAAGATAATTCAAGAACCAATATAAGAGATGAATGGTTGATTTACGATGCTTGTGTGCTATGGAGCTGGCTTACATGCTCTAATTTTGAGTGGTCATTCTCATTGTTTTTTGTCCATCTGCAACAGTTGGTCTTAAGACTTTAATATTATTTAAAAACTCAGTTCCTCAATTGAATCAGTATGACTCTCATAATTTATCTTAAGTATACAAAGTGATGCTATCAAGCACACATGTAAGAAATTATGACTTTTTTCTCGGAAATAGAATTAATAATATTGTAAAATATAGAACTTGAGAAATGCTTCTGTCATTAACCAAATGAAATGAATAAATTATTACAGACCCACATGATAACCACAGGTAACAAAATGCAAAGAGAAAGAGTTTTGTACATATTTATGTATCAGTTAAGCCATAAATTATTGCAAATGCAAACCTGAAAATCAATAATGCACTGCTTTTTCCTACTGACATAACATTTCTCCCGGTATGATGAAACTTCAAACTATAAGGAAAGGTTCTTATAAAAGGGCTATTAGTAAAAGGAAATCTTTGAAGCACGGTTAATGGAGTGTGATGCTTTAGGTCCCTGCTAGGTCGTTATTGTTATGTTATTAGTACAATAGTGAAATGTAATACAACGGATCCTAATGTCTTTCTCATCTCGAAAGAAAAATGAAGACTTTCATCAAGCTACATGAGATCCTTACTTTGTTAAAGGTAGATTTTTGCACAACTCGTGAAATTCAATGCTGACACACTTGTTAGGTATATACATTTAATAATTTATAATTACACCTAGTAACAAAGAACCAAATGTATAAAGTTTTTGTTTTTACTTCACAGAGAAGAAAGTGACCCGAAAGTGAAGCTTTGCATTTCTATGAAGGACAACGAGACAGTAATCACTTCAGATGCTGGAATGGAATACGAATTTGTATATGACTATTCCATTTGGTCATGTGATCCAAATGATGCTCATTATGTTGGACAAGAGAAGCTGTATGAATTGATGGGACGTCCTCTTCTGAACAGTGCATTTGAAGGATATAACACCTGTCTGTTTGCTTATGGCCAGGTAATACATGTACTTCAGTAGAAACAATGATCTAAGGAAGTACTGGTATCAATCACCTTGATTCAGGTGCATAGTTAGGGATTAATTAAAGAGAACAACAGAGTCACTCTGTATTTAAAGTTGAGTCATCGTTTCAACATGGAACTGAAAAAGCAAAAATGATATATTTTTCAATATTAGAGAAGACCCCAAAGTTCGACATCTGAATCAGTAATGATTGACGCATTTATATCTGGGTCGACCTGGCCATTGTATTCCATTACCCCAGTCAAATAGAATGAAAACAACAGAGTGAAATCTAAAATATATTTTACTTCAAAGATTTTGTGTTGAATTATAATTAGCAATTCAATGCAATTAGGATTGACTTCTGAATCAACTGCTGCAGAACTTATTTATTTGAGTCAACTAAAATGTGTATTATTAAATAGGTTGGGCTCATGCAAAGCTCGATGTTTAAACCTGGCTTAAGAATGTTAGTCATTGCAGTTTTAAATCACTCTGGTGTAGGATATTTTTCTAATCAGCTGTTCACATTTTTTTCTTACAGACAGGATCAGGGAAGTCATACAGGTTAGTCACATTAAACAGATTAATTCAAACATGTACAAATGAATTATTTTACATACTTTCTGCTCAATTTTCAGTATCATGGGCCAGGGAGATGAACTTGGTGTTTTACCAAGATTCTGTGAAGAGCTGTTTGACAGGATCAAATGTTGGAATGAGGTGATTTAAATACTGTTCATTTGTAAATGCTACAAAAATTCAAATTCTACTTAGCCTCTTACACTGTACCAAAGAAAAGTTGTCTTTATCATTCAGGGGTTTATAAGACATGTATGAAGACCTGTCAGTATTACTTGCTTTTTTGTGATTTCTTTTATTTATCACGTGCAGCTGCAGTTTACAGTGGAGATAAGTTATTTTGAAATCTACAATGAAAAGATTCATGACTTGTTGGCACCCAATAAGAAGAAGGACAACAAAAAAGTTCAGGTAAATTTCTTAAGCTTGTTATTTGGAAACTCTGTTCAAAGTTTGATGGCATAGTTATGCTAAATAATGACCTGTAAATTGGGCATCCACAACTTGGTATAGGTTTGGCTCAAGCCAACAATCAATAAAGGGACAGGAACAAAAGAAGTAATTTTCCCTACAAAGTAGGCTTTCACAGGACTCCTGGATTGGTGTGTGACATTTTCAGACTGCAGACTTTTAAACTGATATCGTTGTCCATTTCCATTTCTGAGAGATCATAACCAGGCTAACCTGAGAGTTATTCAGGCTAACCCAAGCACTATTTAGGCCTAAATGTAGTCTTCAGTCTGCAATCTGCAAGTGGCATACAGCACAACTGGATACTCTTCTACAGCTATTAAAGCTTGTTGGCAACACTGCAAACTTCAGATTAACACTTAATAAATTTTGTTAAGAATAATAATTGGTGGAAGATGGAGTAGTTGACTACTCTACCTCTTGGCCAATCTGCTGCTGGTGGTAGTTTCTCATTTTCTTACAGTACTCAAACTGGAATTCTCCATTCATAAGCCTCTGTTTACTGCCCAATCACCAGATTTTCTCAGATTTACCTCAGGCGCCTGATCATACCTTTTTAGTACACTTAGACAGCAATCATGTATCAGGCTTGTTTGGTCTTGCTGTGGGTACACGCATCAACCAAACTTTGCCTGCAAAGTATACGAAGAACCTTGGTACCATTAGCTTGTTTAATGTATATTCTGATATCAATACTGTGTTTTGAGTTGCATGGAATCTGACTACAGCTATTTTCATTTCATCTCATTTCTGTTGTAGTTGAAGGTCAGAGAACATCCAATCCTGGGACCATTTGTTCAAGATTTATCCACGTAAGTTAACACTTTGAAATCATTTTCATCTCATCTAAAATGCTTACCAGACAACCTCACTCATTTAACCTCATTTCATTGTCATCATTTATTATAATGAAAATCCTATCTTAGACAGTCTGCTATTGTATTCCAATAAAGTACAAGTAATCTAATAATGTCCATAATATTTGCTTTGATTTAAAAAATAATAATTTCTATTTACAAGGCTAAAAAAAATAACTATTTTTTAGCCTTGTAAATAAAACTTATTTAATCTAATAATATTGTATTCACCTGGTGATGAGCAATGTGAATGTGCTTGGAAACTACATCCCTTTCTTATATTTACATCTTTCCTCAAATTATACATTAGGATGCATGACTACACTGGTCAATACATTTAACGAATGGTAGTCAGGGTTGTTAATACAATGTATGTCTTAAGTCACTTGTTGGCTTGATCTTCACATCCTTAACAAACCTGTTGATTTGTGGGTGAATTGTATCAACCCCAAGCAAGTTCACCCAAAACATCAGGGCCCATCAAGCCTACTCAGTCGGTATTAGGGGTTATGGCTCGTAATGACAGTTTGGTACTATGCTTGATTGACCTTTACAAATATTTTGTCCATTTCATTCGTTTCTTCTTTAGATACACTGCAAGTTCATTTGCAGATGTTGAGGTGAGAAAATCTTAACTGGTGATATTATAGGTGATGCTTAGAAATCTTACTTAACATCTTTAAGTACATGAATTGGCACCTTGGAACTCTTGCACATGGATATTATAAATACCACAATCTAACTGTTTTTTTTTTAACTTGAAAAGTAAGTCAAGGTGGCTTTAAGACATTGTATATTTTTGCTGATGCTAAAAATATCAGTCTTGTTTCCCAGTCTGTTTCTCACATCCTCCAGCATCTGTAAGACTTTGTTTTGAATTAGCTCAAGATTATGTTTCTCCAAAGCATTCGCTTTAGGTTTACTGATGGAAATCCTTTTTTTTTTTCTGAGCAAGTACAAGAAATCATAATGCTCTTCATCTTTAAGATGCAGGCGATGAATTTACTGAAAGCAAATTTGTTTTCTTCTAATGTTTTTTTATTATTATTATTCTGCTTTTATTTTAGTCTTGGCTAGCTGTTGGAAACAGTATCAGAGCTACAGCTGCCACAGGAATGAATGACAAGAGCAGTCGTTCTCATTCAGTCTTTACCATGGTTATGACGCAGACAAGGGTAATTAGTCTAGTTGTAAAACTTAATTATCTGGTATGGGCTGTTAGCACTTAGTAAGTCAGGTAGCTGCACCCGTCAGAGTCTATTCCAGTTTTTATAGCATGATGTGACCAAGAGTATTCGTACTCTCGCTATATGCTAGCCTGTTCTAGGTCACTGATTGTGGTGTCTTGTCAGGTTGCTTGAGAGTATACACCTGGGTGGAGAGAGGGACTTTTCCCAACAGCATACACATACAACATACATACAATCATGTGCTCACTGACCCCAGAGAGTCCTTTTAGTTGAAATTATTTTTCCAACTTTTTTGATAAAATAAGTCAAACCTCCTGTTGCACTGAATTTCAGTGTTAAAAGGCTCTTAGTTAACTCCAGTGACTTCTCCAAAACAGTTTAACTGCAGTAGTATCTTTTGTTTGCCTGTAGACTGAAATATTTGAAGACTCAGAGACACAAATGACGACAGCCAGTAAAATTAACTTGATTGATTTGGCCGGAAGTGAGAGGGCAAGTCAAGTGCTAAACAATCAGGTGATCAAGACAGCAGACACAGCAGCGCTCAGACTCAAGGTAACAATATACACAATTTCTCTATAATTTCAATTTTTTGCATGATGAAGTTGAAGGACACATCAAGATGCAAGGGAAAACAAAACTAACCTTAATATCTTCCATGTAAATTTCTTTCTGAGCTAATAAGGATTATTGCTAGTTTGCTAGTGACTGTTTTGTTGGAGTTAAGTTTAGTGTAAAGTAATAAGGCCAAAAGAATAACCCAAATTCAAAGTAACATCTGGTTAGTGGGAGAACAGGTCACAATTGCTTAATTGTCACCTGTCGGGCAACATTTAGATTTTAGCCATTGCCACATGATAATTAATCAACCAAATAAGAGCAAGTGGCAGATTCAACTTAACTCCTGCATTTCATTTGTCATGCCAAGTAATGCTGATTGCTTCAACTTCATGTTGATGTTGTTGACTTGCATTCCAGGAGGGTGGGAGTATCAACAAGTCACTGCATACCCTTGGTAAAGTCATCTCCCTACTGTCAGACAGGGAAACGGAAAAGGCCAAAAAGAAAATGTACATACCCTACAGGGACTCCACTCTAACATGGTAAGGGTGAAAAGCATGCCTGATGCTAAATCTTTTTCTCATTACTTTAGGTGACCAATATTTCTCCAGATTATGATTAAGTTAGATGCATGTAAATGCACAATGAATTTTCTTTTAGTTCATGTTTTAACTGCTTTGCATAGACTTACGGCCAATCTAGATAGGAAATAGTTGCATTTTCAGATTTCTCTCTATTTATGTGGACTGAAGCAACAAATCGTTGAGGGTTTCCCCCTAGATGACCACGGGGTGTTCTTCCATGAGACCATTGCAGAGTTGACGCTAAAAAGAGAAATGTGATACTGAAGACGTCAGACTACAACTCTCTACCACTTCTCCCTCATTTCGACTCGTTGCACAAAGGACAAGTCAGAGTTTAACGCTGTCACTTCCCTTGACAGGTTACTAAAAGACAGTTTAGGTGGAAACTCCAAAACAGCCATGATAGCAAATATCAGTCCTGCAAGCACTTCGTTTGGAGAATCTCTGAGTACATTACGATATCCTTTTACAAACAGCTATTTTTGACAATGAGACTAAAAACATCGGTCCACTCGCTGATCAGTCACCTCAGATTTTAGCCACCGAGGTGTTTATTAAACTTGGTAGCTGAATAGGGGGGAGAGGTGCATATTTGGGACGGTGCGGTAATTTCACTTTGTTACCTGACATCTCTGAAGTGCCCACGCTACAAACTGTGACCTTGGTAACACCATTTACAAATTACAAATTACAAATAAATCTTTCTCAACTCGCTACTGTTGAAGCTAAACTCGGTATCTTGGAGAGCAATAAATTGGCAAATAGGAGCTTATTGTGTTTTTTAGACAGTACAATAGACGTGTTGTAATGTCCACGGTCCATAAAGGCGAAGAAGAATAGTCAAACAGAAAAAAAAAAGCAAAAACAAAGTACAGGTAAAACTTAGAGCGTATCGTATTAGAGGTAAACTTACCGGAATGCATGGCGCGTATGACGTACTAGACAACTTTAATTGAGGGGTGACGCCTATTGGCATAAGGGCACTGAATCCAGTCATAGGATCGTTATAATGCTCAAAGCTAACTTTTTGTACTGTTTCCCAAACCGTGCATTTTTGCTTTTTTTTCCTTAACTGTTTTCAAATATGCTCAGAGAGCCCGTACAATTGTCAACAGAGCGGTTATCAACGAGGATCCAAATGCAAAGATCATAAGAGGTTTGTTGGAAATATTTTACGCACGCGCTAATGGTGTTTTAACATCGCGGTGTGGCTTTAATTAGCCGTAAGATTGGTATAAGTACTTCAGAATGATGTAGTTTATTTTTTCTCTCGCCAGAGTTGAAAGCCGAGATCGAGAGGCTGAAACTTTCTCATGGAGACGGCAACCAGGAAATAAGTGCAATAGCTCTGGCAGAAGTTGCTCTGTTGAGAGAGAAACTCAAAGAAACCCAATATCTTCTGGCTGAATCAACTCGGTCAGTTAACCATATGTTTTTTGTGGAAACAAGAGATTGTCATTTTTGGTAAAAAGCCCTTGTTATCATACCCAAGACGATTCTGATTCCGACGAATCAGAAAATGCGGGATGTTCTCACGCCAACTGTTCTTTCATGTGCCCACACCCCCTTGCGCTCGCACTTATTCAGGCTTCCGCCATTTTACATACTTACACACAATTGAAAGAACCCTTTGGGGCAGCAAGTCTTTCTCTGGGCGAACTCGGGGATTTATGTAATACTAACTCTTGTTTCTCCGGATCAACATCAAGGAACTGGCAAGAAAAACTTGCGTTGACGGAAAGGAGAAAACTGGAAGAGGCAGAAAAGTTGAAGGTAATGCGAATGGGAAGATATTTAACGAAAATTTTCAAACTTGATTCACCGGTTTTTTGTTCGTGTTTTTGAGCCTATTAAAGCTGTTGTTTCGTTATTTCGCAGAAAGCGGGTATCTCGTTTAAGGTGGATAACCGACTACCGAATCTTGTCAATTTAAACGAAGACCCCCAGCTGTCAGAGATGTTGCTGTACATGTTGAAAGAAGGTATGCGGTAAATCTACAGTGGAGTGTGGTTCACAGAGAGTGAATCAATGTTGATGATAGCACCAACTGCGCGTTTTACCACCCAACAAAAGCCTCCTGTCCCGTATAAAGATGGGATATTCCATATTCTTCAACGCTGTTATATTGCATCGTATGGTGTGTTGAGGCGGAAAACTTCGACCAGTAAACGTAATTAAAACGTGATTCGTGCTGTAACCAATTAGAGAGAACGTGTAGTTTTTCAACCAATCAACGACAAAATCAAAACCAACAGGGACAATTACGCGCTTGGCACCAGTTGCATGTTTTTTCTCCCATTTCTTATTGGTTCGCTCTGTTATCTATGGTTATTGTGATTGGCCAGATATGATCTATTACTGATTTAAAAACTGTTCTGACTACTTTAAAATCAAATTGCTTGTTTGTAGGGGAGACGACAGTAGGTCAGCATGATCATGATATTAAACTGAATGGTGCTCTTGTGGCAGAGTCTCATTGGTAGGCTTTTGATTAATCAAATAGCTGTTTGCTTGTGCTTTCTTTTTCCATTGAAAGACCTTTTCTAGCGCAGGTGAAATTGTGCGTATTTTAATTTTACGAATTGTTTTTCAGTGTCTTACGAAATGAGGGAGACAAGGTTACTGTATCACCAATAGGTAAATTACTTCCACTTGATATTGTTTTCAATTCTTCAATCTCCAGCGATGGTCAATTCTCAACTTTTCAAAAATTCCAGTGAAGTAGGGCCAATGGAATGAATTGCGCCATCATCTCAGAAACACCGCCGAGTGATAAAAACTTAATTCTGCCTACTTGAATACAGCACATAGAGCAGCGAGGTTAAGTTTGATGTTGGTTTTGCGTCTAGAGCAATTTTAAATCTATTCCTTTTTACCGCTTTTTGTCGACTGTCGCTTATTCGTGTTCAAAACAAGTGTCCGCGCAAATACAAATGCTGTAATTTGTTCTGACACAGAGTTTTGTTTTAGGAGATGCGCCGACGTACGTCAATGGTCAGCTGATTGTGGAAGAGACAATACTTCATCATGTAAGTGATCGCAAATTGACTGTCGATATGTGAGTAATATTAGCTTCTGGCATGCCGATAAATTTCCGGTTATAAGCCCTGGGCGTATACAACTTCATTAGGGGTTTGGGATGGGCTTATAAACAGGACGCTAATAACCGGTACGCTAATAAGTAGTGTACTTCTCAATTTACGGCTTTGCTCATCCACATTATTTGTTTATATATCTTATACTTGTAGGGCGACCGTGTTGTTATTGGAGGCGACCACTTTTTCAGGTATATAGAGTTTTTTGTGTTGTTTTGCTTCGTTTTTCTTTAAAATTATAACAGTTCGTCTTCCTTTTTCCCGAAAATGCCGGAAACGGATCTTGGAATATTTGGCGATTTTAAGCCCGATCTGGCTGGAATCTAAATTCTCTGCCAACATTTCAAAAGGCTTGATTGTGTGTGTGTGAGTGAATTGAAAAGTAGGTACTTGTGAAGGTACATGCGGCTACTGTGACAAGGGGTGACAAGGTGTTCGCAATGCTTGTCGGCGCACGTATTACAGCCACTTACCTGTCCTTGCAGCTAGTTTTATCCCCTTGTTTTTACGTATTTCTTGCGGGTCGAAACCTGCAATTTATGTTTTCTTTTCTGCGCCAAATGCATTGTTGATTGTATTGTAGGTTAAACCATCCTAAAGAAGTCAGAAGGAGAAAGATGAGTACTTCTGCGGCCCCAGAAGGAAGTAATCAAGAACCTTTAGTCGTTAAAGACTTTGAGTTTGCAAGGAATGAATTAGCACAAGCACAGGACGCAAGGTGAATATCACAGAGTGGTGTTTCCGTGACATACAAAGAGTGCAATGAACCTGTAATCAGAGCTGGCGGCAAATTGTGTTATTTGTCGCAAGCACTGGAAAGCGTGACGCTTGTGGTAAACGTGGAAGAGATAATCTCTTCTCTGATTGGTTGGAGCGCTTTGTGCTAGCCAATCAAGTATACTAGTGGTGCTTCCATTATGCCAGAGATTCCGGAAATTTCGGTCAGAAGTCAAATGGAAAGGTCGGCTTCGGTTTAGTCCGACCGGAATATATGGGACCACCTCCGTTCCATTTTGACAAATCAGTTCATTGCCCTACTTCTCTCCAGTAGATTTCACTTATGTAGGAAATTCGGAAAAGGAATGAAAAATGGTAAGAGCCATCCCTCTTGGTTGGCCCGGTTTGATCGGAAAATGTCGTTCCATTTTCCTCGGGTATTCCCAGCGGACTCTGATCGGTCGGTCTGGCATAATGCAAAGCACCCTGGCCGTAATAACGAGGTGACTAGGCCGCATTAACGTGGTGACTCTTAATGCATTTTAATCGCTTGTGCACTTCTCATCACAGGCTTCAAGCTGAGTTAGAAGAAGCCAGAGAAGAGGCGAGAATCAAAGCACAGGAGGAAATCGTCGTTCGAATACAGGAAGCTAAGGTAATAATTGTCACAATGGATAACTCTAAACGAATCCAGCATTTCAGAAGGTAATTTGTGTTTGCTTTTGTCGAGCAGGAGGCCGCTCAACAGGAACTGTCGCAACAGAGGGAACAGTACGAGGAACGAGTTACACATCTCCATGAAGCTATGGTAAGTGCTGTCAAAAATCGCTATTCTTATTGTGCGTCCGCGATAGAAAAAACATACTGACCATTTCACCAGTAAAGGCATTGACTGATGGTTGTTATATATATCAAGAGCACCAGGTATAATGAACCGAATATCCAGAACTGAGTAGGTCTGTTAAACCGATATTACATGGTACTTCTTACACTTTGGATGCGCTATTGAGATCGTGACGCGCCAAGAGTTTTCGTCCTACTCTGTATTTGACAAAAGTGGCTGGCGTCTAAGACGTTAATAACAGCGTAGAACTGGACTAAACTATCTTTTAAACAGCAGCTTTTTTATCTCAATAGGAATCTCTCACGACAGAAAAGAAAGAAGCTGAATTGTCAAAACAAACAGCGGTGGAAAAGATTTCTGAACTAGAAGCACACAGACTGGTAGGTCTAATGTGCCGGTATAAACTTATCGTATCCATGTTGAACAAGCCATTTGATCTTTTTCATTTTCACGCTGCTTTTATAATTGTGTGGCTTAATTTGTCTTTCAACTTTTTCTCAGCTATTGGAGCAAGAAATCCTGAACAACAGAAAAAGGTTACAAATGGAAGCTCTAGCCGCCAAACAGGTCAGTATGCTGATTAGAATAAACACTTGGCTCATAGTCTGCAGCTGATTAGAAAGAATAAAACTTTCCTTGACAAAGCAAAAGAGCAAAACTAGGGAACAACATGCATTCTTCAACTTAGGTGAATCGAGTTGAAGAATTGGTACACAAAAAGGAAGCAGGGCGCGAAAAAACGAAGGGACGGTATACTTCCTCTCTGTGTCTTGTCCTCTCCCTAACCTCGTTCCGAGAACGAGGTTGCTCTCCCCTCCCCCATTTTCTTCTCGTCTCGCGCGTCGCCTTTTGCCTTCGTATAACAGCGTAAACAAGCTATAGGACTTCAATGATATGAAACCAACACTGTCGCATTTACAGGCTTTGGAAGAAACCAAAATGAACCAGGTTCGAATTATGACAGAGTTGGAGAAAGAAAAGAAGAAAATGCAGGATGATGTACAGAAACTAAAAGATGCTAAGGTAAAAGCACACCTCAACATTGCGTGATTTTGGTATTTTGGTTATTTTTGCAAAAAATATCCTTTCTAAAGAAGCTTTTTTTACATTCGTTGTTGCGATAACTTTTTTATTTTATTTTCCAAGCAAAACCGCGAAAAGGTGAGAGAGGAGTTTAGGGCGTCTTTTAACAGCATTGGAAGGAAAAATTCTCTAGCTGGTAAGCTTGCTGTAATGTTATGGAACTAGAAAATGTCCTCTTTTTGGTGGTGAACCAGCATGATAAGAGAGTACTAGAAGGGATTTAAAGAGATTTAAAACTGGGTCATTACCTGATTTTTGTTAGTAAGGTGGCCATTAATTAACTGTAGGAGTGAAATTAAAGAATAATCTAAAAGTACGACTTAACACTTTACCTTTGCACATGGTTGCGAAAGGTGATAATGTTCTCCTCATCTGACTAATTGTGATGACTTCTGCAGATGATCCGAACAAGAAGGAGCTGTTAAGAATCACCATGTCTTTAAGAGAGGCCAACAAGATCAGCCAGAGCTTGTCAAAACACATCGTAAGTGATAACAAGACAGTCAGTCACCATTTACTCGAATTCCGTGTATAAAAGTTTCTCAATTCAGACTTCCACCATCCACCCAGATCCTTCTATTCGCTAATTTTACCTTTTCTTAAAAGGTTCCTGTGAATTGCATCTCAGTATCATCCTCTGTACCCTTATGTTAAGTTCTAAGGCTTTCTTTAATTCCATTGCAGACCTTTAGCCGGGATGATGTTTTTGTCGACGGCAAGGTAACAAAATCTCTCTTGTGTTTGTCGTGGAGAACGTCTTTGCTCGTGAAAAGTGCAAAACATATTACGTGTGGGATAACCGTCAGTCATTCAAGATCAAAACGCTTTTCTTTATCGCTTTCTTATCCTAAAACTGTAGTTTGTCGTGTCCTTTTAAATAAGCATACTCCAGACCTGTACCGCACTGACTACACTGTGGAGTATGGTCATTACAAAGCTAAAATCAGTTTTTGTGTTACCTCGCATATCCAGATGGTGACAGAAGGAAACTTTTAATTCTTGCTTGATGTTGCAATGTTCAGTTCACTCTAAATCGATGCATAACGTTTTAACGTTTTGCTGTATCTACAGTCAGAAATGAAGATTCGTTTGAACAACACGAAGAAAGGTCTGACGACTGTGTGGTCTCTGGAGAAATTTCAAAGCGCCTTGGAGCAGATGAGAGAGCTGTATCAGGTAAGAAACACTCCCAGATCAGTGAAACGTACTAGTGTCCCCAATTAGTCTATCTAGGCTAAACACAGACACTTAAATAAAGATTTTACTTACTTACTTACTTTTTCATGCTTTCTGACAAATAAATTTTCTGTTGTCAACTCTGTTCTTCTTTTCCGAACAGCAACGCGATAACGACAGCGTATCAGGGGAGTCTGGTGACGAAGTTGATCCTTTCAATGACCCGGATGATAAATGGGAGAAGGATTTCAAACTGGACTCGTCCAGTAGCAGGTTTGTGAGACATTGTGATGAATACTAAACTGACAAGTAGACTCTAGTAGTAGTTGTGCATGTGTCATAGACTGTCAACTGTGCATTTCACTTACACGACCACGTGACTGTATCTTCCTCCACAGACGTATTTCATCTCTCAGTAGTTCAGGATTGTCGTCTCGTGCCAGGTCGTCATCAGCGGGAAAACCACAAGGTACGTCATGTAATACACAGTAAACTCTGATGCAATTTTGCGTTTTGTTTGCAGAACGATATGGGTTGGCAAAAGTTAACAATTTTAAGTCTCTGACAACAGTAATGGTACTTTTGAACGGCGTTGGTATTTGTTTGGTGTCGTCAAACATCAACCTACGTTTTAAGACTGCACTAAGGCAAATTTTTTTTCAGGATTTTCTTCAAACAAGGCTGAAAGTATCTTTGCCAAGTATCGTAATCAACAGAGCCAAGGCTCGTCATCCTCAGATGCCTCCGAGGTCCCTTCTGAGGACCCAGAGACTTCACCCGAAAGGCCTGTTGTAGAGACATCCAGCAGACCTCCTGTGGCTCCTTCCACTAGACGAAGTAAGCGCATTTTTATCTAATTTACTTCCGTTATATCTTCACTTAGGTTGACCAGTTAATAAAGTAAACAAGATTAAGGGGAGCATAAGAAGGAATATTCCTTAAAATACTGTATAGTTGAGCGGAGCAGAGTAAGTTGTGTTCGCTGTTACAAAAATTTATACCATGCCAAAGAAAATAAAGCTAACCAGAATACAGGAAAGCCATTGTATATTCGACGGTCTCCCATCGTGCGCGTATGTTGCACTGATTATGCTGGCCACGGTATTTTCTATAGAATAACTAATATGTATTCAATTCTCATAATGACGTCTACTCTATCAAGACTACAGGGCTTAGATTTTCTCTTGCCACTGTAAGTCTATCGGATAATTCCTTCGTCATGAATGTAGAATTCACCTCTCTTTTGATTGCAGTGAGCGAAACAAGAAGACCTGGACCATCCGTGTCAAGGTTATGTAGAGATTCATTGAAGAATCAGCTGGCAACTTTAAAAGGTATGCTATAAAACACAAACTACAGATCAAGCTAAATTACAAGTTCAGTGTGCTAGTTCATATGTGTTCTTTAGCGTGAAGAGCAATCTATTTTCCTTAGCAATATAAGTCGAACCTAGTTACGTTACAACGAAACCCGTTAAACCGGAAAGACTTGAATTACTTCTTGTGTTGCGAATTATCAGAGGACGCAAAACATGCCGGCCTAATGAGCGGGCATTGGTTTCGGGTCAAGAGGTCTGGGTTCCAGCGCTGACCAGTGTTCGTTCGGTTGTGTTATTAGACTAGACACTTTACATTTACAATGTTTCGAGTTGCTAGCAGTGAAATGGAATCGATATTGAATGGCCATGGTTATGGTATGTTTGTTCTTTAGACATGTCTGATCCGTTTAACGAGCCATTGTACGAGAAAGTATTAAGAAGCGTCAAGGACCTCAGAAACAGTGTAACAAGCATTGTGAAAGCGCAGGGTAAAACGTCTTCTGTCGGAGGTCAGTAAAGTCATTTCTGTTGATAGTTCTTTCAGTTGCAGTTTGTGTCTACCCAGATAGCCTGCGTCATCGAAGTCTACATCGTCTACATAGACCATTTTACATTTTTTGTAAAACTGGCAAGTCTGAGGTCCTATATTTCTATGAGTTTGCAATGGATTCTTATGAAATTCCACATATTTACTAAATTCGGTATGATTAACCATAATCGTTGAGTGGTCTCGTCCAGTGTTTAAGTTGCTGTCTTATGGATAGTCTTGTTGGTTTGTTTTTGTTTTTGTGTTGTTATTGTCCTTACTCTACACTGATCGTTTTCTTTTAAATGTCAGGAATCCAAAAAGAAGTTCCTCAGTGTTGTCTTGCCGCCACGTTGGCCTTACAAGTTCTTATTGAGCATGCGCGAATATGGGGCACTTCAGAAACCAACAACGTGCACTTTACTGAGCTGAGCTCACAACTGCTTGACACTGTCAAGCGACTAGCTGGTCACGTGATCGGTATTGTTGAGGTACGAGCATTTCTTGTGTGACCTGTGAACATGCTATTGCTAAATATGCTGTTGAAATTTACTTTTGGTGAGATTTTACTGTTTTCCACTATTGTACTAGTATCGTGGTGTTCGAGGGAAGGAAGGGATCTCAATTTAAACGTAGTCTTATTTTCAGAATAACGAGATTCGTGAATTCGTGACAAACCTATGTTTTCTCGCATCGGCTGATTGTGGTTTTATTGTAGTCGAACAACTCTTAATCCTAATTGGCTGTAACGCGTCAAATGGTAGACTAGTTAGTAGAAATTATTTAAATGTTTGTCGATGCCAAAAGAAGAAACAGCTAAAAACGTTGGGCCTGGAACAAAATAAAAGAGGGCAAATCCTGAGGAGTAATCAATTTTTCATTCGGTGCTTATCGTTATTTTTCCTCTAGACTCTTGATGGATCGACCTCAAACATGGACGGTCTATTCTCGGCTTTCAATGATGACGTCAGACACATTGTTCGTCACACGGCCAAAATGGCGGTTCTTTCATCACATGAGGAACAAGCAATAGACTGGAACGACTCGGTGAGAGATTTTATCACACGGCGAGAGGGGCGGAGTAAACCACGCATTTTTAATTGTTTTCCCGTGCCTCCTTTATGGTTCTAGTTTCATAAACCATCTATAATATTTCTTTCGTTGTAGTGGAGTACTAATCAAGTTGTCTTCTTGTTTCAGACTGAAAATGATAACGAGTTAAACAAGGCGTTTATTGAAGGACAGGACATGTCCTTGGAAATATCTGTGCGTGATTCCATTTCTGTCATATCAGAAATTCAGGAAAAACTTCAGACAGACACTTTAGACTCCTGCAATACTGAGGTGCGTGAAAGGAAACCGTTGTTGTGCGCTGTAGTGGTCTGTCTGCTAGGGTTTTGATTGGTTCATATGGTTTGATTGACATACACGCGCTATTAAATTTCTCTTCATCCCCTCTGCCATGCCAACCTCAGGTTTAAAGGAATCGCGAGTCAGCCTCCTGTTCAGACATTCTTTTAGCTCGTCATGAATTCCTTCCCAACAGAATGTCTGCGTAGAGGCTAACCGTGAATTGGCTTTTAGTGTTTTCTTCATTTGAGCTTTTGTAGGACTACATTCCCAGCCTTTTCACGGATCAGAAGGCTGACCAATTCATCTTTCTTTTATTTAAGGTGGAAAGAGAAATAACTGAAAATGTGCTCTCACTTATACGAACCACTGGCGATTTTATTCACCAAGGACGAGAAGTACAGGTAATTTCAGATCACTTCCGCTTTCGGTCCGAGTTATACGAACATGACCAGTCTTTGATTGCTATTGTCTGACAGAATGAGCATTTCTGAGCACTCCGAAACTGAGGTGTTACATAAGACCATGTTATGTTACTTAGCAACCAGAACCTCTTACCAAAACCATGCGCTCAGTCCTAAGGAGACTGAGTCGAGAGACAAGATTCAACTGACAGGGTATCCGACAGGGACGTAATTGGAAGAGCAGTGGGCGTTTTGAACGCAGTGGCGATCTCGGTTTAAGATGGCCTAGATTTAGAATGTCGATAAGCGGTCTGCTGGATTCAGCAAGGTTTGGCAAAAAAAGATAGAGTTTAATAGTACGGGTCTCGTCTGCTGGCAAACCGGCACCATTTGTCTGGGTCTGTATCACATTTATTACCGTATTCGTCTCTTTTTTGTCTTTTTCTGTTTCTTCAGATGCAGCTTGTCTCAACTTCGAACGAAAATAACCGGAAGGACACAGGGAGAAATCGGCTGATTTCTGTGAGGAAGTTCGTAAGCAGTGTGAACACGCTGCTACAGAGGACAAGAGACTTAGCTTCAAACGTACGCAAGGCTTGTGAAGATATGGACCTCGAGAAACTCGTTTCCTTGCCTGAGGAAATATCAACGTCGGCAGGAAATATCGTGCGGCAAGAACGAGCGTT
The DNA here is from genome assembly GCF_042242905.1 of Orbicella faveolata. Classification (NCBI taxonomy): domain Eukaryota; kingdom Metazoa; phylum Cnidaria; class Anthozoa; order Scleractinia; family Merulinidae; genus Orbicella; species Orbicella faveolata. Next base: position 10,950,159 of record NW_028301565.1, read on the forward strand.
TATCGACACGGAGTATTCAGCTGCTGTGGGGACTAATCAAAACATTTTGGATGAAATGGAGTATTTAGAAAAGAAATCCAATGATGTTGAACTAGCCGCTGGAGACTTGAGGAAAGTTTTGACGAGATTTCTGTTTCTTAGTCCGCCAAAGTCCTTACAAAAAAGAAGGAACTTCAGAGTGTTTCGAACTGGCAAGGATGATTCGGACGAAGACACGCACTCTCCGTCGACTCGTCGGTCAAACCATGTTAGGACTCCTCTGGCGTCTAGGAGTAGAGATTTATATAGCGGAAAGGAATCAAAAAGTAGTCGAAAACTATGGAGCAAAGAATCACCAATTTAGCAAAAAAAACATTTTCGATTAAGCAGAGGTGAAAAGAAACACTCATTACCGTTTGCTTTATAGAACAGGCTCGTTAAAAATGGTACGAAAGACGAGTTTGTTCTCAACGACACTAAATTTAAGGACGGTGCCTACTAAACACAAAGGTTTTTGCGCCAAATTAGGACCACGCGGAAAAAGTAGATCTTTGCAAGGGCTATTGGAATTTTATTGATCTTTTTTTGAAAACTTTTACGGTGCCCGTTACATCTTTTCCTGTCACCTCCCCAGTAAGTAAAACATTTGCGTATCTCGCACTTGTTTTGCGGGCACACTATGCCATCTGCAGGTACATGTTTACAGCTGGATTTCAGCATAATTCTCGACAGACAACAGCTGGTGTTTCAGCTGGAAGACGTTAACAGTTAGTGGTTAGCGATATGCTGCTATTCTGGTGTTCCTGTTTTAAGTACAGGTTTATTAGACTTGATTTGGTCACGGCAAGAAAATTTTGCTTTCATTTTAGTCGTGTACTTGGTAGAGTAGTTGATTGCGGCAATGTGAACCCAACGCGCGCCTGGCGCCTAAACCATGCCTTGCGTGATGCGCAGAACGTGTGCGCACTAACAAAAGTAGGCACCGCCCTTAATTTACTAAAGAAAAGTTGGTTGAAATGCAGCTGAGCAGTTCAAAGGAACAACGGCTATATAGAAACAAATGTGATGTATAGACTAAATGTGGTGACGGCCTGCGAATAGTCGTCTGGATATAGTGTGGTGGTACTGGCGAGTGTGTGAATATGTGAGGGAACGGGTGGGGAGAAAGTGTGACTGTGGAAAATTATCGAGAGAGGGATTAACGAGAGAGTGAATTTATGTGAGAGGGCCTGAGCTCGAATTTCCCTCTATGGCCTAGATATAAAGATCTGCAGAGAATGACTGGTAACGAATTTCCTTATGAATCACTTGGTGAATGTATAGAACAAAAATAAATGTATAACGAGAAACGCCTAGAAGCAAACTGTCTCGTGTGCTTTTTGTTCCTCATTGTGGTATTGTGGTCTTTCGTCACTTTCTTAGAACGCTAATATATAGATTTAGCCAAGCCTAAAAGCGGAGCCCCTGATTACAATAATTAACCATTACAGAAAAGGGGATATTTTTCCCTGGATCAGAAACCCAAAAATTGATCAATTGTGAGCATGAGATTGTTTAGCGTGTGGTTTCACTATTTTTTTTACCCAAGATTGTACCCAAAATTTTTGAAATCGATGGGTTACCAAATTTTCTAAGATATGGGGCTCCGCTATGAAACCAAAAAAAAAAAAAAAAAACAGAAAAAATCATGAACTCTAGCACCCAGGGGAGTGCACATTTTGATCGGGAGACAGTTTCCAACCAAAGCTTGAAAATATAGTTTAAAAAAATGAGCGAATTCGTACAAACCAGTTGCAATGAAACCTTGAAATCATGAAAAGCAGTTAGCTTTAGAATACTTAATCGTTACAATGGCAGGTGTCGAGGGGAATTTGATTTCCAATAAAAATTAAACTCCTGCCTATTTGAATTAACTCAATATTTCCTGTGGAAAATCGCGTAAATTCAGAGTGAGAGTGCAGAATCGACTACTGATGTCAAATGACACAGACCTTTCTCCGTCATGTGAAACTTTATTTTGTACAGTTAGTTTTACAAGTTGGCAACATTAAACGTTGGGTGCTTACCATTTGTCAGCGGAATAAACCGGTTGGGATGACCGTTGAATAATGATAACGGTTTTTTCAAAATCAGCAAACCAACCGCACGAGATGGCGCTTACCATTTGCAATTCGATTTCTCGTAATTGTTTTCGGTTGATGAGAGACTGGAAACTGGAAAATTTAGCAAATGGTAAGGAAATTTCCACCGTTCCGTTCCGAACGGAAAAAGAAGGACTACCTCTGGAGGTAGCCTACAATTTCCGAACGGATTTTCCGGAAAATTACTGTTCCATTTGACTTTCAACCGAAATTTCCGCATTTTTTTGCTAAATGTTAAGCACCCGTTGTGTCCAGTTTTACATCATGATCAGTCTTGCACTGTCGGTCATTTCCATTATGTTCTTTTTAGGGTAAATCGGCGGGAAAAACCATACATTTTCAGTTCAAGTTTTTAAAATACAGTTCTTTTACTTACATTTAAATCGCATACATTTTGAATTTAAACTGAACTAAATCGAAATTTAGGAGAAAAAGCAAAGGCATATGAGGCAGGTGTTTTGTTAGCTTAAAAGGCATCCGGAATAAATTTAAAATCTTACAGCGGAAAAAAATATATGTATTTGTCTAAAAAAAATAAATTAGAGAAAAAAAACCGCGATCTACTGTGAGCCCCGTTAAAGAAAAGAACTTAACTTAATTAATGTTTGTGTTTCTCTCTTCAAAACAGTTCGTATTCCTCGGGTACTCCAAATTTCTCTTTCTTCCACACTATTTTAACAATAATCAAGCAACCATAACAGAAAGTAATAAAGGCGATGGCTAAAGCAATGCCGGAGTCCAGCCACCATGTGGAATGCATTTCACTGTAGATGATGGTGCTTATGATCAAGCCTAGCGCCATTGCTGCCCCGCATGCGGAATCTATCGCGTCGATCCTTAACGCCACACTCTGTAGCTTATCAGCAATGCGGTATTTTAGCCAGAAGAAAGCGGAATAACACAGGAATCCGACCACTGAAATAGCAAGGAGAGCGATTGTTCTTCTTGGCTCCAAATCGCTGACAAGGAACTCTATCGCCCTGGCGAACATCATTAGCGCAGATAAGATGAAGCAGACTGCTATAACTACACAAGCCGTGCGCTCTTTACCGGGACCCAAGTCGCCGTTAACTCCTCGGTAGAAACGCCACACGATCATACCTGAAGATACAACGCCGAGCATGGCGTCGAAAGCGATGGCGAACGCCGCAGAACTCTCAGAATATCCCGAACTGACAAATGAAGCAATGCTGAGCATAAGCGTAACGTACATGGAGGCGAAAGACACGGCTAAAGCCGCACGCCGCCATCGCTGCTTTTCCTGCGTTGAAAGTTTGGTTTTCTTCTGTTTAGTGTCGTCGTCGTAAGGCGAAACGCAGGGAAAAGTGCCAAAATCGTCTTGAGGATTTGTCGGTTCTGTGGTAACACTAATCGGCGTTACTTCTTTGTCAAGCATTGGAGTTTTCATAGATGCATCGCTGTCGGCTCGTGCCTTATCCATGTTTCTGTCCTTTCCCAACTCCAGCTATTAACGTTGTTGTCTCTTGACCGGTAAATCTGATTTTACTCTGTTTCAATCGATAATTTCAGTTTTCGAGAGGCTTTGAGAATTCTCGGCTTCAAAACCGTTTACGTTCCTTTCAAAGTGAACTTCAATCAGTTGCTACATCTCAGAGGGTAATTTTCTATAATCCATTTGGTCTGGATTTATACGGTGAAGACGAATAAGCATTTACAGTTGTCATTAATTTTCCATAGAAACATTCAGTTTGTGATTTACCGACCAGTGTGTTATCCAGCCAGGTTGAGTTGCCTGTTCCAGTCTTACTAATGCAGTAGAAGAAAATTCTTTCTTGACGAACGGTGGACTTCCTCGTCACTTTTCGAAAGAGGAAAAAATGTGGTTTTCTTCTGGGTAAATAAATCGCCACAGGAAAAGTTAGATCCGTACTGAATCTAATGTGTAAATGGACGTTGATCGATCAGCGATTTCAATTAAATATTCATATTAGCGAACTTCGTGAAACAAGAAAATGTTAAAATTTAGTTCCGAGAAAAAGTAGATCGCGGTGGACACCTCGATTGAAATTCGACAATACCGTCTCCAACTGATTTCAAATGTTTTGTTAATTTGCCTTCTCGCGGTCCTTCCCCGCAAAATACAATTAACGAGTGAAATTAAAATGCAGAAATCGCGAAAAATATAACATCGTTTGCGTTATAACGAAGAATGGAGACTTAGAGGCAGGTGTTGTGCAATGATGCTATTGGAAGATAGTGTGATTTATTACTTATGGACTCAAGACTTTAGCCAATGAAGTGAAATCTCATCGGAACTACCGTCAAGGCTGTCTTGTCTCCCTCTATCTCCCAACACCCACTCTTTTGGCTAAAAAAAATAAAAATTCAAGATGGCTAAACGTAAATTTTTCATTACCTAAATAAGTCTTGATATTCTTTGATTTCGCAGTCAACGTATTATTTTTAACTGAAGACGACGTGGAAAGAAACGTGTCGAATCAACGGCTGCAAAGATCAGACAAAACAATGGAGAAACTGAAACATAGGCGTACGGGCACCTTCGGACTTCTGCAGGGGGGTTGACCTTCTTACCCGAAAAAAAATTACACAATTTCCGAATGGGTGAGTGTTAAAATAGGGATACAATCGCACTCAAATTGCAGTGAAATAAAAAGGTTCACAATTCTCAAGTCCAACGAAACTGCTATAATTTCAAAAATAGTTATTTTGAAACCTCGTGTATTCTATGAACTTTTATTTTATTAACTATTCATTTATTTATTTTACGCAGGACCCATGTTGATAGCAGTTTTTGTAACTGAAATGGTCATCCTGCATAAATATATTTATTTATTATTATTTTCATATAGTAAAATCTGCAACTTATAAAAAAGTTATTTCTTCCTCGTACGAAAACTTCAAGAAAAATATAGAATTTAAAACGGCTGTTTGTGGAGCCGTTTCAAAACGGCTCTTCAAAACCACTAGGCAAACAAACATTAGTCATTACTGGCTTTGAGTTTGTCATTGTTGTGTTGATGGAAAATTGGGAATGGAGACCACAATTCTCATTTAAGCTCAACCGACATTTGGCTTTTCTTAAGCAGCATACCTGGATCTCTTATATTATTTGGCTATAAGTCCGATTTGGCAATGCAAGTAGCCTACAGGGCTTGAAACCTTTCGGAATGTTTCCTCCCAAGTGCTGTTGCCCAAATCATGAGCGTTTTGCCCTAAAAACTTCACAATTTCCGCTGCAGCCCCATCCCACCTGCCAGCTCGTAAGACTATGAACTGAAATATCCTCAGTTTGCCACCGAGCAACAACACAATTTAAAACCTCGTTCCCAGGGTCTCTTATCTTCCTGGGAACGAGGTTACAACACAATGGTTTGCAAATAAACATAAAATCATTTCCTATTCAACGTAAATCGCACGAGATGAAGCTAACTAAACGACATTATAACATAACTAAAGCAAAGCGCGCGCTCTGATTGGTTAATTTAGCGTCTACTATTTGCCCATGGGTGTACGCTGCTGACGTGTGTGCTAATGTTTACAAAGCAAATCTTTTGACAGACATTGTTTCCAAAGTAATGGCCGACGTTCTTCTGCCAGAAATGCGAAACTGTCCTCACAGTTGTCTGAAGAGAAAACTTTATCGAGTTACTGGTGTGCAGTCGGTTGTCATGAATGAATTTTCGCGCGCTTGTTTTCTTTTGTCATGTAAGACTACACGAACATTTTTTGTGATGTAGCTCGATAAAAGGACTTCTGTTGTTCCAATGTCTCAACGTTATGTTATAAAACAAATGGTAAACGCCATAGCGTGCACTATTGAGTTATGGATGCACTTGGGAGGTTTGCTAAGCACTCAAGAAGCTAGGGTTGCACGAGGCGAAAGCCGAGTGCGACTGTTACGCTTTTTTCGTGCTTAGCAACCTCCCGCGTGCATCCATAACTGAATAGTGCACGGTATGGCGTTTACCATTTGTTAACTCGTTTTAAGGTCATTCCCCAGTATTGCATTGGGCATCCCTACTGCGCATAATTTCACGCGTGATTAGCGCGCGCGCATTAAAAAGTGGCGGCTTTTTCTTTGCGGCTGGACCTCGCCATAGAGGTAAATCGTCATTTTCTCGCAAAAGAGTATGGTGACCTACCATTTTTTTCTGCTGTTTTGAATTGAGTAATAAATTTTTCTGTGTAAAATAAATAAGGACCAATTCTTAGTGTAGAACAAAAAACAATCGTCGGAAACGTGAATTTAGCAAGCAATCGTAACTACAATCATGGTGCTGTTATAAGGATTTATATGGGTATAAACAAGGTGCTTTTGCTCCTAAACAAACATGAGGACCCCTCATTTTTATGTCAAAATTTAAGTTTCTATAATATAAACAATCGATAGGCAAAGTTTCACAAAAATCTCAGTGCAGGTTCTATTTCAGCGGAATGACCTTAAGTTATAGATGTTGTTACTGACTGAACGAGAAAAGAATAAAAAATAAGTTTGAGATTCAAAATCAGCTCTACGGAAGGAATATTAGCAAAATAACTCAGTTAAGGAATCAGCGTCAAGTCGACATTACTCGCCGTTCTTATTTCCTGACACTCACTCATTTACTCATACAGTCAGCCGAATATATATAGTTTGTACAAGCGTGCAACTCCTTCAACATTTTTGTTGCTAACGTCGTCGAGTTTAGTTCCCTGGCTTTTTCACCGGGCTCGTCTAGTAAGGAGACTTGACTCCAACGCGAAGTTGATGTCACTGAATAATTTTACAAGCCCAGGCTCCGCGTCAGCAGCCCATAAAACAGAGACGCCAGAATATTACACTTTATTATCCAACTACAGCGAATACCATCCAAATAACAGTGCAAATATACAGCGATATTGCAGAGTTATTGTACAGTAGAAAACCTGTTTGCCGGACAGGACGGCGCGCGCACACAAAACTGTCACACTCTCCCTCTTTCATTGATAAATTTATTGACTACAGCAGTTGAATAATAAATCTCTTAATAGATGTTTTGGTGTGTAGTATCGCTTTATATTTTCACTCGTTGTTTGCCTATCGATTGTTTAGATATGTATAATAATTTATATTTACACTGAATGCAATCTCAAAGCCTCATAAAGAGACCAACATATAGTTGGAAAGACACGTTTCTCACGGGTGGCTTGTCGAGTAGCTTGACAGAATTTATGCTTGATTTTGCTAGTTCTATAGATACACTGCATAACCTGATGAACCCGACCTAGTGTTTTACAGGCGAGTAACTCTACGCGGCAGCGCGCACAGGCCGCGACTCTAAGCGTCTCAATTTTGTGTGTAGTGAAGAAAAGAAAATCGCTCTCGCCACACAAATGCTCGTAAAAGGTTGTGAGTTTTGGTGAGTAATAACTTCGAATCTATGATAAGCGAGACTCTTATACTAGCGCTGTCATCTGAAGATAGAGAGAGATTATTTTTGGGACTCTATCGCTGTATAAGCCCATCAGGGTAGTATGAGGTTGTTTTAGGACCTTTGCAGCTTTTTAACATCGACAGGAATGGGTTATTAATAAATTAGCAAATGTATAGCGTGTCTTTTGGAACGAGTTTTACACTACGGTTACGATTTTTTGTATTTTCAAGGAAAACGAATGCATTTTCTGGACTGAGGTTGATTTCCATAGTAGCGATGACAAGGGATCACATGTTCGCAAGCAGTCTTTTGATATCGCTGGTTTCTGGCCTGTCGATGCACGACAAGGTTGATGTATCTTCAAGAGAATAGCAATGCTTCCTTATTTTTGGCTTTAAAATACCTAAAAGTAGTGGACTACTTTCCTACTAAAACAATTAGACTACCTGCTCTAGTTCACTATTCGCTTATAAAACATTCGGGTCCGTTGTCTCTGTGAAAAAATCGAGTCAAATTGGAAAGTCTACATCCATTCTGAGCGGCAAGTAAGATTATTTTCGTTATGATTCTAGATAAATTCTTGTTGATTAATTTTGCTTATTTACATCAAGTGATGAGTTTCCTCGGTATCGGCTGGTTAAAGGTGGTTTTCACCCGCGCAAAAGCATAAAGTGACACACGCACTCTGTCCACACTACGCCGGATAAATTTGAAAACGCATCTTTTTCCTACGGTTAGACCTACCGTCCATACAAATTCGTCACGAAAACGAAGCTTTTCGAACACGCTGTTGAAATCGGAGGAATTCAAAAAGGCCGGTCTGGCCACAAAACACTTTGAAAACGGAGCTTTTCGAAAATGATGGCGTTACGATTATCATGTGATTTCCTTGCTAGAGTCTTCCACAAACACACTATATCCGAAATGACTGGCGATTGTCGCGCTTTCAAAGTTCTCCGGTGTAGTGTGGACGGAGGATATTCGATGCGTTTTCAAACTTCTCCGGCACAGTGTGTACGGGGCCTCGGTAAGACTAACAACTGACTCGCAAATAACTAACGTCTGTCGTTAGGACCATTTCCTAACAAAGTGCGCTACTTAGCAGCTCCTTAGTGCTTCTGTGTATGTTGCTATGCTTCCGCATTGGTGGAAACCAACCTTAATTCGTCGCTGCTTTAAAACAGTACCACCATACCATGCTCCACCTGAAATTTTCTTTCATATTAACGGTGTAAAATCTTCATTTGGCTAAGCCAATAGGATAAATATTTTAATCCCTTTTGTATTTTTATTCCTGATTTTCATTGTTTCATTGTAAATATATTTTTTGGCTTTTAACAATAGCTTTCTTATCTGTAATTATTCATGTAATTCATGTTGCGTTGGTGTAAAATTTTTAAGGTGGCTGAAAAAAATATTGAACTTCAACAAAGGAAATTTTGGATATTCCAGTGAACCTTCAACAAGGGATAAATAAAGATATCTTTCTTAAATTATTATCAAAATGGTGTTAACTTGTGAGCATCGTTACAAGCTTGTTGCACGCAAATTATAAAGAAAATCTAATGACTGGACTTCCTGCAAATAAACAAAACCGATTTTAAAGGCGTGTTTATTCATGGCAACGGCACATACGTCAGCTTAACTATCAAAAAACCAAAGTTTGTGTTGTTAACTTGATTGCTGCCATTTTTGGCGACCAAAGGATCGAGGGTTTTAGAGAAAAAGGTGAATGAAACACGGGTATCAAAAACTGTGTTCAGCCACGTCAACAGGCTAAGCCTAACGGATTGTTTTTATTGAGCTTTTGTATTTTAATTTTTGATTTTCATTGGTGTTTTTGTTAACATTTTTTTTTAGTTTTCAGTTATGTAATAAAACTTTTAGCCCTTCTTTTATGCAATTAGTTATTGTATGGTTTCAGTTCTTTATTTCATTTCATCAGGACGTCTGTTGATATTAGGTGCAAATGGGGACTGACGCAAAACAGGATAATAACGGCAACGAGAACGTCGCCAAACAAAAAGCTTGATGAGCAAAACAATGGATCTACACGTGTATTATGTATATTGAACATTTCGTGGTTTCTTTGCTAATCAACAACGTGAAATGACCAATTTCCAAGCTTTTTGGAGAATGTGAACCACTACGGCTAATTTTTCGTATTTCTACTTGAAACCATACTATGTTGAAACTGAACGCATTCGTCCCATATTGAACTGGGCAAGTTTTCATACAGACGATACGCTGAATAAATTTAGCTAACCGCGAAATTCTGAAGTAAAATATAAATACATTTTCTAAAAGGCGCCGTCCTGGGCTCGCCGTTGCCGTCGTTTATGGGTAAGGTTCCTATAGCTTCTGAAAGGTGTCTACCTATCTTTTTCCTAAAGAGGCAAGTCACATCGCCATGTTCGAACGATCCCTTATACTACTTTCTGTATTTACCAATTTCGACGGGGTGTGTGTGTGTGGGGGGGGGGGGGGGGGAGAGGGGGGGGGAAGTGAATGCATAGGAATTCAACACAGACTCCCTGTCCCGGAAAGATATCATTTGTAAGTCTGAGGCTAGGGAAAGCCTACGATCAAGTTTAGCTGGGTATTTTTAATACTCCCAAGACAAAGGCACAGAGCTTTGACTCTGCCACCCCCTCACCTACCGGTACCTCCGTTTCCTATACGAAGATAGCAGCTCCCTCAGCACGGTTTTTTACGAAATGTAAAATATTTAGTCATAAGGTGTATGTTGATGTTCAATATTTTACCCTAGTTATTATTTGGTATTTTCTTTTCATTCATATACAGTGAATACATGTGATTGAATTAGGTTTGTCGACAAACATACGTAAACTATAAGTAACGTAGCTGTTTGCAATCTAAGAAACAGTGTTTATGCGTTAACGTGCTACGAGATCAACACTAAGCTGTGACATTAAACGCTATTAGGGAAGATCTTTACTAATGATACTTTTTATCATTATATGGCTGAACTGGTTAGCGATGAAAAGGCGAACTCTGATTGGTTCGCTTAGCCGTCCGAGGTTTGCAATGCGGACCACTCGTGAATTAATTTCGCCTAATTGCTTTTTCATGTCGTTGCACAAATACGACAGTTTTTTGTTAAGTAGAAATCTTTTTACCTTCATGTTTGGAGGACAATTTAAGTTAAATGTTTACAAAAGGAAAGTGAGAAACGTAAATAAATGTTCAACTTTCGCCCGCGCGTTCACCGAGGATGCATCGCGGAGCCGCATCAATTTGTCACTAGATTAAAAAAAGCCATTAAAATAAATACTTAATGGAACTAGCTTGTTCGGTCCATATTGGAGAATATTGGCCTCGTTCATTTTTTGCAGATCTATGGAGCTTGCGGCTCGGTCCATAAACCTGCAAATAAAGAACTCGACCAAAGTTTCTCCAGCACGGACCTCACACTAAATATTTGTAGATGCCTTTATCCACTCCCCACATAATTCTATAAGGTCGTATCGTTTGTGGTTTTTGCTCTTTTTCGGACAACTTTTTATTTCCACCGGATAAATCACCATCCAGCGGATAGCGTGGTTTATTTTGTTAACACTTATCGACTGGACAGCGTTTTATCCGGTGTAAAGCGTCATCCAGCCTTCCAACATCTGAGGCCCGGCCCGTCACGCTGTATTGTAAAATTCCCTGCCAAAGTCTGCGTTAGTTTGACGAAACATGCAGGAAAACGTTAAAGAAAACCTCCAGGGAGGCAATTATTGGCAATGACGACACTTATGCAAAAAGAGTTGCTCTTTGGACGGATTAAATTGAATGAGGAGCAGCTTAACAAACAGGTGCATGTTTAATGAGTTGACTTTGAAATTAATGACTGTTTTTGTGTTCTTTTGTATCGAACAACCAATTTAGCTGATGTTTAAGCTACGAACAGTTCTTCTCCTTCATTAATTCATCATGCAAGCATAAACAAACGCCCCACGAACACTCGGCGGGTATTTCTTCACTCGCTCTTTTTTATCTCTCGTTCTATGAACGAAGAATATTCAGTGAAATTTACTATTCCCAGCAAAAGAACAGAACAACAGTCACCTCGTACTAACCGATTCAGGCCATTCAAGAGACGTGATTGTATTATTCAATCTTCGCTTTGTAGCGAAAATAATGAAGAATTCATCCCCAGTTTACCATAGCAGCGCCAAACACAATGCCGCTAAAGGAACAAAATTGTCCAAGCCGTGTAGTCAAAACTACCAGTTCTCTCACGGAAGTACGGCGTTCTAACAGGCGTGCAAGGTAGAGAGACGTAAGGGAACTTCGCCTAGGCTTCAGCAAATGTAAAGGCACTAAACTTCGACACTGTTATTTCTTTTAATACGTGCGAGAGTTAAATGGACGTTTTACCCATAAAATATGCTACGCTGGGATCTCATTTGAGCATACTTTCGGTAGCAACCTGCTCCTAGGCACCAGAATAAAACGGGACGTTTTTGATCGGAAAAGAGGGCACGCAATCGAAACTCAGAGAATTTCCTTTGCTTGTCCCACTCTAAAAGGGCTAGCAAGCTCTCCCGATTCCTAGTGCAACGACAGAGTTAACGAAAAAATTATTTTACACCTTGTCTTCGCGTCTGACAGGTCATTAGAATAAAAAAGGAAGGTGCATTGTAATTAAATTGGCATATATTAGGACGGAGCTTGAAGGAAGCAGTGCAATTAAAGAAACCGGCTTTCGAATTGTTTGATTCAAGATAAAACAGTTAAGTTTATTGAAATGATTAAGTTAAGACAAGGAAATAGGTTGACAACTCTACGTTGTTGACAAAATCGACTCCTTGTTATGGAAGAATCAGACCCTTCGTCTATAGAAAGGCTGGGAATTAACGAGACAAGAAGGAAGGGTGAGAAACAGGCCTTGTTAGAATCCGACGATGATCCGCCTGCCGAGGACAAGAAGAACAATCAGCCTTCCTATGAGATGCTAGAAAAGTGGCGCAAAGTGACCATAATTGTTTGTCTTCTATCAATTGTGTTCACTCTTATTCTTGGGCTTGGTGCATTTGCCGTTTCCCAGATCTCCGACAGTTCTTCAGCGTTCGCGGTAGCGTTTGATGCCGTGTTGGCCATCACATCCTCGGGATCTGTAGTATGGAGGTTCTACTACGGAATAAACGGCGAGGGAAAAACCGAACGTGAATGGAAGGCTTGCAACATCATCGCCGTGTGTTTTATCGTGTCGGGAGCGTTGGTCATTGGTCGCGCTGCCGTATGTATACTACTGGACCAAGAGCCTCGCAAACCCACCGCACTGCTGATCATGTCTGTTGTCAGTTGTCTGGGGTATTTCTTCCTGTTCTGCGTGAAGTTGTGTTTAGCCCGAAAGCTGGAAAGTTCCGCTCTGGTAGCGGACTCAATAGACGCCCTTAGCGGTGCGGGAATGTCAGTTGGCGTTATTCTAAGTACAATCATCGTGGAACAGAGCGCAAAAGCCTGGCTGTTTGATCCCGGCACAGCTCTCATCATTGCCTTAGCGACACTCATATATGGAATAGAAATCCTGGTTCGAGTTGCACGAGAAAAGAGGAAGGTAAAGAAACTAAGACAAACTGAACAAGAACTGAAACAAGTCGATGACGCGCAGACGGAATCGGACGGACACTGACGGCCTGGTTTGAAACTAAAATTTGAAAAAAATTTAAGCGTTCTCTGGCTAATAACCTTTTAAAAAACTCAAACTTTTGTCTGCCTTAACTGCAGTCTTTAACGGGTGAACACTGTTTATTTGCGTTTAACCCGTTGAAAACTGCTGTTTAGGGAGTCGAAAGCTTGTGTTTTTAAAATACCTTTACTGAGAGAGAGAACATTTTTAAATTTGACTATGATTCAACCTAGCTGCGGTTCCTCAATATTATCATAAAATTCGGAAATAATGCTTTTCCGCACAACACTGGGGACCATTAAAACGTTTTTCCCTAACGTAACCAATAATAGTGGAATTTCAAGGTAATTTGGTGCACCCACGTTGGAATCCGGTGAGCAGGGGCCAATGAAACAGTTTTAAAAATCACTATTTAATGTATAATAATATAACTTATGGGTGTCAAGAAAACAAATATGTTTATTGCGACTAGGATATTTTCAATAGATCAAAAAACAAAATTAATATAAAAACTATGTGGCAGAGAAAATTGGGTAGCATTAGATCTCATTTGAACAAATTGGAAAACAGAATGAGAACTTATGGGCGCCACGAAAACAAATAAATTTGTTATGACTAAGATATTTTTTAATGGATCGAAAAACAATGTTAATATAAACACTATATGGCAGACAAAATTGGACAGCATTAGATCTTATTTGCAAATAAAGCAACCTTATTTTAGGAAATGTCGTATCCCTTATGGTATACTTTAAGCACCGCACCAGGAAACTTGTTTACGACATTCACCTAGAATACCAAGGAGAAGAACAAGCACGGGCGGAATTTCGAGATCAATTTGAGAGCACTTCCTTGCCTAACTCATACCGTTTAACAGCTTCAAAGCACTTTGTAAGTCATATTTTGGTTTCCTTTACGACAGTGGAATCGTTTTAGTAACAGTTGTTGATTGTTATTGACAGGGTGTTAATAATTGCGTTGGTTGATCCGGATATTCTATTAAGCAAGACACATGTGTTAAGACCCATTCCACGGGCACATCTCACACGTTGCTATCCCAAAAGGCGCAGAGAAAACTCCCTTGGCTAGAACATTTACGGCTTACTGTGTCGGGATTTTGGAAAGAAAAAAGTTGTGGATTATTGTGGTGGAAACATCTGAAAGTAGATGAGTTCTGTTGACTAGCCGATGACAATTACGTTTTCTCGTTATTCCTCGTCTGGCAACGTTTTTAATTAGGGATATTATGTTTGTTTGTGAAGACACAGCGGTGGAAAGTTTACTGCAGGCGTAAGAGTGCAAGTACTGTACTTCTGTTGTGTTACCCCCGGTCACCGTACTGCAGGTGTTTGCGATGCGATAGACCGGCGCCCCATTCCATGAAAATAGTAGCAGCAAACTGTTGTTAATGGTTGACATGGCTACCTCTGATGAGCCTTGCCTTTTCTATGATTATTTTATCAGGCCAGAGAAAATGTTTTCTCTTCCTACTGGTTGTTGAATTACTTATTGGGAAACTGAGGACAGAATCCCGACAATTATTCAAAATTATCTGAAACACATCCAGGGGTGAGAGGAGATCCTCGACTCACTGAAATCTTTGTTTAACAACACATTTCGCAGTAGCCCGACATTAATTTAATTGCCTTCAAGAACACTGAATATTCATGAATGACACTGTAAGCATTCACACAGGCGGTCTACAACAGTGCTTATTTTATTTGCTGTTTTGTGATTGAAATTAACAAAATTCGTGAAAGAAAAATAGGTTTGGAAGCAATAAAAAATAGAGAAATTTAATTTAATTTTCTATTTATCCATATATACAAATACAATTCTATTACAATTATATATTTTTACCGTGTAGAAAATAAACACGCTGTTTCATTTATTTGTCTTTCTTGAACGAACTCGATTCTGTAAAATAGAATGACAATAGTAACCACACAATTAGTGTCTCCTGACGCTGTTTATACAAAATCAAGACGAAATTTTTAAGACTTTTAAGGACGTTCGCCCGAAAATTTTCCAATCGATAGCTTTTTTTAAATTTTCACTGCAGTCAGATAATGAGTTACTTGTGTCAGAAATGCAAAACAAGAAAAAAAAAATGGGGTTCACCGACTTCGTTTCAGAGATAAAGCGTGTGGAAAACTACCCTGATTTTGAAAAATTGGCGTACTTAATTCAGCATAGTCTACAGGGGTTTACAGTTAAAAATATCCAAGGTGAGTCTGTGGAGGCAAACAATCTTAGTCATATTTTGTAGAAGTGAGTCTGCTGGGAAAATAATTCCAAACGTTACTAACGTTTTCACAAAACTTAACCCTTCAAGAGGCATTTGAAACCGTCGCACAGATAAACAAAGAGCTAAATAGAACGGAATTCGATGGTGCATTTTGCAAAAAATTCAAACTTCTAGTCGATAGAATTCTTCATTTTTTCGCTAAACGTAGAAAGTCGGCAGAGAAAATGATCCATCAACAGAAAAATAGCACTCACGGACCGTCCAAGATGGTTAAATCCAGGCAAAGCTATAGCAATGGCCATCTGCCCTATCATTGTTCGTTTTATTACTTAGCGCGCGCTCTCATGCATGACGTGGCGTGCGAATTTGCGCGCGTAGTAAGGATGCGCAGAAACAATTAGCGCGAACGTCCTTAAGGGTAAACAATTACGTCTCAGCGTTAAACTAATCAATACTAAGCACCTTTATATAAGCAAGTATTTACAAGCAAGTATTGAGAATGAAGGATTTGAGTTACTACCTCTGGATCAGTAGTTCCCTGAAATAACACCGTAAAATTCTGGGCGTATATTTGTTCAAAACGATTTCTTTGTGAGCTTATTCACATGTGAATTAAAGACTTGTGAATGTGTTTAATATCGAAAGGAATTTTACATTGAGCCAAAAATGAAGAAGCACTTCAACAGGGCTTATATAATCAGAAGTCGTATCTTTTGATTTAAGCCTATGGGTTTGTATCCGCCAGAGCTTATTTTCGGCAAGATTTTTAATTACTTTTCTTTTGGAGAGGGGGGAGGGGGGGGGGGGTGCTTATTTAAGGTAATCCTTATTTTCGCGGCGGTGGTATTATTATAGGAATTTCATGGTAGTTCACTAAGGTAGCAAAAACAACAATAAACTAATTGTAAACCTCCAAGAACAAATATGGGTTACACTGAGACAGATTACGAACAACATTCTTATCTGGCGTAATGTTTCCAAGGCGTGCATCAGCGATAAGCCTTCTTTAAAGAAGCTATGTCACGGTTTGCGCAAATTGAAAAATTTAGCCTAATTTTTTCAAGTTCGTCGTTTGTTTATCTTCTCCATTCTTAATCATCCTTGTCCCTTTATGGTTAACTTTATTATTGTCTCTTTGGTGTTTTGCTATCTTATTGAACTACTATTTCCAGAATTCCTTCAATGTAAAGGTAATTTTGTGATTGAGCTCCTTTAAATCTAAAAAGTCATAATCCTACAGCGAGGCAAAGCTTTCTCTTACCTCTAGCTTTCCCCTGGCGCCTGAGAGAACTTTGTGCGACTGGGATACTAAAAATGGAAACAGAAAAAAAAAAATGTGCGGAGAAAACATCAGCATTTTACTTGATTTCCGCCACCGAAAATAAAGAACAGCTTTTTGTCAAGCTTAAATTAATTCTCAAGGTTGAATTAACAACTGAAATTGTTTTATCTTTGAATTCAATGACTTCTGTGAAAATAACGAAATATCTGTAAACTGGAGTTGTACTAAAATTTGAAAGGAGATGAAAAACCTTCACGTAATAATCAGCCAGCCTTTCATTCAAGGTTTCTTTATACTCCTCACCTGTCTGCGCATAGTTAATAGAAGGAATGGTTAAAAAGCTCGGTAAACATCAAAGAAGCAAACAATCAGGCTAAGATTTATGTTGGAAGGTCCTTGACCCTGCACATCTTTATGCTCACTGACTATGCATGAATTACATCATCGCAATGCTTCCACTGGTTAGTTATATGAGCATACATAACCACCTTTTGCATCAGTTTTTGCAAGGTTTTGTGCAGAGTCAATCCCCAAAATAGACGACAAAAACAACACAAAGAACTTTGCCAGGTTTTTTTTTTTAACCATTTCCCTTTATGAACTTTTTTTTTTTCTTGAAAATATATATATATATATTTTTATTTATTTATTTGCAATAACACAAGGGAAACCAATGCTTACTTACAACACTAACTCTATTTACATTATATTGCTCTAATTATTTACACTATTTAAATTACAATAACTAAACGACTTACATTACTAACAAATACAGTTACACGACTTACACAATTAAGAAATACAGTGACGACAAGGGGCAAAGAAAAAAAAAACTGAGAAGAAAAATAGCTAGTTATCATTACAGCTTGAGGTTGTAGTACAGAAACATAAAAAAACAGACCAAAGGCATGTGGTACACTAAAAGTAAAATGGGTTATGCATCTGACAGGAGATTAGAAATAGATTAATGGGTAGGAGATAGATAACCCTACAGAAAATATAATCTAAAATATTAATTAAATCCTCATATATCCTGTAAGAGGTTTCCATTTCTTCGTGTCTCCACTTTTTGTTTCTATCTCATATTGTAATTTTAGTGTGCATATGAAAAGCGTAAGATTTGGATGATCATTTTTTGTTTTAGCGAGTCATATGTGATATCGTGCTAAGAGAAAGCAGTAATTTATAAGAAGCGCAAATTGAGAGATATCTGGCCTCAGACACAAGCAGTAATATTTGTCAAGCATAATCTCTAGGAAGTAAATTTAAGTTTTTCAGCCATTCAGTAAGTTTATTCCAAAAGTGAGATGTTTCGCGGCATGACCAAAAAAGATGAATTATTGACTCAGAGGAGGTGTGACAAAAACTGCACTTTTCATCGCCCTGTAGACCTATTCTAAATAAAAAGTTATTGGTTGGTACACGTCTATGTAAGAATTTAAACTGAAACTCTATCAGCTTAGTGCTCTTTGTGCATTTTTTAGCTAAAAGATAGGCAGCATTCCAATTTATGTTGTCATTTATTGGTAGGCCACAATCCTCTAGCCACTTCTTTTGACTTGACTCTGGGGTTAAACTCTTGTTACTAATCAGTTTTTTATATATTATTGTAGTTGCTTTTTTGACCTGCAAAATTCTTGTTGTAAGTGGCTCATATTCGTGGTCGGTGTTCTGTAAATCTTGAAAATTAGAGGGGATTGGGCCGAGCATGGGTAGAGTATAGACGTGTTTTTGCTAGCTCCGTTCAAAATTCGTATATGGAGGCCTCTACATGGCAGAAAAAGGAGAAAAGTTCAGACGAAAAACTCATGTAGAGAGAACTGGGCCAACTTGGAGAAGTGTATCCAACTCGTCGGAAGAAGAATCCCTTTCACCGTTGGAGAAGAAAGCCAAAGTCAAGTTGCACATGTCTGACACGGTGCAATCGAGCGAAGAAGACGAAACCGCCGCTGCCGTGGAGTTGGCTAATTCTGTAATGCCGAAGCTAGACCTTGTTCTGCAGAAGTTAGACAACATGGAAAAGAAATTGGACATCCTTGAGGGTTTTGTGAAAGTGGTCGATGGAAAGGTTAACAAGTTACAGGATAAAGCTGAGCAGTTTGAAAGCTTCAGCAGGGACGCCACAACAAAACTGAAGGTGTTAGATGAAGGAATGTCGTTCGCAAATACAGAGATAGAAAATTTAAAGAAGAAAGTAAAGCTTCTGGAACAAACTATCCAAGAAAATACAGTAAACACCGAAAACAAATTCAAGGGAAAGATCGAGGCCTTAAGAAACGAGAAGTTGTATATGGAGGTGTATCAAAGACGGGAAAACCTTCGCTTCTACGGCATTGCTGAATCTTTCCACCTCTCAGAAGAAAATGTCAAAGAGGTGTTAATTGGCTTTATACAGAAGGAACTTAACATCAGCGAGGCGGATTCTTTTGAGTATCAACGAGTGCACCGCATTGGCAAGCGCGACCCATCGCAAGAAAAACCAAGACCAATAATCGCACGTTTTTTGCGATACTCCGACAGAGAGCGAGTCATGTCAAGTGCAAGAAAGCTGAAAGGAACTGGTTTCGGAATATCGCCAGACCTTCCGAAAGAAATTGTGGACCGCAGAAAGGAATTAATGCCTAAGTTCAAAAAAGCAAAAGAAGACGGAAAATCGGCGTTCTTCAAAAGATCAGAGCCGGACAAACTTTTTATTGAGGGTATACGAATCTTCTAATTTCTTTGGAACATAAACTCTCTATCTAGGTATTCATAACATGTAAGCCTCATTCACACTTGTTCTTAAAAATGGAGCTGCATGCGTGTCATCTAGTTAGCGCAATGCGTGCAAGACCTATTCCATTAGTAGCGCAATTAACAGCTTTTATCGCTGGCTACTGTTTTACATACATGTTCAATTGTAGTTGTAGGTGTTATAAATGTTTTTCTTTTGTTTCTTTTTCCTTTTCAATATTAATTAGTTTTACCTTTCTTTTGTTCAAGAGACATGCAAATTTTTTCATTAGCTCATCTACTAAAGATTACTATCTCATTCTCTGCAACTGCTCGCCTTTTCACTTAAATATGTCCTTAAAAAGTTACAAAACTTAATTTAAATTTTGGTATCCTATCCTTAAATGTTCGGGGGATAAGATCTTTTGATAAACGAAAAGCACTTTTTCATTGGTGTATGAAGGATAAAGCTGATATAATTTTTCTACAAGAGACCTACAGCACATCCGAGGTGGAAAACACCTGGAAATCCCAGTGGAGAGGAGACTTGTTTTTTTGTCATGGTTCTGAACACAGCAGAGGTGTCTTAACACTAGTCAAAGAAGGGCTTGACTGTAAATTTGAGGTATGTAAACAAGATAATCTAGGTCGGTATATCATTCTAAAAGGTCTTGTTCAAGGTCAATCTTTTTTATTTTTGAATATCTATGCGCCAAATAAGACCAACGAACAATGCATTTTTTACGACGAAATACAGAACGAATTCGACAAATTGGAAATTGACACTGATTGCAAAATAATAATAGGTGGTGACTTTAATGTTATTCGCGACCCAGATTTGGATGGATCGGGAGGATCTCCAAAATTGAAAGAATCGTCCAAAAAGATAGAAAATCTATGTTTTTCTCTTGACCTAATAGACATCTGGAGAATCAGAAACCCAAAATTAAAACGTTTCTCCTGGAGACAGAAAACTCCAATGATTCAACGGCGGTTAGATTATTGGTTGATATCAAATAATATACAGGAAGAGGTTGATAAGGTCGATATTATCCCTGCTATTAGATCTGACCATTCCGCCATTACGTTGTACATTAATGGTATAGAGAACTCAACCTATGGACCGTCTTTTTGGAAATTCAATGCAAGTTTGTCAGAAGATAAAGAATATGTAGACCTAATTAGAAACAAAATCGGTGAATGGGTAGACGAAAGTAGAGAAATCGAAGACCCGCGGGTTACCTGGGATTATTTAAAATATAAAATACGCTATGAAACGATTGGTTATAGTAAGAAGAAAGCAAAAGAGAGAAGGTCAGAGCTGGTAAATTTGGAAATTAGATTAAAAGAGTGTCAGCGAAAATGTGACGAACACCCAAGTGCTGAAAATCTCTGCGATTTAGAAGTTCTCAAATCAGAATACGAACGCCATTATGATTATATAACACAAGGAGCAATCATAAGATCTCGGGTGAGTTGGTATGAAGAGGGCGAAAAGAATAGCAAGTATTTTTTAAATTTAGAAAGTGCTAAAAAGAAAAAGACATGTATACGGAAATTATCCGTGGATAATGATTCATATATAACAGACCCAAAAGAAATAATGAAAGAGATTCATGATTTCTATGAAAAACTCTATGATAGAGACTCGTATAATTTAGGTGAGAATTCAATTGATCGTTTCCTTAATGAAGTGGATACTAAAAAATTGTCTGATGAAGAGAAAATGACTTTAGATAAACAACTTACTAGATCCGAACTGTACGAAGCATTGAAGACATTTCCGAAAAACAAAACACCTGGAAGTGACGGTTTAACTGTGGAATTTTACTTGGCGTTCTGGCACGTGGTTGCAAAGTATCTCGAAAAGTCTCTAAACTTCTCTCACCAACACGGGCAACTATCAACTTCGCAAAAGCAGGCAATGATTACCCTATTGGAGAAAAAAGATAAAGATAGACGATTTATAAAGAACTGGCGACCTATCTCACTGATCAACGTAGATGTTAAAATTGCATCCAAAGCGTTTGCTAGAAGGCTGGAGCCAATCCTGCCAGAACTTATTCACCATAATCAAAATGGTTTTATCAAAGGAAGGTCTACATTTGATGCAGTTAGAACAATCGATGATTTACTTGAATTGGCAAAACTCACAAATACAACAGGTATTCTAATGGCAATTGACTTTGAAAAGGCATTTGATTCTCTGGACCATACATATCTATTTAAAGTATTGGAAAAATTCAATTTTGGACCGTATTTTTTACAATGGGTAAAAACATTTTATACAAACATATCCAGCTGTATCTTAAATAACGGCTTTACTACAGATCTTTTCTGTATCCATCGTGGTGTACGACAAGGTGACCCTCTATCACCTTTATTATTCATCTTAGCTTTGGAAGTTCTCGCATGTCAAATCAGGCAGGATAAAACCATACAAGGAATAGTGGTCAAAAACGTGGAGATCAAACTCACGCTTTTTGCAGATGACATGACTTGTTTTCTAAAAGACATAAATGCATATTCGCGACTTTGTACAACTTTAAAGGTTTTTTCATTGCATTCTGGTCTCCGAATTAACGACGATAAAACAGAAGTTTTTGGTATCGGCCCACATAAACTAGTACAAAATGACTTTACTCACAAAGTGCGAAAATCAATCAAGATATTAGGTACCGTTTTTGACTATCACAAACCATCACGAGACAAAGCAAACTTCGATTCAATATTCAAATCTATTAAAAAAACGCTGAGTATGTGGAAGTGGAGGGGTCTTACCCTGATTGGTAAGATTCAAATAGTTAAGACCTTCATTATTCCAAAATTTTTGAGTAAAGCGACTGCAATCTCAATATCAAACGATCTTGTCAAGGAGATAAACAGACTGATTTTCGGTTTCATTTGGAAAGGTAACGATAAAATTAAACGGACCGCGCTTATCAATGATATTGAAAATGGAGGACTAAAAATGCTTGATATTGAATCCATGATATCGGCTCAAAGAGTGATGATCTTAAAAAAGTATCTAGGAGAGAGCAACAGCACTTGGAAAACTATTTTAGATGATTTCTTTTTTGGAAATATAGGTGGAAAACTCATCCTGTTCTGTGATTTTGAAACTAGTAAACTACCGGTTCATCTTCCAATATTCTACAAAGAGTGTCTAGAGGCATTTCGTAATTTAAAGAAATCCAAGGTAGCCACCTATGAGGATGTTGTAGACCAAATTATTTGGAATAATAGGAATATTGTGATACACGGAAAATCTCTTTTTGAAAAACATTTGTTTACTAAAGGAATTGTTAAAATTGGTGACTTGTTATCCGATACGGGTAAATTTCTTGAAAGCCCTAAAGTGTTGGAAGCGAATCTATCTCCAATCCAGTACTTCAAATTAATAGGAATTGTAGATGCCATACCAAAAGAATGGAGATTAATTATCAAAGAATCACATATTCAACATCAGCAACTATATCCTCAACAGCATTTGGATACAGTGTATATTTATATCGACGAAACCAAATCGGATCTGTTAAAAGCCTCTTCAAAACTTTTGTATAAAGGATTTAAAACAAAGAAACAAACTCCTCCAACCGCCAAAAGGAAGTTGAAGGACAAATATCCAGAGGTTATAGAAGACTGGAAAAAAATTTATTCTTTACCATTCACTGTCACACTTGAAACAAAAATTAGAGAGTTCCAATATAAATTATTAAACGATATAATTTTCACAAATGAGAGGTTATTCCGTTTTAAAATGATTGAATCACCAATGTGCACCTTTTGTTTGAAAGAGGTCGAGTCCCTCGAACATTTGCTCTTTTATTGTGATACAACAAAAGACTTCTGGCGGGCTTTTTCTTCTTGGCTTTCAAACCAGAATGTATCTTTGGACACTTTGACATTTGAAAATATATTGTTTGGAGTGTTCAACAACAACGAAGACTTTATTATCCTGAATCACTTGATACTGCTAGGAAAGTTTTTTATTTATAAATGTAAATTAAATAAAATTAAACCAACATTAACAATATTTTTAGCAAAGACAAAAACCGTTTATTACATTGAAAAAAAAATAGCTACCAAAAATAACCAACTTTATAAACATTACAAAAAGTGGGAAAAACTAATGCCATCTCTTAATAATAGTTGAGCTTAATTTGTAATTTCTCCTTCTCAGCATGTCACTAACTTACTTTCTTTTTTTTTTTTTTTTTTTTCTGTATTTGGGTAGCTGCACTATTGTAAACAACGCATTGTATATTCTTTAGGTATAATTAGGTTACGATTAGTAATTATAATTTGTTGTATGTAATCTATTGTAGTTATGACGTATTGTAAGTATTGTAACTAGTGTTATGTCTTGTGTTGTATTGTATGTATTATAACCCAAAATGTTGAAAAAAAATAAAAATTACAAAAAAAAAAAAAAAAAAAAAATCTTGAAAATTAGAATCAGTCCGAAGAGACTTTACAGCCGATATTAATCCGTAGAAGCTGAGAGGGCGAGGGTCTATTTCATACTTACAGCGGAAATCATTTAACGAGAGAAAGTTGTTGTCCGGTCCTAAAAGATGTTTCACCCGAGTTATTCCCTTGGTGAACCAATTTTTAAAAAAAACTGTTTTGTTGGCTATCTTTATTAGGGAGTTATGCCAAAGTTGTTGATCCAGAAAGTGATCTTTCGATGTTATTTCAGGTTCAAAGTTAACTTCCGCCTAGATTCCTAATAGTTCTTTTAAAAAGGCATCCGAAGCTGTTATTGTCGATAAGGTGTCTCTAACGTTGAGGTTGTAGGAAAAAAAGTCTTGAGAGCCATATTCTTTTAGGGTTATATCAAAAAAGATTTTCCATTTTTCCTTATTGTTGTTATCTAAATATTTTTTAATCCATGTGGTTTTGAGGGATTTATTGAAGGAACTAATATCAATCATTTTTAGGCCACCACCACCGAAATCATTGATCATTACCTTCCGTTTTATCTTGTCGCCTTTACCATTCCATAGAAAAGTGTAGAGTAAATCATTTATTTCTTTTAAAACCCTGTAGTTTGAGCGAAGAGGCGAGAGTAGATAAACCAATTGGGAGACCACTAGTGATTTGATAACAGTGATTTTCCCTAACAATGTGAGTCGGCGGTATTTCCAGCATCTCAGGATTTCTTTCATTTTTTCAAGTTTCTCATTGTAGTTTAAAGAGGCAGATAGTTCGGGATCTGATGAAATCCATAGACCTAGGAATTTTACTTTGTCTTTTGGCCATTTAAGCTCTTTTCCTGATAACAGAATTTTATCACTTCCAATACTTGCGCCAATCCATAGAGTTTCCGTTTTCTTATCATTGAGTCTGAGGCCAGAGACTTTGCTGAAATCGTCAAGTATTGCAAGGGATGAAAGGAGAGATTCACGTGACCCGTCTAATATAAGTGTTGTGTCATCGGCATACTGACTTAACTTAATTTCCACATTATTTACAGAGATTCCCTTTATATTAGTATTTTTCTTAATTGCCGTGGCCAGCACCTCTGCCGATAGGATAAATAAATAAGGTGAGAGCGGGCAGCCTTGCCTAACACCTCTTTGAATTTCAAAAAAATTACTTGCCCATCCATTATTCAGAATACAGCTTTCAGTATGACTATACAGGGTTTTCACCCAGTTAATTAGCGAACTATGGTCTGGGTGACGAGGTTATTGACAGTTGTAATGGGAAATTCGGTTAAAAGCTTAAAACGCGTTCATCCCTATTATTGATTTATATAGTTTTAATCTTGCCTACTTTTAACCATGACAACTACTTTCTGCTGAACGAAAGTTGCTTCTTATAAACATGGAAAGTAATAGTTGCTACCCAGGAGGGGAATGCTTTTGTCTTATAGCCCTCCAGTGAAAACGTTAATCAAGTTTATAAACCCTAATTCAAAAGCATCTACAGTTTAAATTTGCTTTTTAGGTTTATCATGTGGTTTTACGATCACCTTGTAACCAGGTCGAATTCAACATTAACAGGTCATCGACCTATAACGGAAACAGTTTTTAGAACACTTTCACTTTAACAGTTTATTTTTATAAATTAATTTTTAACGGAGTTTAATTGCCAGCACAGCGTTACAAGCGCCAGCGCATACCAAAAGTTACACCCTTCCACGCGCTTACCGACACCTACATGCTTTCAAGCACTTGTCAGCGGTTGGACGTTTACCCGCGCTTATTTCGTTGACACGGTTTCCCACGCTTACCTAATGGATTTCGATTGGTTTATTTAGCTCTGACAGGGCGATTGGGTGTGCTTTTCCTTTAGTTCTGGTAGAGCAAAAATCATCAGGAACGGGTTGTTCTAAGCCCGATTAAGCTAACCCAGGGTTCGCGAGAATTTTGATTCCAGTTTTGTAACTTTGCAGTGAGGTTTTCTGTTTATATTGTTTGTCCTTCAGTTTTAAGCCTGAATAATCTAAAACTACACAAAACACAAGCGGTTAAAAACATTTTTATGCAAGAAAAATTAGTTTTTCGGTTAACTTTTAATCCTGGGTTTGCGGTAAACGGCTTTCGAACAGCCCACTCCACGCACTGAGAACAATCAAAATATGTTTTACATAGCGCCGAGAGAGTCTGACAAATACAATTTTAGAAAATTTAATGGAGTTTAACGTCAAGACGTTCGTGTGTTATACTTCACTCAGCGCTGACTTATGAACATTAGCACCTCATACAGCACAAGTCATCAAGCTGAACTTGGCTCGACCGCTGCCCGGCAAGAACAACAGCAAAAAGAACAAATTTAAAACATCCTTAATACTTACATTGTTCAATAACCTCAGCTCGCGTGCTCTCCTTGACTTTATTTGTGTTCTAAAGAAGCAGAAAATCGCGATTTAACACAAAGGTACTGCTTTATAAGAGAACTCAAGAAAGTTGAGCAAAGCAATGTTGATTTTTAGTCTGTTATCATCGTTTAACAATACTGTAACAGACAGAGTTTAAAGTTCAAACGTTTTACGTTCACTCTACTGAACAAAATAGACCAACCGAGACCGTCTGAGCTTGATTTCCGCCGCTTACCCGAATACGGTCTAACGTTCCTGAGCGCGGGCTCCTTTCTCGAACAGCGGCTGGAAATGGAGCCTAACATTCGTCCTCTGTGAACGGAATGCAGTGGGGTTCAAATAAGGCACTTTGAAACGAGCCCTATTTCTCAACCCACCCTCCACTGCGCCGGGCAGAATAATGCTCCAAACGAGCTCTTTGACAATTAGTCAATGATGACATGCCGTCCAACTTTCAGACGGTTGGTTATATTATTATAGTGTGTTGCTTTAATGTTTAGAATTGTTAGATAACGAAATGTACAAACGTTTAGTGTCCTTGTTACAGATCAAATGGTTACTGAATTAACACAGGCTGATTATGCAGTTTAGTTAAGATACGCCGATTGTTACATGTTACGTTGGTTACCATGGATGTAAGAAGAAGGCTGCTTCTCCGGTTTAGCAACGCTAGAGAGGAAGAGAAAAGAATCTAGACAGAGAACAGCAGACATGAAAAGATACACACAGGCTTGAAGGGTATGTACTAGACAACCGGATCGAGCATAGTTTCCGAATGTTGATTGTTCATTGGCAATAACATCCACATTACTTTCAGGTCGTGAAAGAGAATGGAAAGTTGAAACAAGAAAACAGAAACGCGGACAAAACAGACTTCAGTTAGATGACTAAGTGTTATTCTTCACCTGACGACTGTCTGACTGTAGGGGTTGGTTGCGGCCAGAGAGTTGAGTTAAAAAATTGACGTCAGGTTTGTCCCAGGTCTCTCTTATTATTGATCACGAATTTCGTCAAAACAAGTAGCTGTGACTCCATAGCCTAAGTCGCAGACGCAGCCTACCGCAGGTTACTACAGGTAAATTTCCATCTGCGACACAGGATACGACTCCACGAAGTGTAGCAAGAAACTTGATAGTTATTGTAAAAAAAAGCTGATGATATTGAAGACGTATTAAATGTATTAGAATCGGAAAGGAGAGTTGTTATTCTTAGGCAGGAGGTGAACATGTTAAACGCTGGCTGATTATTAGAGGCGCGTAGATGTTAAGTGTTATGGCGTGTAATCGTTTGTGTCGAAAGGAATAACAGGCCTGCAAAAGTTAACTTCACGGGAAGGGAGAATCAAAGCCCTTACTGCAAGACTATTTTATAGCAAAAGTTATTATTAAGACATGATTGATCATCGCAGTTATACACTCACAGAACTTAAGCAGCTGTGAAATTAAAGCCTGAATATTATTATTATTCCTCTGTTTCCTGCGTTCTTGAGCAGTTGCCACCCGCTTAATTGTTTGCCACTGTACAAAGAGAGTAACCTACCTCAAGCCTTTCGCAAGCTCGTTTAATGATATCCTCTTGGATAAGAAGACGACGTCTTAATTTTCCAATTTCAAGTTTAAGACTTTCATTCTGTTGGGAAAAAAAAGTGCAAAAGATTTAACGCTGAAGCAAAAATCTAGAAGGGATTATAATAACACTGGTTGAATACAAACCAACCCAATCACAAAACTACACTATAGAAAGAGCCACCGAAAAAAAAAAGGAAAAACGAATCTGGAAGCAAAACACGTAACCGGTCAAAAGCGCGGGAAGCCAAGTTAGCCAATCAGCACTCGCACTGGCTTTGCACTGGAATGGCCAGGAAAAATAACACTTTCACTGTGATTGGTTAAAACACGTTAATTGCGTTTTTGTCAGGATTACTACAGGGTTTAACCAAAGCGATTTTACACACACTCTCAAAGTTTACACAAAAATCTTTCTAAGAGGTTTTATAAGCTTTATAAGTAAGCATTCCTACCTCTCCACTGGCATCTTCAGAATCCCTTTGTGTTTGCCGAGGTGAAGAGTCGACATTAAGCGCGTTCAACAGCGCTTTACATTCCAAACTAATTCTCAAAATATTTTCAATATCAGGCAGACTATCGGTCTGTAGAGAAGAAATGACCGATGATCAAGTGTTTTAAAATAATACTAATGAACTTTGGGATAAAAACACACAGTTTTAAGTTTGCAAAACATGTTTCGGATGATCAACATCCATCTTCAGTTACAAATACAAATGAACCGCCGAATAAGTTCGTTTTTCTTGTCTGATACTAGTTCGCAAATTTGAAATAATGAACTTTGTTAAACACAAATCGGTTACAAAAAAGAAAAAAATACTAAGGGAAAAAAAAGCACCACAAACGCAAACGTACTTGCAATACAGTACTTACAAGATAAATTCCTTATAAACATTTACACTACCAACGGGAGAATTACAATGCTAAGAAGGCACAAACATAAAGAAAACTAACATTTAAAAATCACCTGAGCGTTTGATATAATGCTATTGTAGGCTTCAGTCGCGAATTTGTTGATCGAGTTTAACTTCTCTTCAAGCTGATTCACGATTTGTTGGCCTTCAGAAGGTATTCTACCATTTTCCAGATCTAACAAACAAAGAATAGTTTTAAAGCAAATTTCGGGAACAATAAATAATACGCGGACGTCTTATAACACAGCTGTGTTTATACTACGAATGAAATGGTTCTCATTTTCACCCACTCACCTCTCACAGAGCTGACAGAACCAACATCATCCCCACCCCTCCCCTCTGAGAAGTTGAGCTGACGGATAACCGTGACTTGAGATCTGCTTGGCGGGGACTGGGAAGATGAACTGAGTGCGTGACTGAGTTGCTCCTCCAGTTTAACTCGCAATGCATTGTTGGTTTGAATGCTTTTCTCGAGCTGGACTCGTAAGCTTCGTATTTCAGCCAATAACATGGACATGGCGTCATGTTGCAGTTCGCTGTTAGGACTTCGAGGTCCTTCACTGCCGTAGCTTTGACCTGCAAAGGAGGTGATAAAGATCGGTTCTCAGCCGAATTTGAGGACCTGAAAGACGGAAGCCCACTTTGAACCTTTACGTTACATAAAAATGGAAATTATCAGTGGCACCTCCATGGAGTGGCTATTCGTCAACTGTTTCCAGATAGAATTGGAATTTGGAAAGTGTCTTTGTGGAGGGAGGAAACCCGGAGAACCTCGAGAAAAACCCTCGGAGCAAGGCGAGAACCAACAGCACATATCTCTCAGTATGTTACTTATTCATCAATTGTTCATAACCAAGTAAACACCAACAACAAGCTCGACCCACTAATGACGCTGGGTCCATGATTCGAACCCAGGCCACACTGCTACGTGTTAAAAAGCCAAACACAAATTCTCGTAGAGTGTTGAAGTCTAAGAAACCAACGGTCAGTTCAACAACAACGAAAACCCCGTTTCGACATTTTAACTTCTTTACGTCCTCGCCCAAGATGAGAAAATGGACACCTGAGGCAACCTGACCACAATAAGATGCATGCAATACAATAATCTCATCCATCGGCAGGACGTAGCAGCAATTCTTCTGGTGGCCATTAGCAAAGGTTGCAGGGTCTAAATACTTTGTAATTAAACTTTCGTATATTAGTTAAATACATACGCAGATGGAATACATACCCTCTGTCTGTACTTCCATGTTCCTGCCTTCAAGAGATAGTTTATAGAGCTTTTCGTATACACTCAGCTCTTTTCTGAGGTTTTCTGATACTTTGCTGCTCTCTAGCAGTTGTTGGCGGACAAGGTTAATCTGTTCTTTGTCTCTGGAGATGAACACGTGACGCGAAAAGTGGCATTAGTGTCGTGTTACAATGACAAAAGTGTCGACAATGGCAGTGACATTGTCGATCAGTGCAAAAATCAGTAACATTTGATTACAATCGATTACAATTCATTGACAACAAAATTTCAAAGCTCTTAACCAGGACCCACCCGGTTTGCTCTTGTTTCAATTCGCTAATGATTCTTTTCAGTTTCTCGTTGGCTCGATCTTTCTCCAGCAGTTCAGTCCGCAGAGTGTCATTCTCACGAATCAGAATGATCTCATCAGGAACACTGCCAGCACTCTTATCACCAGTCCCCTCCGACAACCTCATCTCCAGCTGCGCCCGCAATGCATCATTAGTGCGAATACTATCTTCCAAGCGCAGGCGCAATTCTCGCATTTCAGCCATGAAGCCGGCCAACAGCTCGTCCATGGTAGACCGCTTCTGACTTGCCGCTGGCGTCTGAGAAGACTGGCTCTGTATCTTTGAGAACATATCGTTCTCGTTTCTTAGAGTGTCGTTTAGTTTTTCAGTGTCCTTTAGTTTACTCCTCAGTAGCTGATTCTCGCCCAGCAGCATCCTGTTTATCTGGTGAAGCTTCTCAGTGGCTTCAGAGGAAGACTCGCTTCCTGGTGAAGAGGCACGTGGTCCCTTAAATGAACAGGTTTGGTCTTAGAATTCCAAAAAAACCATGAACTAGATGTTATATATCAAACACGAAAGACCGTGTTTGACCACATTTCCAAACACCGAGAAGAAAGTTGAAAATACGACGCGTAGCGGAGTTTATTTTGACGAACTTTGAGATGTTTGGAAATGTGGTCAAACACTGTCTTGAGTGTTTGATATATCTCCTCAATCGAAACTAAAACTAAGGAGTAAACGGAGAAATTAAATCGTGAAAATCTATACTAATTAACATCAGATATCCAAATACCGTCACGATCATGGTCATCATGATTTCCTTGATGACTTATTAATGAGTTTGAGAATTTGCTTTCTAGATCTACAAAAATTCTAGAGCGGACTCTGAAAGAAATACGTGGATATCGGCGAGGAAAACATATTTTTCGAATTAAAATTGGAAATGCTTCTTCTACTAATAGAGCATGTTTGACAACAATAAAAAAAATCGTTTGGATTAATGTATGAAAAATATGTTCCACTAGTTTCAGAACCATTTGGCGTTATCGAATAGCACTCACCCTTGTTGTCATCTTTGTATTTTTCCTATTATCAGACAAAACGTTAAGTGTATTTTCAAGTTTCAAGACTGACGATGCTTGTTCTAGGAGCTGTCTTTCTGATGCTGTGTTACAGCACTTACCTGGCGTGGACTAGTCTGTGTTTCTACAAAGCGTTTGGACGGAGAAGAAAAAGGAGACAGTGCTACTGAGTGCATGTCTGCTTTGGACTGTAGTCTAAGCTGTAACGTCTCGATCACTTTGTCTTTTTCTTGGAGTTCGTGCTGAAATCTAAACAGAAACAACACCACAGCATATCAGTTGAAAGACACTTACATCGTTCTGAAACATCATTTTATCTCAATGGGCAGGATCCCGTTATTTCGAGGTCTCAAATTAACTTTTCAGAATTCACAATTATACAGACTGGGCATGCAACAGTGGACTCAGACTTAACTATTACTTTTGTTAGCCGCAACATTAATGTGCAATATCAATATCTCGGTAATCACGACAGACGTATATTGACTGTTTTTGCAAGGATTTCACCAGTTACTCCTTTTTAATTGTAACCAAAGACAGCTGACCAAGCCGGGCTTTGGAGTACCAGGCACTCACATACTTTTACTTGCTACGATAACTGTAAAAAAAGCCTTACTTTTCGATTTGACTCTTCATTTTTGCTGAGTGATTAAGAAGTTCAGCGAGTTGTTTGCCGAGTTGCTCATTCATCATTTTCGCTTCTCTCAGCTCACGCTGTACTCGCCCAATTTCCTCCGCTGATTTTCTTGTCTCTTTGAGCTGATCAGTGAGCGTTTTATTCAAACGCTGTGCGTCTTTCAGCTCTTTCTGTAGCTTCACTGCCTCGTTTCTCACACCCTTCATCTTGGAAATAGATTCGTTCAAGTCTCGTATTCGCGATCCCAGCGAATCATTTATCTGAGTAGCATTTTGAAGTTCGTGCCTGAGTCGGATCACTTCTTCGTCCGATCGGGTACTTTCGTTCAGTTGTCGTTGAAGCTCGTCGTTCCTCTGTAAGGATTCGTCGAGTTGCAGTCGTAATTCCAAAACTCCATCAGGTGTTGTTGATCTCTCGTGGCCTTTTTCTCGTTCGCTTTCCAGAAGCCTTTTGAGTTCTCTGTTTGTTTTTATACCCGATTCATACTCGTCACGAAGTCTCTGGATTTCCGCCGTTTCACGTGATTTCGCTTCAGAATTCTCCTTAGCCCTTGCCGCCTCCTGTGAGAAAAGAGAACAGCAAAACACAAGTTAACGACAGTGCATTGTGAAGTGTTCCTTAAAAGAAGCCAACCAGAAAAGGACTCTGACCAAGCCAGATATAACTCTCACAATGTTGGTTATTCCCTCAAATGTTCTCATTGTTGATTCATAGCCAAGTACAAAACGGAGTAAAGGCTGCGAATCAGACAGCACAGTATACGCGCTAACTTTTCAGGAGACTAGAGCTATATTTCCTACAGTAAGTCCTTGCATTTTAATCTCATTTAAAAATCTCGCACGTTAAAATGTCAGTGTTTGCAAACTTGTGATAGAGTTTTTGCTTTCTTTGTCTCGTAATCAATACAATGTTTATTGGCAATTTAACACAATAGCGCAATCAGAACAAAAATGCAGCGAGCGCGGGATGTTTAAATGCACGTTTCGCTTCGGAGAACTTTCAAAAATTATTTGACATCTTGTAAGCAATTTGATGTAATATAAGCTAAAATACACAACCACTGCTGGCAATAAACAGCTCCGTATGTTGGTTTGCTCCCAATAAGCCACGAAACATAGACTTAGGCATACGCTATACTTCCAATCTCAGGGCGCCACTCAATTTAGATCAGTAGATTATTTCAGCATTCGGTGACTCATAGAACAACAAACTAATTCTGTCAATACAAAACTAGATTCGTAAATGAATAATCACGTCATGCAAATAAACAGTTGCTCACAAATGATCATATCCTGCGAGCAGTGTCTCCGTTTATCTTTCGTAGGAGACTGTTGAAACATTTCGAATTCTTCAAGCTAAAAATTTGATTCAAAATTTAACAAGCAGCCATCACAATTCGCCTTCTAAGCACCAAAAAGTCCACACTACACATTTAAAGTGTGTAAATTTCCTACCCTGAGCTTTAACTGCTGTAGTTCCATCTCTTTCTCGTCCAAAATGTTCTTGTACTGTTCAGTCGTTTGAAGACTCTCTTCAAATCTCCTCTCCAGGTCCTTCATTTTATCACTCGACGCACGAGCCCAGTCCCTCGACGGTGAAGTCTGCGCGGCCATATCTGAGCCGATACGCTCATCACGTGACTGGAGCCGACGCAGCTCATCAAGCTCTTGTCTTAACATCTCCAATTCCTGTTCTCGCTCAAGAAGTGTCTCATCATGACTGCCATTTAAACTTGAAGCATAGAATTCTAGTTTTGTGTTGGCGTCGGTGAGTCTTTTTTCGAGCTCGCTGAATGTTTGCTGTGTGTTGTCTAACTGTGTTTGTAGATCCTCTATTTGCCGAGTCAAGTCTCTTATCATGTCATCCTTGTCCGCTAGTGTCTGCATATTTAAAGCGTTCACTTCATCCAGTTGGTTCTTGAGCCTGATATTCAGCTGACTGCTCTGTTTCAGTTGTTCCTTTAACTTTTCTACTTGCTACAAGAGAACAACAATTACTCGTAAGAACCCACTAGAAGTGTCTGTTCTTAGACTCATCCGTGCTAGCCTGCAAGCAGGTTCTCATGCGCTACGGCAGCGTGGCCGACTGGTTAGCGCGTCGGACAGATCCCAGGTTCGAGTCTCGCTCTGACCACTACCTGGATTTGTTTCACGGTAGCCCTGAGTTCAAATCCTCGGCCACTAGACTTTGTTCTATAAACACTGCCGAGGGTTAATAAAGTTATATAGGAGCAAAGTCGATGAGCAAAGTGGCGAGAGCAGGCTCCATCCGTACCGCCACGTGGGAGTATTGTTACTTTACTTGGAAGGGATGGTAGTCTATCTCAAGATAATCCCCCCTCCTCCCTCTTGCAAATGTGACGTCATAAAGGAAGATATCATGAGTGACTGAGTTGGAAAGGAAAAGATTTATAGGTGTAAAAACTACCGGCAATTCAATTATTTCACCGTAACTTAAGGTATAGGGACGCTTTGTTTCCATGCTGACCTAATGGACGACCTCAAGAGGTGCTCAGTTGCTATATTCTCCAATCGAAGGGAAAATGTTGAGTTTTTTAGGCGATTAAAATAAAATTATTCCCAATAGTACCAACTAGCACGGAGAATTTGTATGTGGACATCAGTGTCTAGGATTACCTGTTCCAGTCTATGAACCTTTGAGGGTGAACCCGACCCTCCGTCTCCACTGTCTCGACCACTTGAACCTCCAACACCACTGACCCGCGGCTGTAGCTCATTCAACCGAGACTGCAATGAAGCGTTCCAGCGTTCACTATCTTCAAGTCTCGATTTGAGTTCTTGTATTTCCCTCTGGTAAGCAGCGTCATAAGGAGATGCCGGATGTGGGCTCGTCGTTTTACTGGAAGCTAGTTTGTCGTGGAGTTGAGCCCGTAGTGAGTCGTTTAAGCGGATTCCTTCCTCAAGCTGTGCGCGGAGAGATTTCAGCGCCTGCATCTCGTCTTGGATGTTTGCTTCGTGGCTGTGAGTAAAATAAAAAAAAATATATTAGCTTTAACTTAAAAGCAAAACGCCAAACCTTTCAATAGTTGGCCAAAAACAAGCCAAATACAGAAGCCACATGGGGTATTGAAAGCCCTTTACATCTTAGTAGTAGACTCTGTTTATATCAAACCCCTCCCCTTCCCCCCTCTTCGTTAACTTTACCTGGCTCCTCCTTGCTGTGCATTCTGGACCACATGCACCAAGTTACTGTACAGCGCATGCTCAGTATCCAGGATGTCGTTAAGTCGCTTTGTCTCTGCGACCTGAGCTTCTAACAACTGTTGCAGCTGAAGGACATCGGCTCTCTGACAACATAACAAGCAAACATAGCTACGTCAAAACGTAGACTAGTAATGCATATTACATTAAGGTAAAAAAAAAGTACGAGGTTTTTTAGGAGAAAGTAAAGGAGCAAAGATGGAAGAAAACGACAAAATAGGAAGGTCGACTAGATCAAAGACAGGACATGGTTAAGTTAAATGCTCCAAGAATTAACGACAGACGGCCATTTAATTCTGACTAGAGATTCAAGCATCATGCTCGTTGAATCATCAAATTTAATTACCTGTTCTTCAGCCCCAGCCCCCACTCCAGGACTCTCCCGGCGTGGTGTCCCAGCCCTTTGTAGCCTGGCTTTCAGGTTGTTCACTTCTTGACGCAGAAGATTGACTTCCTCTTCCCCGTAAGAGGCCTGATAACGACAAAAAGTGAAGTCATTGCTTAAACGATTTCATTGTTAATCACCGTTGAGGAAATTTTTATAAACTACAAAAAATAATTTTCTTTCAGTTGAAAACTGAATACTTGTTGATAATTTATCTTTCATCGGGCCAAATTGGATGCTTTACAGCCCTTCTAACACCCTAAAGACAGAAAACCTTTCAGTTACCTGATTATTCAGCCTTCTCTTGTAGTTTTCGACTTGTTGCTCAAGCGAATTCTTAAGATCTTCAGTGTCCATCAGTTGTTGCCGTAGTAAATTATTTGACGCCTGAAAATGTGATTTTAAACTTCAGCCACAATTGATTTTACCTAATTCTCGGCATCCTATCGGGTCGGGGGAACAATACTCTTATGTTTGAGAACTCAAAGTTTAACGCCGACCGTCAATCTCGTTCCCAAGGCCTTTCCCTTAGAAATTAGAAGGGGCGGGAAAAGTCTAAGGGAAATCGACTGGGAACGAGATTGGCCGACCATGATGAGTCGTACGGATTCATCGATCCTAACGATTGAACAGGACTCTTCTTTTATTTGATTATCTTACAAAACAGTTTTGAATTGTATCAGCAGCAGGTTACCGAAGTGAAGCTTGATCCGCCATTCACACACTGTAGCGAGCAAAATCTGGAGACGAGTATCTCACCTCTAGTTCCTGAGCTTTCTTCTGATAATATCCAATGTTCTCTTTCATGTCTTTCAGTTGCTTCTGTTGATCTTCTTGCATCTCCTGTAAAAAAACAAAACAAAACAAAAGAAATCAACGATTGGTGATAAAACCGTCCAGCTTAATGGATCACTGTCATTTTCCTTTAGACTGATAATTTTGAAGCGCTCAAAAATTCGATTTTATGGAACAGAACGTCAAATATGATAAGAACCCATTAGGAAGTTAAGATTGAATTCGCATAAAGGATCGTAAAGGATCTCAGTCACGGGTTTTTAGTTATTTTGGCCACATACACGCACGTACGTTTAAACTGAAGGAAACTGAAAATGGTAGATAACTAAGATAGAAAAACACCAAAGAGATAATAATAAACCACAAAGGAACAAGGATGGTTAAGGATGAAGAACATTAACACGGATTACAAACGACGAATTTGAACAGATTTGGGCTTAACTTTAAAAGTAGCAAAATTAGAGAATTAGAAAGATTAGAAAATTAGAAAAATTAGAAAGCAATTTATTACATTAGGGAAAACCACATCTGAACAGCTATCAGACAGGGCGTTCCCCAAGGATCAATGTTGGGACCGGTGCTCTTCCTCCTGTTTGTCAATGACATGCCTCTAAACGTTCACAAGTCAACTATGGATATCTATGCAGACGATACCACCTTGTCTTTAAGCTCAAACTGGAAAGCTATTCCTGCACTAAACAAATCATTAACAAAGGACTTGACAGAAGTTGAGAAATGGGCTAGTGAAAACAAAATGTTTATAAATACCAAGAAAACCAAAGCGTTGTTGGCTACGGGAAAGCGTCTGCGCAGACGTATAACCCATGACGCAGGAAAATTTGAAGCTAGGATGCAAAATGCAGAAATTGAACAAGTTGGTAGCCATAAACTTCTTGGAGTGATAATCGACGAGAACCTAACTTACGAAGCACATGTTGACGAACTATGTAACAAACTTTCAAAACGAATTGGACTTCTACGCCATATAAGCTGCTACTTGAAAAAGAATCAAAAATTGATCTACTATAACGCAGTAATCAAACCACTCTTCATGTATGCAAGCACAGTATGGACATCGTGTAACAAAGAGGCACTCGAGAGAGTTCTCCGTATGCAAAAACGGGCTGCGCGTATTATTCTTGCAGCACAACGTACTAGTCGAACTGTCACTTTATTTAATAAGCTAAACTGGATCCCCTTTTACAAAGAAGCTTATATAAATCGATGTGCACTGGCCTACAAAAGGATAAACAGAACTTTACCTGAATACATGAACACATCTTTAAGGAAAAACTCTGACGTCCATTCGAGAAGTACTAGAAATTGTAATTTAAATTTATTATGCCCCTCTCACAGAAACGCCTCTGAGGGAGGACGCACTTTCGCCGTCAGAACTATTAAAGATTGGAACAGTTTACCCCGGTCTTTAAAAACAGAGAAGTCCGTTAAATCGTTTAAGGCTAAATTATGTAATACTATTCTTAACTCTCAGAAAACTAATGGAATTTTTTAACTCTTATTATTCGTAGTATGTTTGAAATTGTAAGTCCAGTTTATTATTTGTAACCATTTTTTAATTGTAACTTAATTAAGTAGTTTTATTGTAAATAATATCGTATTTTAGCATTTTATTGTAAATAATATATTTTTAGCATTCTAATTATTTTAAGCTGAGGGCCCCAAGTTTATCAGTAACTTAAGTTACTGTCACGGGTCACCCTCATTAAATAAAGTCTTTCACTTCACTTCAAAGTGGCACAAACTGTGACGTAACCCTTTTTAGAAAATGCTGTCTATAATAGTCGGAATTCGCAATTGTTTTCATTCCAAAAACTAGTGTTTTCTGCACTCCCTTTTCTTCACTTTTAAGAAAATAGCAAGTCACAGAAGAGGAAGAAACTTTTACTTCTCCGGCACGGACTATTACTTCATTCAAGGGAAATTTTATAAAGAATCACCTTAATGATTTTGTCTTTCATCTGCGCAGCCTCATTAAGCATTTCAATGTTGTTCAGCTTCACCTTCAGTTCTGCTTCGAGCTCTAAGTTAGATTTCTTGAGCGCAGCCTGCAAAGAGAATATCAAAATAAATTTACTGAACGAGTGAAATTGGTGCAAACAGAATTTTCATACATTCTGTCATTTTCACCGACATCACCATTGTGGTACTAAAAATGTATCATTGAATGATCTTGTTGCCATTTGTTTACAATATACGTTGCATTTTTTGTTATATAGAAAAAAGGAAAAAGAGGAGAGAAGAGGAGAAAGGAAGAAGCAAAGTAAATAAGGGCTGTTTCTTGCTTGAATCCCCCCTGGATGGGATGCTAGTCCATCGCAGGGTTACCTCACAGCATCAAATTTGCCGGTACCCATTTATAAACCTGGGTGGAGAGAGACACTGTGAGAGTAAAGTGTCTTACCCAAGAACACAACTCAGTGTTCCCGGACAGGGCTCGAACCCGGACAATTCGATCCCGAGGCGAGCACGCAAACTGTGAGGCCACCGCGCCAAAATAGGGGGTGGGGAATATTTTCGGAATTTCGAAGTTTAATTTTCTAGCGAAAGGGTCCTAGGCTCCTACACTAAATCCACCACTGAGAGGGCATATCCAAAACTCACCGAGTCCACAAGCGCTTGTTCTTTTCCTTTCTGAGCCTCGGCCAGAGCCTGGCATAAAAAAAAGACAAAAGTACATCGTTCAGTAAGATGCTGTACAGGATACGTTAATAAGGAAAGAAATATGACGAAGACTACATGTACCTGAGACTGCTCTGCAAACTTTTGCTTGAGCTCCTAAAATAAAGGAAGAAAAACAGAGGACAACATCAAACTCTGTCAAGTCTTTCTCTGGGTTCTGTGATTTTCCTCCCCTCTTAAAACCCAACACTCCAAATTCCAATTCGATCTGGTATGTGTCCTTGGTAGGTAAGCCTTGCAGCTATCTAAATGGTTGACACATAAAAAATAGTTATTGATTTATTGATTCTTTTTATTTAAAACGAGTCTTATCAAGATTCTTGCCTCTAAATTAGGAATGCTCTGCAGTCTTGAACGAAGATTCTCGATTGTAGCCCTATAACAAAAAACAGTGTCATTACAACCAAACAAACACGATCCCAGGCAATAATATAGCACTGAGTAGAGGAAAACAATCGTATTGACCACAACAATTTGAGTATTACACTCACTTTGCTTGTTTCATAAATGCATCTCTTGTCTGTATTTCGCGCTGTAGATTCTCAATTTTCAGCTTGTTCTAAAAAAGAACCAGACACAACCTCATTTAGAAAACAACGGAAAAAAACCCTTGAGACAAATCCCGCTAATGAATTGATTCGAGCGAGTTTCCCGCGCTTGACACTGATTTCTCTCCCTTCTTTTCTCTTACAGATTTGATTAGTTTATTGCCATATTTTCTGCAGCTGTGATTGGCTGGGAGACTGCTTTACACCTTGTTATCCAATAAACGTTTACCTCTCGGTCGTCGCCTTGTAACTTCCTCAAGTTGTTTCTGTAATCTGACTCGAGCTTCTTTAAAGACTCTAAGAAAAACAAACAAAAACAACAGACGAAAATGACATAAATAGACTAGAATCAATTCTTATTACCTTAAAACACAGGTTCTTATCTTGTAAGAGCGCCATTACGGGAATTTTTCCCGAAATGAAATGAAATGAAATGAAATGTTGTTTGCACACTGGTTCTAAAAGTATGAATGAAAAATGATCGCGCCTTCTCCTTGAAACGTCATTTTCACCAACAAAGCCTGATTCCTAGGCACGGCACTGACGTTCACTTTTGGCGAGAATGAGCTCGGAGTAACAAATTTAAAATTCCTCCTTCTTCCTCAGATCGCCATTTCAGAAACGATACTGTTCCTGGATTTGGTCCCACAAACGACTGCGAGATTAGACTCGGCCCAGATTTCCTCTATGCTTCTAAAGTGGGGAATGCGATACAAAGCAATACATAAACTACGGACAAAAACATCCACGGTGACGGAAGAGTGAAATAATAACGTACCATCTTTCTTTTGTACTTCAGCTTGTAGTATACTGATATTTCGCTTAAGATCCGCCTTAGAAAGAAAAAAATAGGCACCATAAGACAGCCGCGTTTTTGTATGGGCAATCATTCATAACACAACACACAAACCGCTTATGTTACAAAACTAGTATCTTA
Source organism: Orbicella faveolata (assembly GCF_042242905.1). Taxonomy (NCBI): domain Eukaryota; kingdom Metazoa; phylum Cnidaria; class Anthozoa; order Scleractinia; family Merulinidae; genus Orbicella; species Orbicella faveolata. The sequence goes on from NW_028301565.1 coordinate 10,990,671, forward strand.
CCACTTCAGCAGGGCTGGGCGCTTTTGTTGGGCTTTTACTGGACTCCTAAACAAATGGATAAAATGACGATAACTGATGTTACGGAATGCAGACCTAAAAGCCTGCTTTAGAAGATAGAATCCTCAACACAATTCACAGCTCAGCATTATCACAGCAAACATCTGGTAGTATAATGGGTGGTGTCATTTTGAAGTGGTTTAGTTTAAAAGAAAAGCGAGAGCATGAGCTGATCTTTATTAACAAACATACCTGAAGCGCTTTCAACATCTTGTCCTTTTCTCGTCCGCTTTCTACTAATCCCTTCGCAGAAAAAATGCAAAACTTCTTTGAATAATTGAGAGACATTGCCATAAGTATAACAAAATACAGAAAATTGGGCACAGTAATACTAAGTCAGGTGGTTTGATGTTGATTACTTACTCCAATGGTCTTGTCCTTCTCTTGTATCGCCATCTTTAGTTTGTTCACTAATTTGTCGTGTTCTTGGGATGCCCAAGCTTTGCTGTTTTCCAGAGCCTGAAATGAAACGAGAGTGAAAAACACGACGGGTATGCTTGGATTTTCGTTTGTAGTTTTCATCCAATTACATCTATTGCTTACAATTACCTACCTTGAGCTTTCTTAAAAGCCCTTCTCTTCCCTTACATAACATAATTGGATAAAGGCAAAAGAGGGGCCGTTCTAGTGGCCTCTTCCAGGCGTTCAATCAGTTAGGACGCAACACGAAAAACAGCGCAAGCCCCCCTTCTCTTTGTTTCGCTCGCCGCTGTCCCCCAACTAAATGAACGCCTAGAAGAGGCTACTGTTCTAGGCGAGCCGTACCTGAACTTCGTGCTCTTTGCTGTTCAGTAATTGTTTTAACGTCTGGATAGTGGCGTTCTTTTCAGTTTGTACGCGCGTCAAGTCATCAGCAGCCTCCTAATAACAAAATAACAATACACAGTCATGTTTCTCTCCGCTCCAGAGCGAATTTGTACAGTGGGTCACAGAAGGCTACATCTCAGTGATTTGTCATAGTTTTGGTGGTTTTTCTGATGCTTGGCCAATGACTAAGCAGGTCAGCTTGGCTAGGCGACGGAGGAATTAGTCTTTTTAACTTCCATTTTAAAATTGAAGTTTAGGAAACCACAAAAGACGTGTGAAACTTTAGCAAGGGGAACGTGAGGTAATCGCTTCACCATAAGATTATTGGAGAGTATATATGCCTCACGAAGAATCGAAAAGGAAAAAGTCAGTTCGAGTGTAACGAAGGTCAACTTGTGATAAATATTTCTAAGTTTGGGAATATCTTGCGGCTTTCAATTTATGCGGTAAGTTGAGATAAGCTTTCATAGGCAGCCAGTGCTGGTTTACAATTGTGTCAAATGAGTATTGAATTGTTTGAAGAACATTGTCGGCAACAGAAACATTTCGTGACCTGGTCGTCTGTCGTTTCTAGCGGTCTTACCTTCAATGCAGTCTCCTTATCCCTGAGAGCTGCCATCAGTCTTTGAGTGTTAGCTTCATGAGCAGATGACATTCTCGCGCGCTCCTGGAACAAGTCCTAAGAAATATACAAATAGCATGTTACCAAAATAACCAAATGCGTGGTCGGTTTTTTTTTTGTTTCGGTTCGCTTGGCAAACAGGATTTAAGCGAAACTGTTATATATTTAACATCTTTCATACATTTACTTCAACTGTTCACCATCTACGGGTATATTACAAACTGACAATGTGACCAACTCCCAGTTGGCTTGATCGCTCATCCTATTCAAGCAGATCCTATTCAAGCCTGACTTTTTTTCAGGCTTTATTTTTTAACTGCATAAGTTGTGTACATAACTGCGATGATCATTCACGTCTTTATTCCATATTTCACCTCCAAAAGTTTTTCCTTGTCTCTGAGTAAGTCTGATGTTTCTTGTGCTTTCTTTGCTTCATCGTTTAATCCTTCATCCTTAAATCACAATAGATAAAAGGGTCAAAATCAGTCAGGTTCATTTCATATTCAGATACAAACTGGCTTCGTAAAGAACAACAATTCGTACCTCCATTGGACTGCTTAGAGCGTTTTTCACAAAGTCTTTTAATTCCTGCAATGGAAAACAAGAAATAAACAGTGGAGGAACTAGAAGGCTGTAAAGTCAAATTCTAATGCGTTTATGAGAGACAAATAAAAGGAAAGAGGGAATAATTGACGATATATTCATTTTATATCGTCAAGACTGGACTAGAGCTACAGCGGAAAACCCTTAAATTGCAATATAAGCAGGCACCATAGGCACGCAATGCGTGCGCAGGGGTGTCCGTTCGTTACAATACACTACATATTGTTGATATTTCCTTTAACTTGAAGCGTTACTAACCTTTAATTCCTCCTCTCTGTGACCCAAATTATTTTGCAGTTTTTGAATCACAGCTTCTTTCTCCTGCAAACCAGTTTCTTTTGTCTCTAGATCTCCCTGTAAAGCACGAAAAGTATAAATAAGAATAAAGAGGCGATCACTTGTTATTGATGGAAAATCTTCGTACGATGTTGTTTACCTTTTGTCTGTTCAACTGATCCTCCAGAGAAGCTGTTTTTCTCTGTAAAGCGTCATTCTTCTCCTGGCTCGTTCTTTCCAAAAGCTGAACAAGTCAACGTTCGAGATTATTAGCACTTGTAGCGTTCACACTAGTTTAACTTCAAACTTAACGTGGTTTAGAGTCATTGTTGCGATGGTTAAATGGAGCAAAACTACTATCTTCCTAACAAAGGACAATCCAAGTTTACTATCAACAGAAGGAAAAATGAACGAGAGGACAACACATAAAAAAAAATGGATGGTTTCGAAAGAGCAAAACGAAGGAATAATGAGAATTAATTTCTTTCCAGATCAGAAGGAAATTGAATTCAAGTCAGATTAGAATGTAAAATGGAAATATGTATAACTAAGTATCATTTCAAGGAAAAAACTCGGTTCTTCAAAGCAAGCTGTTTCTTGCCTGCAAAACCTTTACTTGTTACAGTGCCTTTTTTCTTGACTTACTTTATTTTTTTCTTCGGATTCAAGGACAGCAGAGTTGATTTTCTCGATCAGTCTGTCCCGCTCTCTCAGGGACTGTCTCAATTGCTGTAGTTCTGCTTCTTTTCCTTGCAAAGCTCGTAACTTTTCCTCAGCTACAACCTTTAGACGTAGGAAAAAAAGAATGATTCTGGCAGCTCGTGGATTTCTAGCTCTCGATAGTGAAGTTCAAACTCTAAAAAGTGACGTCTGGATATTTATAATCTTCCTTAAAGACGCAAAACACGAGCTTACAGCTAAATTAAATCTAGGACAGTTTCATCTGTTCGAAACCAACCAACATCCAAAGCAATCAAATAGATCAGGGAAAGAACTGCCGTGCTGCATCAGAACACAACTTGTATGTGAAAAAATAGACTGAAAAAACTTTCGATTTTGAGTGTTTTGAGGGTCGTTCCGACGAAAGACGCACATTTGGAACAGCTCATCTACGTTCTTTAAGTATACATTCGCTCTTGATGCGCTTTTATGGTTGCGAAAAGGAATAATTAAAAAAAAAAATAACACAAGAGAAGGCAAAAAGCCACTTTGTTGATAACCAACCTGAAGCGCACGATCTTTCTCTTTCATGTAGTTTGTTAATTTTTTCAAAAGGTTGTCCTGATTATCGGACGGGCTCTGAAAGGTTAAAAAGTATGCAGACGATAAGCACGCCAAATGGATAAGCTCCAACAGTTATTAAGGAAGAAGAGTAAGGTGCATTTGATACGGTTTTGTAATTGTTATCATATAATTACGAACTCGCGCTCGCACATGTAAGGACTAACTTCAAATCTTGCAAATTCCTCATGATCACTCACAAAATTACAGGTTGTTTTACCGTTACCTACCTTGACTCCTGAGTCATCATCCATGTCACTCTCCTTTAAGGCATCTAAAAAGTCCTGTGGTGGCAAATGATTGCAAGTAATTTCCTCAATCATATTAAACTAAAGGTATTATGAACCATCACTCGTTCCGTAAAGATATGATATCGTTTGTGATTACACCAAGAATTGATCAAGGTCATCACTTTACCGCAATTAAGTTGTCCTTTTCTTTATTATTCGCCGCTAGCTTCTGGATAAGTCTGTCCTTGGTCTCCAGTTGCTCTTGAGCTCCCGCTGACACTTGCTGAGAACAAATAACACAAAACTAGAAACTAAACAAGCAGAGTGGTTGTGAAATGACTATCGAAAAATGTTGTTTTTAGGCTCCGTCCACACTGCGCCGGAGGAATTTGAAAACGGAGGTTTCACTCTGAAAACGCATCAAATGTTCTCCGTCCACACTGCGCCGGAGGAATTTGAAAACGGAGGTTTCACTCTGAAAACGCATCAAATGTTCTCCGTCCACACAGCGCCGGAAGAATTTGAAAACGCAACAATCACCGGTCATTTTGTAATTGTGTTTGAAGAATGCTCGGTCAGGGAAATCACGTGATTATGGTGACCGCGCCGTCGTTTTCGAAAAGCTCCGTTTTCGAAATTTTATCTGTCCACACGAGAACGAAAAGCTCCGTTTTTGTGACGGATTATTGTGGACGATAGGTCTAACCGTAGAAACAAACCTCCGTCTACAAATTCCTCCAGCGTAGTGTGGACGGGGCCAAAATTTGCGTCCCCTAAGCACGAAAACTGGTTTAAAAAAATACGTCCAACATGCAGCAGCCAATCAGAGCAAAATGCTGTTTCATCGACCAATCAGGAGTGAAACTCGCGACTTGGTGTACGCGCGTTTTCCCGCCCTTGCCGCGCATGATGGATTAATTCTTCGAATTCGGATTGGTTTACTGGATTCGTTGCGTTTGTTGTGATTGGACAGATATGATAACCTGGGACGTGTCTTTCAACACTCATTAGGAAGCCACTGTGTGTTTATTTTGACCCTACAACTGCTGGTTCGGTGAATTCTTTGGTGTTGGTTTGACAAAAAAAAAAAACGATACTTGTTAGCAATTTAGGTTTACCTGATATGCTTCTTCTAAAGCGTCCATCTTGGAATAGTGTTCTTGTGAAAGAGCCCTATGCTTTTCCATAAGTTCCTGTCCAAAACAAAATAAAAAGAAACATACAATTAAGGACTGGAAAATGACGTTAAGCGGACGTCGAAACGTCGTCAGTATTTTGAACCAAAATGGGTTTAAGTTTTTCCATTTCATCTCAAAATCACCACTAAAAATTTGTTTTACTGTGGTCTCTGATGAAAAGTCTCTAGGATCTAACTTCAATAAAAAAAATTAACATTGATACACAATACTTAATTAAGCAAGTTCTTACAAAGTGATTTTGAATCACAACTTACAGCTTGCTCACGCTCTTTTTGCTTCAACACCTCATCCAAGCGTTGTTCCAGCAGCAGTTTGCCATTGTTTAATCTCTGTAATGTAACTTCCTTGGCTGACATCGATTGTATAAGTTTCTAAAACAAAACATGATGCACTCTTACACTTCCTTCAAACTGATAAGACATAAAACTTTGAGAAGGGTGTTCACTCAGGATATGTTTGGAATGAGTCAAGAACGAAGGAGACAAGTACATGGGAACATGTGCAAAGAGTCAAAAGTCCACACTACGCCGGAGAAATTTGAAAACGCATCAAATGTTTTCCATCCACACTACGCTGGAGGAAACTGAAAACGCAACAATCACCGGTCATTTTGGATTTCTGTTTAAAACAACTCGCCAGGTCATCGTTTTCGAAAACCTCCGTTTTCAAAATATTCTCCGTCCAAACTAAAACGCGAGGCTGACGAAATGCTCCGTTTTCGTGACGGATTAGTGTGGACGGTAGGCCTAACCGTAGAAATAAAGCTGCGTTTTCAAATTTCTTCGGCGTAGTGTGGAAGGGGCCATAGATTCGGACATGTCCTCTGTGCTCATTGAGGTAAAAGCTTGGCGTAAACCTTGAGCAAAATGTATTTCATGTGTACCTCCAACTCCATGTCTTTAGCACTCAAAGAACTTTGTAAAGCGGCTATCATGGCATCTCTTGCTTTAAGAACTTCGGAGTGTTCTTCAAATGCCTAAAAAATAAATGAAGAATTGTGACAAAAAAATTATCACAGATCTTCAATTTTGAAAACACGTTAACTGCCTTCCATGATTCCAAAGAATAAGTATAGAGAAGATCATTCTCGACACAGCATGTTAACAGGAAGAATGTTCAAAGAGATATTCAGAGATAAAGGAAATAAACTGAAGAGCAGAGCTGCAAATTCAAATGTAAACAAAAGGCGGCCATCGAAGTACATAAAGTCGACAAATATGTCGTGAAATTCCGATACTAAACCCCCAACCCACCCATGACCATATGCCCTAAAACTTCAAACAATGAGCCCTTCCAAATAATTTCATCAGTCTAAGGGTTTACAGATATATTGATTCTACCTCTTGAGGGAAAGTAAAGTTTGTCTCAATATAAAGTTCTCTACCGTTAAAGTTGTTTTGAAACTTATTCGGCGACCGCGGGGGGGGGGGGGGGGAGGGGGGGGCAGGGGCTGATAGGGCTATAGCCCTACCACTTTTATTGCTGGGATATATTTTCTAGGGTTCCAGATGGCGCGCAAATACAAGATAAATGGCGAAACACTGACCTTAACGTTTGTTTGTACTGGCCAGATTTTTTTGCCCTTCCCCTAAAATGGTCTCCGCGGTCCCTGTTACATTATTTATGTCATTACAGAGATTTTCAATGTTCAGTGATGATTGTAGAACTTATTTTGTGTCACACTTAAGAAATAGAAAACATGTGCCGTGTTTCTATCGAGTTATAGAAACACGAGTGGAAGTTTGGGTGAACGAGAAATGCTGTGGGAACACGAGCCGCAGGTGAGTGTTTCAACAGCTTTTTCGAGTTCTCCCAAACTTTCACGAGTGTTTCTATAACTCGATAGAAACACGGAGAACATGTTTTCTATTTCTTTTAGAAAACACCGCGACGAAAAAAAGGAAAACAGCTTGTTAACTTTGATTATCAAAGTGTAAATTCTCTTTGCTCGCGCCATCATCGCGTCAACAGCTCGTGCTAGTTCTGTGTTTCCATCGAGTTATAGAAACACGATTTTTAACCAATCAGCGCGCGTATTTTCTTAGGACTGTTTCTAAATTGCTATGTTTACAGCGTCTTCAAATACAGAATTCTTCGTTGCTCCCACATCTTTCAGACCCTGGGTCCCTTCCAAATATAAACCCAACCATTTTTACAACAAAATTCTTTCCAAAAATAGGCTCTTCCGAAACTAAACTAAACCCACCTAAAAGGCCCTTGGAATAAAACTGAGTAAGTCCAGGGTTTCTTATTGGAAATTCGCGGTGTCTTGCTAGTTAATGATGTTGTAATAGTACATTTATTTGTAAACCAGCAATGCTGACAATGAGTTGTTCCATCTGTGATCCAAGTTATCTCTTGAATGTCTCCCTCACCACTCACCTGGTACCATTTCCTCTTTGCAGTGTGTGCTGCCTCTCGTGTGGCCGTTAGACTTTGATTTAAGTCTTGAACTTTAGTATGCAGCTGTTGCAGCTAGAAGTTAATCAACAGAAATACGTATAATTTACCACGTCACTCTCACATATCAATTATCCAAGAAGTTAACAGCTAAGGAGTTTTGCAGTTGAATGCCTTGCAGTTATGCTTGCGAACATCACACACGTCCTCGCTTTTGAAAGCTGTAACATACTTTGTTCTTCTTATGCTTTTGTTAATTCTTTTATCAGCGCGTTTTATGCTTTTTTGTGGAAAAAAGGTTGTTACAGCGGAGAAAAAAGTTCCTCTCAAATTCAAAGCTCTTGTACAATATGGAGTATAAAACTGCATTTTAATTTTTCTCACCTCACTGTCTCTGGAACCATCCTTTGAGCTCTGTGTGACAAACAATTTACTGTTAGTTGCATGAATAACCAGAGGCCCAAACAAGAGCAAAACACTGGTGATTGCTGTGTTCAAAAGTTAATCTGTTTTGTTACAAAAGAACTTGAGACAGCCTGCACTCTTATTGACATAGTTTAAAATAACATTTTCATCCAGTCAATCATTGTACATGCACCAGAGCCACTCACCTTGGTCTCTTAAGAAACGAAAACAGACTCTCTTTTCACATGAAAGGGCAAATCCCTAGTCCAGTTTGAGAATATTTGGCAAGTGGATAAAAAGTCACAATAAACCTTGCAAAAGGATTGTAAAATCACAACCATACAAGCATCTCTATTTTGAGGTCTCCTTCCTCATTCCAAATTTGGGTTGCCACTATTCTGAGATCTGTTCTGCTGCATTTTCTAACCAGTTAGCTCTAATCTTTGCAAAATTTGTACCAGTTTTGTTGATACAAACCTGTGAGAGTAAATTGTCTGTCGAGTTTCTGGAGTTTAAATGTTGTTCTCGTTCTTTATCATGAAGCTGATTTCGTAATTCCTAAAACAGATTACAATTAAGTAAAAGAAAATGCAATAATAATTTTCATTACATGCAAGTCTACTGTCATTGGAGTGCTTTTAAACCCGGTTAAAGCTTAGTTTCCACAGTCTTAAGCCAGTTAAAGTATTGCTATTTTCTCTAGATAGTGTATCACAGGTTTCACTCCACCATTTTTTCAGGTTTTCTAACAGTTCACTGGTTCCTACATTTGTACTAAACCTGGGTGGATAAGATGCACCATGAGAATAAAGAATCTAGTCCTAAAATCTAATACGACTCTTGATACACCCAAACTCTCAATTAAAGTGATTGCAGTTCCGGAGTGAGCATCTAACACATTACCAAAGAATAACAGATAAAAAAGAGATGCAATATTTTGTATTACATGAAGGTTATAACAGTTACTCCACTCTTCTATCAAATGCTTGTACAGCAAAATGACCATAAAAAACTTATCTCTAAGCTAGAACTAAAACATCATCTCTTACCCTGTTTGTTCTTTCAGTCTTTTTGGCTTTATCCTTTAATTCCTTAAAATTACAAAAATGCATAGATTGTAATAATATATTACTGACAAAATGAAAGGAAGTGCCACTGAATCTTCAAGGTAGCTAAATTTACATGCATTAAATTGTGTGACAAAGAGGTGAAGTCATACCTCTAATTTCTGGTTTCTGCTTTCAAGTTCTTCTGTAAGTTGCCTGATTCTTCCTTCACATTCCTGTATCTTTCTTTCATTAATTTCCAATGTTGCATTCTGCTGAGAAGAAACATTGAAGAAAAAGTTGTCCATTAAGCTGAACAGAATCAGGCTAAACGGGTAGTGATCAGGCAGGATTAGTCCATAAGTGATCATACCTGGGGAATGCCTTGTTCTTGTTGGCTCAGCATGTCCTTCAAGCTGTCCAGATTATCTTTCAACCCCTGAGATTTGTAAAAAGGGTAATTTTTTTAAAGAAAAAAAAAACACACACACACACACACCATCATAATGAAGGTGTAGAGCTCTGACTAGCAAAAATGTTGATCTTTCAGGTAGAACCATCAATAGTCACCAGACTTACAGCTGTATCTCTCAACATTTATCACTAAAGCAAGCAAGCAAGATAAAGATGCTTTGAAGTTTTGTACAAACTGAAAGCCAATTTTGTCTTTGCTAGTCTCTGCCTCTAGGGCTGTGGAGTTTTCAGGACAAGGGGAAAAAACCCACTGATAATACTTATTTTAATGTTCCCTGACATGCACAAAAGTTAGAAACCATAGCATACTGTATGCCCAGAATTAGAAGTGAATACCACATACTCATATCGAAGCATAAAAACTGAACACTTTATCTACCCAAACCTCTACAATTTAGCTGTTTGATTATAAATCAAACCAAACCTTGTTTTCTTCCTTGGTAGAAGCCAGAGATCCTCTCAAGTCATCTATCATCCTGGAATTCGATATAAAATTAAACCATTATCAGTTATAACAACAGGCTAACAAAATCTGGCAAAATTAGAGCGTTTGTTAAACAAGAAATAAGGGACTGAGCGTTCCTTCAGTCCACAATAAAGTGGCTGTAATAAAGAGGTGACCATGAGGAACTAAACTTGGTAAAGTCAGAAAAATGCAAAACATAGTACCTGTCTTTCTCATCTAAAGTTGCCTTCATAGCGATCTGTCAAACAAAACAGGACAACTAAGACACATGCTCCTCAGATATATGGCACCAAAGTCAATCAATTCTATGAAGTACTAATTTATAATAATCATTTATCACCTTTCTTGTTAACGTAACTCCGGCCTGAGAAAACAGGTGCTGCCCATGTGCTCACTTAACCATGTGCAGGAGAAATATAGCAAATTAAAGCTTCAGGAACTTTTCATGCATGTCAGCCCACAACAGAGATGTGCATCATTGCTCTGATTGTTTGTTAGTTGGTGCATGCAGAAAATTTGAAATCAAGCAACAACCAATAACCCCGAATTTCTGTAATGTTGTATGGTCTCTCAAATCTTTGGTATCTCTATTAAGGTGATTCCTGAGTGTTACGAGTATCATTGTAGAGCAGGGTTGTTTCCAGACAGAACTCAGGATCGCAGGTAACAGCAACAAACTAATTTATTTCCGTAAGATAACTTCACGAATTTACAACACTAAGCTTCTTCAAATTTGAATCAATCTCTTTTACAGCAGAACCTCTCGCTCTAATATACATGAGGCTTAAAGTTCTAGAAACTTCTATTTGGAACTAAATTAAGTAGTTTGACACATTTTCTAATCTGAGAAATTACATAAGGATTAGAATGTTCTGGAATGTTCTTATACAAATTGGTCACGGCTGAATGACTTCCGGTTCTAGATTGTTCTGGAACTAGACCTTGACAATTTTTCATAACACTTAGTATTGCATTGCGCATCCCTACTGTGTATGATTTTCACGTCATTAGTGCAAGAACATAAGCGCGTGCACATACAAAACGTAAGAGATTTCCCTCAAACTATACTCGATAGCAAAATAAATGCTCCTTTTCTCTTAAACGAGCATGGTGACCCCCATTTTTTATTTCATAATTTCAATGAGAACAATATCCTAAATAACTGAGAAAAAAATTAGCAGAAATCTATGGCTACTTTTTTGGCAAATGAAATAAATACTACAGAGGGAGACGTAACAGGCCCAACAGCGCACGTCCAAATTATGTTTCCTTTAAAGGATAAAAAATGCAGGGTATTGGAAGACATTTTTTCTGGGACGTAGATGAATAAACAATTAAAGAAAGTCAAACTCTGTGTGATATAACATGTTGCATTGAAAAATAATCGAGCTTATTTGTTGCGCACGGCAATTACTAAAAGTCACCTAAATAACCATATTTGTCAGCATTGTGGCATGAAAACAAGCATGGTGAGCCCCTCTTTTTACTACGTTTTTAATATCTCCTTGTCCTGTAACAACAGCATACCAAGTTTCATCAGAAATCTATGGCGGGTTCTTTTACTAGGGAATCACTTTAACTTGCCAAAAGACATGTTTTCTTGGGCTAATTTGTCATTATCTTACACGGTACCGACAACAATATGCAAATTTTTTGATATCTCAATAGAGGTCTAAAAAACCAACAGTTGGTTATCATAACATACTTGAATTTGTTGCTGATCATCATGGAAGCCATCAGTACTCTCCAATAATCTCTCATTTAATTGCTGATTAAGAAGAGTAGTTTCAGCCTGTGAAGAGAAAAGATAACAACAGATCATTCAGATCAAAAATGTTTTAGCAAATGTTTTGAATACATTCTTGTTTGGAAAAAGAATCCCCATTTACGTACAAGTTTGTCAGCCATGTCCTCTACATCATTCCTTGCAACAGCCAAGTCCTACATAAAAAGACAAAGCATACCCAAAAATATTCTAGAGAAAGCAACAATGAGGCCAATGCAAAAATAACAAGAATAGGTCATATAGTGTGATCGTCCGGGTGAGGGTAGTTCTGGAAAGAACTGTTGTAATGGTGACTGATGTTTCGCCAACCTGAGTGGAAGTCATCTATATGACCTACTGATACTCCTGGGTTCAAACCATTTACTAAATAACAAGAATGTTGAAGAGCAAACCTTCTCCATTTCTTTGAGCTTGATTTCATATCCCTCTCTGATTTCCCTTAACTCTTCATTATGTTCCTCTGTTAGCTGTACGAATAGTGAAATAACAAATTATATACACGGGAGATTACAAACAGTTCACACATAACTGTTTGGAATAAGTTAAAGCTTGCTAACACATGTACTAGCCAATACACACCTGTCTAATCTGTGTGTCACTGTGCTGGGCTAAGGCTTCAACAGCATTCCTAACAAAATCAAAGGTATTTTAAAAAAAATTTAGCTTTGAAAAGGAAGCATTTAAAAAAAATGTTCTTAAAGCACCCTCTCTTCCCATTTTGAATACCATCAAAACAAAGTAATTTACAACAACTTCTCAGTGTTTACTTACGAGGCCTTGACCAGCAATTCCTGTCTTTCAACAAGCTCTTTCTTGAGCTTTTCCACTGTCACCTTGAGTTCTATGTTCTTTAAAAATCAATTAAAACAGTAATATTATGGCAGATTTGTCTTGTGATTTTTGTCCATACAATATTATTAGAGAGCAAGTTGTTGTTAACAGTAATATTATGGCACAAAATTTCAGCATTAATTTATAATTTCACATGTGAAATTACAAAATTGCAATTGTTTGGTGCAAAATTTCTCGATACAATAAACATGTCAAAAACCCACAATTGTAAGTGTAATTTGTCACCCATGATATTAAATTTAAGGTAATCTAATAGTATACTCTTGAAATTAAGAAATGATTTCATTTGCATTTTGTCAAAATTCTCATAATTTCCCTTGCCTAGATGCTCCGGAAATTATGTGACTTTTGATAAAATGCGTGCGAAATCATTTCCTAATTTCACTCGTCACCATTTGACTACCCATTCTAATCAAATCACATTGACAGTGGCCTAATGTGACCTACAAATCTATTCATTATGGGGTACAGTACTCTTGCTCCCCCTTTCTGATATTCAAAATTCACTTGTCCTTCAAATTGATATCACGATACATTGAAGTTTAAAGTGATTGATTCATTTTAAAGTTCTGAAAGTTCAATCCATAACAATGACTTTATATGGACATGGTACAGCACCCCTTTTTTAAACATTTGTTGGGTCTTATACCTTTTTTTTTTGTAGAGACTACTGGTAAAATGAGATAAATTTTCCCTCAGTTTTATCCAGTGTAAATAAAGGTATCCAGTTTCCTGTCACATTTTTTTGGGTTTAACTAAACAAGTTTAATTATCATGAATAAGATAAAGGTATTTTCACACTCCTGTTGATTGCAGCTGGTATGACAGTTCTTTTACCAACTAATCCCTTAATCGACATATGATTAATTCAAACTGCATAATTTTGTCATTTTAGTTTCATAGCTTTTAATTTCTATATTTAACAACTCCTACATAAACATGGCTTTTAGAATGATACTTTTATAGGATCAAGTCCATCAATATTATGCAAACCCCTTAATGAAGTTTCTTTGGCTAATGTGACTTGTTTATAAATGTTAAATTGCTGGTTGATTATTAGATTAGTAGATTGTCACTTAAGAAATAAACACATCAGATTTGTATACACAATTAAAAATAAAAATAAAATCTTTCTTACTGCCTTAAAAATATCCTCTGGAACGTCACCATTTTGGTTCACACGTTCTTCAAGGAAGTAAATTCTCAGCTTCAAACCAAAATTCTCCTTTTTCAGCTCAGATATTTGCTGTGAACAGACAATAATTACAGAGCACACAAAATTTAATTACACATTCAAATTTCATTTGTTGGCCACCTTCCTAGAGAAAAAAGACAAAATCAAAACAAATCACATTTTATAGTATATTTATATCATATTTTGAAGTTTATGACAAAACAAAAATGTTCAAACCTCATTCAGCTGTTTTGCCATTGTTTAAACTCAGAAATATAGGTTTCCTCTTATGCAAATTCTCTTTATAATATGAATTTTGACCAACAAATATAGTTTATATTTATAGGTTTAGCCATCTTCAGTTTATAACTGAACTATTTTCTAATGTTTGGATTTTCAATTTTCCAACAATGATTCAAGACCTTAACATTATTATGAAGATTCAAAATAATTGTGTGAAATGAAAAATGAAATAAGCATTCACTAATAACTCCAGTTAACATAGACAAAGAAATTATAAATATGCACATATCATGAACTATTAAACTGAAATTGAAATCTGGACTTAACAGTTGTCTAGCTTAAGCACAGATGATCAGGAAGCTAAGTAACGATTTACATCTGTGAAAAGCTTTCCATATTTTTATTTCCAAGAGTAATTGAAAACCTCTTTCTGCTTACAAAATCAATAGATCTTGTAGAGATTGATCAAGAGAGTAAGTACCGCAGAATAATCAACAGAACGGCATAATGTCTTTACGCTATGCCAAGTCCTCTAAACCAACGTTACTGCTCGGCCTTCCAATAACATGCCAATTCACTGTTCATTGGTCGATGTCATAATTATGACTGATCACAGCTAAAAATGTACTACCATTTTCGAGCTACCATGAACGGCCAACTTTTTTCCGCATTGTTCCATGCTTAAAACATTCACGTTTGTCTAGACAAACTGTCGCGTTTTTGAAATGAACCAATTAATGTTTAGAGCGTGAACACGTCAAGTTTTGACAGCTCCGCCTGAATGTTTCTGCACATGAACACAGGTTTTGAAAACGTTGCATCGAGTTTTATGTACATGTAACATTCTAACGTACATTCGCCAGCTGTACTGTAAACCATGTCGATTGTACAAGTCAAGCTTGTACATTTATATTACTCAACGGATAGGGTCACTCAGTCTTTCCCATAAAACCGTGAACACCAGAGGAAATTTCTGGAACATTTATTGTTTCGTGACCAATCAGATGAGAGATAAAACCGCAAAAGATAACCGCCAAACCCTTGCAGCAGCTTGACACCAAACAACGAGCTGGCTTTCCCTTCTACGAGAAATCTTCAATTTTGCCGTTTTCAAATACGGAAATTGTTCTTTTATATTTTCTATTTCAGCTTACATATTAGCAAATAATAGATATGAACAACTCTTTATGGAAAAGTGATGTTGAATTGAACAGACAGGATCAGACACAACTAGACAGCGTGTCTGAGAGCAGAAATTGTACTCTCCTCTCAATTTTTGTTTCGCTGTCTTCAATGTTGTGAATTATACGGGTAATTATTTCTGGGATTTAACTTTGTTCCTGTTTGAACAAAAAGTAAAAAAAGCTTTACATAGTTTTCACCTTATCTCACTTGGTTGCCGGAACACATGACATAACACCTGCCATCACATAAGAATTCTCTGGCTTAAGATGTCACGCGAACTGCTAGTCTATAAAAATTTGGTCCTGTACAACTGAGACAATTCTCAAATTCCATGAGCTGATTTCGTCGGTTCACAGATTTAATACCCTTTGGAAATTTCGAAATTTTTATTCTTATTTATTTCAGGGAGCTGCACTTAAGTTACAAAAAACTCGACGCAACATTTTCAACACCTGTGTTCAAGTGCAGAAACATTCATGCAGAGCTGTCAAAACTTGACTTGTTCACACTCTAAACATTAATTGGTTCAATTCAAAATTGTGACAGTTTGTCTAGACAAACTTGAATGTTTTAAGTGTGGAACAACACAGAAAAAAGTTGGCTGTTCACGGTAGCTCGAAAATGGTAGTAATTGTTAGTTACTTAGGTTTAAAAGATCAGTGTTTGCATGCTATTGAAAGACACAGTTAAGAAATTTAGGGTCAGCAAGGAGGAGATTGTGAGTAAAAGGGTTGTTATTGAGCAAATAAAATGTTCTCTATTTCAACAGATCAATTTGCATTAGCTGTGACAAAATAAAATTTCGAGTTGATTAAGATCCTTTTATAAGTGTAAAAGGACAATGCAAGTTATCATAAAATTTAACGATGTCACCAAATTGAATGCTGGATCATTTGAATGGTTGCCTCGATATTCTAAAAAGGAATACATTGAAATACAAAACATACACATCACAATGGTTAAAAGAAATGGCAAACTACAGAAAAGGCAAATTGTATTTAGGAAAATTGCTCTTGCTGGACAATCATGATTATATCACACCTAAGTCCAGTAATTAATATTGGATATATTATATTATTAGTAGTCACTTACATATTCATAATCTTTCATTGTTTTTGTTTGGGGTGACCCAGAACCATCTTGATTACCAGCACCTAAAAACAGGATTGGCAAATGTACTTGTTGCTAGCGTTGTTCTAACTTGCAACTCATCCCTAAGCTGCTCCTTTGTCGTATTCAGTATACAAAGGCATATATGCCAGCTGTTTGGTAAATACATGCTCTAGAGTTAAAAATTGCAAGCACATAGGAGCAACTTCAGGAAAAGCAAGACCAGGGGCCCATTTCTCGAAAGCCCTGGAAACTTTTCAGCCCGTAAAGCCATTTTTAGTTAATCAGTGCTTAACGACAGAGAGGTGTATACGCCTGAAACTTCTTGTATGAAGAGAACCTCTGTTTACATTAAGAATATGTGCATAAAACTGCTCTGAAGTCATAAGGTTTGAGATTTTGCTAAAGCTTTTTGAGTGCGAAAACTTTTTGGAACCTTTGAGAAATGGGCCCCAGCTGCTTTTTGTTAAAACTGGTGGCTAGTGGAGCCTGGAAAGCTCATCATTTGTACTCACTTGCTAGATTTCAAATTGTTCACTACAAATGATTTTTTTTCATGAGTGAACAACGCTATCTATAGTTATATCAACAGTAATCATTTAATAGCTAGTTTATTTCTAGTATTCAGTATATTCTGGTATTTCTGTCTCCATTCATCTCAATCATCATCATCATAATCATCATCGTCATCATCATCACTGTCCTCATCATCATCACCATCACTTTTCACGCCAGTAGATGCATAACGCCTCCACATTGCATGTTCCTACTTCCAATACATGTTCATTAAACCAATTGTTTTCAGATGCAGTCTTAACAAGTTTTTGTTACATATTTAAACATCATTAGCAGATGGAACAGTGTGTTCTTGAGATAACTCAATACAGGAGAGGAAAAGATTGAGAACCTGGCCAAAGAAAATTGAGCCACACGAAAGGTATGTTCCTCTGGAGACAACCTAGTGACCACTCACACCTGCATTTGATGTGGCAGGGACTACCACTCCAGAATCAGAATGACCAGCCAAAGCTGATGGTGTTCCAGCCGGCACCATGGCACCAAACAACAACTAAGGTGCATAATTCATAGTTGACACAGACAGATGGAGGCTGATGGTGATTTAAACACTGTTACAAGTCACACACTTGGTCACGTAGTTGAATTTGTCATTTGAGTTCAGTGTTAATAGAAGGGAATGGTTATGAGGCCTGGCCAATGTCCACAGAGCCAATGTCCATGGAGCTGGACTCCTTCTTCTCCCACCTGGGTTCAACCAGGCAGGTTAGGGAGAGATCAGGGACTGGACTACCGTTGAAACTGGTGGAAATACCACTGTGCAAGGTAACCAGAGGGAATTGTAACAACAAGGCTTATGTCATTAATTGCATGCTGCACCTGTTACAGGCCTGTAGTTAATTAAGAGCTGCTTTCGAGGGCTAGAAAGGTTAATTATTACCCAAAGACACAAACTTGAAGTTCACATTATGTTTTGTCAAAAACACTCTGAGACACTTCATGTGTATGCATTAAGCTTAAAACACGTGACAGAACAAATTAAGCTGCAGCTTGAAATAATAAGCTCAGGTTATCTAGAGCCTCCGTCGAAAGCGAAGGTTAAAGATTGTATGAATAACAAAACAGTTCAGGGAAACTCTTAAGATGTAACGGACCTCTAAAAATGAGTGTAAAAGGAAACTGTAAGCTACAAACCTGTAGTTGTTGGTCTTACTGTTAGTCCTTCGGAAAATTCAGCAGAAGAATCTAACATGTCGCCCCCCGTACCAGCTGCGACGGCCTCCTTAAACCTTGCCAGATTAGTGCTAATAAAATGAATTGCAAAATCAAAACAGAGTTCATTCAAGCCGCACATGAGACTCATGAAACAATACCAATATAAATAATAGATCAACTTGGTGTTTTTATTACTCTAAGCGAGACCACACGTTGATCGAGACAGGCCATAAAGCAACAACTTGTCAAACAAAGCGAAAGACGATAAAAAGCTCATTGTTAAATTACCTCCTATCAAAATCCAAAGGAAGAGTTATATCGTCTTCGGCTACGGAATCCATGGTCCTACGGGCTAAATGATTCTACAAACTAATGAAAACACAAACTGTGCAGAAACAATGACCGAACTATGCCCAACTGTATTTTACAAATCGTTCCGCCATTTTTTTTGGCATAATGATACTGAGCCAGCAAGGCAGACCGCTGACACCTTCCACGCTTAGCCAATATTGGCCCTCTGTTACCCCATGTTGGTCGATCTGTTTGTTTTGCCCGTGCCATCTTGTTTTTTCCCTCATTCATTGATTATTAGAAACTCTGATTGATTTTCGGCAAAAGCCCCCCAAATATGTTTGTTTTCAAAACCAGCTACATTCGTTTACAACTGCTTCTGCTTATTTCGGATGTTTGGAATGAAGGTAGTGATTATTCAAATTTATTCAACCTCTTTTTGAGTTATTTTTTTGTAAAAAAAATACCTCTTAGTCGGCGCGTCGGGTATGTTATGGACGGGTCAATGGTGAGTGAGTGAGTGAGTGAGTGAGTGAGTGAGAGATGTATGTATGTCACACCAATCAGATTGGATCTACTATAAACAGCCAATCAAATTTCTTATTGTAAAGGTAAATGGTATGTGAGAAGATTTGATCCCGATAGAGTTCAGAACGGCCGTATTCATTCTTTTATGAAAGAGGAGGAAGTATTCATATATTGGGTTTACTTCGACATTTTCTGTGGGTTAGGCCGAGGATTTTAGTTAATGAACGAGATGAGCCTTGAGGTGTGAAACTGTTCGTGAGTTAGTAGTATGCAAATGCAACGAGATATTTTTATTTTTAGTTACAAAGGTAACTTGATACTTTTGTTTTTCACAAGGAGTAAATTCAATTAGAGGTCACGAATCGTCGCGTCTAGTTCTTAGGACATGTTTTAGAGGGTACGAGACTTTAGATTTGAAACAGTTCTAACGTTTACAATAGTAAGTGCGGGTAACGATTGTTTTGTTCTTGTTGCATGCAAATATAACAAGATATTTTTGTTTTTTAGTTACAAAGTGTAATTTGACACTCTTGTTTTTCACGAATCGTCACCACTCTTTCCCTCGAGATGTTTGCTATCTTTAGTAACAAATGGTAACTTAACACTTTTGTTTTTTATATGGGAGTAAATTCAATTAGAGCTGACAAGTTATCGGCTATTGTTTCCAGGATATTAAACAAAAAAGAAGCTTTCATTTCTGGAAGGTTTTTACGTCTCTGCAGTAGCAGTTTAATAGTTTAATTTGATGACATTCATTTCAGTCCGATATTTTTAAAGGTAAAAAGTATGAAAACTGTTCAAATGTTCTTTGAAGACTGCGTGGCACCAAGTTAAAGTGCAATTTAATTAAATCAGACTTTCAACGTGTCAGAGGTTTTTTTCTCTTTCTTTCTATTTTCGGTGAAGTTGTGTTGTGTTGTGTTGTGTAAAAAGGTAAACTTACGACTCGTATAAAATGCGAAAAAGTCTCTAAATTAAGTTGAGTATTTTTGAGCAAAAATTCCTCTTGGGGGTTGGAAGGGTTATGTGATCGGTGAGTGAGGGAGTTATGCATGTGCGCGTGTCACACCGGGTTGTATCAAAGAACGAATCAAATTGCCTGTTAGAAAATAATATGGTATCTACATTAATCTGGAGACGTGTCAGATTACTGTAGTTTGTTCAGTCAAACATTTTATGGCTTACTATTTAGCGATCTTACCATGACCGATGTAACATCGCAACCAAAAAAACCTTGTCAAATTAACCAAATCATTACTGTACCATGAATGCTTCTATCTCCAACACTTCACACACAAAAAATAACTCTTGCACGCCTTGCGTGCCTATGTTTTCTTTTGTTGCGTGAAATAATATTTCTTTGACAAAGTGATTTCTAAAGTATCATCAGTTGCTTTTCATGTGATCAGCCAACCACGATTGAATGCGTCACCAACCACAACACAAGCGCCACCTCGTGGGGCATGAGAAGGTTGAACGAAATTGATTGCACTTCCGGTCACGAAAACTTTAGAGATCAGTGCACTGAGACCCACATACCTGACTATGAAAACGACACAGACGGCGGAATCGTTACACTGTAAACAGATCAGATGTTCTTTTTATGTATCAGGGATAGTTGAAATATTTTCTTGTGAAAGTCGCTCGGAATAGTCTATTAGTAACGGGTCAACGCTTGTTAACTGAAAACAAAACCGCTAAACGTTAACTTCGTGAGTTGACTCTCGACGCTGTCATTGATTCCCGTCAGCGCTTTGTACTTGTTCAATTGCTGTACCGTAGTTACAGACATGTTCCTCAGAGGTAACAAGTGTCTTCGGGTGAGTGAAAACTGATTGATTTGTACCTTTAATTTACCGTATCTGTTATTACGCTTAGTTTTGTACGGCGCTACTGCTTTAAAACGACTCGCAGATTTATAAAATCGCGCGCGCTTTTAAGGTCTACCCTAATGGGTATACCCGTATTATACTAGCGCTCAGTTCCAGGTTTTATTTACGATCGATGTTACTCAGTCTGGCCGGTTTGGTGATGGTTCGATGATACGAACGAGTATTAACACAAATTGGAAGTAATACTTTATACCGTGACTTCAGCTGATCAAGCATGAAAATCGTCACATGGAATCACTTATTTGTGAATATCACACTAAGCCTGGGCATTTCTCTCAAACAATTTCATAAGAAATCACATCGGGACCCTTCGATAAATGGCAAAGAGTGATACCACAGTCCTAATAATGGGCTAGGGCTCCTTTTCCTTAGTTTATTTTGGTGATTTTTATAGCCTGTACACTGACGAACAGACAGCTAAATAGATCTGTAACAAGATGTCGAATCACTTGTCTGTTTGTTAGCATAACCGGAAAGCTCGCTAGCCGCAAGATTCCAAAGTTGTGCTGACGTAACTGACCAATCCGTTAGTGAGTCAATAAAATTGTTCAAATCACTGAAGTCTAGCCGATCTTATCAAAACTGGACACAAGAGAGTGTCGACTTTGTAACTTGAATTCAGTCCGTTATCAGATTGTCTAAAAGTCATCGGATAGTTTATCCAAGATAACCTGCACAGCACTTAGCCGATATCCTTTCTGCCAAGGCATGTACCCCGCGGCATCGCGAAAAACAAACAAATATATCTATTTTGCCTCTGCGATATCCTAAAGGAATCTCTTTATTTGGCTTTTGTTAATTATAATACCTAAGGGATATTTTTCTCGGGGTTTTCTCTTCACTTTTCAACAATTTCAAATAAGACGGTTTTATGTCCTCTCTGAGGCTTTTTTCAGCTCTCTTTCAAAATCATCGGCATGGCCTCTCAAGAAAAGCAAAATTGTGAGAGATATCCTGGACTATACTCAGGCAAAATATGTAATATTCAGATCAAGTTATAACAGATAGTAACATGAAATTTCGCTTCCAAGGTAGGACGATGTTTCTTATACCGAAAAGACCACCATCGTATAAACTAGTTAATTGATTCAGGGTGTTAACTAGCGTATCGTGCTAGGTTTCCTCTCCGGAACTTTCGTTTTGGTTGAAAGCGTGAGAAAATTCCAGACTTTCTTTTACTCTGCTTCAAATATAACACTCCTCTCAAAGCAATTTTCAGCTGTGTTGGTCTTCACCGGAAAACGTACCAATAACTTCAATGGAGCTCTCTGTGTTGATTTTGACGGTCGTTTTGTTGAATTTCATCAGAAATCCATCCGAAGGACGATTCCAAACGCCAGCTGTTTCGTGCAGAGTGTATATAGTCTGATGATGTCATCCCCACTTGAAGTAGTCCGGTGTGAGGCTGCCGCCTTATTGGTTGAACTGTCGCCGGCTCCACAGGTGTTACAGGTAAAAACAACAAGCTTATGGGCGTGATCAAGGGGCGTGGTTATTAATATTTAGTTCACCCACGCTCATTCCTGCCGCTCTCTCGAGTCCAGTCTACGTTCCTCCCCGGGAAGAGAGAGCTGGGAGAGGAGTGCGGACTCCTTTCTCGAGAAACGGCTTGTAATCGAGCCTAGTTGGCACTCTTCTGTTTGGCGTCAAAACACTTGAAAGATGGTCGGACATTGAAGTGTCCATTGTAGTGCACCTTGATCTAGAAGATGATCACCACAAAGACGCTACGAAGTCAAATGATTTCGTCCAAGATGCTGTTTAATATTACTGTATACTGTCTAATGTGTTTACCCATGCAGCCAGAAGTCTGCGAAAATAATAAGGTACCATAAAATGACAACTTGAAATCTACGTGCGTGGCGCATGGCTGGAGATTTCAATATAAGTCTCATTTGTGTGGTACCTCTGAGTACTCCTGGGCCCAAGATCGTGACTAGCCTGTGTACAGCCGCCCCCTCCCCTAAAACACAAAAAAAATCGGGTATTTTGGATGGGAGGGGGCGGCTGCATACAGGCTAGGGCTAGATCGTGACCTACGTGACTCGCAATCACAGAGGCTGATAAGGTGATGGGTACGTTGGGACAACGCCAATAGTCACGTGATGTTAGTACATGTAACGCAAAGATCTCGTCATTTGTACATGTTTTGGGACACACCGTGTGCTATAGCCTATAGACTTATTCTGTAAACTTACTTTTGAACAAGTCTTAAAAATCCACGGGTGATCTTATTTACAGCGTTCATTACCTCGTTCATGTGTTCACTTTTTTCGTTTTCGTTTCCCTTCCAGGCCGTTGAAAGGTGTTATCTCAAGATCATAAATCAAAACAATGTCGACGAAACTTTACGGAAAATTGTTCTTGAGAGATTAAAGAATGTGCAAGATAAAATATCTTCAATGCAGTAGCCGAACAAGATCTGTTAGGTGATCGAAGAAAAGAAAATCATACATTCCGGGTTACAGAGAAGGCAAGATCCTGGATGCCTCAACTCCAAGTCTTTCTCTCCGCGCGCTGAGAGAGATTTTATATGGACAAGAAAGCCGCCAACAAATGAATTTCACATCACGCGTATGAGGAAGCACTTTAAGTTTTTATGTTCGTCATCTTGTGAATATATACACGACTACCTCGAATTAACTATTAGCACGCAGCCCATGCAGACTGTGCAATGTCTGCGGTGGCCAACATAACCGTATACTTTGCACGCAGTGAGGGCCTGTGAATACGGTCCACTTCAACATCCATTTGTGCCGTGCGTGGCACAAAACTAACGCTAACACTATTGTCCTCAGTGCCAGACCGACCCATATACAAGCAAACTGTATTTTCTTTACGTCGTACGTTCATACCGGGGAGGAGGCTCACAGCCTTTTCCAGGCGTTTGGCTAGTCGGGAACAGCGAGAAAGGCGAAAAGAGGAAAAAATATGGGAGTGGTTTGATACGGCTCTCCGCGTCGTACTCCTTTCTTATTTTTCCTTCATAGTTTTTTGTGTTCCCCGACATGCTGAACGTACGGAACAGGCTAGAAGACTTAGGAAATGTTCCCTCTTAAGTTAAGGCAACGGGCCAGAATACTTTGAACTCAATGAAAGTGTACAATTTGGTTGTAATATAACACGAGGTAAGACATCGCCAGTTTTCACATCGGAAAGCAGGTTTTGGTTCGACAGGGCGTGTATTATGTATCATATAAACTTTAGTTAAAAGAAAGTAAAAAATGACCATTATCCTTATCGTCAAGTTTATGTCTGAAATAATTACCTCGTGTCGTCGCGATTACCAGCCGGAGGTCTCCAAGGATTCACAACGCAATCGACGTATTCCAGTTCTGATTAACAACGATGGAATGTTGGTTAATGTTCCAAAAGGAACCTTATTAAAGTTTTTTTTTGTCTCTCTTTCGTTAACACAAGAACATTTGCTGTGGCCATGCTTGAATTCTTATTCAGGCAGTCCTCTCTCTTGTCTCTCTGTTGCTCTTCGGCTACTTTAATCAAATCAGAGAGCGGAGATTGAAATGATGACGGCGGAGCTTCGT
The DNA here is from genome assembly GCF_042242905.1 of Orbicella faveolata. Taxonomy (NCBI): domain Eukaryota; kingdom Metazoa; phylum Cnidaria; class Anthozoa; order Scleractinia; family Merulinidae; genus Orbicella; species Orbicella faveolata. Next base: position 11,014,875 of record NW_028301565.1, read on the forward strand.
GGACAACAATCAGTTTACTCTTCGTTATAATATTACAATCCACCAAATAACGTTTTGTATATGTTAATAGGTCTTAAAAATTTTTCTTGAGGTGCGATCTCTAGTGAGTACTATGCTGTAACTATGCTGAAAAAACCTTTCCATGGCCTGCGTTGCAGACGTAAAAAGATGCGAAAAACCCGAGAAAGAAGGGTTAGGGTTCTTCCTCTCTCCCAGTCCCCGCTCCTTTCATTCCCACTCTCCCTCCCCATCTCCCCCGATTAAGGCCTGCTGGGCAGACTACCTTATTCAAAGCTCTCAACGCGGGTAGCTAAAAAGGAAAATCTTATTGTGAGAACAAAAAATTATTTAAGAAAGGCAAAAGTTAGCTCTGCGGTTTTTCTACAAAGTGGTTTGGTTTCACTGTACCTGTGCATGCAGCCACATGAAAATTTGCTCTTTATTTTCCACCGTTTTGGAGTAATATAATTATTTGACTTTGTTTGAAACTGTTGATATATTTTTAGCCTGTTCCGGGCTCTCGGTCAGTGGGGAGGATTGAAAAAGCGGGCCGGCGAAGAGCCGGATCCGCCTTCTTGTTTTCTCTCCCAGACCCCGCTTGTCGCCCGCCCGCTTTTTCGATCGTCCCCACTGACTGAGAGCCTGGAACAGGCTACTACTTACATCACGGCTTCGTTTTCGTTTTATTCTATGCTCTCTATTGACCTCTTTGGCTAATAGGCTTCAGCAGAAGTAGTTTAAAGGAAATAAAAAATTGTGACTCCAGAAACACTCTTCTGACAGTATGTAACAATGAGGTTTATTTGTTCGAAAAGATTTGACCACGTTCAAAAGTTAGGACCACCAGAAGCTTACAGAGAAACTAAGTGACAATGACCTGACATAATGCCAGTGGTACGGTGGAATGTACAACATCTGTCCTTCCTTCAGGATACATTCCTGGTAAACAGCTGATGAAAATTCAGGAAACTGGACAAGATCGGGGTCCTCAACATCTACCTGGAACAGATTCAAAGACAAGTACATTTTATTGCATCATCATGAGAAATAACTTAAAGTGAATAAATTTCTAAGTTTACTTTTGCTTTTTGCTAAATGAAGCAAATCTCGAGGGGGGAATATTGGCTGCCATCACAGAAATTGTGTTCTTTGTATAGCCAAAATAAGTCATAGAGACTACTTGAGATTTTATTACTGTCTTCTTGGCCCCATGGGGGGGGGGGGGGGGACTCCCTATAATGGCCTTTATGGAGAGACCCTACCCAAAAGGGTTACCTTTTGCTGGCTTCAGGAAAGGATTTCACAAGTTGAGGTACATGAAAGGGTAGGAAAATCTGTCATTTAGTTATTTCAAAGGGACTTTAATCAAAATATTTTGAACAAATGTACATGTTCGTTATGGCTGTATCATTTCATTTATTTGGCAATTATACATGAAAATGACAAGATAATGACATAATGCGGGCCAGTTATGAAAGTATGTGAAAGGGGTAGCTTTTTGCAATTTAGGGTACATGAAATGGGTACCTTTTTTGTCAAAATGGTATACAAAAGGGTAAGGGGTTGGACCTCGTGGCAGAGCCTCCCTGTACAGTACTTTGTAGAGTACCCCCTGGGCTTCTTGCTAGAAGTTGCTTCAAGAAAAATGCTTTCATCCTGGGTTATAGCAGGATGAGTTGAGTGTTAGTGTCTCTAAACAAACTTGCTGCTGAAGAGAATTGAATGCCCAAAAAAACCAATGGAAGAAAGATGTTAATCACTCCCTGGAGACAGTTATTTTTTCAAACAATACCTGGCTTGTATTATTCAGCAATGTTGATTTGTGAGGATACAGCTTCTCTGATTCAGTCTTGGAATACAGTTTCAAGTACTTCTCACCAACAACTTGTGCCAAGAGATTGTGATAGGGATCATGGTGCATTGGTGATATCGTACCCTTTGGACCAAACCAAGCATTGATTATAACATCGTTATCACCTTCACCGAGATAGCAATAATCAGGAGTGATGATGTCCCTTCTTAATTCAGGTATCTGATCAAACAACTGATGCTGAGCTAAATAAGCAATCTCCGAGTCCTGGCCTTTTTCAATTGGATCAATGTAACTGTCAATAAAATCTCCTACTGTCATTAATTTTTGTGTCCATGTGTCATCCGTGTATCGTAAGCCCAGCTCAACTGGTACTGTACGACATCCAGCAATGGTCCTAAGATATTGTATGCTCCACTGATGAGTTGTCCTGGCAGGCCAGTGGTCCATTACTCCATCCAGGATCACTGGTTTGTCTTTCTGTATGTAATTTGTAAGAAATGCTTCTAGTGAAGGGCAAAAGACATGATCAATGTCAAACTCCTTACTTATCATAGGTATTCCATAATGTTTTCTTCTTTTTGTAAAATCAGCAGTAGCAGACTGCCATTCTCCATCTACAGACTCAGAATCATTGCTAAATTTCCTTTTTTCTGTAGATTTTCCCACCATTGAAGTTTTTGTTTCATGAAGTTCTGAACTGATTTCAGAATCATGGTCATTGGAAGTGCTGTCCATTATCTCTTGACTATAACTACTTCCCTTTGCCTTTTTCTGAAATTCTGTCGCAATCCTGGTTAGAATGTTATCCAAAATGGGTGCACCTAACAAAAGCCCCATGTCACAAGCCTTCATTGCCTCTGTCTGTCTTCCTCTACTGTGAAGACACAATGCTTTGAAAACACTGGCATATGAATATGTTTCTCTCCAAATTACATTGACATCTCGCCAGTGACCTGTATTACACTTCTCCCAACAAATGTCAATCACAGTTTGACAGTTTGAAAGACAGCTGTCAAAGTTGTCTAAGAAAAATTCTTTGACTCCTTGGGTTAGAAGAAAAAGCACTGGATCACCACCAACATCTGTCAATTGGTAAAGATTTTTCTCAAGATTTAAATCTTCTGCACTCTTCACCAGGGGACGAAGTTGTTGAAGAATTTGAGCGCCACTTCTAAGAGATAAATCCACCATCTTTTGCACAATACCAAACCCAGAAGACCTAAGCGGTCAGCAGTGTAACGAAAATTCGTTATTACTTTAAGTACCCGCATCAAAATGTATCCGAACGTACATCGTATAGTTACCAGTCCATGGAGAAACAGACGGCCAACATGGCTTCGTTTTGACGCAGATTTTATTCATTGTGTTACAAATTTAACTTTTCATCATTTTCTAGGCAGTTATGCCAACAAAGAAACGAAACAAGCACCAAAAACATCACGTACACGACTCTGGGGATTTTCTCGGAGAAATCGAAGCCTTGTTTAACAAGAGATTCGTTTTGAAATCAAGTGGAGAAACATGGGCACTACCGGATTCATCAAGCATGTTTCAAGAACTACCGTTCATCCTGGAAGACATGATCTCCTTGAAGGACGAGCTGAATCGAAAGAAGAGCCTACTAAACGACATGGATATAGTTAAGTGGCATTTGCACACCCGTAGAGCTCATAAAGCAGGCCTTGTTGTGAAGCACCTTCGGGAGAATATTCATGCTGAGATGTGTACTCAAGCTTGGACTAAATTCCACGAGATACTCAATTCCTTCGATCTCATCCCAGAGATCGCACGAAAAACTGGAAAGTTTCGATCAGTGCACCTATGCGAGGCTCCAGGAGCTTTTATTGCAAGTTTAAATCACTTTGTGAAGAGTTGTCATCACAGTCTAGAGTGGGACTGGGTCGCCAATACTCTGAATCCTTACTATGAAGGTCATGACTTGACAGCCATGTTGGACGATGACAGGTTTGTTTTGCAGACATTGTCACACTGGCATTTTGGTGTGGATGGAACTGGAGACTTGATGAAGCTGGCTAACTTGGAATCTCTTCAACAAGATACACCTGATGTTCATTTGGTAAGAATGATTTATATTGTATATACCTTTAAAACCAAGAGAATCACGACCCTTATACCGTAGTCTTTCTCCAGACCATGTGAAACGAGAGGGAGATAAAGGTGACTCAAAGGTGTTGGTAGGACTTGATTACATACCCTAGGGGGGTAGTTAGAGGAAATATCCTACTGATGAGGTTAGAATAGCCAGTGGCCAAGGGTAGTATAGCTTCTTGGACACTACTATAGATGAATAACAAAATTCATAAAATGGTTTCTTTCTTTTTAGGTGACAGCTGATGGCAGTATAAACTGTGCTAATCAACCAGATGAGCAGGAAAGCCTTGTAGGACAACTGATCTTCTGTGAGGCAGTAGCTGCCATAAACCTGCTTTGCCAAGGAGGGAACTTTGTGTTCAAAATGTTCACTGCATTCGAGCACCAGATGATATCCCTTCTGTATCTTCTTGCTTGTTTGTTTCAAGAAATCCAAGTCATTAAACCAGGTAGACACCATAATGATTCAGACACAGGTTCATCTAACAGACGAGTGACCAGTAAATATTTTGTGGATTATTTCCTGGTAGTGTCCTGCCTCCTGGATAAGTATTACTGGTTTGTCTGATCAAGAGACAAGTCCTTGGAAATAAAAGCCCAGGTTTCCAAAGTAATATCACATTTCATCTGGGACAGTTTAATGAATAGTGGAAAGAGTTGAGCTCTGCCAAGGCAGCAATCCATTCTCGGTTCTGTAGTTAAACTGATAGACTATTTACGAGCAAAAATAGGATATATGTTGCAGTTAAAAATGTTCAGTAGGTAATTTTTTTTTAACTAGGTAAATTTATTATTTAACTAGGTATTTTTTTTTTTAACCAGGTAATTTTTCTCTTGCTCTGTTTCAGTCAACTAACTAAAAAGGGTTTTAATTTATGGGGTGTGGTTAAAAATAGGGGCCTGGTATTTTTAGGGAGCTCTAAAAAGAAAAGAAAAATAAAAAAAGGAGGAGAAAAATCTCATTTCCTACTCTTCTCTTCATCTCTCCCTGCTCCCACCTACTTCTTCTTCTCTTTCACTATCTCCCTATTCTACGCCTACCTCTGCTTATTTTCCTATCTAATTATTAATTTCAAAGGAAGAAGGAAATTACAAGTACCTACCGTGTGTTGAACCCAAGACCTTCAGATTACATGTCCATCTCAATCTCCACTAGACTACACAGCTCAAGTTGAAAAAATTTCTTTTTTTTCTCCTAATTATTGCTTTTTTGGGTCCCAGACTCACCTCGGTCCAAATATCCAGGTAAAAAAATTTGTTTTAAAATTACCTAGTTAAAAAAATATTACCTAGGTAAAAATCAAATTTACCTGAAGAAAAAAATTACCTACAACATATACATACACAGTCCAAGATTTTGCATAATTTGTAAAAAAATAATACATCATTAGGAACTGTTTGTTGACACAGGATGTATATGTGTTTTTGGTTTAGGTACCAGCAAGTCAGGTAATTCAGAGGCCTATGTTGTATGCCTTGCATTTATTGGCAAAGAGAAAATTCCAAGCAGTGTTATGGAAAAAGTATGTGAAGGATATGGTGAACATTGCCCATCCTCCAGTCTGTTTTCCCTGAGTTCAATCCCGTGCACGTTTCTGGAGAGGTTAAAAGCCTGCGAGGAGTACTTTACTAGTCTTCAAATGGAAGCCATTGATCAAAACATCAAACAGTTTTATTACATGAGTTCAAGGGAATGGAAGGCTCATGCTCAACTTCGTCAGCTTGTGGTAGAAAACTTTGTAGAAAGATTTCACGTAAGACCAATCAACGAAGAGGAACATGTTGTAGCTGGTGCTTACTTAGATGGGACACAACTGAGCTTCACCAGAGGACCTACAAATAATGTACCTTTTAGAGAGAGCTTTAATGGTCGACATCAGATGGGAAGTTACAATGAGAGAAATGAGAATCTGAACCAGGAGTGGCTCGCAAAAACTCTAGCAGATGGACAGTTCCAATTTCATCCTACTCAGCTGAAGAGTTTGCAAGGTATGTTAAGAGGTCTACATGTGGGTTTTCGCTTGATTGAACAAACTATCCTGTGTTCCCAGTTGTTTGTCACTACTAAGCATAATACATGTGCTGCATAGATGACTGTACATCTGTAACCTTTTGCATGCATTGCAAGCCTGTGATATTAGGTAATTTACATATCCAGATTTTAGTCCTTCTGTTTAAAGGTGTTTATCACTTCTAACTTAAGGTCTCATTCAAAGCACAAGATTAGATACAGAATTCATATACATGTTAAGCTTAATGCTGCTCTAATTAGGAACTGGGGCACATTTTAACTAACTCAGTGAACTACCAAAGCAATATTTGGGACAACTGTGTTAAAGACAAGAGGTTAGCTGTGAGAATTGCATTGCCTGAATGGTTCAATTTCTACTACGGTATGTGTATAAATACACCTAATTTAATAAATACTCCTAATTTTATTTGGAGTTTATCATTCTGATAAGTTCAGAAATTCTTAAAACAAGTCAAAGTGGATAGAAGTGTGAATTCATCTCACAATTATATTGCAGATTATTCTCAAGTTTACAATGAAGTTCCCCTGATTCCACTTCACTATGATCAAGTAGTGTGGCTTGAAGGGGCAGAGTGTGTCACACCAGAGGTCATGGCTGCCACCTGGAAACCTCAGTCTGCAGCTTGTCTAAATGCTGTTTTGAATTCACGTTTCTGTACGCCATTCTATATTAGCAAGTTACAAGATGCACATCAGCAGGCTACAATCCTAAGGGAAGAGAATGTCGACAACCTCATTTCTATAAATGACAAAGTGTGTCCTTCAAATATTGTCAAGATGTCCAAGGGTGGTGAAGCAGAAGTGAGAAATCTTGATAACCTCATCTTCTTCACAGAAATGGCAAAGTGTGATAACTTTGGAATTGTGTTAAATCTTAGTGACAGTCTTGATTATCTGGGACAATACCTTCAAGAAAAGCGTGCTAGATTCAACTCAATTCGCCTGTGCATCTCAGCTGAGAGTGGAACACCATTAGCAACTATTAATCAGGAAACTGCTTTTCAGTTTGAAGACATTTCACAGCATGTGAACAGGGTCTCCCAGATAGGTGACGAGCAGAAAATCAATCTTGTTTTTGCTGACCTAAACCACAGTAATGAACTGAGTGCAAAAAGAGAGTTGGTTTCTCTGTGCATCACTGCCCTAAAGTTGTTGGGAGATGGTGGAATGTTTGTTTGCCATGTCTGTGAGACACTGACAAGATTCAGTGTGGGCCTTTTGTACATTTTCCACCATATATTTGACAAGTTAACAATTGTTAAACCAGTGATGTCACAGCTGTCAAGCCCACAAAGATTTTTGGTGTGCAAGGGATTTCATGGTGACAATAAACATTATGCTGCTTATCTTGAAGAGGTTCTTCACCAGCTCACAATGCTTGCCAATGAAGGGTCAGCTTTTGATGTTGTAGAGATTGTGCCCATGCAGCTTCTGTATGGTGAACAGTTTTATACCTTTGTTAAACAGATGAATGAACAACTGGCTCATGTACAGCTTCAGACCGTTGTTCAACTGGAGAATTACTTCCTTTATCCTGACAAAATGCCGTCTGCTGAAGAGATTTTTGATCTCAGAGAAGAAGTGACAGCATACTTGAAGTGACAACAGAACTTTCATTTGAAACAAGACTGCTGAATGCCATCAATATTATGCAGTAATCTTTCACAGTGCAATTTGCTTTTCAATGCCTTTGTAGCACTTAGTATGCATTGCTGGCCTATGGTTCTTTGTAACAAGTTCTTTTATTTCAAACACAGTTATACTCTCTGAACCAAGAGCAGCATACTTGCTGCACCAAGTGTAACATTGTTTTAACAAATTCCTCATGCAACTTGCCCGTCAACATTCTGTCACCAGCCAATGTAAATGCTGCTTTCTATACAGTGGGGGGAGGGGGAAGAGGCAGGGGGGTCAGAACCTCCTGCTTCCTAAACCTTTATTTCCCAACTCCCGCCCCATCATGTCTGAAGATGCTAAATGCAAGGCAAATAACATTTTGGGTTCTTGTTTTTGAAAGAATTTTAATGCTTAATGACAAAAAATAACATTTTCCTCCTACATGCCACCCTTTTTCTTCCCCCATACCCCCTTTGTCCCCTATTCTCCTGCACACCTGTTCCATTGCCCCCCCCCCCCCCCCCCACTATGCAAAGTCATGTGACTTAATCATTATATTAACTCTCGGATTCAAACCTAGAGAAATGAGGTTGTCTACATGATGTATGTAGATAACACCCATGTACAAAGTGTATTTCAAATATTTCTACTAAACCTCCCAATGGTGCTTTGTTCTTTTTTAAAAATTCTACAATGAAACCATTATTGCTGATAGTAAACTAATGGGTTAGTTATGTAGCCTGGGACTGTGGAATTCCTCATTGACTAAGTGTCAGCTGTCCACTTAAGACAATGACTGAAATTTCAGGCTTTCATTTTCACATGACTGCATTGTCACCTTCATTGACTGCCAGAGACATTGCACAAGACATTGCCATGTTAAATTGTGGCACAACAGGGTTCATCACTTGAATAGTTACTAGATTAAAGTTGCAGAATTTAGATCAGTCATGTTTTCTGCCTTTCTTAGCTGACTAGACGAGAGGGACAGAAAAGTCCTTTACTTGTTTACCCATGACCTGCCAGAGAAAGACCTCTCACAACTTCATTGCTTGCTCGGTTTGTTACCTAAAACCTTGCTTAGCTATGATACCCTGAAACTCATGAGGCAAGTCTACGAGCTGTTCCTCACGTTCATTTCAAGAAAGGCCTCAAAACAAGAGAAGAGAACTTGCTCATTGTGTTACATGGCCAGGGGTGCATTAAGTAAGGACAATAATTAATAGCCAGGTAATTGGAAAGGACTATTTTTAATCATAACAATAACCTAGTGTTTCAACATATTTAATAGCTTTTAACAATTATTTTGTGTGAGAAATTCAAAACTTGATTTCTTTTCATCTCAAATCAATGCTCTTTGTGTTCATCAGAAAAGTTAAAATGTCTATGGCAGTGCACAGTTTTTGAAGACACTTGAGTTGCACTGTTTACATTAAATTTAACTGGAAGATTGCTGGATCTATAACTATGTATTTCATACAAACACAAAATGAATTACATGGAACATTGAGGTTGTACTTAAAATATTCCAATCAGGTTCCAAAATTTCAAGTAGGGAAGTAAGATAACTTTCCAAACAGGGCCTCTTTGTTTTCCAGTTCAATTATCAAACAGCCATACCCGAGGGCTGACTTTAGGTGCTGATGTTTGCAGGGATACAAGTCTTACATTATATTTTGAATTACCTGTTGCCTTGATCTTCCCACCCACAACAAGCCTGTTACTTTACAGGTTAATTGTACCAACAATGGGCAAATTCAGATGAAACACAACAAGTAGTCCCTCTTTCACTTTTCTTTTCTTTTTGCTTTTCATGCAGCCATTTCTTCCTTTCTTACTTAAGGTCTCGCTCTCCACACTAAGCAAAAGGGAGATAACTTGTAGTCTAATGAAACATCAATACCTGGTCACAGTCATAACAGGTGTTACTGTATCGGATAAAAGCCCCAGTCTGAGATAAATTATTGTTCAAGTCATTTACATATTGTTTAGCAAGACAATGACAGATCTCATTCAGTCAGTTATAAGTTTGCCACCATGTATGGTTAGTTTTATGACATTCAAGATTGCAGCTCAACGTTAGAGCGTGCTGATTGACAATAAAGCTGGAAAACAATAGAGCCCAGATATTAATTTATTTTGTGAAAAAGCTAGTCCCTTTGGTGACTTCATGAGTATTACAAACAAATTTAACACAATTTGGAACACTTAAGGAACCCATACAATGTGATTGTGCATGTATCTAGGACAATGGTATATATCCTTGCCCAAAAACTCAACAACCATGGCAATGCCCCAAGTGGTTATGATATTCATAAATATAAATGTACTTCTCATTAAAGTTAATATGTGAATTAGGTAATTTGTATCCATTTGGATGGATGTTACTATTTTGCACTTATGGCAATATTTAGTTATCAAAACAATCTAATACAAGGAAATGTTCAAGGTAACTGGTACCTAAAATAAACACACTCATTTGTCGCTAAAAGCAGCATTTTTCACCATGTCTGCCAAATATTTCCTTGTCCAAAAACTCAACAACCACGGCAAAGCCCCAAGTGGTTATGATATTCATAAATATAAGTGTACTTCTCATCAAAGTTAATATGTGAATTAGGCAATTTGTATCCATTTGGATGGATGTTAGTATTTTGCACTTACAGCAACATTTAGTTATCAAAAAAATCTAATATAAGGAAATGTTCAAGGTAACTGGTACCCAAAATAAACACACTCATTTGTCTCTAAAAGCAGCATTTTTCACCATGTCTGCCAAATATTTCCGTGCAAAATCACATGAGCGTCCAGTATAAATATTGAATTTCTTCTTGCTCAAACTACCCTTGTTAACACTATCGACACTGTTCTTATCATTTTGGTCAGTGAGCTCTCTGTACTTTCTTTTCAAGGAAAGATTCTCTACTGGGACAATCACATTGTTGTACAGATCCTTGACTTTGACACAAGTTGCTTTATCGCCTGTAGCATCTCTGCTGGAAATATTTCCTTTTGGAGAGTTCATAATCCTGTCACACATGTTCTTGGTTTTGATAGATGAAGCAACTGCATCTTCCTTGCCTCCTATGGTTGTCTCTGCCATATCAGGTTCTTTATCACCTTCACAGTTAAGTACCTTTGATGTTTCTACTGATTCACAGCCTGTCAAGCCACTTTTGGACAAAGAAGGAACTGAATTTATTTCATCTCCTGTGATCTCATGCACCATGCTGTTCTCTTGAAAATCTTTGTCACCTTTGCAATTAAGTGCCTTTGATGTTTCTCCTGATTCACTGCCTATCAAGCCACTTTTGGATGAAGAGGCAACTGAATCTATTTTAATTCCTGTGATCTCACACACCACACTGTTCTCTTGAAAATGTTTATCACCTGAAACATCACCCACACTTGGTTTTTTTCCCGATTCACTGTCCACCAAGCCAGATGCAATGGATGTAGAATCCACCTTCTTTATTTTACTGCCAATGCTCTGTTGCAACATATCATGATCTTCTTCACCTGAAGTAAAATATGGGACCGAATTTCCACCAGAGTCACTGTCTGCAAAGTAGGCAGATGAATTCATTTCATCCCCCCTGATTCCTTCATCTGGATCTTTATCCACCTTAACTTTTTTGCTAGATTCAACATCTGCAAAACTGCACTTACTGGAAGAAAGAGTGCCAACATTCTGTCCAATTTCTGTGATCCCCTGTTCTGGTATGTTCCCATCAGATTCTTTGATTTCTAAGTCATGTTTTTCCCCACTCATTTCTGCTTTTTTTGGGGTTGGGGGAAAGATGATCCCACGTGGTCTCTTGACCTTAGCAGGTTTTTTTAAGCAATTCTGTCCTGTTGCTTTCACTCTTTTCTTTCTGTCTTGCTGTATTTCTCCCGTCATGAAACATGTTACAGAATGAGGGACTGTAAATTCTGATGATGGGGAAGAATCCATCAGATCTTGGAAAACATTCATATTCACTCTACTGTTTATGGTGTCACCTGGCGATAGTCTGTGTTTATGCACAATGGGAATAATCTTCCTTGGCTTGACATTCTGAACAAACTTTCTTAACTCTTCAAAAGAACTATGATCCGAGTAGGGAACAACAAAAACATTCTCCACATTGGCATAGGGGTTTGTTGCTCCAACATAGAGACATGTCGGCAATATTGCAACGGTTGGTTCTTGGGAGTTCCAAAACTGAAGGTTTTTCTTGGTGATTTCATGACTTTTTACTACCCGAATCCTTACTTTATCCACATCACAGGTAAACACATTTGGCATTTCAAGAAGTTTCAGTGTTTCTTTTCTCAAAGGATCCACTCCAATCCAAGTTTTGAACACGACAGCGATTGTATGAAGAAGCATTTCTTTGCCAAGGTTATGAAGCCCAATGACAACTTTGCATTCTGGATGTCCTCGAATTATCTCGAGAATGTTGACAGTTGCTTGAGTACGGGTGGGAAAAGCGCACTTCGCATCGCAGTAAGTATTGTCCAAATAAAGGACGTCAAATTGTTTCCCCTTCATAGTAGCGTGTGCTGTGAAACGTTCACAATAACGGAAATCGCCGGTGTAGAGAATTTTCCCAAAATATCCTTCGAAAATGAACATGACGGAACCAGGGCAGTGGTTGGCGTCAATAAGCGTTACAGTCATGGTTTCCTTTCCAGCTTCATCCAGATTTATGACAACGCATTCATCTAAGGGGAGACCAACGACGAGGTCGCTGTTAACTCCAAGTTTAGCAATTACGAGCTTCCTTGTAACCTCTGAGCAGTAAATTTTGTACGTATTCCATGAAGATGTCAGACCGACCGTGTGGTCCGCGTGCATGTGAGAAAGAAAGAAAACTCTCGAGTGCTGGCAGTGCCTCAACCTCCAGAAGTCAATAGCTATTGGGGTGTTGGAAATTACAGCCCCGTTCATCCCTATCGCTTTTTTTTGGACTTCCGTTTTCGAGCTAACCAGAGAAATCGACCAGCAGGTCCAACAATCCTAACATTGCCGCCATCTTCAATTGCTATGGAACCCAGTGGATTGCGTTTCCCGCCAAACACGAAGTACACACGAAGTACACACGAAGTACACGGCGCGCGTGAGTCACGCAACGCATACGTTTGGCCCATTTGTATTACCCCCTGTTCCTGAGCTAAAGGATAAAAATAACTGCTTTCATCATAGTAAGTTTGCAGATCGTGGATAGCGTCTGGGATACTGTAGGCCACCAATTTTAGCGGTGGTTTTAAATTAAAACTTGAAATAGGAACAGAAATTCCTCCCCGTCGCGTACCTGACCAATGCAGGACTAGTAACAAATTATCCGGTTTGTTTGCGACAAGTTCACGGAAAGCACCCTGATTTCTACTTGTAACGACTAAAGACACCAATTGATGCAATAGTTCTGATAGTTCTCCATCGCCTTCGGTTCTTTTAATGGAATTTACAACCCGCTCAATAAATAAGAGAGTAACTACTTACATCACACTAAACAACAACTTTCCGGTGTCGTCGGAGGACAGCACTCTTAACTATAAATAAATTACGAAGTATTCAACCCAAGGTTAAGTATGGAGAAGGAAAGGGTACCCATCATGTCACGTCACTCTTCGAGGCAAACGAGGCATAAGCCGTCACGAATTGGATCGAACGTGACAAAGTATACAAGACTATCAATTTAAGTCTAAGGCAGGGTATTCTTTAAAGATTATGTGCATTTCAAATAACAATTTTAGCTCAGCAACAAAGTGAAAGCTTAAAAGTACTCGCAATCTCATGTTGCAATTTGATTAGGTACCCTTATGGCTATTCCAACTCACCCTCATACTTTGAGAAACCGAATGAACCAATGTAGCTAGACTAATTTTATTCACCTCCACACGCAGAAGTGTTTTCTGTAGTTTTCGTATTCAACACACATTTAAATTATTACAGTATTAGCCTCTTCCAGGCGTTCAGTTAGTTGGGGCGCAGCGCGAAAAACAGCGCGCGAAAAAATACAAAAAATCCCGCTTCCTCTAGCCGCGCTTTTTTTTTTAATGTTTTCGCGCACTGTTTTTCGCGCTAAGCCCCAACTAACTGAACGCCTGGAAGAGGCTGTTACAGTATTTAAGATTTATTTTCCCATTAAAATGCAATTCACTCATTTCCAAACATAAGCAATAATCGCACACATTTTACAACCAATGAAAATAGCGCATCTACTTGAATGAAAATTAAAATCACTGCTATTTTTCGTCAACAGTAATAAATCCGATCTTAATAAATAAATCATCTCTTTGACTTAAATCTCTTTTTTTCTTTGTACAAAACTAAAGATTAAAAATCTTATTCGGTAAAGACTGTCAGCTATCTATAAATATACTTTGACTATGGATGTTCAATCACAATAACTTGCTGCTGATCAATAATTTGTATTTTTTGTAACTTCATAACCAATGTGGACTATAAGCCCAAAATGAAAATCTATTAAAATCACTGCGCAGGAGTATTCAAGTCCCGGATCAATATTTGTTATAGTTTGTCTGAAAATTAATGGGCCACAAACACAAAACCCATGCATAAGAAGAAAATGTATCCATGACCAACTGCACCAATAAGTTAATCATGCATTCGAATTTTTTCGCATTTCTCTAGAAGGGAGATCTCAGTAGAAGATTATCAAGACGTTTGATCAACTGGCCTCTCCTCCTTTTCAGTATCAGTGTCATCCCTAATCCTTTTAGCTGGTAAGTTCCAGGGCTCTCTCTTCCCCGCTCTTATAGGACGGAGTAGGGATTTTAGGAACTCTTCTGAGTCTCTTCATGTTTTCCTCCCTAGTCCCCAGCCTGCCGCGTCTCCGTCGTTCTGTCTCCTTGCCCTTACTGTGCCACGTGTCTTCCTTCAGAGGTGCCGTTTCTTGAGCTGTTTGTCCGAGTACTTCTGTGCACCTGCTTCAGTTCATTAAATGAGGAAGCAAACTGAGTCTTCTTTGGTGGTTTCGGGGGTTTCCTAAAACAAAAAGCCACAAAATTACTACGCAACGATTTTGTAACAATCAGGGCGAAATTCTTTGAAGCGATCCTGAATTAAAGTTCCGTGCATCTCCGTGTTAAACACGTTACAATTGGCTTTATCATTGAAAAATTAACCACTAGCATTTTCTGTAAGCCTCTAGCTGTATTTTGTGAATCACACAAACAAAATTTTAAGTTCAAGTTCTTGATAAGGTACTCACCCATCACCGCCGGCTGAAACCTGTAATGAAGCAACACCGTCTGTGACTTTGGTCATTTTCTGAGCAGGTGAAGAACCACTGATGAACAAAAAACGACATCATGTGAAGTTTATATGAAATAATTCATATATGAACTGCGGTTGTAGATGAAAGTGAAGAATGATCATCGCAGTTAATTTTCCAATTTAAGCAATTGGAAAGAAGAAGCCTGAAAAAATCAGGGCTTCAACGGGATTCGAACCCGTGACCTCCGCGATACCGGTGCGATGCTCTACCAACTGAGCTCAGTTGGTAGAGCATCGCACCGGTATCGCGGAGGTCACGGGTTCGAATCCCGTTGAAGCCCTGATTTTTTCAGGCTTCTTCTTTCCAATTGCTTAAATTGGAAAATTAACTGCGATGATCATTCTTCACTTTTAAAAAACGACATCAACAGGTAAATTGTGCTATATCGTCTATTTTAAGGACGTTCGCGCGAAAATTTTCCAGTCGATAGTTTTTTTTAAAATTTTACCGCAGTCAGATAATGAGTTACTTGTGCCAGAAAAGCAACAACAACAAAAAAATTGGGGGGTTACCGACTTCGCTTTAGAGATAAAGCGTGTGGAAAACCACCCTGATTTTGAAAAATTGGCACACGTAATTCAGCATGGTCTACAGGGGTTTATAGTTAAAAATATCCAAGGTGAGTCAACAGAGGCAAACGATCTTAGTCATATTTTGTAGAAGTGAGTCTGCTGCGTAAATCGTTCCAAATGTTACCAACGTTTTCACAAAACTTAGCCCTTCAAGAGGCATTTGAAACCGTCGCACAGATAAACGAAGAGCTAAAACGAACGGAATTCGATGGTGCATTTTACAAAAAATTCAAACTTTTAGTCGATAGATTTTCTCAATTCTTTCGTTGAACGTAGAAAATCGGTAGAGAAAATGATCCATCGGAAGAAAAATAGGGGTTACCGAACGTCCAAGATCTTTAAATCCAGGCAAAGCTATAGCAGTGGCCATCTGCCCTATCATTGTTCGTTTTATTACTTAGCGCGCGCTCTCATGCATGACGTGGCGTGTAAATTTGCGTTTGCAGAAAGGATGCGCAGAAACAATTAGCGCGAACGTCCTTAAATCCACTGTGGGAAATCATTCTTACGGAGCTTTTCAGATGACTTGCAACAGCAATTACTTGAAAAATTAAGTTAAGTTCTCTCTGTCTTACACCTTCTTGGATTTGTGATTGGCTAACAGAACTCGTGCACCATACTTTAGGCATGGATAGTAAAGGATAGTAAAGAGACTATGCTTTAGCCGATCAGAGCTAAGATGCTGTCTCTGCGGCCAATCAGGAGCACCGTAATTCTACTGACGCCACTGTTTTCGCGCTTGCCACCGATTACGTTATTTGCTGCACCTTCTAATTGGTTAACTACGTTTTCAGTAGCTACCACGGTGACTAGCTTGCTACTATGACATTGATCAGAAAAACACTAGATTGTGCAATTAAATAGCAGTTCCTTGATTGCTACCAGGTTTACCTTTGTTTGTCCCCAGTGACCGGAGAATCCAGTCCAATCATTATTTGTGGTGTTTTAACTGTGGCGGACCTGGAAGACTTGCGATTAGACAGTCCGCTGCCTGGAAGACTAGACCTTCTTACCACTGTGGAACCTAGACAAAGAATTATACCCATTCTATAAAAACGCTTAATTTGACTCCAGATATTTGCTTTACGACACAACAACACAAGTGTACAGACGTCCATCTATGCCCGCTCAATTCTTCCACCGCTCGAGAATCGCCTGAAATTCACCGACCCTAAAGATCTTATATGTTTAGTGACTTCTTAGAGAAATTCAAACAAAACAAACAATTATTAGAAATTCACCAGTGTCGAATTTTTCGGTCGACTTTCAGGGGTTTATGTCTTGAATGAACTGGAAAAGAAACGAGAAACACTACTGACCTTTTCCAGCCTTGTCTTTTGTCAAGGAAGATGCAGATCCTCCTAGCTGAGGGTTTCGTTTGGTTAGCTTTTTACCAATTTCTATTTGAGCAGCGTCACTCACAGCCCTTCTATCCTTAACGTCAACACTCCCTGATGATGTCGAGCTGGACTCACTTAACGCATTACTTGAACCCTGAATAAAACCAAATCATGTATCACACATTAAGTATATACAGTGGAAACTCCTCATGTTTAAAGGCAAATCCGCCAATATATAAACAATACCCCCAATTTGGCGCGAAAATACGCTCGGATATTTGCCCCCGGACATTATCTGTTCCGAGAAGCGAACAGTTTTCCGAGAGCGTAGCTCGAGGAAAACTGTGTGCTTTGAGAAAAAAAACATGAAAGTTGGGGAATATCGGCGAAAATTCTGAACTTCGAGAAACAGATAATGTTCAAGGAAAAATAACCGATCATATTTTTAAAGTCAAATGAGGGCTATTGCGATTATTTTCCCTCAAATATTTTTTGCATTACGCAGATTGGGGAATATCACTTGGATATTCCTCAGTTTTAGCAGGAGCATGTTCAGTCACGTGACGCGTTATGACCAATCACGTGCGAGCGGAAAATATTTGATGGATGGTAGGAATGGTTATTTTAATACTACACCTTTGAAATATCACAACTGCCTCTACAAAATCAGCTTTATTAAAAGAGGAGCAATGTTTTGAATGGCAAAATCCCGCCCCCATCGGATATCAAATACGGATATAGTGGGGGAAACTGGATTTCCGAAACATTCCAAGTCTCCAAAGTTACTAACGATATCTGAGAAAAACGAGATTTTCGCCTATAAAATTGAGGACTGTAGGGGCGCTAGAAATCAAGCGGAAATTCAATTCCAAACATTTATCTGAAAACTCTACTGCGACCCCCGTAAAGTGTAAGCGAGTACCGTGTGTATCAACAGTCAGCTGCCAAGTAATCCAGGAGATCAAGTGTTGTACTAGGGCTCTTTCCATTCGACCAAAAATTTCCAGTGACGCGGAATGGAACAGGATTTAGGGCAAATGACACGGAAATTTTCTTGAACGGTTTCCAGAAAATCCGAAAATTGTTGAATTCCGAAATGCAAACCATTCAAGCGAAAATTCCGGAAATTCTGGGAGGAAAATCAAATGGAACAGAAATTCCTGGTGACAAATTTTCGAAAATTTGGGTATATACCAGAAATTACGGATTATGATGTTCCATTTGCCACTGGAAATAATCAGAAACTCAAAACGGAATTGGTCCAAAGCGCCCCCAGTGTCCTGTCCACCCGTTATTAGGGGCATCTCGAAAGATTCCCTGTTGTGCGACGATCCAAATGAGGGCCTCGAAGGGGACTATGCTGCATATTTTAATTGTATATACATTTTTATTATTATTCCTTATTTGTAAATCTTTTAAATTTTGGTTTTTTTTTTTGTTATTGTGTCCCCAATTAG
This sequence comes from Orbicella faveolata, assembly GCF_042242905.1. Lineage (NCBI taxonomy): Eukaryota > Metazoa > Cnidaria > Anthozoa > Scleractinia > Merulinidae > Orbicella > Orbicella faveolata. The sequence continues at coordinate 11,033,104 of NW_028301565.1, forward strand.
TTGTGAAAACTAAATACATTGACACATTAATAAAGCTTTTACTTACTTACTTTACTTACTTACTAGTGTTGACTGACTTACCTTGGAATCATCGCTCTCTTTACCCAGGGACTCAAGTGACCGTGACAGATTGGAGGACTGGGACTTAGACGTCTTTTTTCCTACAGAAAGCAGATAACAACAGTTAAGAGAGAAGTAACTATTTGTTTTAGATAAAGTCTGGGGAACAAGGATAGTTGCGTAATCTGATCTGTAATCTGTAATCTGAGTAAAATGTGAACTTCACCTGCGGGTTTCTTGGCAAATTGCTGGGAGCCATTTAACGGACCATCCCTTCCAACGGTGGTGTGGGGGCGATTTTTGTTCTCCAACGTTACCTACAAATAAATGTAGGACACAGTAACATATTCTCTGCTTGAGGTTTTGTTTTCAGTTTAGTCTTTCAACTGGTTCTATTACAATCGATCAATCAAAAACTTAATCACGGTGTGTTTATTACAGTCTTGTTAACATGCATCTTCTCCTTACTTAAGTTCACACATCTCTCATAGTACTCGTTGGGAAAATTTGATGACATGTTGAATGTTACAAAAGATTGGTGTTATGTATATTTGCAACTGTTTTGTATTTGTAACACTTAAACAGATGGTTGTTGAAAATACAAAGAGATGTATCCTTATAATTTTTCGAATCAAACCATTGATGGATTTCCTGTGATCCAGCTACATAACATTGATAAACTTAAAAAAACCATACTAAAATTCTACTACAGTCCTTGTTAAAAATAAATAAAATAATAAAAATCCAAAAGAACAGGAAAAAACATTAAGTAAAGTTTACCCCATTCCTCTTGACTTTTGCCTCCCTTGTGTTATCTGACTGTGAGTTGTCAGCTGTTGGAACTCTCAGAACATCAGCAGTCTTAACTCTTCTTAGCGCTAAGGAAGGCAATACATAGATACAGCAATTAACTTGTCTAGCTCGTGAAAAAACTGATGGTAGATTTAAAGAAGGAACATTGTTCTACTACCATTGTAATTCACTATCAGTAGAAAATAACTACAGTGCACCTGTTTGATAATCTTAAACACCTTGCAAGGAACTCAATACAGATAAAAAGTTTCCGAATGAGGCCACTGGTTCATACAGGCAGCTTGTCCAGAAACATGAAGTGAAAGACTGTTGATGGGAAGCTATGGGATGATAGTCCAATGCAGTTGCGTCAAAGCCTGTGTGTCACTCAGGTTGCCCAAACAATTTCCCAGTACCCAGTTATACTCCTGAGCGCAGTGAGGCACCATGAAAGTACAGTTGCTTACAGTACCCCACCCAGGAACACAACTAGAGTCCAACTTTACTCACCATTAACAACAATTTATTTACCTATATACCTATGTCTGCACCTTGCTAACCTTTATTTTAGGGCACCTGTTTGAATTAAATTTCCTTTGCACTTTCTACAGTTAATGTTAGAGCAGACCTATTTAACGATTAAACCAAAACTTTACAACATAGCTCTTCCTCAAAAACATTCTTACCCTTTTCCTGTTTGGCAGGCACATTTTTCTTTTCATAAGGATACAAAGGTTTTCTCGTAGGAGCTACAATAAATTATTCAGAAAATATTAGAAACAGCACCACAACAGATAACACTGTCTTTAACTCCCTAGCTAGTGGTAAAAATAAAAAAATCCCTCGTGTGTCAAATTTACAAGTGGTAATTAAATTTACAATAAAAAGAAGTTTGTACCATTTATTCCCAACGATTCAATGGAGGTAAATAATATTATCAGAGATGTCAATCAGTTTAATATTAGTTGTTATTAACATGTGGACAGAAGTTGTCCAAAATCTAAGTTCTTTATTGCTGATTAAGATTAAACAATTAGACTAGAAAGATTTAATGTCAGAAAAACCTGCTGGAAACTATTCACATCATAATGATCAATTTCACTGAATTTTATCAGAGCTCGGTGATGTCAAGTGGAATAAAATTATTATTTATCTACACACGTTTATTTAATGTTAATTAATAAATGGCAAACAGCAGTTTCAATTCCGGAAATGAACTCTATTTTTATGGTGCTGTTGTACTTTACTTTATGCATTTGAATTTAACTTTTTCATTTAGCTATCTATATAAACAGCACCTTTAGCTTTTGTTTTAGTGGTAGCTTTAGCAGCAGCTGAAGCAGTTGTCTTTGTTGTAGAACGTGCATTTTTCTGCCTTGTTGAGCCCTTCGCTGTGCACAAAGGGTCTGTTAAAAAAGGTGCATGTGCAGTGTCAGTGCAGAGAACAACATATTATGTGCCTACATCTGAACCATTTCACTCTCAAGCTCAAAGTCTTGATTCTCCTTAATTGTTGCCAGACATTTCTTTAAGTGTCACTTCTGAGAATTTGCTGGTGCATCACCATGTTGAAAACTTTTAATTACTTTACTACATGAAATTTTCACAACATGTTTATTTTGCTATTTTGAAGGGCTTCTGTTTTGAAACAATTAAATTCTGTGATTTTGTGAAAGTTTGTACTTTGAATCATTTTAACTTCATGTTTTTGAGTAGCACGCAGCTTATTTCCTTGGCAATGTTACTTTACCAGGTCCTTGAACTTAGTAAACCAATTTTATCAAAGGTACAATAACATCAAAATTATCAAAACTGCAATGACAGGACTATATGTCAACAGTAAAATAAGGTGAGTAACTTGATTTTCATGTCATGATATGTTCACAACACTTAGTGTTTGCGTCACTTTAATTTCGTATTTAAGAAATAGAAAACATGTACTGTGTTTCTATCGAGTTAGAGAAACACAAGTGAAAGTTTGGGAGAACAAGAAATGCTGTGGGAACACGAGCCACAGTCAAGTGTTTCCACAGTTTTTTCAAGTTCTCCCAACTTTCACGAATGTTTCTTTAACTCAAAAGAAACACGAAAAAATGTTTTCTATTTCTTTTAGAAAACACCGCGACAAAAAAAGGAAAACAACTTGTTAACTTTGATTGTCAAAGTGTAAATTCTCTTTGCTCATGCCATCATTACATCAACAGCTCGTGCTAGTTCTGTGATTCTATCAAGTTATAGAAACACAATTTTTAACCAATCAGCATGCGTATTTTCTAAGGACTGTTTTCTAGCTTTTTTTTAAATCTTGAAATAAACGTGCCGTGAAAATTTCATGTAATAAGGTAGTTCCTGTCATCACCTGTCTGCATAACAACAAATAATTTGATCAACAATTTAACGAGAAATTAGACTACGAGTAGTCCCTCTTTGGCTTAGTCCATCGTGCGTGACGCGAAAGAAAACTGCACGAAAAAAATGGCCACGCAAAATCCTGGGGGCTCCTTGTCCCCAGGATTTTGCGCGGCCATTTTTTTCTCGTGGTTTTCACTTGCATCACGCACGACGGACTAAGCCAAAGAGGGACTACTCGTAGTCTAATGAGAAATAAGAGATTTGCCACACTTGGGAATCAAAGAGTACTTGATACCAACGACACTGAACATTTGATAACTGTCAGTAATAAACCCTTCATTGTATATATCCACCCTTTTGGATCTGTTTATAATTTTACATTGAACAAAATATAATAAAGGCCATTTATAGTTCACAAAGATGTTCCCTTTACTGCCCTCTACTCACCTCTTCTCACCTTAATGGAGTAAAGGAAACCTTTACTATCCTCTTGATATAATTAGAACTAATTTGTTTTCCGGCCCTATCCCCCACTTGGGGGCAAGGAACTAAGCAATTTGTTGTTTGCTACAGAATGGGCAATACTTATATAATACACAACTTCAAAATTATTCAACAACTAATGAAGATTCTTAAGTTAAAGAAGCCAGATTGAAAGTGTTAATGATTGGTTGAGAAAGAAACAGGTGAAGTGCTTATGAAAAGAAACATAGAAAAGAAAAAAGAAAAGATGGCACAGATACTACCAGTGAATTATGCTTAATAATGTATTCCTGTTGTGGGTTACAAAAATAAGTGAGGGCATCGATCATGAATAAGAACTTATGACATAATAATAATAGTAGAAATGGCTGTGTGTTAGTCCAATGAACTAAAAAAAACACTGATTCAATTGTTATAATTCAATACATGAGTTACATAAGCTTATACCTGTATGCTCTTAATCTACCAGCACAACTCATGTTAAGGTATTCAAGCTAAATTTACCTTATTTAAATTAGACTAAAATAATACCTGTTTTCTCTATTCCAGGAACTCATACTACATGCAAGCACATAATTTCCTTTAACATTAGAAAATTAATTGGAATTGTTAATTAAAACACAAAGAAGGCTAACTATTTGAAATAAAAAGGACAAAAGAAGTAATTAGTTTTTATTAATAAATTAATAATTGTACATTAAGAATATTAGTTAAAATTGTGCCATAATTGTATGGGACAATAATTATTCTATATAATTAAATTTTGTTTGTTAGAACCCTGTTATAATCTTTCAAATTATATCAACCTATAGAGTTACTGGCATTTTGTGTTATTGCTTTGTTTATGTTGCTTCAGTTCAACTTGATGCATGTTGTTATATCATGTTATATAGCCCAAGTTGTAATTTAGCATGTTTTGCACTACTTATGGGAATATTTGTAGTGCTTCTTCTTTTCTGTCATGGGCTCAGTGTCATGGTACGGTTACAAGTTACTGGGTATGATAATGGGTCAAGAAATCTCCTAATATTGAGTTCAGAAAGATGTTGACAGTTTGTAGTTAAGTTGTCAGTAGTTTTTCAGTCATTTTAGTACAGAGTTTTTGGTGATCATTAAAGCCAAGGATTCACGAAAAAATACTATCAATGGCAATTAAATATGGTGGTTACTTGCTAATATACTTCACTGCAATCATAACATAAGCAGATTTTCTTTTGTATACATAATCAGCTGTGTAATATCTTACTGTAGACTTCTCTTGCTGTTCTTTTCTTAGTTGGCACACTTTCACATCTTCCCTCACTGCACCATGCACTAACCTAAGAACAAAATACCGTAACTCAGTGTATTTCTGGAACCAATTAAGATGCTATGATTTTAGCATACAACCATCGTGCATGCTAAAGACATGAATACAATGGAATCCTGATTTTTCAAACCCCAAGGGAAACAAAAATTGGTTTGAAAAATCGGATAGCTTGAGAAAGCCAGGGTAAAGCTACAGTGTTCAACCAAGGGAGGGGGGGAATAAGAATTTGTTTGATTATTGGGAAGTTTGAAAAATCAAAGGTTTGATAAATTGAAATTCCACTGCAATTTCTGTTCCCTCTAAATCAACCTACAGTTGTTGATGCTGTAAGGATGTGCTCATGTAAATGGCTCAAGCTATAAGTCATGTCATAAGAATGTCACATGTTACCATCTAACATGTATGTGACATAACTTTCTGCCGTAAATGGCTAGCTGAAGTTGTTAAGGTTACTACATACATTGAGAGGTGTCTCACGTCCAGTGATGTAGCACATCCAGTTTAAACTGTAGATACCTAGACTCCATATCATACAGAACTGGCTATCAAACTGTACCAAACATTTTGAAATAAAATGAATTGTCAAGTTTACCAATGAACTACCTGTATTGGTAATTAACTAATAATAATCACTCAAAGAAGTCAGGGAAAATAAAGATTTTCCACTCTTCCCTCCCACTGACAGTTAACAAGTAACTTCCTGCATCCATCACAAAGTTGATATAAGCTTACCGTGATATTGTACTCTGTGTTGGGTTTAAGGGACTTGACAGTACAGCTCTTTTCTACTCCATTGTAAAACACCTGTGACAAAATCAAGTACCTTGTCCTGAATCAAACTCTGAATTATAACTCACAGTACACTTGTTATTTAGGGACAGAAATTGCCAACAGCAGAACACCAAGAGATATTTAACATAGTGACTTAAGGTGGCTCCATAAGGTAATCATTTATGGCGTTGCGTGCGCAAGTGTTATGTTTTGAATGCTGTTTTTGCATTCACTTTCACACCTAGTCCTCTCAAACTTATTACATGTAATAAGCAAAGATTAAATAGTGTTTTGCTACCATCTTTGTTAAAAGTTTGGGATTTAGTCTTAAATTATAAATGCCCAAACAAATGCGTTTTTTACTGTTTTTATGGCTTTATTTGTGATTTTCATGAATTTCCTTTGGTGAAATCTTCCAAAATTTTTACATCACATCACTTCCAGCAGGATACGAATTTTAAACACGAAAAAAGTAGGGTTTGTAAAGGCAGTTTTTTCGATATTTTCAAATTTGTCTCTTACCGCTGCAAAAAATCTGGTCTTATAGATTTCCCTGAAAAACGAGCTCCGCCTGAAGTAAAATATTTACTACCAATCTGCCAAATTTTACAGAATTTCACTGAAGGAAACGCGAGAAAACTCACTGTCAGTTTTGCTTTTTGTGCTCATGTTGACATAATAAAATATCGAAAAACACTGACGTTTACCTTTGAGCGTGCGCAGATTGCTTCCTCAGCGCTTGTGCGATCGTAAAGCTATAGGGAGCCACCTTAAATTAAAACAACCAACTTCTTTTTCAAATAACATACCATGTCATCAACTCTGACTTCATAGCTATTTATTCTTCCAAGTGGTTTAGGAGGACTCTCCCACGTTACCATCAGCTCATGTCGTCCCAGCACCTGAACAACTGGTTTAGGTGGAGCATGTGATGCTGAAAAGGAGAGTGACAACAAATTGAAAGATTATTTTTAATACAGAATATCCACCTCAACAAGATGGCTTAATTTTGTTCAACAAAACAGACAGGTATCCATCAAAAATTGAGAGAGCCTGACACTGTCCATGAGTCTAGGTATTCCTGTTTATTTCCGGTTCTTTTCTACCTAACGAAACTATTATTTTGAGGTTTTCTTTATTTAAGAGTATATCAAAAAATGACTTAAAATATTGTGACATTGATGCTTTAAAAGAGAATGGGCTTGCTCAAAGCACTATGATCAACATCAACAAACAGGCACATCATCATTTTTGCTGAAAGTGACTTGTGAAGTATTTTATTTTCTCACCAACCTAGGTCATCAGTGGCTGTTGTAATAATGGCTGCTTCTCCTCGCCCCATACTTGTCAGGGCAAACACCTATAAAGAGGGAATACAGACACTTATTATAGAGTCTCTCGGCACTTCCTGCCTTGTATAGAAAGCTTGGCTGTCCGGAATGGTCACCCAAGGGGCAACAACCATTGTCATGGATAGGGCACGATCACATGTATACAGTATAGTGATTCTAATCAACAACAGACCAATTTGTGCCGCAATTGTTTGTTGAAATTAATTGGAAATATGGTCAAATAGGATTCCTGCTCCCTGTTGTTTGAACAGTGATTAAGAGTCACATCAGGCAATATGATCTAGACTCTTTAAAGTGAGGGAGAAAACAGCGTATGTACAAAAAAACAGATAAAAAGACAACAACACAATTAATATACACAAAGGATAGAAATGGTTATCAAACAAAATATATAAAACTTATTTAGCTCTACATTTGAGATGTTCACTGGTGAAACAACTTCAACAAAATGGCCAGCTTTCAATTTTAAATGTGTACACACACTTGTCCTCTTGTCACACATTTAAATTAAATACTATATATGCCTATTCACCTGTTGCCAGATAACAGATTTCAAACTGACCTGGAATGTATATTCAGTGTCTGGAGGCAGACTTGATAGAATAAAGCAGTTTTCATGGATTTCAAGGCTGGTTGTCTTACCTACAGTTTTAATGCACATCAGCTATTAGTTTCTATGTCATCAAATTTGCTATTATTGTTTTAGGAATTGTAAAAATCAGTTGTAAGAGTTTCTCTTTCTAATATGTTACATTATTAGGCTAAAAACAATTTTACACAGCTGAAAAAAGACAGCAACAGAGTTACGTTTTGTTATTGATTTGCATCTGAAAATGTTTTACTTTAAAGTTGCTTAATTCATAATATTTGACAACGACATGATCGAGTTTCTAGGGAATAATGTAAGCCCATACTGTTCAAAAGGGCAGGGCCGAAAACAATCTCATCAAAGAAGTGACAAAAATGTTAAAGCAAAATGATTCCTAGCTCTAATTCAATTTTGCTATAAAATGGGTCAAAGCCTATCACTTGTATGTGAAGGAAAATTTCCGTCTTTCCGTCTCATCGATTGAATGAAGTTTTTCATTACATTGTATGTCCAGAAGAATCAAGGGTGGTTAAGGGTTACCAGCCTCAGCCTTTGGCTTCTGACATCACTAAAAACTCAAATTCATCAATTATTATAATTTGCTCTTTCATTGTTGCAAAGAGCTTAACTTACTGCACAATTTCTTTGTTTTTCCTGCATTTTTTTTTTTTTTGATCATTTTCATCTTCTTTGGCATTATCCACTTTTTTCTGTATTTCATAGTTGGAAATTGTGATCAGAATGAAAAAAATAATAATTTTAGCTGTGGAGCCCTGCTGAACAAGTGACAAATATCCCCTGCAGCTATACAACCATGTACGACAAGTAAAAAATAACCAGGAGCATCCTTACCCCAAATATTAGAGAATGCGACTTCAGTGTATAATAATTAGATTTACTTTATACTACATAGTGGTGGCAATCAAAGGCAGTATTACCTCTCACTACAATTTGATAGCCCTTCAGCACTCCATTTGATGTAGCTGGTGGTTCCCAGATGATTTTAATTTGTGACGTGGATTTGTTTAAAACTCTGAGGCATTGGGGTGCACTGGGGACTAAAACACAAGATGCCATGATAATGATATAATGAATGTTACTAAAAGTTCAAACCACTGAAAAATGCTCACTATTCAATATTTAAATCTTGTCTACACACAGCTTATATTAACAAAAAATGAAACAGTTGATGTCTCAAATTTACCTGATTCTAGAGTAAAGACGGAAACAACTTTGCTTTGTGGACTATCATCTCCTTCAGTAGAGGCTTGCAGATGGAAACTGTACCTTGTGACTGGTGTAAGATCACTTGTTATGTAACTTGTTCTTGGACCAGAGTAAACCACTTTCCCATCTGAACAATCAATTGAGAACAACAAATGATTTATCTAGTATTCAGTATCCCAATGATTCAGACCAGAGGTCGTGAAAAATTTGACAATTCATTTTATTTCAAAATTTGTGGTATAGTATATGATAGCCAGCTCTATAAGCTTTAATTTAATATAGGGATTAAGGCCCAGTTCATACGTCGCATTTCTGCCGTGTCGAATTCAATTCAACGAATTAAATTCGACAGAAATTCGATGTCTGAATCGGCTGCTGCATTTCTGCCGCACGTTCGACTGGTCTTGTTGCATTATCTGAGAGAAGTGCGACACCGATTCAGACGTCGAATTTCTGCCGTGTCGAATCTAATGCATACATCATGTTAATTTACTGAGCATGCGTAAATGTTTTCCCGCCAAAGAAAAAGGAGAAACTTGGCCATTCTCGACCCAATGCAACCTGAACATATTGCCACACACACTCCTTCGTTCTCAACCTTCTCCTTCTCGTTCCATTGGCGGACAATTTTTCGCAAAATTAAAGTCCTTCGTCGCTCAGTATTTTCGTCTGCCATATTGAATACTCTACGTTTCTGCTGGCCAACATACCCGACAGTATAAATTCTGAATTAAATGCGACACAAGTGCGACGTATGAATCCACAGTCGCATTTCTGCCACACAGCAGAAATGCGACGTATGAACTGGGCCTAAGGTATCAATAGTTTGAACTGGATGTGCTACATTGCTTGGACGCTAGACATCTCTTAAGGTAAATGGCAAGATTAACTACCTAATGTAAACAAAGACTCAAAACTGCTTCTCCAAGTGGAAATCTGACACAAGGCTCACACAAAATTAAAACAAATCAGCTATATCATAGAGATTTGACCTTACCTTGAAAAAGCAGATAGGTTACATCAAGTCCACTCTTGGGATGAATAGCATCCCAGGTCACAATAATGCTATAGGCACTCTCCACTTAACACAAAACAAATGTATTCAAGAAATTAATAGACAGCAATGAACTATAGAAAGAGTTGACCTATTAACTCTCATATGCCATGTTCGAGTCTAATGTTCAAGTCTACACCCAGCCAAACAATTAGACAGACTACAGTTTGCCATGCTAGAGTTGTAATATTTATAATATTAATATCTGTTACAATATACCTGATACACTTGGGGATCTCCTTTGGAAAACTACAATGAGTTTACAGAGATCTTCCTCCTACTATAGTTACTTTACAAATCAAAGTGATGTGTAAGTTAGAAAATAGGCAGATTACATTGTCAGTATTTACCTTTGTCTGTCTGTCTGGTAACTTCATGCACAAACTTAAAAATATACTATGCAACTTTTCTAAGGATTGACCCAAACAATGGAAGTCACATCTTACAGACAATGCTTTTTTAATTACAACATTAATCTTTGACTGTATTGATACAAATGCCAACCTTTAACATTAGGTGGTGTAGGTTTAGGCAATTTTTCCAAAATTGCTAAAGTTGCTTCAGCTTCTTCTCTAGTATCCTCTTTCAGGCTTGGTCTCTCTAAGAGATCCTACCAAAGAGCAAAATTATCAGCTTAGTTTATTTGAACCTTTTTACATTCTTCCCAAATTTTCTTGTAGGATATCATGATATTCCAAAGGGGAATTTAAATCCCAGATTTTAAGTGACTTTGCAAAGCTGTGGTCTGAGAAAAATTAAGAGCAGCCCAAAGGTTCTTAACCAAGAAATCCTGGGTGCCCAGTACTTAAGCTTATATGAAAAAAGTGAGTTTTTCCAGTTGCTTAAAGACAAAAGTTAGGCACCTGTGGCACCCGGGTGCCTCTAGAGCACAGCCCTGCAAATGTATAACCTCATATGGGAGAATTTGACTTATAAACCCTTGTTCTTCTTATTCTTAATTAAGGCATTAATTTAAACTTTCCTTATAGAACTTTTATTAATTTTCTTTTTCCTTTTTCATTGTGTTTATTAAACAAACAATTTTGAATGAACCAAACACGTAACTTCAAAATAGTTTTAGTCACTTCTCCATGCAGCCTCAGAATAAAGATAACTTTGAGGCAAGGCTGTGGTCTGAGAAAAATTATGAAGTACCCAAGGGTTCCCAACCATGAACTCCTGGGTGCCCAGCACTTAAGCTTATATGAAAAAAGTAAGTTTTTCCAGTCAACCAAAAGCAAAAGTTAGTCACCTGTGGCACCCAGGTGCCTCTAGAGCACAGCCCTGCTTTGAGGCATCGCTCTTCAATTTTACTAAAGATTAAAGAAACAAGTAATGACCCACCTGCAATGACTGCTCTACATTAGGCTGAGTCCTCAAAAACAAACAACCACTTTTCTGGCAAGCAAAAGTATGCAGCATCCTTGAAGGAAACAGTACATTGAAATAACACTGAGGTAGCAAGTGGTGGCAATAGGAGAAATGCAAACGTAACAGGAGAAACATGGTGGTGATGTCACCAGTCAAAAATACTTACATGGATGAAAACCATATGCTTTCTTCATCCTTAGAAGCGAGGAGAGAACAAAGCACCTCTACGACACCATTGATCCTTTCATGTTCTCGTAGTCGCTGATGCCCCTGAGCTAAGGACCCAATGCAGCTCAAAGCAAAGCAAGCATTCTTGCAGCATCCAGAGTCACTTGAGTGCAGCATGTCAATAAGTGAGTTGATCTGTTTGAAAAAGTTGAATGTTCCTTTTCAGCCACCATGGTCCAGTTTGCCATACAATAAAATATGTTGGCCAATATGGATGCTTCATTACCAGACAAATATTTTCAGTACACTAAAAACACTATTTAATGGGACACTCTCAGGACAACTGGAAGTGTCCTCGAATTAAAGGTGTCCACAAGCTCTCCACAATCATAGTCAATAATAAAGAAGAGTAACAAATGGCCAGACAGTACTAGCCAACTATCTACGAACTGAAAGACCATTAAAAAAAAAAGACAAAAACAAACAGTAGTCAGATATTTTTTCCCACAATACACTTAGGCAATCAGTTAATTTATCAATGGATTGCAGATGCTTTGGAAGGTCACTGAACCCAGCTCAATAAGAAACATAGAAATGAGGTGTGGTTGCCTTTTTGAATGATTGTTACTATTAAAGTACGTAGTTTGCTGCCTGTTCTATAAAATCATTCTAAGGCTAACAAACATTAATGGTAAGGTAAAGGTAAAGTCTGCATGCGAGCCAAGTGGCCCAACAGGCCGGAGCTTATCCCGGTTTCTGTAGCATGAAGCGACTTGGAGTATTTCTACTCCCCCCTGGATGGGATGCTAGTCCATCGCAGGGTTACCCCCAGCATTAAGTTCGCTGGTACCCATTTATACACCTGGGTGGAGAGAGGCACCGTGAAAGTAAAGTGTCTTGCCCAAGAACACAACACAATGTCCCTGGCCAGGGCTCAAACCCGGACCGCTCGATCCGGAGATGAGCGCACTAACCATGAGGCCACCGCGCCCCCCACAACAAACATTAATAGATACATGTATATCAAATTGAATTCAAAATGATTTCAAACCATGGAAAAATACTTATTATATATAGAACTGCATTGCATAAAATATAATAATATCCTAAATACCATTGAATCAGATGTTTTCAAAGATAAAATCCTTTTACATCCAGCTTCAAAATCACACAGTCTCCCGATGGCAAATGCAGCATTCATTCCTCTTCCTGTTGTTGAATGAAATCATAATAAATTATTATTATAACCAAGGATAATTTAACTCCACTTGTACATAAAGTTTAATACATGTAGACTCATTCTTTTCCAAAATACTGATCTGTACCTGTCTCATCAGCTCCTAATGCTTTGCATAGCTGTACTAAGGTATGAGTGGAACTTCGGTGGTTTAAAATCCTGGCACATCCTTCCTCAGCAATTGTCAGTCTGAGATTAAACAAGGAAAACTCAATTCAAACTCAGATTTTTTTTTTCATTAACTGGAATTCTAAAATGAACTTTAGTCAAGTCCAAACTAAGTTACTGTTTTTGTCTTAGCTACAAATGTATACAGGTTTCAAAGGTCATTTTAATATGTACCTGGCTAAGACCAAGGCAGCATTGCTAGCCGTACACATGTCTTTGGAAGATAGTAAGTTTGTTAGTTTGATCATAGCATCATCCAAACAGTCCTCCCGTAGCATCCACATGCGACACTCGGCATCTTCTGCCTGGTAAAATAAATTTCAGACCACAAGAAATTTAAGTCAAATCATTTCAATCACTTGCCATGATGTTAGTAATGAAAACAAGAGCTGTCAGTTGTGTATAAATAATCCTACTACTTATGTTCCAAGCCTCGCAAATTTAAAAATTAGCAGAAACTTCTACCAATAGAGTTATTTTAGACAACTTAAGTACAATAGACACCACCTGGGTTCAGCTTCTGTTCATACTTGGTAAGTAATAAATAGACAGTTTGTGTAGTGTGATCATCGGGGTAATGGTAGTTCTGAAAAGAACTGTTGTTGGCGACAACCTGAGCTGAAGTCATCTTCAGAATCTTAATAAATGAGTTGAGTTCAGCCTATAAGCTTACTGTATTTGAATTTGATCAATCTGATAACAAACACATGTCGAGTGCCCATAGTGATACTCAATATGAGTTTGTCTCACATGGCCATACCAGAGTTCCCATAGTTCCTGCAGCATTCATGACAGTTTCAGTTTCAGACATGTCCAGCATGTTGGTGAGCGCTGGCAAGATTTTCTTGGCTTGGTCTCCTCTGTCTGTGCATATGTGAACAATTCTCCTTTTTCCCAGGTCTGTCTCAGCCAGTGTCCCAATCACATATGATGCATTACCAGCAGTCCTGCAAGTCAGAATAGTGTACTCGCTTCAAAATCTCAAAATAATCATGACAACTTGGCTCAAATTTAATTGGATAGCCTGCCGGATAGCCTTAGTCTAGGATCATGCCTGAAAGTCCCAGGATTTCATTTTCTTTGGTAACTGATGGTGGAAATCTACCTTAAACTTAACTCACATTTGCGCTATTCATAATTTTATATTTCAATGTGCACATATGACACAACAGTATGACCTAACACATGCAGGTCTCAAATGTAATGTAATTGGCAAGAAAATCTTTAAAGTGTAATGGTGCCTGAGAGTACATTTTGTGCTCAAAAACAAGTAGGAGGGTATTAAAGTAAAAACCTGCTTGATATTAGCTAGGGGTAGTGAATGGTAAATGCAAGACTTTGCAAGAAGGCATTAAACTAGCATTTCTCTTTGAAAGCCAGATACATTTTGACTTTTCAAATTGCAAGACCGAGACTTCAAAATGTTTTAAATGTGAGCGTGAGATGTTCACTCTCTAAGACATTCAGACATCACTTACAAAAAAGTGCAAATAAATTGCACTTCAAGACTTTCTTAGCCTTGCAAATAAATGAGATTCCAAGACAGCTTTGCAAAAGATCGAGAATGCCAGACACACATACAGTAACTGCTAAAGAAATGAGACTGCAAGACCTGCAAAATTTATAGAAAAAACTCATGGTTTTTGAAGGACCATTCACCGCCCTTTTAACTGCAATCTTTTAAAAAAGATTGCAAGTAGGTGTCTGTCCTGCTTTAGTACCTGCCAGAGGCCAATTGCTAAGACTGCTAAACTGTTAAAATGAATAGACTTCCACATAGTTTCTAAACATAGGCACGCAAGGCGTGCAAGAGTTATTTTTTTTGTGAACTATAGGTCTCGGAGATAGGAACATTCATGGAACTGTTTACAGTAATGATTTGGTTGATTTGACAAGTTTTTTTGGTTGTGATGTACAGCAAGAAAGAAACTGGGAGTTTATGATGTACATGCGATGTTACATCGGTAATGGTAAGATATCTAAATAGTAAGCCATAAAATGTTTGACTGAACAAACTACAGTAATTTGACACGTCTCCAGATTAATGTAGATACCACCTTATTTTCTAACAGGCAATTTTATTCGTTCTTTGATACAACCCACACTTTGATTGGTCTGACACGCACACATGCATAACTCCCTCACTCACCGATCATGTAGCCCTTCCCCTGGGGGGGGGGGGGAACTCCCTTATATGGGCTATATAGGTCTGTGCGGCCCTGAAGGGTATGGTTTTTCAGCCGTTTTGGTCATAAATAGGGTATCGATTTTAGCTGACTTTGGTCATTTTGGTCATAAATAGGGTACGGTTTTTGCACTCTAGCCTTGATATGGGTATGCTTTAAGAAGAAGCCACTTTTTCATCATTATCGAAAAGAAAATCAACAAAAGCCCTTCACAAATTTATATGTTTACGGTAATTTAACATTGGTTTGAACTAGGGAGCTAATTATAACACAGGTCTGAAACAGGGTTTTGATTTGAGGGTCAGGTCGTAAATAGGGTTTCGAATTTTTGGTCAGGTCATAAACAGGGTAAGGAATATCGCAGATTTTGGTCATAAATAGGGTAAGGGTTTTGGGAAGTGGGCCGCACACCCCCAACCAATTTTTCTGGGAGTACCCCCTCAGGAGCCCTTCCAGCCCCCAAGAGGAATTTTTGCTCAAAAATACTCCAGTTAAGAGAACTTTTCGCATTTTATACGAGTCGTAAGTTTACCCTTTTTACACAACACAACGCAACAACACTACTTCACCGAAAATTCAAAGAAAGAGAAAAAACCTCTCTGACACATTGAAAGTCTGATTTAATTAAATTGCACATTAACTTGGTGCCACACAGTCTTCAAAGAACATTTGAACAGTTTTCATACTTTTTACCTTTAAAAATATTGGACTGAAAAGAATGTCATAAAATGCCCATCAAATAAAAATATTAAACTGCTACTGCAGAGACGTAAAAGCACTCTAGAAATGAAAGCTTCTTTTTGTTTAATATCCTGGGAACAATAGCCGATAACTTGTAAGCTCTAATTGAATTTACTCCATATGAAAAACGAAAGTGTCGAGGTACCATTTATAACTAAAAATGGCAAACATCTTGTGGGAACAAGTGGTGACGATTCGTCAGCTCTAATTGAATTTACTACCTTGTGAAAAATAAGAGTGTCAAATTACCCATTGTAACTAAAAAATAAAAATATCTCGTTATATTTGCATGCAATAAGAACAAAAACAATCATTACCTGCACTTACTATTGTAAACATTAGAACTGCTTCAAATCTAAATAGTCTCGTCTCCTCTAAGACATGTCCTAAGAATTAGAACCGACGATTCGTGACCTCTAATTGAATTAACTCCTTGTGAAAAACAAAAGTATCAAGTTACCCTTTGTAATTAAAAATAAAAATATCTCGTGTCATTTGCCTACTACTCATGAACTGCTTCAAAACTCAAGACTCATCTTATTCATAACTAGCCACCATTACACTGAAAATTATGCACTCTAAAACAACCCAATGTACGTATGTAACTGTCACACTCCCCTCCAAACCGGACTAAAAATCACAAACCGGCAACATACACGTCACTCTTTATTTTTCAATTACCAAAGTCCTTGTGTTTATACATACCTTGTGTTTCTCACGTACCATTTACCTTTACAACAAGAAATTTGATTGGCTGTTCATAGTAGATCCAATCTGATTGGTGTGACATGCATACATCTCTCACTCACTCACTCACTCACTCACTCACCCATTGACCCGTCCATAACATACCCGACGCACCGACTAAGAGGTATTTTTTTACAAAAAAATAACTCAAAAATAGATTACATCACCAGAGACCCCCTAAATGAATCAGACAAGAATTACAGTCCAGTAGAAGACTTTGTATGAGTACATTGTATTCTAGACTAGAATAATGTTAGAAAGCAAACACTGCTGCTGAGGGTAGTGTAAAATGGATTCAAGGTATCCAGAAAAGAGACCAAATGTCACAAATTGCACGAGGATCTTGCAAAGCTGCAGTGGCAGTCTGACAGATCACAAAACCTTCATGAATTGGAAGTTGAGAACTTTTAGCACGACTGTCCTGACCGGCTGATCACAATTCTTCACATGGAAACATGTTAGAAAAGAACTTATCTGCTGTTTATCCTGGTCTTGAAGGGAAGACTTATCAGCCGACTTATTGCCAGAAATTCCCAAATTTGACAACCCAAGCCGTCCGCTCAAACAAATACGATAGAACAGGAGGGTATAATTATTATCCCTGAGACAATTCCAAATGCATGGCAGAATTAGGAATAATGTGTACTTTGCAATTTGGAGAGGAGGACCTAGTTTTTAAAAGAGCCATTTATCTGACCACATAAACAAATTTGTGACTGTGAGAGGACCTCAACTGCATATATTTCATAGATGTTTGGTGAGATTTCGTGATATTTTATTTATACGTGTAGCATAAATAACACATTAGCTAAAACTGTATTTTATATGTGAAGACAGAGCAGGTCAGTTTCATTTACATGGCGGGGCAACAAATCGGATCCGATCTATGGTATTTCTTTGTGGTATTTCTTTGCTGGCTTTCTTGTGAGCGATACACCTGAATGTAGGGTACAATGACAATATTTTTTTCTGCTATGGACGTTAGGAGTGTATACATAAACAGCCTTCATACATGAGAAGCCCATCATATTTTGCTGCCTGCCTTCGAACTCTGTATTATATTCCAAGGTGCATGTTGTGGGCTTTCTCTGATATTTTGAGTTACAGAGGTCATCAAATTGTGTAAATAATTGCTGAGTACTGCGCCGAACAGCTCGCAAGAGCCATTGTTCCATACGACGCTCTCAAAGAAGTAACCCATGGAATGGTTTGTTTGTCTGAGTCACACCGGGGTTTAAATTTTCGTGATGTAATTTGTGTGTGACTCCATTGCTTAACACCTTGAATAAGCTCCAGCTGATTTGGTTATGTTTCTTTCACAACTCACTTTCACTCTCACTTTTGTCCCTGGGGTTAATGGGCCACGGTTTTATTTATCACAAACAGTCTCATTAATTCACCCACCATCCAAATACAGTAATGCAGTGAAACTAAGATAACAATGTTCATTATGGTGAAAAAGGGGAAAATGAATTATTGTGGTTTCCATGGAAACAAACACAACATTCTAAATACAGCAAAATTTCAGAATTGTGAAAAGTGGCAGAGTAAGATGCAAGCTTATAGTGTTCACAAGTCATTGCAAACACCTTTCAGGAACTGACAAAGAGAAAAAGATTTTGCCTACAGTTTGGCAACAACAAAAAATTATTTACAACTGATAACCACAGGAAATGTCTATTGCAAACCAAGCTGAAGAGCCAGGTGTTAATTAGAATAATTATCACAAGAAGGGAAAATCATTTTAAGATATTAAGCTCCAAAAATGAAAATAAACCCTGTCCATATTATTTAAATCATTGAAATTTAACAAAAGATTAATTGTAAGCTTATCTAGGAAAAAGATCGTGGATGGAAATAAAGTAAATATTACAAAACCTTGGGCTTAACATTTACTGTCAAATTTCCTGTTGCTTACAAAAATCGAAGGAAAAATCAATTAAATGTCAAACTGTCATTACTCGTAGCAACAGAATCTCCTGCAAGTATTAAAGTGAAAACGGCAGATAAGCTTATGCTCAGGGCTATTTTAGAAATTTAGCTATGGATCCTCCGAAATTACTTTCTAAGCTAACAGTAAGCTTATATTAGTTATACTGAAAACACCGTTCAAATAAGCTTAATCATAATTTTCATAATTATTTATTTCGCGACTTGTAAGGCTGTTTGCTGAAACAAGGTAGTGTTTCTTGCGATTGATAAAAGATTAACCCAACAGAGACAGCGTTCATTTTCAAAATAGCTTAATTAAAAAGGACATGAATATAGTCAACTACAGGTTCGGTCATCTTGTAAGCTATCTCGTTTCTCTCTAGCTGCTGTTTAATTCCGAACAAGTCAAATGAACACAATGGTTAACTAATCTTCTCATTAACATCACCCTCGCGACCCGCTGTGTCATAACTGCTTTGAAATAAATCTTAACAATGTTCCGTTGGTTCACAATTTTGTTTAGTACTTGCTCCCCATTGAAAAACTGCTTTACAATTGCGCGAAAGCGTTGTAAACAAAGACCTTTCACAGTTTCAGCTGTTCGTGAGTATAAACAAAACTCATGCTTACCGGGAATCTTCCGTCAAAAGGTTCATAAGTCCCCACAGCATGTCTTCCGAGCCGGGATGGTTAAGAAACAAGTAACTGCACAGCTCTTTATCACTGTGAAGCTCGTGTACAAGCCGGTCAAGAACGCGAGGCGTTTGAAGGTTGTGCCGAAAGAGACTTGTCAAATCTTTGTTCAAAGAGCGCCCAGCTTCTGCCAGTAGGAGCATTGTTAGATCTCGTTATTATCAAGCTTATCATAAGCTGCTATGTTCGAAAGTACGCGGCTAATCTGAAAGATTGCAGACTTTCAAGCCGTGACATTTTTCATAGGATGGCTGGTTTCATGGGAACCTTTTCACGCTTGCCACTAATCCGAAGAGCCATTTATTTGATCACGAACAGCCCGCGTAACCAAACGTTTTGATTGGTTTGCAGTAATTGGCTAAAGCCGGCCAATCAGTGAAAGGAACAGAATTGGTACATGCCAAAAAGATGTAATGGTATCTGGTATCCCCGATCCGGGTGGTATGCGGATCTCGACGAAACTAGTGAATAGCCTCGGTTTTCCGATAGTGAACTCAGCCTTATCCCTGATAAGCCGCCGCGCCGAAGCGATTGGGATTCCGTTTACTGCAGATCATTTCGAAAGTTCTGTTAGGTGTTAAGATTTTTCCATTGTGTTGAGAGCGAGTGTCGTGAGTGCGGGTTTTGGTGTGATAACTGTTTAAACGGTATTTTGAGTTATTTTGGCCACATACAAAATTACGTTTAAATGGTAGGAAACCTGAAAATGACAGTTTAATAAGATAGAAAAACACCAAAGAGATAATGATAAACCATAAAGGAACAAGGATGGTTAAGGTTGGAGATGATTAACACGGATAACAAACGACGAATTTGAAAAATTGAGGCTAAACTTTTCAATATACGCAAACCGTGACGTGGCTCCTTTGAGGTTTCAAATTTTGAAATGAAAAAAACAACGATTGAAAACTGGAGGTTTGTATGATTTGAACGTATAGAGAGAGTTTAGTAAAAGTTTTTATTGATTTACAATGATTGTTTTGTTGTTGTTTTTTCGCAAGACACCTAAGGCCACTCAGAAATGCCCTCCACCCATCTCGGTCTCTCGCTGACGCTGTTGCGGACCCCCATGACTGCCATCCCATCTCCCTCCGCTCTCTCTCTCTCTCTCTACACTCCTCCTCCAGGTTGTTCGTGGCCTGCCCAGTCTTCTTTTGCCTTCTAGTGCCCAGGTTAGTGCAGTTCTGGCGATGCTATTGTTGTCTCTCCGCAGGACCTGTCCGATGCATCTCCATCTCCGTATCCTTATCTTCACAGACAGTGGCAGCGTACTGGTCCGCCTGTTCAGTTCCTCATTTGAGATTTGGTTTGGCCAGAAAACTTTCTGTATCTTTCTCATGCGTTTCCTGTGAAAAGCATCCAGTTTGTTCATGTCTGCGGCAGCTGTGATTCTCCACATTTCTGCTGCCCTCAACTCAGTAAGATGGCCACTACATTGGTGTTGAAAATGCGCAGCTTAGTTTTAGAGCTGTACTTTGATGATTTCCATAGGGGCTTTAGTGTGGCAAAAGCACTCCTTGTAAGGGCCACTCTTCGTTTGATGTCTGCCTTGCTTATCTAACACTGCACCGAGGTACGTGAATACTTCAATGTCTTCTAGCTCATTTCCGCCAACACCGAGCGGGATGTTTTCTCCCGGATGTCACTGCTTCTGGTTGCTAAGAGAACGATATCATTCGCATAGTCCAGATCTTCTAGGACAGCGGTGAGATTTCAACGCGGTCCTCTTCTTTTGTCTAGCGTTTTTCTCATGACCCAATCAATCACGATGACGAAAACAGTGAAGCCAGACATAACACAACCGCTTCTCACCTCGAACCAGTCTGATGTTCTTCTACCCGCGAAGATGCAGCTTAAGTTCTGATCATTCACTGAGGTCTCTGATGATGGTGTTGTACACTGTACTAGGGATGCCGTACTCTTGCATGATGACCCATAACTTCTCTCTGATAACACTATCAAATGCTTTCCTGAAGTCAACGAAGTTCACATAGATAAGGGCCTGCCATTCCATACATTGCTCAAGGATGTTTCTGAGTGTGAATGTCTGTTCCACAGTACCTCCTCCTTGTTTGAAGCCAGCCTGTTCCTGGCACAGCCTCTCATCTACACCCTTCTTGGTTCTGTCGATCAGAATAATACAGAAGATCTTCGATGGCACTGATAGGAGGGAAATACCACGGTGGTTACCACATATGGTCAGATTCCCCTTCTTAGGGAGTTTCACGATGAGCGATCTTGTCCAGTCTCATGAAACTTTTTGTTCAGCCATAATCTTATTAAAAAGCACTTGAAGCCTCTTGATTGCGGCGTCGTGCGTACACTTGAGCATTTCAGTGCTGATGGAATCCATTCCTGGGCTTTTTACATTCTTTAGTCTTATAATGGCACCTCTAATCTGGGCCTCTGACTGAGATTTCTGATGTTGTTATATCTGGTAGCTGCTGTGCGGCAGCAGCACCAGTGCCGTCCGGTAACTCAGTTCCCGCAGAATCTACATCGAGCACTTCTTCAAAGTGCTCCTTCCATCTTTCAAGGATTTCTTCTCCATTCATTAGCAGCTTCCCACGCTTGTTCCTGATGGCTCTCATCGTGTTTGTCTTTGCCTGAACTATCTGCTTTGAACAATCTGCTTCACCAGGCGGTAGAGGTCACCGATGTTACTGTCGATTGCTACTTCCGCCTCCTCTGTAATGCTGTCTAACATTCTTCTCTTGTCTGCTCTTGCACTCGCTTTCACCTCCTTTTCCTTTCTTCTGTACTTCTCTCTCTTCAGCTCTTTCAGTCGTTCAGATCTGGCTCGAATTGCCCAAGGTGCTCTTTAATCTGCCTTCTCTCATCCATTCTCCCGTACGTTTGGGCACTAATCTAGTTTGACTTAATCCTTCTCTTTTTTTCGAGAACAGCATCTGCACTCTCACAGTATACCTTCTTCAATTGTAGCCAGTCTTGTTCGATGCTGTCATCCTCGTTGTTGGCCAATGCTTCAAATCTGTTTCGGATCTCAATATGTAACTGTTTCTTACTGACACTTTGATCTCTGAGCTTCGCTGTATCGTACAGTTTCCTTCCTCCCCTTCTCTCCCTGCACAATTTCAGCTTCACCCTTGCCAATACACGGTGATGGTCATTGTTGGCGTCTGCGCGCACCTCTCATTACTCTAGCTGGCGTCGAGAAGAGACCTCCTGTATCTTCCACTGATTATGATGTGGTCAATCTGGTTACGGTCGCAGCCATTAGGTGAGGTCCATGTAAGCTCGTGGATGTGTCTGTGTTTAAACAATGTTCCACCGATAACAAGGCCATTTATTCACTTTACAAAATTCTACAAGCCTCTCTCCATCCTTGTTCATCCTTCCTATTCCTTGCCTTCCCATCACTCTCTCCCAGCCTAGGTTGTCTTGGCCACTTTGGCGTTCGTGTACCCCATAATAATCAGCACGTCATGCCTCGGTGCTCTTTCGACTTCCCTTTGCAGCTGCTCGTAAAACTCATCCTTAACCCTATCTTTCTGCGTCATTGGTTGGTGCGTAAAGCATTATTATTGTGAGCTTCGCATATCGAGAATTCAATCTGGCACTCATAATCCTGTCGCTCACCGGGCTCCATCTTGACAATACCATTCTTGCTTCTTTCTTCAGGGCCAGATCCACTCTGATTATCACAACACGATAATTTCTTGGCATAACAACGATCTTCAGAAAAATTCTATTAGTGAATAACACGTCCCGTAAAAGACATCACGCTTCAAAACCAACAGATTCCGCTTGGCTTTCTCCACAAACCGCCATACTTACAGCTCCGAGATTCCAAGAGAGGAAGTCGTCATCGGGTGTTCTGCATGTTGCCTGCCTGCATCCGTAGATGGATCTCGCTAATTCTGATATAGTTACAAGTTTAGCCGTTTATAAGACAATGTATGAGAGTGTTTCGAAAATTGCTCTAAATGCTAGGTATAGAAAATATTTAAGTGGCTTCAGTTACCCTATGCTTGTGTTGCGTTATTTTGACGTCTCTGTATAATTGATGAACCTTAAGAGCCAAGGTCGTTTCTTTTCTTGCGTCAAAACGACCCTCTCGGTGAACTATCTTCAGAGATAAACTTTAAAAGTTCCAGCGAGTTCACATTTTTCTGAAATCTAGGAAAGTTCGAAACGCCGCTCAATTAAATTTGTGGAATAATCCATGTAGGCTGTTACACCTAATGTCGGCTATTCCCCACCCTCCCACTGCGTGAGGGGCAAAAAGAAGTCCAGGAGGTCACAAAGACCCGCATTTTTCTCTATATCGACTTCCTTTTCTCCTTTTGTTTATTAGACTGTCTGCAGTACTTCGGCAGCTCAGTTTAATTTTCTCTCCTTTCTGTGCTGCTGTTATTGTTGATATTAGCCACGTTTGGCCGTGGAATAAAGGCCGGCACACGCGAGAGGACAAGTCCCCGGGACTAGTGCCAGCTGCTACAAGTCCCCTGAAGAATTAACACGAGGGTACTGGTTGTAGGGACTCGTCCATTGTGGCGTTCAAACGCGGGGATTAATTGCACAGGAGTATGGTAAAAACTTGGGGCAAAAGGTGGCATTCTTTCACTCTGTGGCTTTCCCAATGCTAAACCAAAATTATTAAGTTTAAATTAAAAATGTAGCATTAAAATAATTCAGAGAGACAGACAGAGAGAGGGCCAGAACTGGATTAATCATGCGGATCTGTGATTGCTCACACGAAGAGTTTTGAGGGATTTTTTTTGACAAAAATGGCTAGTTCACACGATGTGGTTTATCCCCTCAACTTGTTGCAGGGACTAGTCGCAGGGACTTCGCAGGACCACTGGCTATGCTTACGCACGTGGCCAGCAGCCATACAAAAATATTCCCAACACCTCCCGGTCCCAAGACAC
The DNA here is from genome assembly GCF_042242905.1 of Orbicella faveolata. NCBI lineage: Eukaryota > Metazoa > Cnidaria > Anthozoa > Scleractinia > Merulinidae > Orbicella > Orbicella faveolata. Next base: position 11,057,231 of record NW_028301565.1, read on the forward strand.
CTATGTGGCTGCCACGACGTCATGTGACTAGAGCGCAAGAGAGCTGGAGAGGACCCTGGGAATGAGGCTGTCCAAGATGGCGGCCCACTCAAACACATTTTCACAGTTAGTCGTATTTGGTTGTGCATTACACCACGGCTGTTTTTCAGAAGTGCGAGAAAAAGCCCTGACACCCAGGCTAGGTTTTTCGATGGAAGAACAGAAAAGATGGAGGAGCTCTTCACCTTTTTATGTAATTTATTCATTTATTGGTAAGCCTACCCATATAAACGGGGAATCCCCTGTTCGCTGTTCGTGAGTGTTTCAATGCGGAACGCTATTTTGCTCCACACAAGAGATAAGTGAGACTTGATAAAGTGCACTTGATATAGTGTATTGAAGAATCGAATAGTTGAGCAATAAGCTTTAATACTTGTTGTTGTGCTTTTCACATCTGCTAAAATGAGGGTCGATTACGTCCTACTCGTCTTAGTCTTGCCATCAATTTTGGTAAGTTCAAACTTCTGCAGACGTAAGCAGAATAGACACTCTCTAAATTTTGTTGCTCATGGAATTATCCCTGTTTACTTCATAGCGTACTACTGGTATATATTTCATGGACGATAAGTTTCTCGCCTTGTTATAAATATATAGGTAGTAAATATGTTACGTTGAAACGCGTAACGGAATATACCTGTCTATAATTGTGGTCTTTTAGAATTTTTCCCCAAAGTAAGTTCGCACGATGTCAGGTTGCCGGGACTGAATGGAATAAACATGTTTTGTGAAATTCCGCTTCATTATACCTGCAATGTTGTCTTTTTCGCTCGGTAAGCGTACAAAAGGAGACGTTTTTACAGATTTTTAGCACACCTTTCCTTGAACTGAAAAGCTTTTAGTCCGTTCGCACTTAACTTTGTACTTTGTACTTTGTACTTTTCATTCGTAGAACGTTCCAGAACATTAGAGAATATCTTTTATAGTTTTGGGATGAATGTTATTGATTTGTAGAGAAAAACTACCAAGCATTTGATCTTGAGTTCTCTCTGCAAACTAAGGTTAACTACAATATTATACAAATTCATCCACATAAACTTAATTTCTACATATTTTTCTAGCTTGTATCTAATTATTGCATCATCAATTATCATCATGCTCCTTTACTCACTGCATAACTGCATAATTCCTATGTAACCCAACAGTTAATTTCTTTAAAGGAGATCATTCAAAATGAAACAATCTTTTCTTGAATATTTTGGTTGGCAGGTGTGTGCTTTATCAGTGAACTGTATGACAGTTAAGCCACAGTGTCCAAATTGCACTGCACAACATATTAAAACCATCAATGCTACTACAGGAAGGTGTGTGGATTGCTGGCCTTGTCCAGTTTGTAATGAGGGCAGTGGCTCATCTGTTCCATGTGAAGCAGTCGTAACTGTTCACAGGAAGATTCATTGTGTTTTTTGTGTCCCTGGAACAAATTTTTCAGACAGTACTGGTATTGACCAGTGCCAGCCTTGTGGGATGTGTTCAGGCAAGCATGAAAGTGTCCATTCAGAATGCACTCGGGAAAACAATGTGGTATGCAAATGTGATTTGGGTTTTTTTCGCAATAAAACCACCCAAGAATGCCTACCTTGTGCTTCATGTTGCTCTGGTGATCATAACATCCTAGAACATTGTCAAAGAGATGGAGATGAAATAAAAAAGAAATGCAAGTTTGAAGAGCCTTGGCCATCAATCTGTTTACCATCACTAACTGCTGTGGGGACAATAAATAGTATCTCAGTGTCGCATACGTACCTATCAAGCTTGGCAACATCTTCATCCTTGATGTCATTTTCATATAAACATTCCACAGCCACACCAGTGCTTGGTACCGTCACTAAAATTGCTCCAGCTCCTTCAGAAACAGTATATATAAAAGTCACCTCAGCAAGTTTTCCCAGACCTAACAGACACACCAAGATATCAGGAATTTCAACAGTAAACAAAGACAGTGCCAGGAAGGAAAGCCCTGATATAAACATTGTGATCCCTTTGCCTAAAACTGCAGTTGTATTGATTTCTGTGGTTGTCTTTTTACTGGCAACTTCTGGCTGTGTGGCCTGTATGTATTGTAAGTGCAGGTCATGGCAAACACACAACAATCCACATGCTTTGGAAATGGAATTTAATGTGTCAGAGGCTAGAGATAATGAAGAAAGAAAGTCGAGTGAACATTCTGGAGCTGCCCAGCCTCTGATAGAACTGACTGAACTTCCTCCTGAAGCTACAACTTCACTGTCCTTGAGAACAGATGAAGGAATACGCCTGTTGCCTGACATTCCTACATCCTTTGAAAATGAGCCACAAAATCTTGGTAAATACCACTACACTTATTCATCAACTATAATAAGCAGACTACTTATTATAAGAATTTGCATTGAATTGAAAACATTTACTGTGTTTCTGTCAAGGTATGGCTGCAAGTGGACGCCGTGGGAACACAACCTCCAGAGGGTTTTTTCTCCAGAATGACTTGGAGTCAAATTTCATTGATTTCAAATTATGCAATCTTTAATGAGACAATTTTGTTGAAACTTTACCGCAAGAAAGCTCTCTATCAGCACATTTGAAATCCTTTTTCAGATCAAAAAAACAATAAAATGAATGAAATGAGTCACTGTAATCCAGAGGGGTAAAAGAAACCCTAGAAAAGGACTAGGCAATAGATAAATAACCCATTTTTTTTCCTTTGCTTTGTTTTGCTTTTACAAAATGAAAGAAATTAATAATGAGCAAATTAAATACATACTCTGAATACCGAACAGCCTGCAGCCCCTTAAATCAATTTAAAAAATCTTAATCATCAGGTTACCTATATTGTAGCTGAACTAGAGCTAGGAAATTTAATAAATGCTAATTTTTGTTTATTATATTTAACAGCTCAGCGGACTAGAAAATGCTTGGCTTCTGAAGGAGATGATAATTCAGCTGAATCTGATTTGGAAGGTAAAACTAATTTGTTAAACTATGATCAGTCCTGAGAATGGAATTTAATTGTTATTTGAACATATTAATTTATAACTTAATTTCTCATCTTGAAAGTACGTATATGTTTTATTTAATAGGTCATCAATCTCATTGCCACATTGAAGAAGGTCAGGATGGATTACCAACTACACAATCATCATTGGACAATGTGTTAGTTTGTTCTGATCATAATGCAGGTCTGCCTTCCTCTCCACCAAACAAACCCTGCTCTTCCAGTAACACTGTCAATTCTAGTGCCTTGACAGCTGTCAAACCAACTGAGCAGAGATTCCAACTGTCACCACTTTTAGAGAAAGATATGGGTAAGTTTTAGCTAGACAATAATTTTGTTAGCCACACTTTTATTTATATACAAATATATGTCACTTACCTTGGACCCAGCAAGGTAGTATAGATACCAGTTCAGGATGTTGTGCTATCTGACACTCAGCCATTTTTAGCTGGCTTTAAAATTCTAAACATAAAGTTCATTTAAAAACATAATGTGATTTTATTGTATTTGATTTTCCATCAACATGCAAAAACATGTTCTTAACATTATCTTTTAAGCCTTGGGTGTATTTGTAACATTATTCATATATTTGTCCCAATTTCAACCTCAATATTCATATAAAAAATTCTGATAAAAAAATAAGTGTTATTAAAAAAGAGTTTAATTTCAGCCCCTGATTTGAAAACAATTTTTAATGATAACTATCCTGGTGAAGTCACTCGATAAATCAATATTATTCGATAAAAATTGATAAAACTTAGTCAATGATATCGAAAATCGATAAAAATCAATAACAGGATTCGTTGTTAGTAATTGATACATGCAATTATCAATTTTTTACTTAGCATTATTGATTTTATCGATAAAGATCAAATTTATGAATTTTAGCTTTCTTACAATCTATCAAAGCAAAACCAACAAAAGATATAAAGAAACTCGCAAAAACCACCAATATCAACTTCCTTAAACGATTGTCAATAAAATTTGCTACAACTTTTGTAGAGTCTCATAAGAAAACAATATTTCAATACTGAATGATAAAAATTCAGTGTGCAGAGAACAGTAATGATATTTACTATCATCTCGTTCATACAGTGGAGTCCCAATTTTTTGAACCTCCAAGAGAAATAAGAATTGGTTTGAAAGATCGGGTAGTTTGAGAAATCAGAGGTAAAATTAATGTTGGACTGGGTTAAGGGAAACGATTGTTGGTTCTAAGAATCAGGAACTTCAAGAAATCACAATTGCACTTTTGTTTTTAACACTAATTGAACATGAATGAAACTATTAAAGTGCTGTACCTATAAATGAACTTAGCCCGCCTTTCAGTTCCATCGCTTGAACCAACTAGGTGTCAATGTTCTGAATAGTTTCCAGAATGCAGCTTAGTGAAACGTTTGGTCCCGCAAAAACCATGTTAATTAACAACTTTGAAACTGTTTCAGCAAAACAATGTAAATGATGAACTTTGCAACAAAATAATATAAAAAATATCGTGAAAGGAAAAATGATGGATAAGTGAAAGAAATCAGTAGTGTACATCTATGAAATCCATACTTAAAAAGTCACAATCAAACGCGGTGTTGATGGATACAGTTTTTTTTAAAGTGCAAACTAACGAACAAAGTCAACAGATATATCCAATAAAATCAATAAAATCGATAATTTTGAACCTAGCCAGCATGTGAGTATCGAGTTTTATTGATTGACGGATATCATCGATAACACTTGAATTCAGTTTATCTATTATTATTGAGTGGTTTTCCGAAATCAATTTTTATTGAGTGACTACCCAGGGTAACTATATAACTAATCAATCGAAGAGTAAAAAGGATGTTAATCTCCTCATTATACAGTCAAACCTCTCTAAAATGGCCACCTTGGGGACAGAGGAAAGTGGCCGTTGTGTAGAGGTGGTTGTTATGCATATGGGGAGGTAGGGGTGTAATGTAACACCTGTTTTTATCAGGGTGTACAAAATGTTTAGTGCTAAAAAGTGTTTATTGTAAGAACAGATTAAATAAGGACCAACAATCTGTGGCACAGATCAAGTTTTGTGATCTTTTACAATAAAAAATGGGGTTTTGTAATTTGTATACACCGTTTGTCAGTCATTGATTGACTGCCTGTTGTCAAGAGGTTTTTTGGCAGTTGGGATGCACTTTTAAAATTAAAAAAAGAGTGAATGTATAGACTTGTGCAGAGGTGGCTGTTGTAGAGATTGGTTATTAAAATTAAAAAAAAGAGTGAATGTATAGACCATCTGCTGGGGAAAAAAGATGCTGTTGTAGAGATCGAGGTGGCCATTTGTGGAGGTTTGACTGTATACCTAATTATTTCACAGTAAGTAGAGATACATGGTAAACAAGTCAAAAAGAAAACATTGAAGATTGAAGCCATACATTTATCAACCAGTGATCAGCATTTAACATTTAAATATTTTAAAAATTCCATATTCTTATTGGTATTTTACCCTTCATTTAAAAAAGGTATTTTGATGGGAGAAATGAATCAAAAATTATTTCCAAGATAAAATTTGATTACTCAAAAGTTGTTCTTTGGAGGAAGATATGTTAATAAGCCCCAGGGCTTGACACTACCTTTTTACACCACTTTCCAATTTGGAAAGTACATTTCAAATTTTTCTTTCCATCTCAAAATTTTACTTTCCAAATTGGAGTGCGGTATCGATTGCACCATATATACCACATGTATTTATTGTACCCAGACCTACTCAGCAGCTCTCTCGATACTCCAATATGGCAGATCAGCAAATGCTGGTGTAAACGAGTCCTGGAAATGGAAAATCATCCCCAGATGGTTATTTTTATCATTTGATTATTTTTTTTGTGTACATTTTCCACTTACGCCTTATCCAGATCGGTCAAGTATTTTGGTTCATTTTTGATTTTTTTTACTTTCCAAGAAGTAAATTTACTTTCTTAAAAAACAAGCAGAAAAGTTTTAGTGTCAAGTCCTGATGCATATATTGATCAACAAGACTGCAGGATGTTTGTGAATATTGCAGTCATCACTAATGATGTTTGTTCCGATCTCTGTGTTCAGGTTCAGAAATGGCAAATCAGAGGGCAGTTTGTGGCCTTTTAGTTGAACCACCAATTCAGTCCACTGAAGATAACAGAAGCTACAATACTCACATCAAAGATGTATCTGAATCAGTCATACATGATATGTGTATGCTGCTTGATGTGGAGAGGGAGATAGATGGCAAAGATTATAAATTGCTTGCTAGTGAGTTAGAGTTAACACCTGTAAAGATCAGGTACCTCAAAGAGCTTAAACAGACACAGGGCAAAAGCCCCTCTTATGTCCTGCTGATGCAGATCTTTTCAGCTGGGGAAAACTTAGGAACCCTTCATCACCTCCATTCCATACTAAAAAAGATGGAAAGGTTTGATGTGATAAAGGTTCTGGACGATTGGGTTTTGAATAATTCTTAAAATAACTGCAGCTCACTGAGGCCATCAGTGCTGTTGAAGTCAGACCAAGATTGATAGATCAGTTCTGTTACTTGTCAGAATTATTACAATTTACTAGTTCAGAGCCTGAAAAAATGTGCCATCCGGTCATCTGGGACGAACAGATTTTCCTACTTGACAAGTGATTTTCATTCTCACTTGCCCACTGGAGAAGGGCCCAGGAAAGTCATCAGCCAACTAAATAAAAAAAAGTAAACTTAAGACTTGTCCAGGGCAAGCAAAATTTGAGAGCTCCTTGTCTGAGCAGCTTTTTGTGTACTTGGTAGGTAGTTGTGGAGGGGACAGGTAGGGGGAGAGGTTAATTTCCTGCATCCTATATTTTTTACTCCAGGTTCCTGCCACACCTCTAGTGGTTCCCACCAGATAGCACTCTTTCTGTTTTAAAATATTGCACAATGTTAGCCTGCGAGCAGGCTCTCGTGCACTGTGGCACAAGCAGCGAAGCTGTTAGCACATTGTTAGAGGCAGGGTCGTAACTGAATTGTGTAGGGAAATTGTTGATTGAAATAAAAACATAGTATTATTATAGCTAGTGTTCACATTGTTAGGTTAAGATAAAGTCTATACATGAGCCAAGTGGCCTGTCATACCGTCGCTTATCTCCGGTTTCTGTAGCGTGAAGCGACTAGGAGTATTTCTACTCCTCCCTGGATGGGATGCTAGTCCATCCCAGGGTTACCCCCAGCTTTAAATTCGCTGGTACCCATTTATACATCTGGGCAGAGAGAGGCACTGTGAGAGTAAAGTGTTTTGCCCAAGAAGACAACTCAATGTCCCCAGCCAAGGACACACATTCGTATCGTTAGTGCTATATTATTAATACTGAGTACCTTGTAATGTGCAGCTTTGAAACTTTGTTCACATGTACTTTAATATGACGGTACTTTAATGTAAAAAATACTGTTTTAAAAAAGTTGAATAATTTGCAAAATTAGACAGAATTAAACTTTTTATTAGAATTTCTTCATCTATAAAACTTTACTTTTGTGTTGTTTTTTTTTTACATAGTTACTTTGTCATCCAGTTAAGCATTTTCAAACAGCTTTCCTCGGTACCATGTTGCACAAGGGAGTGAAAAATACGTAAAACATGCGTGACCTCCTGCTTTCCAACCTTCACAGTTATTATTTGAGTCACCCGATAACCATGCAGCACCAGTTTTTGTATGATCATTTTCTTCTCATATATTTTGCTTCTTGACATCAATTCCTTTGTTAATTGTTCATAACTTATTGTCAGTTTGTTTAGGATTGAGTTTCATTTGTCTTAAGTTGTTATTTTAAATTCAGTAAAATTTTCTCTCGTGAGAGGGCTTGTAACTTGTAACTACTGCTTTGACTCTAGAGTTAAGTGAAAAAATCATTATTACAGATATTTCATAACTTAAAGGCACTTGTTTTGGCTTAAACAAAGGAAAAACTCGGCCAATCTCTTTTCTGGAAGTTTCTTTAATGTATTAAATAACCTAGTAAATGAAATGTATTCAGGCGCGGATCTAGGATAAATGGTGACTGATTTCCGAAACAACGAATTCCGAGTTCGCTTCTACCATAGCTTCTGGTTCTTGCTATCATCATAACACCAGAGCCGCTTCCTATGAGAAACAAACTTATATTTCGTTCATTTGTCTACTCGACGTCAATACAAACGACCTATTCTAAACAATCAAATTAATTTAAAAAGTACTCTTCTTCATTGACCGAGTAAAGGTGGCTCATGGAAAAAAATCTCTGCCCTTATATTTAGTTCTGTGATGGGACGCCGAGAAATTTGAAAAAATCCATGCTTCCTCTTTCATAGTTTCAGCACAGGCACCCTAAGCTCTCTCCATGAACCACACAAGCAATACAATATGGCATCGAATTATAAGGGTTTATATGGGATTTTCTACAAGATATCCATGGAGGTAGTTAAAAGTGAAAATTCTCAATAAAAATGGCTTACCTTATTCCATACGTGTGTCCTTTGCTCCTGGTGTGATCATTTTACCGATTTAATTTGATCTAAGCGACTTTTTTGAATTCCGGTTTTCCCTTCACAAAATTTTCTCGACCCTTCGGATGTTTTCATTCCTACATAAGAAATCGGGGACGGACCCCAGGCTCCTCCTGGGAGTCGCCATGCCTCTAAATAGCACAGTAGCGCAACTTGGAAACGCGATGCCATGAATTAATGGCGTAGTGCAGAAAAAATGATATTGTTACTACCACTGTGTGCAGTATTTCCTTTCAAAAATAAAAATCCACGCTGACTAATTTTCCATTTGAGTTTTCTTTGCCGCAAGGGTGTGCCTTGTTCAGCGATTGTCACGTATGAAATGGTCTTTTTATGTATTGATCGAGGTCTGAAATAGAAGAGTCACTCTTTAATGGTTTATTGATCATGGCCAGGTTACGTCAGTTTTAGATAGGTATACCAACAGGAAATGAACTTTAACTTTTGGCTGTGTGATGAGGCATGGCATGGAACATTTCACCTTGCTAGGGAACGAGAAATCTCCCGAGTCTTGCTTGATGTACAGAGACCTGTCCAGCGCTTCGTTCCGATTCAATTCAAGTTTTGGTTTCTTTAAAGGAAAGCTTAAAAAATCTTTTGAATAATCACTGTCTCACTCAGGTTCTGAGGTAAGAGTGAAAGAAAAGAACGAAAGGCATTACATTATTGACTGCGAGTGGATCCTCTTTTTTTTTTAGCTCTTTTTATTTCCGGAGATCGCACCACACAAGATAGATGATTTCTTGGAATATATTCATCTTTTAGCCTGTGAGAAGGCTCTCTAGTCAAGGATGGGTCGAAAAGAAAGCGGAAAGAAAGAGGAAAAAAGAGGGAGGAGGAAAGAGAGATGGGGGGACGCCTTAACCCCCACTCCATTCCCCCTCGGCCACTTCACTCTTGGCAGTTCCTTCTCGGCCCTTCTACAGGCTACTCATCTTTGGAGCTGTGGATGATAGCAGAGGCCATAATCGGGGACAGAGACCGTAACAAAGTAGCATCTTGATGGACAGGCTTGTTGCTATGATACATATCAATTTTGCTGTTTTTGGAACAAATTGTGCATCGCGTGTGGCACTATACTTTCGCGAGGACACCACGAGGCGGAAAATAAAAACGTTGGCGTCCGAGATCACTATCATTGGTGAAAATATTCATGATATCGGTAATGTGGGCTTGACTGATATTCAAAAAACGTACAACGATCAATAAAATGAGCGCACGTACTCAATAGGGGAAGAAAGACTGTTGCGGTTGACCCCTAGCTAAAACGACGTGCTCAGGTAGGTAACATCCGCCTACAGTTCCTGAAGTCCCAAGCCTTTTATAGCCTTAAAAATCTTTGGACTGAAATACTCGACAGTCTTTCCTTCAGGCAATATAAAAATTTAATACAGCGAGACAAACAGGGTATAGCGATATTCAAATGTTTTTTTTTTCTTTCAGGCTTCAAAAGAGAAACAGGTGGACAAAAATCGTATATATTACTTTTGCCTCATTGCATGGCTTTATCATCAACACCTGCGCTTGAAAATAATAATAATAATAATAATAATAATAATAATGATAGTAATAATAATAATAATAATAATCTTTTTTTACTTTGAACTTGTAATGCACTAGATTTGCCTTAACAGAAAATAAAGTAGCGAATTAGTCATAACAAAGAAGTTCACATCCAGACATCGCAATATCCTGGTCCATTAATATGCATTATCTTAGCAAAAACGAAACAAGCTAGTTAAATTTAGCAATCAGTAAGGGATTTTTCTTGGATATAAAATGTACATGAAGACTGAAATTTGTGCAAGCGCACTCCCGAGATCTCTAGATCAGAACATGATTTCGCTTACAATTAACACATGCTCGATCTTAAAGAAATAAATGATTGTCTTCGTTTCAGCAGCTGTCAAGAGTTTTGTTCAATAACCCAGTGGTTGTTCAGCAAAGCAATGGACGTGACTCTTTTTTGCTTCCCTTAACTTTTAGTCTTTTTTTTTTTGGCTTGTTGTGATTGGTTATCTAGCACTTTCGCGTTTCCGCACGTGCTTTTGAATTGAGAAAAATAAAGAATTATTCCTTTCATCACAACACTAAAAACACGGAGGCAACTTAAGGTATTTAGCATTTTCACGAGACGCTCCTGTAGCATAAAATTTCGGCAACGCGCCGGAGGAGTGGACATCACATCGGTCACTACGAAGCACCAGTTAGATAAAGCCTTGGACTGAACCTCTAGTGCAACTTAAAAGACTTGAAGTAAAATGAACGAAGAATATTAATTGAGTTGTGATTCCTGGTTGAGCCCTCTGGAAGATATTTTACAGCGAGGTATGACTACACATACGTTTAACATTCTAAATGTATGTGATTCCGTGTTCACATTGCCGACGATCGGTTTCTGAACAGCAGCAGGTCACGCTCTTAAGCGCTTCTATGACACATTATCTGGCATTAAAATTGAATTTTTAAAAACGCAAGATATGATGTGAACGAAAGGGAACGACACAGAAAAACCACAAAAATCAAGCAGAAAGGCTAACAGTCGAAACTGAATAAGATTTAAGCTAACACAATTTCCGTGAGACGTGTTCTAAGGCGGCTGTTTCAAGTTTAGAAAACTGATAACTTACACTACCAATCAATTCTGTTGAGAAATTTGTATATTGGCCATAGCGCGCATAACCCCACAGTGGCTATCAGACAATAACGTTTGAGACTGGACTCGCATGACTGAATGCGTTCCCGAAATAAGACTGGCAAAACTATATTGTCATGTTGTCATGCACGCAAGAGAATTTTCAATTTATGCGAAAGTTTGATGACCTACAATAGATCGAAAAGTCTAGAATGACTGCGGAAATGCGTCACTTAGCTGGTATGTATTTTTTGACAAAAGAAGAAAATTATTTACCCTTTGCATCGGCACGAAAGGTGCTAAGTCAGCTAAAACTGATTCGTCCTTAACGCCCTTAACTACTACTGCTGAGTAAGCAAAATTCGTAATAAAATACGAAGAAAAGGGATTTGGTCACTTTCATCTCAAAAAATGCATAGCATTCTCGAAAATGCTACAGTTCCAATAGATTTCATTTTACATAAACAGCTACTAGGCTCAAAGTTGGAAATACGTGAGTTCTTGCATGACCATGATGATGAAATGAAGGAGGCCGGGGAATCCCCGACGGGCACAGGCACGCAATTTAAATTGATCACGACGGTCGCGTGCAAAAGTTTTTATTTGTTTGGGATACTCTGCGTGGCTAACTGAAATATCCTCATCTTCCGTTTTATATCATATATGTTTAAACTGAGGTAGTGACAGACATCGGTTTTACGACATCGTAGAAATCTGCAGTTTGTAATCGACCCCTAAAAATATCAACTTGGGTGTTTACTGCAGTTAATGCAAGTTAAAAAATTGATTGCACTTGTTTGTACTTTTTCCGCTTTCTGCTTCGAGACGATGAGCTTCAATTGATGTGAAAGCCCTTCACAAAAGATGCAGTGCACTTCAGGGAAAATACTTCTAACGATTTTGGTAAGTTTTATTGTACAAACTCATTCGAAACTTTAATTGTCCGCATAAGCTATTCAGCCGATTTTATTCAGCTGCGACGTGGTTGGCCCTTCAGGGTCTCGCTCTTAGGCCTTGGCGGATTGTGCTCCTAAAAGTGGCATATTATGCTTCTAGCAGTGCTCGAAATTTTGCCAAATAATATATTATGCTCCTGATTCCTGAAATTATGCTCACAAAATGACGTAGATTCTGTTCATTGAGACGCGCAATAACGACACCAAATTATGATGTTTTTCAAATAAACTGTTGTTGTAAATTTATTTGTGTTTTATGGCAGTTTGTCTCGGCCGTCAGCTGTCCAAATTAGCTGCTCGCGTCTCTAAACCGTTTGTAAAATGCCTTTAACGATACGCATTGCAAGAACATATTACCTAAACAACGGGTCGCTGAGTTTTGTTACTCGACCGTTTTCAAACAGGTCGAGTGCTTGCCAACACTGACAAATCACTTTTCGGATTTATCCAGCTCTGAAAACAATAAACCTGTACCTATGGTCGGAATATGTGTATTCTCGGACAGCGAAGGAAAAGACTCCGAAGTTTGGAAGAAAACCTCGTCAAGCCAAATCCAGCTCATTCCTTCCGGATAGCAGCTCTCGTCTTAAGTCTAGCAATCGATTTTTATCCAGATCCGTTTAAGGTATCCTGAGGAAAAAGCTCGCGATTCGCGTTTGACGAAGAAAATGGTGCCTTTCCTGGCGGAAAAACTTGAAAAAAATCGACTCAACACTTCAGTGTGGAACCTTCGATCTTCGATGGTCTGAAACCCAGTCGCTATGTTGTATCTCTCGAGCCATCTGAGCTTATGTTTTGAATGTTAACCGCTGAAAAAATGAACTGATTTAACTAGGCTACGAAACAGCCGCCGAAATCCCACACAAAGTCAAGTTTGGACAGACGAACTTACGATCGCACGCGCGAATTTTTTAAGCCTTGAAATGGAACGCTTACGGTAAAACCATTTCCGTAAACTAACAACCAAACACTTGCCTCTTTGTCAGATGAGCTGGTGAGCATTTTGTTGTTGTTGTTATATTTAGCATAAATAGGCCACTAGCTGGACAAATGTTTAGGCGTCCGAGATGGTATGATGTCAGACAATTAATCTTTTAAAGTGGCCGAACACAGTTTTCGTGCGCGCTTTTGCTCATGCGATTCAGCGCGCCCTCAAGGATACCAAAAAACAAACATCCGTCAATAGAGTGATCATTTTATTTCCTCAAATTCTAGATATTCCAGTGAACCTTCAACAAGTAGTTTTATTTATTTTAGCATATCTTAAAACACAATTTTATCTCGTTTACATATAGATATAAATTCTTAAAATTCTTAGATATCTTTTAATTGTAAATTTAGTTAGCATCGGGCAGGCGAAGAGCCACCCTGTGGATATACTGCCCGAAATGCCATTATTATTATTATTATTATTATTATTATTGTTATTAAAGATCTCTCTGTTAAATTATTATCAAAATGGTGTTAACTTGTTGCATGCAAATTATAAAGAAAATCTAATGACTAGATTTTCTACAAATAAACAAAACCAATTTTAAAGGCCTGTTTATATTTGTTCATGTTCCATGGCAACTGAACATATGTCAGCTTAACTATCAAAAAACCAAAGTTTGTGTTCTTAAGGTTACTTCAAACCTTTGCAGGTGTCCTCCAGAAAAAAATTCATACACGCGCTGTTTTGAAGGAAACCCCCACAAATTATGTATCAAAAATGTAGAATTCAATGAAATTATATTCTTTTTTGCTGACTGCTTTCCTAAGGCAGCAAAAGCCGTTAACACCAAAACGACCGACTGAAATTCTGGTGAATTAATTGGATATCAAATGCGATCGTTGATGCAAAATAACTGTGCAGTGTTGATCACAAAGCATCAATCTCTCAAAGCGTGTCAGCATTTTCTTTCATTTCTACTGGTTATCTTTTTATAGATCTGTCAAGTTCCACTATCGAAAAATTCACGTAACGTGTTGCGTTAGAGTCCGCCACAAGAAAAGTATTTGAAATAAAAGAATTCGCTGACATGTTTTTGTTCGGTATCTATCAGTGAATGTTCTGGCTAAATTTCATGGAAAACCATCGATTCTACATATCCTATCAATTCATTTAAAGAGGAGGGATTCTCTCGAAAAACAAGTGCAACTTTTCACCTTCTAAAGATTTATAAACATGTCACACCTTCTCAGAGGGATATGTCAACTCAAAATGCTGCCAGCCAATGAAATAACAGAACCCCTGGCGTTCACAGTAAGGAAAGTTGAGCTTCGCGGTAAAGCGATAGTGTTACAGTCATGTTTTAGGCGTGTACGTTTTAGGCTGGTGGTCAACGAAAAAAGAGCGAAACGGCGAAAAGCGATGTGCAACAAAACAAAAAGAAACTGAGGAGCAATTGCGGAAGTGTGATTACAAAAAGGCACTCTTGATGGACATGAAATCTCAGATTGAAAGTATTTGATAGAATCTCTGGATTAAGCCGTTTGCCACGAAAAGGTCGCTGAGGAGTCCATGCCTTTTGAGGATTATGACACCTTGATGGTTTATTAACTTTTACTAAAAAACCTCTTTTTTCCAATAACTCGTGTGCATTTTAATATTTTATTTCCTTTTTTGGAAAATGTTACCTTGAATAATGAACTTAATTTGGTTGGAAAAAAGAAAATTCGGAAAAAGTAGCCCCACAAAGGTTTGGAGTAACCTTAACTTGCTGCTATTTTTGGCGAGCGAGGGATCAAGGGTTTTAGAGAAACAGGTGAATGAAACTCAGGTATCAAAAATTGTGTTCAGCCACCTTAAGCCAACTTACGTTACGCGAATTTTCTCTCAAAAGATGCCACTAAAATGAAACAAACAGTGCAAGAACCTAATCAATATCCTAAACTTTACCTGGAAGAAAAAGCAAAATAAGAGTGCGTCATATTTGGTAGAAATATGTGATGAAACTTAAGTGTCTGACAATAGGTACCAATACCTAAAGTGTTTTGGCTACTTTAATTTTGTCACTGGTCAGTTTTACAGGTTTTTATGTCACAGATCAAGAGGAGTTTGGACTCCATCTAAGTTTACTCTTTGTATATCAACTGGTTTGCCTTTTGATCTTCTTTGAAGTCAATACTTTGATCTTTGTTTTCTGAGTAGGGTATTTATAATGCTTGCTGATTGTTTTATTTCGGAAGTAGTTAAGCTTTGATTTTGTTAATGTGTTTTTATTCTTAGGCATTTCTTACCATCTCATCAGTCAGTAAAGGTTATGAGTGTCCAAGCTGTAGTGGCCAGTACATCAAAATTATTGATCCCTCAACAGGAAAATGTTTAGAGTGCTGGCCTTGCCCAGAATGTGTAGATGGTCATGGTTCATCTGTTAATTGTCGAGCAACTGTACCTGAAGGCACAAAAATTCACTGTGTGCTATGTGTCAATGGTGCAAATTTCTCGGACAGTTTTGGTACTGATCAATGTCAACCTTGTGGAGTGTGCGCAGGCGAACATGAACATGTACTCAACAAATGCACACGTGAAAGTGATGTCAAGTGTGATTGCAAAGCAGGGTTTTATCGGAACAAAACAAATGATAAATGTCTTCCCTGTAGTTCCTGCCCAAGCTGCTTGAGGGATAAAGACATCTTTGCAAAATGTCAGAAGGATAAAGGTGAACAGCAGATGGCAAGGTCATCTACCACTACATACAGTACATCATCGGTCTCATCCTTAGTAACATCTTCCCATTCACATTATCATGCTACTTCTATGTCTTTGCTTCCTACAAGAACCCAAGAGATCAGCCCTACATCAACGAGTGTATTAGAGCATGAGATGACGACACCCACTTCAAAAGCCACTGTGCAAGTGCAAATGAATGATGACCACACTCATAAGAGTTCCAGCAAGAAAACTGAAATTATTATCTTAGTATCAGTCATCATCATGTGTGTGTGTCTGCCAACTTGTGTGACATTGTGTCTTCTATACCACACAACAAAGAACTCCAGTACTCGTCGATTGAATGACGACCCTGTTAGATTTTCAGAGTTAAATCAAGGCGCTATTGAAGAGAGCGAACAAGGAAATAATGAAGAGAGTAACTCATGTGAGACCTCTAGTGTTGATGAGCTTAATATGGATAAAACACAATGCAGTGAAACTGTTGAAGAAAGAAATAGTAGTGAACCTGATTTATCATCTTCTTTGAGTGGTTCAGAAGGCAAGTCCAATGGAACTGCAGAGTTGACAGCCCATCAGGATGGTAGGGTCATAGTAAGTGATCATCCTGAAGAGACAGCAGCAATAGGGATTCCGTCATCTCTTGAAGATGAACAAAAAAATGAACAGAGTAATTACATCTGTCAAGGTAAATTGGTTGGGTAAAATAGGTGTAGTTGAATACCCATACTTAAGCCAATGAAAAATTATAGTAAATAATTGAAATTGGCAGTGCCATTTTGAAATCCAAAATTTTAAAGAAGGTGGAACCTTCCACCCCTCCATACATTAGTGGAAGGTTATGGAGGGGTGGAAGGTTCAAAACCAAAGAAGCTTTTCTTTGGGAGGAGTATGGGTGTATATGTTCATATATTTCTTTGACTGTAACTTGCCAGTGTTAGTGCAATATGGTCCCAGAGAAATACCAAACCACAAAATCAATTCCCTCCCTAATATCACTTTTTCATCTCTGTCCTCCTCTCTGTGATAGTCTGTCCACAGATGTATATTTTTGCTACCAGTTATTTTTTTTTAGCACGCTAGTGACATAAACATGGAGCACAAGAGCAGCTGTGAGGCTGGCACAAAAAAATTGTTTGCCTTTCCCCGTTTCTCCTCCTATGTGTTCAGGTTGTTTTCAAATCCCCTGCAGTTAATGCTCTTACTTGTGGTCTTGACAATCTCAAGGCAAAATAGAGGATCTGTGGACAGTCTACTCTGTGGTAGAACAAGATTTGTGGGGTTTGTTAGGCTCTCATTATAGTGGGGGATGCAGTATTTGTACCTATGGCAAAGTTATATGAAGCCTAGTTTACATTCTTTGGGGGTTAGAGAAAAACTGTTATTGCTTTGATTGGATGGGGTAGTTTAAAACAGCAACATACTAGCTGGTTTTCAAGGTCTTATGTTTCTAATCAAGTGGTCTATCTTCCACATTCTCTATTTTGTGTGTGCACATGGTGAATTTGACCAGAGTCTGCAATACTCTGTTCCCCAAGATACCTATGGTAAGGAATATTTTCTTTTATTACTTTTTAGGGCATAATCGGCCATGTGATTTGCCTGAAGATGCTCAGGATGGCTCTGTTATTGCATTAAAGGATGGGACAGTGGTTCCCTCTGACAATCTGGATGCACTTGTTGATGTGAAAAACAAGATGCCATCTGGCAACAACACAGCTGTTAATGTGTTCATCAATCTTCATGACCTATCACAGATAAAGAGAGGCACAGGTAAAAACATGTCAACTGTTTGTTAAGGTGGCTTATGGTGGGTTTGAAGGAGGCTGGAAACTACTAGCCTGGTCAAAACATTTTTCTCAAATGTGCCTGAGGAACCTTTCCTCAAAATTTTCGAAAGAAGAAATTGCATGGTTCTGATTTAACACTCATGCAAAGTTAAATAAAAATCTGTAAGACAGATTTTTAGGTATTTTTAAAATAGGCAAATTTTCTCCTTTTCTTTGTTTACAAAAAAGTCTCTCCTGAACATTTTTATTTGATTTTGCATGAATACGTGATCAGAGCCAAATTCTAATTTCTGAAATTTTGAAGTTAAGCATTTATTTGTTTTGTAGGTTTGTATGGGTAACTTTTGAGATTAACTAAATACTTAATAAAAATCCAAAGTTACTTACCATAAATCCTCGAGTTATCGCCCCCCCCCCCCATCGAATAAGTGCCCCTCCTATCGCCTGAAAATTAAAATAAGCGCCCCCTCCCCTCCCTCCCATTTTGTGGACGAGTAATGAGACAACAAAAGATGCATAGTTTTCGTCATGTAGTATTAGATTTGTACATTGTTTTAGTTTGTGAACATGTTAAGTGAACACCTTGAACACATTAAGTACTGACGATGGTGCTGCGATTAAAACTTTAGGATCAGCTTTTTATGTCAATAAACAGCTTATGTTGTTGTTTACGTGCAGATGGTGTATTAAAAAAATGATCATGTCAGGCCACGATTTGGGAAAAATTAAATAAGCGCCCCCCTCGAATAAGCGCCCCCGTCTTCTCCTAAATTTGAAATAAGCGTCCCAGGCACTAATTCGAGTATTTACGGTATACATTTGTTTGACAATTTTTTCTTCACTGATCTATCTTATAGCTGCTGTGTCTCCATTTGGTGACTTTAACAGCGCATCTTGTGGTAATAATGTGATGATCCCTGCATCAAGTTCAGGAATGCCAGTGCCAGTAAACCAGGGAACAATCTGTGCTCCTAGTTCCACTGCGACACCAACAGCCCAATCTATTGAAGGAAACAGAGGTTATGCGACCCACATAACATGTGTACCTTCACCTGTTATTAATGAAATGTGCAGGCTGCTAGATTTGGATAGATATTTAATAGATGGAAATGATTATACAAGGCTTGGAAGTGAACTTGGGCTGGATTCAACACAAATCCAATCCCTCAAACAGAAATGTAACAACCCGTCTCATGTTATTCTTACGCAAGTGTTTCCAGCTTTGCCAAATTCTGGAACACTTGAACACCTCATTCCCTTGCTGAAAAAAATGGGAAGACATGATGTGATTCATGTCATAGATAGATGGGTGGGTAATCAAAAGTGAACACAGGCTTCCCGTGTTAATTAGGTGTAAACAGTGTTTCACAGTGGCAGTCATCCAGACCCTTCTTCTTTATAGGATGGGGAACCCTAACTTTTTGCAGCCATTATCAGGCTATAAGTCAAGGTGACTGCCCAAAAAATGTTCGGCCCTACAGACCTTTCATAGTTTCACCAATAAGAGGGTAGGGGGCTTGCCCTCCTCTCCTCTCAGGCTATTCTAGATCTGCCACTGTCTCATATTAGGTGTGCAGTGTTTTGGACTCTCAAATCTCAGTACAATATACCATTGAACAGCATGTAAATTATTGGTATTGATCATGTTACTTCATTGCTTCGTACCATGGCACCATTACACCTGGGTTTCATCAATGTTTTCAGCAGAAAGGCAACTGGTTTTCACAGGCAGACATTTTTTTTCAACTGAACATCTTTATGGCAGTAACATTCCTACATTTGGTTGAAAACGAGCCAGGCAAACTCATCCTCACAGCTGGTCAATTTGCCTGGTGTCCAGCCCTTAACGAAACCCCTGCATTAACATCATATGTGTACTGAAGAGACTGAGAAATCAAAACAGTAATTAACATTTACATGTTTAAATTAAACCATAACAAAGGAATATATTTTTATTTGTAAAAAGAGTTTTAAATGAAAGTGATGTTGTGCTGTTATAATGAAACCCAACAGTTTAACCAGTGGGAATTCTTTTTTTTTTTTTTGAAATACAATTTAAATGTATCCTACACTGCTTTGCAAAATTAAAATACCTAGGCAGGGACTAGATAATTAAGGTTGTGGTATATTCAACAAAATGTTTCACCTCTTTCACTGCTAATCATTTTTGCACCTTTGAACATTTTTTAATGAAATTTGTGCATTTTCAAATATTTGTATATTATTTATTTATTTATATTGTCACACTTTTCATGAAAATGTCAAGACCCCAAAGTGTAATTTTGCACATTATTTAAAGTTTCTTGCTCACTGCTAGCTTTTTCTGTGATGATTTGGTTTGCCAATGCTCTTCCAATGTAACTTCCAATGGCCAGTTTCCTCTGTGAGAAGTACCTGCAGGGAATCATGGTAGTTGTACTCATCATCTTGGAATGGATATATATCGTTTAATTTTAAGGCTGATATTGTTATTTTTATGAAGCTGTAAGTTATATAAGATAATGGTAACCGTGATAAGCCACAAAAGTAAATACTTTGTACCAGCTGGTTAGTGGCTTTCTCACCATTTTGAGCAACCTTGTTCCCAGGCTCTCTCTCCTTTGTCCTCTCCCAACTTCTCCAAACGACAACAACAAATCCCAACGACAAGGGAGGAAGAGGAGAGAGAGCCTGGGAACGAGGTTGCATTTTTAGAAGTCTACAAATTAAACGACTACTCTATTGTTAAGTTCATAGTATTTCTCAACAAAAAAGATACTTGATACTGTGTATATATTTTGTAGATCTTTAGGTCATCTTTATGGTTTGTTAATTAGCTTAACAGCTTTTGAAGTATTTTTTCGGTTAAGGTGTGTAAAGATATGACATAATGTCTTAATTGTCAATTATATAGATTACAAACCTCCTTTTCTTCAGCACGAACGTAAGACTTTCTTCATTTCACTCCCTATATGCTTTATGGAAAACTCGCTCATTATCAGCAGGGTGTAGATAAGGGAGGTGGTAAAGAGCAAGTATTGCATGTAACCCTTATGTAGGCATTGCTACTTTTGAATGTAATTAAATATACATAATAGATTTCAGTGGCGGATCCAGACCTTGAGCTAAGGAGGGACCCCATTCCTTCTTGCTTGCCCTGCCGGCTTTTCTTCCTTCTGCGATTTTTCTTTCTTTCTTTCTTTCTTTCTTTTTTTTCACCCAAAATAAGGGGGGAGGGGAGGCGGACCCCTCCCCTAAATCTGCCACTGGATTTCATGTTTTCTAGACGTAGCAATTTATTCTTTTCATATAATAGATACAGTGCAAACACAGGTAGTCAGTTGAGTCCAGGTTGTGCACACGAACTTCAAGTTCACTCTTTTTAAGATAATGCACTGATAAAAATGCTTGAAATATACGCAGAAATGCTAGGGCTTACCTTGTGTTTGTCTTGTTTTATATTTAAGTGGCTATGTTTTTCTGGAGCTGAAGCACGCAGAAATGCTGGGGCTTACCTTGTGTTTGTCTTGTTTTATATTTAACTGGCTGGTTTTTCTGGAGCTGAAGCAAAGGGTGAAATCCCTTAAAATTTTTACCCTTTTTAACCATACAAATGCGAGCATATGAAATCCTCGGGCATCCTCAGTCTCCATGGGGTAGGTGGAAAACTCTTACGAACGTGGATTTCGTTTTCGCTGTCTCCTTACACACGAGTTTACAAAAAATGTTGTTCTCGTGAAATCAAAATGTTATTCTCTTTACATTAACTATCGACTGGGACCTCACTAGCGATTCATAATTACAGGTTTATAATCACTTCTGTCGTATTATACATTGGAGACTGGTCATTATTTTTCGCCTGGAGCGCGGTGGGGGGCGGAGAGTCTTTTGGGGGATCATTAGATTTTTAAGATGACAGAAGGGGGAATCTGTCATAACTGAGAGCCCAAAAGAAGGATCACTAAATGTCACATGTCCACACAGACTTGGTGGACGGCTCTTTTGGCACTGTAAAAAGTAACTTTGCAGTTTCCAAACACTTGGAATGGTTAGTTGCTGGTATGTCAACTGACATCAGACCACATCAGTCACAGGGCTCTCAGTAGAACGGCGGAATTCTACCGGCTGTAAAATCGAATTTTGTATACCAGGAGTAGACATATAACAGTAAATAAGACTCACTACTGGAGGGTGCCATGTGAAATGTATGTGAAATGTATGTGAAATGACCATGTGAAATTACAGACATTTCACATGGTTATTTCACATCATTTCCATGTGAAATGACCACGTGAAATGTTGTCCTCCTTTTCACATGGTCAAAACATGTGAAATCAATGTGAAATTTTTTTAGATCAAGTAGTCATAAAACATGTGATCATGAAATGGGTGTGAAATTTCGTAAGCAACTGATCAGCATTTTGATATAAATAAATGATAAATTAAAATAAATTAAATTAAATGTATATATGTGTGTGTGTTCAAATATATATAGCAGGAATTGAAATTAAAACGATGTGAAATAGATGGGAAAACATTCGAGTACATGTGAAATGGATGTGAAATGACAAAAAAATATGTCAGATCATGATCATGCATGATCAAATAATTAATTAATTATAAATGGGATGGGGATGTATGTATAATCCTAGCAATGTTAAATAGCCATCAAAGCATTTTAATCACATGGACACTGACCACCCTTGTGAGATAACTTTAAGAATTCCTAGGAATTCCTAGGAATTTCCTAAGAATTCCTAGGAATTCCTAGGAATCTAAGGTGTGAATTTTCACGGTAATTCGGACTCGGAATTCCTAGGAATTCCTAGGAATTCCAAGTTTACATAGAGCTGACTTGGAATTCCTAGGAATTCCTAGGAATTCCAACTGAAATATACTCACCTTGAAAATTCCTTAAAATTTCCAAAAATTCCTAGGAATTTCTGAGAATAACTTGGAATTTGTAGGATTTTTTGAGAATAGGTTGGAATTTTTTGGAAAATCTGAGAAAAACTGAGAATTATTTGTAGGCCAGGCAAAATTTTGATGATTAATACCCGGCATTAAAATAACAAATAAAGTCACTGATATCACATCAAACAGGTGTTAAATCAATGGTTTATTACATTGGTTTTCATGAATTTAAACAGAAGAATAATTATCCTGTTTCTTTTTCATTACATCAAGAATCAAAAGTTAAAAAAACAGATATGAAGGTCAAACTTTTACATGTTTGATAAAAGGAGAACTTTTTCAGATAATTTACTTACTTTTTTAGTTTTCAAATCCAACAATTTTCCATACACAAGATTTTAGCTTAAACTATTGTTATTATGTGGAACAAATCTGGATTTTCATGATTGTACAGAATCAATGATAAGAACAAAATTGAAACATTCCATAAAATTAAAAAAGGCTGAGTTTGGGCAAACTTAGCTGCTGTTCAGTTATTTCTGTTGATTCCGTAGCTTCTTTTGTTGCCCTCTAATTAGGGTGTCAACAGCTAGCCTCTTCATCTTCATCTTTGTTGTATGACATCTAAAACAAAATTAAAAAAATACATTACATTGTGATATATATGAGGTACTGTAAGACTGAGATCCAAATATTTATGTGCTCACAGTTTAATACACGGAGCTAATTAAGACCTGACTGTAAGCTGGTTGAAATGTTAAAGGAGAAGACTTGATAATTGTGAAGGTGCTTGTATACCATTGATAAATATGTTACATAAATCTTGAGCTTACTGTAGATTAAATCAAGGTTTTCCTTCTTCTATAAGTGTATCAACAACTCTCGAATTGGAGGATATATATCACGGTTTTTAGCCAAATTTAGACATTAGAAATATTAAAAAAGACACTTAAAACATTAAAGGAACATTTAAATAACAGAGTAAACACAAAAGAATATACGGATCGACAAAAATTGAAGATCAACACGGATTGCCATACAGTCAGGCTGAAACACCCAGGAGATATTATCAAACTCATGCACACTGTGGCTGCCTCGTTGGAGTTTTTGTCAAGAACTTTGACTGGGATCAGAGAGAACTGCTATATTTGTTTCGTTTGAACAAGTGTGGCAAGAGAAACGACTTGTTATTCGCAAATCAAATTGTTTAGGCACACACTCTGGGCAACCTAAATTGTTTAAACTTTGCTTTAGCCAGAATTCATTTCATGCCATGACTGAGTGACCCACTCGTGTATGATTCGTGATGATAAAGTTCATTGAAAAGCTTTTGTCTAAATACAAGAATTTACTTTGTATAATGTAAGGTTACTTGAATTTGATTACTCACCAAATAATTTTGTATACGGCTAATCTGTCCTTTGAATTTTTCCCCGTTGAAACATCCACAATAAGACTTTCTTTTAGCTCCAAATCTTTGCCAAGAATAACTTGTTTCTCGATAATGACACTCACGCTGTTTTCTTCTGGTCACAGGACCGCAGCAAAAACCATTTTGATATAATTTTGGAAGTGAAATCTACTAAAACGCACAAGCGATCAACCGTTAACGATGAATTCAAAGATGGGCGCCAAAAGAGAATGAATAAAGTGATCTTTGTCCCGTTCAGTCACTACGATAGTCACGTGAAAATTCGCGTGCTGTGATTGGTGCAGTCGATCAGTTGAGGAGAGAATGGAAACAGGAGAAGAAGGAGAGAGAGACTGGCAACGAGGTTGCCGGACCAGTCACTTTCGATGGCAATTCTGTTTCCATTTGCACGCTGTTTTGGTGGTCTTTTGAGAGATGGGTCTTGCTTCAAAAGGAAAAAACTACACAAACTTTTTACGAAGAAATCAAGGAGGAAAATGGAACGTACTTTAACTGGTTGATCTGTTCCCGACGGTTGTCAAGATAATAAAGGATCGTGAGGCACTTAAATCAAGTTCGCTGCAAAGGTAAGGAATCCAGTTTTATAGGGATTTTCTGTTATGATAAGCTATAATTGTAAATAAATCAAACTAAGCAATGCATTGGGTGCTCTTTAAAAACCCCAAAAGCCGAAATTCACCTAAAAGGTTTAAGATCGACTTGAGGAAACGAGATAAATTCTGCGAAATAAGCTTAAGCTTGTTGTAAGTCCACCAAATCTATTTTCAACACCTAGTCAGCACAATGCAGCAAGTATAAATTTGCAATGCTTGTCATTTTTTCCTTTGAATTATTTATAAGTATTAACATGATATGAGATCTATAGTCTTTTCAATACATCAAGATGTAGGTTTTTTTTATTTGTCATTTATTTATGTCAGTTATTTATTTGTTTCCCACTGACTCATAATCTTTTTGATTCTTTTGATTTTGTTGTGTCATGAATTAAAGTGACCGCGAGGACAAGGAAATGCAAGAAACATATTGATGATCCCACTATACCCATACCAAAATCTACAAGATTCGACCACATAAATCGCTTAAAGCAGTCTTCCCAGGCCAGTTGACGTCATCTCCCTCCCGTGCATCCCTTTTTCCTGGAGATCATTTCCAGCACCATGAACAGGACACCTCAGAGTTTTCCGCTCACCTGAGTGAGATGGCTGTTGGCAAAAATGTTGTGGATGACTTTGATGGATTATGAAGTGAACCTTTATGCAAGAATTGAAGCTTCACAGAAGCGTTTGATGAAATTGAGTTCCCTATACCTGCAAAGACTACAGAAATACCAATTGATGTAATACACAACAACTCAGATTTGTCCACAGACAGTGATTTAGATAATGATGTTGAAGTTTCAGTTCCGACTCCTCTGAAGAAATTGAGAACTCTTACACTGATGGCCATTCACTGGACTCCCCTGATGAAAGTGAAACTAATGGTTCCCGAGAAAAAAAACATTTTCTGCCAAAGAATATGCCTGTATGGCTATTCTGGCCTTAATTTCAAGACATTGTATGACAATGACAGGCTGCTAAAGATATCCTTGTTTCAATGAAACTACTGGTAATTTGTCCAGAGAATGTCACCGTACAGTTTTACAAATGTACAGCAAGAGTGTGGAAACTGTGAGCTTTTCATTTATGACATCTGTGAGAAATGTCTTCCTCTTTTTCCTAAAGTCAGAAAGGATCAAGTCAAAAATTGTTCAACAGTGGGCTGTGATGGGTATGTGTGTGAATCTACGATTATATTAAATATATACATGCACATATATACTTTTGGTTTTATTGAAATTGTAAATAATATATATTCATTTATGCTGACAGATTTTTTTGCTTAATCTATTTATCAAATCTAAGAGCATCCATTTTTCTATCAGTTAAACTCTGGGTGTTTGATTTAAGGGTCCATACGGGCACATATACACTAACAAATCATGTTGGATCTAAAAAGCAGTGTTATCAGTGCTATAGCTTTATGTTGAGTTGTCAGACTTAAACTGGAATTAATGTACATTTGTTTGGAAATAATTACCTTGGAGCTTGACAACAATAAAAAGGTATGGAACTCCAGAGAAATGATCCTGTTGATTTTTACTAATTCACAGAAACTGATTCATGCACTGAGTTCATCTTTAATTTTGACATTTTGGGAAATTTACAGAAATTTCCAACAATGTTTCATGTGTTTTAGCTATTCTCAAAACTTCCTAGATATTCCAAACACATTTTTTAAAACAGTCTGGAAATTATAGGAGTTCCTAGGAATTCCCAATAATTCCCAGTCATACTTTTCACTATTCCCAAATATTCCAAAATATTCCCAGAAATTCCAAGGTCTTGGATTAAGCATAATTTGCATGACTTGGAATAACTTGGAATTCCTAGGAATTCCCAATAATTCCCAGTCATACTTCCACTATTCCCAAATATTCCCAGAAATTCCAAGGTCTTGGATAAAGCATAATTTGCATGTCTTGGAATAACTTGGAATTCCTAGGAATTCCTAGGAATTCCCAGACTACTGGGAATTTATTTCACAGGGGCATATAATTATCAAGATTGAATGATCATGATCATGATCATGAGTGAAATTATATAGAAATACATGTGAAATGAATGTGAAATCATACAGAACATTTCAAACATGCATCTTTGTAAAGGTACCCTAAAAAAGTGTCATTCACTTTAATTTCCGATGGTTTAAGTTTGGTTAAACTACTTCATGAGTGAAGACAATAAATGAAATTCAAAAACAGCTGGCTAGTCATAGGCACTGATATTGTTTATTACTTTTTTCCTTATGTACAGCTCATGATCAGTGCAGGTCGGCAATGTATATTCTCTTCTTATAAATATTTATGCCAAAATAAAGTAATGTTGCAATCATGAAATACATATGCTTATAAAAAATAATGTTTGGAAGTCCAATACAAACATTACATAGGGAGTATCTTACACAAGACCAAATTTCAGTCTAAGATGTCATACACGATTGCAATGGTGTACCTAAAACTAAAAATAACGTACAATCCAGTCTATAATTATTTAAATAATTCCATACAGCACTCATTAAAAAAAAATGTCAGCAACAATAGAGAAAAGCCAAGATCGAGAGGAATTATGGGTTTTTGTAATCCATATCATGCTCATAACACGTACAGTACATACATTTTGGCCAGACTTGTAAAGAACAAGAAAAAGACATACTTGAAAAATATAATTGAATGCAATTTGTCTATATATTTTTATATATTTCAGTTTAAGGTTTTGACCGTAATTTCTCTCGACCTTTGCTTTTTCCTTTTAACTCTTCAGCACTAGTGTAGTTTAATAACTGACAAAGTCCTCATTCTTTTTTTGAGGCCGATGTCTTTTTGGTGGAAGTTGTTCCTCAACTTCAGCGACAATAGGAACATATTCCCAAGATGGTTTCTTTCTCTTCTTGCCAGCCTCACCCAAACCTTCACCAGCAACAACACCCTTAACATCACTGCCAGCCCTCTTGTTTTCCTTTTACATTTCCCATTTTGAAATTAGAATTTCACATGTGGATTTTGTCTTTATGTTATTTCACATCCATTTCACATGCTTGTGATGAGTTATTTCCATTCCACAGCAATTTCACATTCATGTGAAATATGTTTTTCTATGCTAGAAATATTTCACATGTGTTTCACATGTTTCATTATTTCACATCATCAATTTCACATAGTAAATTTCACATGTTTTGCACTTCACATCCAGTTCACATGGTATTTCACATGTTGCTGCCCAGTAGTGACTTACAGACTGAGACGTTTCAAGAAGAAAATAGTATTTTAATTAAATAGGTGAAACAGCGCCATTTGCTTCATCTAATCTTATGATCATAAACAACTCATTTTCTGTAACACTTTCCCCCAAAATGCATGAAATCGCATCTTTGGCCACCTAAAATTTCAAAAATTTCTGGGGGAACATACCCCCGGACCCCATATGCTGGCTTGTCCCTTCGGGTGAAGCGGGCCTCACTTTAATTCATGTCGCCTTTTATACTTTATTCAACGTCTGTGGAAACTTCTGTTAGAACCCTGATCAGATATCGGGAAGACACATATCAAGAGACTGCACCATGGCGGCTTCATTAATCTGTAAGTCAGCATCATGATTAGAAATGTTACTGTCATATGACTGTTAAAAGCACTAAATATACATGTCGAAAGGTGAATATGTGTGCGAAGACATTCAGGGGGGATTATAAAATTTGTTAATAACTATGAGGGGGATACTTCAATAAAATAACATTTACATGGGGGATCAGCTAAATGTTACTGTCTTTAGCCGAAAATCCTCCGCCATCCGCCAGGCGATAAATAATGACCGATCAAAAGTGATTATTTGTATAGAAAGGCTTTTTCATGGTTAAGATAATAAGCAAAACAATCTTTATTATTTCATTATTTCTTTTTCAAAGGTATAAAAAAACCACGCAAGTTACTGAGAAAAATAACATAGACGCCCCATGCAAAA
The DNA here is from genome assembly GCF_042242905.1 of Orbicella faveolata. NCBI lineage: Eukaryota > Metazoa > Cnidaria > Anthozoa > Scleractinia > Merulinidae > Orbicella > Orbicella faveolata. The sequence continues at coordinate 11,085,647 of NW_028301565.1, forward strand.
GAAAACCGATGCACAGCACGTTGGCTCTTGCATGGTTTTCTTTGTCACGAAATGTTTAATTTGCTTTTCTGATCGAAAAACGCGTTTCACGCCGAGAAGCGGAATTGATTTTCATTGCAATTTTAAAATAACAATATTTCGACTCTTCATTTTAGTGAGGAAAATTCATATTTTGGCGAAAAAACGTTCCCCCCGTGTTTTCCACTTAGACCCCGTGTTTTCCACCAGACCCCACGTTTTCCACCAGACCGACGTTTTCCACCAGACCCCTCGTTTTCCACCAGACCCCGCGTTTTCCACACCCCGGGACCACGTACGCCGGGACCCCGGCCCCGCGTTTTCCATCTAGCCGTCTGCAAACACATTAAATTTGCATTCGGGTCAGACATTGCCTAGGAATTGTATATATGGTCGTCTCGGTCTTTTTAAAGCGAGAAATAAACCAAGCCTTAGAATGGTCTAGAATGACTAGAATTTAGTGTTTATAATCCCTATCTGAGAAGATCAATAGGCGGGCGGGATTTTTCTCCTTGTAAAAAGTTTTTGTCATTTGCTAACCTCTCATAAACACCTGGATAACAGTGACGGATCCACAATGAAAAAATTAATTTGCTTCAGCTATCACGGTTGGCTATATGCTCCATGGGCAAATATCGCCGAGAGCTCATTTACATTAATTCACCTACGACGCCATGCAAAAAGTAATTTTCCGTTTAAGAGTAATTTTCACCTTGGAGAGAATGACTCAGCGAAATCAAACCTCGCACCGTCCCCTGCCTCTCGCTAGCGTTTATATTCAGCAAACATTCTGGAAATGCGACAATTGTCGCGAAAGTGCTTTTGTTCTTCGTGAACTGTTTAAAACACGGAAAAAAAAGGTTCCGGAAAATTATTTCTATTGATCGCGCTCGAACATAGTCGGTTAAAAGGTTTTTTGAGTTATTGCTTAGAACGTGATTATTTTGATGCTCGTATACAGTATAATAAAAGCAAGATCCTGAGTTTTACTATTTTTCGGACCATGGCGAATCAATGATCTTTACTAAATTCAAGAACTGGCTCAATAGGGTCCAAAAACATGTCTCTATCCTTCACCTCTTTTAGTTATTTGTATATCTATACCTTGCGCTTTTTACTTTGGAAAGTGCTGAGTCACGCCGAAAAAAGAAAACTGGTTTTATTTTTAAGGTCAGGAGCACGATAGCTGCTATTATATTTTATCACGCCATTGAAATCATCCAATGGAAATTCAAAATCTTGACGTCAGTTTTGTATTATGCCGAGTGTGTACATCGTTCAGTGCGAAAGAAAAGAATGTGAAAATTTAAAGAGACAAATACTCGAAGAATTTATCCAGGATTAAGACACAAAACGAAGGTTCTTCCAACAAGGAGGCATTTGAAGGGACTAATTCTCGAAGAATTTATTATCTAGGATTAGAGCCAGAACAAAGGTTTTTCCAACAGGGAGGCATTTTCGCGTTGCTCAAAAATACGCTTGCTCAGCAAATGTTTGCTTGTTGTTCCAAGTCTGCTGCTTGACGTGTTGGTATTCTAGTTATGTGTTGACTATTTGCATGATAATAGAAAGCAAAGCTCAGTAAAAATAAATAGGTATTGATGAAAAACGGACTTTGAATTTTAGGTTGTACAGAAATATATTCTGTCCAGCTAAGCAATTTGGAGAAGCCCACGCAAAAGTTCAGATACTTGAATATTTCTCACTTGTTGTTTAATTTGGGTGTTTAAACGTTTATTAATATGGTCGAGACGTTTCAGAAGGGTTAGCACAAAGTTGGGGGATGTGAAGACAATCTTCTCACACTTGAGGATACGGCACACAGTCCAGCATTACCTGAATGGACTGAACAACGAGGAATAAACACAATACATGTAGATGTATTTAGATTACGATAAATATCTTATACACACTTCTTTTTTGGATTTTTAGTACTGGCGAATTGACTTTCGCCAGTGCAAATGATGGGGCGAATCATTTTCTGGGAGTTTCTAGACGAAACTGCCTCTTTCCCACTTTCTTAGTATAGCTGCTGTTCGGACGAGGGATTTCTTTCCAGTCATATTTCCGTGAAGTACCTCTTAGTCTTAGTTCTTAATAGTATTATTTTAATAAGTATTGTAACTGACGAAGGGGTCTAAGGGTCTAATATTAAGCCACTTTCTGGCACTTTTTTCCTTCTTGTATGCGTAAATCGAGCACTCCTACGATTGTGTGAAACCACTTCTATTTTTCTTTGTTTGTATTTACATGTGTGTGTTTTTTTTCTACCCGCCGCCATTATATGAGCGGCGAACAAAATCAATTCTTCTTCCAGCTTTAGCGCTTGACTGCATGTTTCTCCGTCCAAAGTTCGATCCATTCCAATAAGCCCAGCTTTGTGAATCTATAATTAGGGGAATCCCCTGAAGAAAAAAAGGCTTTTTAGACAGTCCTTAGGCAGTTTTCGTAGCTCGAATTGTGGGCAAGTTCGGCCGATGACACTGCGATGAGCTAATGCTTTTTTCGAATTGACTTATCGTTTCTTTATTTTTCACTCAAGGTGATGGTCCTTTTTATAATTTTCGGCCTAGCAGCAAGAAGTTTAACCTGGCAGTCGACTCTAACAGTCTTCGTCCTCCTGGTTTTAGCCGTAAGTTAACTTTCGTCACTCTTTATAAGCTAGCGTCACAGGCGCAGAAAGTCAAATTAGACGCTCTGATCAACTAGGAGCAACTAGCAAAGGGCAATTATACCTAAACTAGACGTGGCGAGAGAATTCATGGAAGGACACATTTAGTCGCCTTCCCCTCCACCCCCTAAATGCTAACCGCAAGCATACAGTACTAAATAAATGCTAACCGCAAGCAAACTTAGTATATAAATGCTAACCGCAAGCAAACAGCAGTAAATAAAAGCAAACTACGAGGAAATATTCTATCACAGGGGCCCATGAACGGGTAATCTGTGTATTCCCTAGCCGAAGGGTTTCTTTCGTGGCCTCGATTTCATGCGCCAAGAGCCAAGGGTCAACAATCGACATGTTGATTAGTATATATATGTTATTTGCCGGCTGGGAGGTCCGTATGGTGAAAAACTGTGACCGAGGTCTTTAGTTACGCTTCAAAATTTGCCAATATTCAACTGAAATATTCGGGTCCATTATAAAATGTTTTGCATTTTTGTCTTTTTACTTTCTTAGATACCTGTAAGGGTGAGAACTCAATGCCCAGAGTGCATTGGCCAATATATAAAAACGGTCGACACTATAACAGGGGAGTGCATCAGTTGTTTCCCTTGTCTACGATGTGATGGTGATTACACTTCATCAGTCCCTTGTGGAGCAACTGTTCCCTTTGGTACAGACATAAAATGTGTCTTAATTCCATCAGACCCTGTGGTTCTTCCTGACGCTGGTACGCAAACACAGTATTTAAATTCTCTGCCCTTGGCCATCTCTAGTAAGTTCATTGTTGCACCAGCCACAAGCATTGTTCATCCCACTACTAGTTCCAGTGCTTCTACCAGATCCAGTATTAAAGGAACTGACAGATCAGATACAAAGAAGCAGAAGAGCGAAAAGGACCTTGCATTAGCAGAATGGAAGAAAGACTCAAGAATCTATATATTTGGTGGGATATTTCTTGCAGTTGCATTGGTGGCTGTCATGTACAGGATTAGAAGAAAAAGCAGAAAACAAGTACTGCTACAACCAGTGGATCATGTCAAGCCTGATCCTTCCTCACCAATACAGTCACTGCCAGATGTTCTTCGTCAAGATAGAGAAACTTGCAGCATCAATTGTACAACAAACACTGTTGAATTTAGACGTCACAATGGTTGTGCATCTGAGATAGGAGATGGCAATCAGAGATCCCAGTGTTTAGCAGCACAAAGTTCTTCAGGAGGAAATACCAGACCCTCAGATCTTGTTGCAGCTCCAGGTAAATAGTAATACTTGCCATACTTGATTAAGCCATGGGCCCCCAATGATGCCTGTCTCCATGGTAGAATTGTAAATTTAAAGAACCCCTTGACCTTAGGTTACAATTGTGTGATATGACATGATCTGATATGGCCCTCAACAATAAGCTACCCTGGCTTACTTCATGAACATGACTGCACTCCTAAATAAACTGCAGTAGTTAAATACATGCTGGATCCACCAGGGCAGTTTAAATATAAATGCTTAAGGCATTAATTTAATGAAGAAAATATGTGTATATGATTCATTTTTATCAAAGAAATTAATACAGATATGATAATACTGTTGTTGTAAAATCATTTTTGTGACTGCACAAGAACAGCATGGTAGTATTTGTATCAATATCAAGAAGCAAGAAACTGATAGTTCAATTTGGTATTAGTTTGTTGATATATTTAGGAGGTGGAAGGAAGGTACATAATATGTGATTCTGTTGTTTAGCACGAGAGCCTGGTGTGATTTCAGCTCCAATGTCAGACATAATTTTAATTTAAATTCAAATTTATATATAATTATTATGATAATTATTATTTCGCCTAACATTTTAGAGTGGGTTGGGGTTAGGGTTAGGGTTAGCACTGAAATTTAGTTTCAAGTTAATAGAGGGACAGAAAATACCAAATCTTATTGCAAGTCAACATGCTGACACTACATTTAATTTATTTTTTTGTTCACAGTTGATGCTGTTCAACTGCATACCCGGTCACTTCCTCCTGAACCTTTGTCTCAATCTCTCATTGTACAGAATGGTGCCATTGCTGATGGTATACTGGAGCAAGGAAGACCTTCTATCTGGTCAACACTGTCACAAAGACAAAAGTATGACACAAAGGTTTTGGAGATACCATATCCTCTTCTGTACAAAATTTGTCTCACCCTTGATATACCGAGAGCTGATGGGAATGATGTTAGAATGCTCGCATACAAGCTTGGAATTTCACTTCCTGACCTTGCCATTCTTAAACAGGCAGCCATTACACAACAACCAGATAATAATTATTTTAATTCCACCAGCTATGTTGTTCTAAACAAAAACCATTCTCTTTCAGTAAAGGGTTTTGTTGGTATAATGGAAGGAATTGAAAGGGATGACATCATCTATCTGATAAATGACTGGTCAAATTAAAGATAAGATATCAATTTATTCATTGACCGCAAGGGAAAATACAGACTTGTAAGCAGTTATCCATGAAGCCCCAAAAGACCCGAACCTTTTCCAACCAATTATAACACGCATATCAATCAGATCAACCATCATGACAGATCTATGTCATTTTGAAACTTAAACCCCCAATATATTTCCTGTGTCTCCCTACCACCCAGATTAGAATCGTAACAATTAATGACCATGTCAAATAACATAATATGGTGAATTAATTTCAAAACTTGCTAAAATTATTTGCATTTTCCCATCACTTCCAGTAGTTGAGAGCTCCCTTCTTCAGTTTGTGTACGATTTTTCTACATGATTGAAAGAAGTGCAACTTACCCAGTACGTAGTACAGGGTAAAGGCAATTTAAATTCATTTGGTTCCATTTTTACGGCTCTTTTTTGTCACTTTTAACCAAAAGTTATCTTCAAGAGTGAAATATGGTAAATACCTCTTACATGTACAAGCCGAGTTCGAGGTCCATACTGTAAGTTACGGACCGAGTTTTTCCCCATCAATTTATGGCCCAAGTGCGAAGTGCGTGGGCCATACATCGAAGGGGAAAAACGAAGATCCGTAACTTACCGTACAGACCGAGGAAACGAGGTTAGTAAGATATTTATCACATCTCTACTGTGTGTCTGACGGCTCGGGAATGATTTCTATTCATGAGGAACGGCTTCAAATTTCTGACGCACCTCAAAAGCAAAACAATTCAATTTGAACTGACCATTTGAAATCATTAGTAGGTTATTATACACAATTTTGTTCTCTTACTTGCTAAAAAATCTAAGAACACTTGTCGATAAACCACGAAACATTTAGTAACAAAAACAGCTTTAAATTTTAGCGGGCCGTGCAGTAGATTACAGCCTGCTAAATTGACCAATCACAGCACACATACCAACTGAGAGATATAATAATTACCAATATTTTTCCACAAGCACACTTGGATATGAGATTATAGATAGCTAATGAGGTGCATAGCGCCAAGTTGTTTATAATTTCATCCATATCCAGCAAGCATGAGTGGAACAATTGTTTTGCTAAGAATGCCCACAAAATGTAGAAAGTTAAAATAAAGTAAGAATAAAAATGCACACACACACAAAAAAATACACGTATGCTCACTACATTTGTATGGCATGGTATAATTATACCATGCTGCCCGAGTTTTCTATTGAGTGAATACAAGGTCAACAAGGCCTAGCTAAGTCGACTATTACTCATAGAAAACAAAGGCAAGACACGACCAATAGACTAATTGGTTTAGTAGACACTAAAGGATAACAGCCTAAAATTATGTATAATTTTCAGCTTCAAGAGCAGCACATGCAATTGTTGTCTATCAGCGAACAAAAAATGAGAGAACCAATCAGATTTGTGGATCTCCAATAGAGCACTAGGCCAATGAAAACTGCTGAATTACATTATCTTGTGATCCAGTTCTCATTACCGGGCTTATCATTTTAAAAGTAGGGGAGAAGATGGCATGTCAAAGAGAAGCTCAACTTGGTAGTCCATTTTTGTACCTTATTGAATTCTTTTAAGCTTAAGTTTAATGATCATTATTGGTATCCGGTCACTTCGCTCCGTGGTTAGATTGCTCCAAGCTGCTCCAAGTCAGTTTGCTCCAACGTGCATATAGATTATTCCTCGTTCTTTCATCCACTGCCAAGCCAAACTCGGTTACCTGTGTGGAGCAATCTAACTTTTGGTTTGAGCGAACTGACTTGGAGCCAACTAACCATGGAGCGAAATGACCGTAATTCTCATTATTGCTCATTATTTTTTTAATCCATACTTTGTTTGCAACCAACAGCAACCTTTCAGTCAATCCTGACTAGCAATTTTTGAAGTTTTTTTCTTATTAAATTGATACATTGTCACTGCTGTTATCATTTTTGAAAATATATTTTAAGCCATGTCAAAAGTTGTAGTAGAGTGTTAGTCATGGTGGTGGTAGTAGATTGTTAGTCATTGCAGTATTATAAACCTGCAAGCTTTTGCAATGTTAATGTACCACCTGTCATACGAGTGATCATGAGTCCCATGCATTGTAACACTTATTGACCAATATATCCAGGGCTGTATGGCTGATTATGCTTGATTAAGGCCCTTGATGTTATGGGTGAACTTACCTTTTGTTGACACAATTCACTCACAAAGTAACAAATTTGTTACAGGTGCAAAGATCAAGGTAACAGGTGACTCAAACTTAACAACTGCCCAGATATCCCATGCCTTAAGTTCACTAACTTGACATTCAGGTATCTCAAATGAACTACTCTTAGTTAAATAGTTGTTTAATTGTTAACTTGATCCAGTCTGAGACTCTGAAGTTGATGCCTTCTGTTCAAGCTTACTGGATTTTTTATCAACCGAAAAGCATGGAATGTGTAGTTTCTTTAGAGTAAATTGTTATTTATTATGTAGTTGCAATACTTATGAAACGTATCATGCCCACCTTTAGTATTTGTCAGGTAAGAATTCTGCAACAAGTATGGTTATCATACCAGGGGGAGGGGGGGGTACTTCCAGAAAAGTTGGGTGGGGGTGTGCGGCCCACTTCCCAAAACCCTTACCCTATTTATGACCAAAATCTGCGTTTTTTGCTACTCTATTTATGACCTGGCCAAAAATTTGATAGCCTATTTATGACCATTGCAGCTGACCCAGTTGTTCCAAACATAAGTTATTAAGGGCTTTTGTTGACGGCCATTGATAAGGATGAAAAAGTAGCTTCTTCTAAGAAACATACCCAATTCAAGACCAGAGTGCTAAAACCATACCCTATTTATGACCAAAGCGGCTGAAAAACCCTATCCTTTGGGGCCGCACATACCTATATAACCCATATAAAGGAGTACCCCCAACCTGGGTTATCAATTACCACTGAGGGTACACTTGCTTCAGTCTTTCAGGTACTGGTATTTGAATGATTCATTTTGGCGTTCTATGCCATCACTGATGTTTACAGCCACCAGGAATTGCTCTTGACCATAAGCCCATACCTATTGCTGAAAGTCAGTAGATATGGAGATTTTTTATATGAGTCAGAATGTATAATTATAACACTAGGCGGCTATGTGTATAATTAAAATTATGCATCATTGGGGATGTGAGTACAAGGATTGACACTAAAGAGTTGTTGTACACTTAACTTTGTATGCCCAGGTCAGTAGACTTTTGTAACTGATAACATCTGATACATTAGAATGTAATTTTTTTTCTTAAAAGCCCATTAGCGATTGGGAACAAATAAAGTATGTCTTTGTGTATGTATATAGTAACTAAGAACCACAATTGTGTAGTTTGACCTCAGATTCAAAGAGAAAATAGTATTTTTTTTAACATTGTTTTTGAACCCTTTCTGCATCACCAAAATTAATAAATACAGTGTTGATTATGTTATTAGTTTTCTTTCATTATTTTACTCTTTTTTCTATAGTTTAAATGTACCTTGGCTTCTGGCATCCATGTTTTCTTAAACAAGTTGCATAATTGAGGATTTGACATCCACAACTCACTAGCCTTTAAGGACTTGAGATTCCCTTGAAAGACATCTTCTGTTGGAGATGTTGCCACATTGCAAAGCAAGGAAAGAACCTCCTCCCATTGATGGTTTAAGCCATTCTTGTATTATGCATGTACGTAATTTTATGTCAAAAATTTATTGCATCAAAGACCTTACAAACCTTCAAATTTAGACTCAATTGCATTGATTTCCTCATAGCAAAAGTCTGTCATAAAGTACTGGGGTTTCAACTCGGAATTCCAGGCACAGAAAATTTTCAGCGCTTCCTCTATTGCAGCTTTTGTTTTACTTTGGGTTATAAAAGCTCCAACCACTGTATACTTAACATTGGTTTTAACCACAAGGAAGAACAATGAGAGCTCATGGTCTTGTATGTAGCATCCAGAAGCATGATTTCATCTCCATATCTGCTCATCATGAGAGTGTGGCCTGTGAGCCTCTTCCCCTGTGTGGCTGATGCTAGACAAGTGCTTGTTCTGTTTCAATTGTGTGGTCTCTTTGCATTTGGTGTCCTTAGCTGGTCTACTACTCAGGAGTCCCTTGTGTCCATCACCTGCCTTTTGGCAAATTTTGAGGTTTCTTTTTTTTTTTGTCTTAATTTGTGAAGGCGAGGTTCGATCCCTCGGTGAAGTTGGCGGCTTGGTGCCCCTCCATTTCTGGCAAACCCCTTCTGAGGCATCGCACTCGACAGCCTCGGTGGGGGATTAGATGTTACATCTGAGAGCCATTGCACTCACCCTTCTGGGGGGCTGCTCATTCACCTAGTTAAAAAAAAAGATGGTATCTTGAAGTAAACACGTGTTGTTCACTGAAGACCATTGTAAACCCCAAATAACTCAAAAAATTTTACTTTTGCTTAAATGACTCTGGAACAGGGTTGATTTTCCCATTTTCCCTGATTTGTGTATTCCCACTTCAGTAAGAACCACTGAGAACTGTTCAGTTACAAACTGACCATTATGTTCCAGTTCCAGTGTAACACGCAATTTCAATGTTTATATGCAAATCTTGCTTTCACAGTCGCCATTATGGTGTTATTTATGAACATATATAATTAAACGGTAAAAACTTGTTGTAAGCAGAGAGTAAACTGGAGGATGTACATATGGCAGTTTTTATAACTGAAATGATCATCCTGCATAAATGTGTTTTATATTTATGATTACTACTAACATTATTATTACTGTTATTCCAAAGGGTCTTGGTAATAGCAGGCAAGTCAAGAATTCAAAGAAAATTAAATGAAAACTTTTAAGTTTCAAAGACATGTTTCGACAGAAACTGCCATCATCTTCAGTTGATTGATGTACAAAGTGTTGGAAGTTGAATTTATAATGAGTAGAAATATGCTAATTGTGACAACAAAATGAAGCAAAGTGTGAAGGTGTGAAAGTGTGAGAATTCAACTTCCAATGCTTTGTACATCAATCAACTGAAAATGACAGTGGGTTCTGTCGAAACAAAGTTTTTTAAATTTGTTGTTTTCCTTTTTACTATTATTATTATGATGATGATGATGATGATGATGATATTTTTTTCCTTTGTGCTTATTATCTGGAACAGGGTACGGATCGTCTGAAACAGGGTCGTTAATTCATCTCTTTTTGTCTGGTAAAAGGTCCTTGTACATATGGCACACCCCCTTAGTAAATTTAAGGGAGTACAACCCCAAACCCCCTGCCAGGGGAAAAAGGTCCTGCCTCCAGATCCAAACATTTTGTCAGATTTATAACAAGAAAATTTTGTCATGATTTCTTGCTCGTATTTCTTCAGTAATAGCATGGCTTCCTCTAGCAAATCAACATATCCGTAGTTTTGGTTTTCAGGGCTTTTAAAGATCTGCCATGTGCTTGCAGGGTTTGAAGAGTCAACATTTGAACAACCAGGACCAAGTGAACTGCTTGTTTCCTCCTTCTCCGAGGATTCATGTTCTATGTTATCCATGATAAAAGGGCAGTGCCAAGAGGTTTTTTGATGCCTTAATAATAGCCCATAAAATTAATCTTAATGGAAGTTCAAAACTCATGAGCACAAAAGATTCACAAAAGCATAAAAGATCATAAAAATACACTTGCAAAGACTTTTTACAATAACTATCTAATTTCTTGCACGCTGATAGGCTCATTTTTACTATCAATAAGAGTACAGACAGACAAAATTTTAATTTATGCAAGCTTTCAAGTTCAACTTTCAGCTGTCAAACTGTCAACTTTTTAACCAATGAGATTTTATGGACTTTTTGAAGTAGCCAATCAAAAAGCAAGAAAAGCTACTGAGAATGCTTGCATCATTTTGAATAAAATTCACTTATCTTTGTTTATAGCAAGTTTACGGTGTCTTTTCCCCCCATTTATTCCTGGCATATTTGACCATTTTGGGGTCTTGTTATTGTAAAAAGCAAATTGATGTCAGTTTTTCATTCTCTGTCCTCTTATTGATGATAAATTTCATCATAACATTGTCAATTTATGATGCAATTTATCATCAATAAGAGGATAGACACATTAAAAATCTGACGTCAATTTGTTAATTCGAAATTGCCCGCGAAAAAACCTACAATGTCTCTCGGATTGGTGGAAAACTATACTTCGTCTACTCGGCAAACATTCGTCGGTCAGTCGGAAATTATCGGAACGTCACGTCCATATATGGCGCCGATTCCATACTTCAAAATGACCAACACATTTGTTGTTCTGAGTTGATAATCACAGGTTTTTAAACTCGTTCAGACTCACATTATTGATTTTTATAAAAGCACTATCAAATGATCGACTGGTGACAAGTCCAAGTGAACATACTTGAAGATGAAAACCTAAGGGACTGTTCATTTTTTATGAGGGAGGGGGGGCTGGTGGGATTTGGGAAACACCATTTAAAAATCGCATGACCCCCCTCAGCTTACAAATTTTTTCACATGGCCCCCCCTTATAGCGGTCATTTTTTGGGATGACCCCCCCCCCCAAAAAAAAATTGAACAAACAATATTTAGATTTCAACTTTTTTAATATTTCTCTATTATCCCCCTACTTCACGTTATTGTGCTCACTATGAAGACAATATTTACAATCTCTATACGACAGAGAGCTGTTGTTTAAAAAACAAATCAAAAGAAAGAGAAGTCAATTTCGGATCTCCTAGTTATGGCTCGCCCTGAGCGTGTGGCATTTGGCCTCTCATTGGCATCTTCCTCATCTGAATTGATGAATGCAAGAATGACGTCACTTGAGTCATCTTCTCCCCCAGAGTCAATGGCATCACAGTCATACTCGTCATTGTCACTTTCATCCGTTTCACTGCTATCAGCACTTGCCCTGTTGTCATTTTGTGTCAATGTCTTGGCATTTCTCAGTGTTGGTTGGCCAGCTCTGAGAGGACTCTTCTGCTGCAAGCATGAATGTCTTACAATTGCCTTTACTTTCTCACTCTTGCTGCTTTTCAAATGCTGCTTCAGCCCGTGGTGGTTTGAGTACTTATTTAGTTCTGGAACACGTAGCTTTTTAAGCTTGGTTAGATCTTCGCACAACTCAGTCCAAGGATAATCCTCCTCCCTACTTAACTTTGCCTTTTCTTCTGCTCTCTTTTTCCTTTTAAATTCCAGCACTTCAAGATGCTGAAGATAATCCACCACAAACTTCGATTTGACAATAAACTTATCTGCAAATAGAGCAACGCTCTCTGGGTCAGATAAAACCAGCCTGCCACTTCCATGCTCTTTCTTCTTTATATTGTTAATCCAATCGGGGAAAGAGCGCATTACTACATGAGCATCATGAAAGAGGCTCATTCCAAAATGCGCAATAATGGCGAAAGCGACGACTCGTTTAAGAAAAGGTTTACAGCTGAACGATCCAGGCAGTTTGACATCTTACAAGCAAAAGAAGTAATTTTTCTAGGTGCGGATGGCTGTTCAGAAAGGGCGAGTGAGTTTTTCATGCAAGGGTACCAGTTGAAGTCCAGTGATGGAAGAAAACTGAACTTCTCCATCAAAGAGCGCAGAGCAATGGTGGAAAAGTTGAATGTCATATTGAAAGATGTAAAGGAACACGATTCCACACTCTTTCAGTCCAATGGGCTTGCTTTAAAGCAGGGCGAAGAATTTGCCCACAGTTTTAATGTAAAACAGATCAAATGTACAGAAGCTAAGTTGACGAAGGTCACGCAGGACATGGAAGCACTAGAAAATAAGAAGAGCAATTATAACAGCATATTCAAAGGCATACTCAAACAGCACATCAACAAAAGGAGAAGGTAAAAAGAAAACCGCAGAAAGTCAAATGAAAGAAAGAGGAAGCGGACTGAAAACAACGTCCAACGAGTTTATGGAATCTGTGTTGGAAACCGCTAGGAAATGATCTTCCACAATGCCTTGTCTATCCTCCTAGAACGGCCGTCCCGGAAGAGTGTCTTAAAGTTGACGATGTTGCCACGTCGATATTTAGAAGAGATGGGCCATACATCGCACAGCTCTTGGAAGGGAATTATTTCATCAATGCTACAAGAAGCAGAATCACCACCAACCTTGAGCGGGAAGTCAGAGATTATGTTTACACCTTCATGTACCCTGAAGGGTACACTCTGACGGAAAGCATTGCTGCTTCTTGCAGCATTGGTGAAAGAGACTCCCATAGCAGCACAAGCGGCGACGAAGAACTCGACGACAGCGGAGATGAAGATGAGTGCCAGTGAAAGTTGCATTCGAAAATAACAGTATTAAATACTTCTTTTCAGTAGCTACAAATGCTTTTTGTCGCCAAACGTTTTTTTAAAGCAGAAGGAAAGTTTGTAATAAATTTGTATCCTGCCTTCTATGTTTATTCTATAGCAATTTTTTTGATATTCAAACATTATGCCATTTTAAAGTTTTACTAAAATATTTCACATGACCCCCCCTTTTTCCCTTATTTTTTTGGGATGGCCCCCCCTCAAAAGCCATTTTTTTTCGCATGGCTCCCCCCCAAATCCCACGAGCCCCCCCCTACCTTATAAAAAATGAACGGTCCCTAAGCCATTATATTATCCCTTAAAAACCGTAAAAGTCGTAAAAGGCCAGTTAATACGCACCTTGAGACACATTATTCTTGCGATGGCAAGCGCCTATATTTCTGAGAAGACGTAACGTCTATTGTCATCTTCAAGCGCATTTAGCACGGTGACGTGACGGCATTCTCAGATATTAAACCGTGGAAAAGGTGCTTACGTTGCATCTCCAGCTGGTATTCTCAGATATTAAACCGTGGAAAAGGTGCTTACGTTACACCTCCAACTTGTTGAGCTGCGCCCGCCGCCCGCCGCCCGCCGCCCGCCGCCCGCTCTCGAATTCTTGGCTTGATAGACCGATAGAAAACCAATCAGAATCAAGATTAATCGATCACACAGTTTTCCCGCGCAAATAGCGCCTGATGATTGCCCGATTTACTTGACTACGTCAATCCTTTGAACCAATCACCATAAACCATTTTCGATACGGGGAATCCCCGAGTCGGCATCAACTACATAAGATGCAAGTTAATGAATGGAATCCCGAGGATTGCCTCTACAACTCGAGTAGAGAAACGTTCGTTATTGTATGCTTCAATATCGACTCGATATCCGATCCAGAGATCCTCGAGGGTTTAATATTCGGTGCATTGTGTCGTTAGGAGGTAGCGCTTAAAGAGGTAAACTTTTGTTGAGAACCTTCTTGGACCTTGAAAATTTGTTGATGCTGTGTTTCGGTATTTGACAGCTGGTGTAATTTACGGGTAATCGTAGACTTTAATTAGCTTCTTTTCATCCTTGCACAAATGAGTTATCGTTATCCTTTCTAATGAAAAATATCGATCGATATTGAGCTGTAACAAACTCCATCAATTGATCTTGACTGCTCTTCAAATTGTTTGTATCTTCTAGATTTGTCAACCGTCTACGATGTTGCGGGGCCGCAGTAACGTCGATCGATGAAAACATTTAAGCTCATTTGTTGTTTGGTATGTACATGGTATCTTTACATAATTTTAGTTCCTTTAAGTTTACTTTAAATGTAAAAAACGTAGAGCAAAAATAATACGTGCTGCCTTGCACGTACATGGCGGTGAAAAATTTTCCTCATTTTCCGCGCATACTAATTTTTGAGTTATTTTTTTGTAAAAAAAATACCTCTTAGTCGGCGCGTCGGGTATGTTATGGACGGGTCAATGGGTGAGTGAGTAAGTGAGTGAGTGAGTGAGTGAGTGAGTGAGTGAGAGATGTATGTATGTCACACCAATCAGATTGGATCTACTATGAACAGCCAATCAAATTTCTTGTTGTAAAGGTAAATGGTACGTGAGAAACACAAGGTATGTATAAACACATGGACTTTGGTAATTGAAAAATAAAGAGTGACGTGTATGTTGCCGGTTTGTGATTTTTAGTCCGGTTTGGAGGGGAGTGTGACAGTTACATATGTACATTGGGTTGTTTTAGAGTGCATAATTTTCAGTGCAATGGTGGCTAGTTATGAAAGAGATGAGTCTTGAGTCTTGAAGCAGTTCATGGGTAGTAGGCAAATGGCACGAGATATTTTTATTTTTAATTACAAAGGGTAACTTGATACTTTTGTTTTTCACAAGGAGTTAATTCAATTAGAGGTCACGAATCGTCGGTTCTAGTTCTTAGGACATGTTTTAGAGGAGACGAGACTATTTAGGTTTGAAGCAGTTCTAACGTTTACGATAGTAAGTGCAGGTAACGATTGTTTTGTTCTTATTGCATGCAAATATAACGAGATAGTTTAATTTTTTAGTTACAATGGGTAATTTGACACTCTTGTTTTTCACAAGGTAGTAAATTCAATTAGAGCTGACGAATCGTCACCATTTGTTCCCACGAGATGTTTGCTATTTTTAGTTACAAATGGTAACTCGACACTTTTGTTTTTCATGTGGGAGTAAATTCAATTAGAGCTTACAAGTTATCGGCTATTGTTCCCAGGATATTAAACGAAAAAGAAGCTTTCATTTCTAGGGTGTTTTTACGTCTCTGCAGTAGCAGTTTAATATTTTTATTTGATGGGCATTTTATGACATTCTTTTCAGTCCGATATTTTTAAAGGTAAAAAATATGAAAACTGTTCAAATGTTCTTTGAAGACTGTGTGGCACCAAGTTAAAGTGCAATTTAATTAAATCAGAGACGTTTTTTCTCTCTTTCAATTTTCGGTGAAGTAGTGTTGTTACGTTGTGTTGTGTAAAAAGGGTAAACTTACGACTCGTATAAAATGCGAAAAGTTCTCTTAACTTGAGTATTTTTGAGCAAAAATTCCTCTTGGGGGCTGGAAGGGCTCCCGAGGGGGTACTCCCAGAAAATTTGGTTGGGGGTGTGCGGCCCGCTTCCCAAAACCCTTACCCTATTTATGACCAAAATTTGCGATATTCCTTACCCTATTTATGACCTGACCAAAAATTCGAAACCCTATTTACGACCTGACCCTCAAATCAAAACCCTGTTTCAGACCTGCGTTATAATTAACTCCCTAGTTCAAACCAATGTTAAATTACCGTAAACATATAAATCTGTGAAGGGCTTTTGTTGATTTTCTTTTTGATAATGATGAAAAAGTGGCTTCTTCTTAAAGCATACCCATATCAAGGCTAGAGTGCAAAAACCGTACCCTATTTATGACCAAAATGACCAAAATGAGCTAAAATCGATACCCTATTTATGACCAAAACGGCTGAAAAACCATACCCTTCGGGGCCGCACAGACCTATATAGCCCATATAAGGAAGTCCCCCCCCCCCGGGGGGGAAGGGCTACGTGATCGGTGAGTGAGGGAGTTATGCATGTGCGCGTGTCAGACCAATCACGGTGTGGGTTGTATCAAAGAACGAATAAAATTGCCTGTTAGAAAATAACATGGTGTCTACATTAATCTGGAGACGTGTCAGATTACTGTAGTTTGTTCAGTCAAACATTTTAGGGCTTACTATTTAGTTATCTTACCATTACCGATGTAACATCGTATGTACATCATAAACTCCCAGTTTCTTTCTTGCTGTACATCGCAACCAAAAAGACTTGTCAAATCAACCAAATCATTACTGTAAACAGTTCCATGAATGCTCCTATCTCCGAGACTTATAGTTCACAAAAAAATAACTCTTGCACGCCTTGCGTGCCTATGTTTCTTGCTCGCCGTTGAGCGAGCCGGTAAGTTAGTCACTCGATCCTTTATTTTTCAAAAGTCGTATCAGAGAAAATCGAGAACAACAACTTTCATCTTTCTCAAACTCTGGTTGTCTTGGGTAGCTTACGTAAGTTAACTTAGGTTATGAGAAAAGTAAAAGCAGCAGTTCCCTCTGTTGAGAATAAAGTAACTTAACAGTCTGGAGTAACCACAATAAAGTGTTTTAAAGAATGGACCAGTAATGCCGGTATTTTTAAAGGGAAAAAATTTAAGTTCTTTTGACTGCTCAGATAAAGGAAAGTTCTGCATATGTCAGTTCCACAGGTGATTCGTGCTCCAGGGCAATAGCCCGGCATTAATTATTTTACTCTATCTTAATCCTGGTGTTGTATGACGCATTATTTGGGTAAAAAGAGTAACATGTGATCTGTAAAAATCGTGGAGAAAAAATTTTGCATGTGATAGCTAAAAGGTAAACAAATCATTCAGTGACGGCCCTTTCACTTCAGGGGTAATCCCTAAGTTTTTTGGCTAGGGGGTGCCTAGCTATTGCTTGAAATGCTTTCCCTATACAAAAGCATCTGTCCCTCACCCTGTTGAGTAGTGCTTTAGTTTTAAATCCCCAATGCTAATAATCCCAACACAAATCTCTTGAAAAAGAACATTTCAAATCCAGATGAGAGTGTACAAAATATGACCTGTATGACTAGAGTTAACTAGGGTGGGTTGCTTCTCACAGAAAAATTTAGAAAAATTGACTAGAAATCACATCAGTATAAACATCCTCTGCTTTGAAACATTGCAGAAGTGTAATTCTGTATAATTTCCTGTTTGAGCTGTTGAAAGAGTATTATATAAGCAAAAATTGCTGACAAGTTGGTTATGGATTACAGGGATCATGTGTACTAAACTAAGGCCCCATCCATACGTATCCGGATATTTTTGTATCCGCAACTTTTTCTTTCCAGATTCAAAAATTTCCCTGTCCACATGAAGTGCATTCAAATCAAATTCACCTGTCCACACACATCCGATGGTGTCTGGATTCACTCTAGAGAAACTTATTAAGGCCTGCGCGTTTTGCCGCCTTATTGGTATATTGTTCATTAAGAGACTAGACATGATTTTGCTACATCATTGGATTCAAAATATCCGTATATTCACCATCCACACGTTATCAGATTCGTTGCAGATCTATTTTTTTCCACTCTGAAGGGCAGATTAAAAAATATCTGGATTCACTGCCGAATTCGCTGGATACATATGGACGGAAGCCATATCCGGAAAGGAAAAGTTCTGGATTCAAAAATATCCGGATAAGTGTGGATGGGGCCTTAAAGACACCTGCAGATGAGTGTAGACTGATACCAGCAATCGACACTCAATTGCCATCTCAGCCAAATTTAGCTGACAAATCAATCAAAGGTCAATGGACAGTCGGTCAGATGTTAATTTTCACAGATGCCATTGATTGACATTTGATATTAGTGGTGATCACACATTTGATATATCGGTTGACACTCAACCGACATACTAATCAATGGCTAACTTATATGGTCAGCTGTTGGTAGCATGTTGGTCGCCTGTTGGTGAGAGAAGAAGCTCATGGCAAAACCAAAAAGTTCAAGACGAGACCAAAAACCTTTTGGCAGAAAGTCAAAGCTGTTTGGTTTTGCCATGAGTTTATTTTATTTTGCCCTGAGCTTATTTGATTTTGCTATGAGGTTTTTGGTTTTGCCGTGATGCCTATGGGCCACCATAATTTGGAAGAACCCCAACCTTAGGTCCCTGTGACCTGCAGTAATTTATGTGAAAAAGATGTGAGTGCAAGGTATACAGTTGCCAGTTTAATTTAGCACAGATAATTTTTTTGGCACCCTATTCAAAATGTTACAAATCCCCAACTGGCAGGAGGGAGACTTTTCAGAAGGTCTCAAAAGTATGGAGAAGTTTGCGACCACTGAATTCTAACAAATCCAGGCTGTGGTACAAAATTAATGTGTATGTAAGTTGGTGGACTTGATCTCTGTACCCCTGAACACTCTAAACTACTGACAGCGTTGCTGCCTGCAATATCATTTCTTTTGAAATATGCAAATTCAGCACCTTTTTTCAACAAATGACTATTGACTTGCTTTTGCAGGTGGTTGCTCTTATCACTGCTTCTGGTCTTGTTTCTGTGCATGGAAAACGTCAGAAACCCAGACATGATGAAATAGAAAGAGTAATAAATGAGACACATTCTGTTATTTGGAAATGTACTAATACAGAATGCCCTCCTGGATCTGGATTAAGTGTGCAATGTGGCTCCAGTATTCCATTTAGAACCCCACTAACATGTGTCCCTTGTGTTAAAGGAGTTAGCACCTCTAGTACACAGGATTATTCTACCTGCAGAAGCTGCAGGAATTGTGGCAAGCATGAACTTAGGACAGGAGAGTGTACTCCTGAGGAAGACACTACAGAATGTTTGGGGATATGTCAGAGGGGTTACTACAAGAGCAAGATCAGTGAAGACTGCCATGCATGCAGTTACTGTTGTGGTGAAGATGTAAAATACCATGAAGAACAGTGTGAGGACTCTGGACTTCCTTCTAGTAAACAATGCAGGCAAACCAGTTTCAAGTGTTACCCTCCAACAGAGGCAGATCATAAAAGGCAAGATCACCAACCACAGAATCAAGGAGGTCTTGGAGCCTTAGAAATTGTTGCTATTGCACTTAGTTCTGTAATATTTGTCATTATAGTTCTAATTGTTGTAATTTGGAAGTATTATAGCTGGCAGGATGTCAAAAGTTCCCTTAAAAGGTGTTACTGTTTTTGCTGTAACCTTATGGGTTCAAACAATGGTGAGCATACATTTTATTTTGATGCCAATGGTCAGTGCCAGGACCAAGACTTGGAATCACCTTCTTGTGTGAATGCAAATGGAAGTCGTTTGAAAGAAGATGCCAAAGTACAAGGAACTGTGCCTTCAGGTGATCACTATTAGTATAATTAATAATTAATAACTTGGTACGCATCCACTTTGTCTGAAATGACTGCTAATGTACAAATGTTTTTTAACCATCTGAAAGTAACGGCTACCCGAAAGTAGCAGCCCCTTTTGCCTGCTAAATCTAAAAGTAATGGGAGCTGTTACTTTTGGAATTCTACGGTACACTGTCAACTACAACTTTGCAGATTTATTAAATTTGAGGAAATTGTAATTATTGTTAATGATAAATTGGTTTATTATTGATTTTGCTGTTGATTATATACTTGATTATGATTATGTATTTGATGAAAAAAATATTTTCAAAATTATTGTGGGGAATTCAGAGAAAGAAAAAAGGTTTCTTGTTTGGCCATGGTAACTCTGTGAGTCATTGGAGATCAGGAGTAAATACAACTTACTTCAGTTATTAATATGAATATGACATGAAAGTCTTAAAAAGATTTTAAAAAGGAGGCATCTGACAAATACATGGAATTTCCTTCAAATACAAATATATAATAAAAGCAGCAGAATTGAAAGTAGGTCTTATAAATACTGTACTGGTAATAATTGTATTTTGTGCTTAAACCTCTTCTAATGGCACTTTGCATTCAGTCACATGCAAATGGGTTGCCAGACGCAGACCTGCCTCATCAAAAATATATGTATGTATGTATGTATGTACGTACGTACGTACGTACGTACGTATGTATGTATGTATCATTTGTAACTAGATTGTTATCAATTATTTCTAAAAAAAAAAACATATGTCACTTCCTTGCAGCTTGTGACACTTCATACAAAATATATTTTAAGTAAGAACATTAATAAATAATAAATGAAATTATTAACGTATCAAACCATGTAGCCTGGGAGAAACCCATACTAATAAGGGGACACAAGATTTAAAGTAGTAGTTTGGTTCTTGCACTATAAAAGTGTTAGAAGAAAAAACCAGCAAGCATTTGTTGATACTCTTCCACCCACATTTATTCAATCAATCATTTCTTCCTTCCTTTCTACATGTTTGCAAGCTAGGAAGTGCACTGCTCTGTCTCACTCATTAATAAATTCAGTCATTCATTCAGTCAAATATTTTTTCATTGTTCACTTCAGATACAGCAGTGGTGAAAACTAGGACAGTGAAGAAACCAGTGTATCAACGGCTGCTGTCAGCCCCCACTGAAATTAAATCTGACGTTGGGTCAATGATGTGTAGGTCTCACTCCCACCCAGGATGTCTCAAGGATCTTGATAAGCCAAAACAAACATCAGATTTGAAGCGTGGCTTCAAAAAGCTTTTCAGTAGTCCAAGAATCAAGAAAGGATATGGTATGTTTTCATTACTCATTTGTTTTACATCTGCCGGTATTTTCATACTGCTGTATAATGTTATCACAGTCATAATTTACAGTGAGTGTGACTTGAGTAACCTAATGCCTGCTCACTACTGGACAATGAAAACAACTCACTAGGCAGAAAACATACAGTCTGTTCCATCATCAGTTCAGTTCTGTCTCTTTTGAATTATGTTATTTTAAATAATTTTTAATCTTTACATCATAGTAACTGTAATTTAATTTTGCTGTACCATTGTCTTATTATTTTGCTGCAGTGTTGGAAATTTAAGCACCTGCCTGCTTGTCCATGCATGAGTGAAGACCACCAAACAAGCACAAATCATTACCATTCTTGAGAAATTATTTGACCTGAAATATTAATTAACCCTCCTTTTTATTTTCCATTTTGGCAAGAAAATCCTTACCAGAGTTCTTTTTTTAAATTCTTTTTAATTAATCTTTTTAGATGCCCAACTAAGTTTTCAATGAAAAACAACATAAGTGTTTTCTAAAATGGACCATGATTGGCTTTCTCATAGTAATAATTGAAACACTGAAAATTACACCGGGTGAGTACATTTGGAGAGTCAGTCACAGGAATGGCAAAGGCTGTCAAAATTATTTTAGTTTCCAACACAGGTATTGTTATATAAGACTATTGATAATAAAACTTCCTCGTTACGTCGCAAAATGTAATAATCACCGCAAAATGTAATACTAACGCAAAATGTAATAACATCAATGCAAAATATAATAAAGTTATCAACGCGAAATGTAATAACTTTCCAACGCAAAATGTAATAACTTTTTTAATGCAAAATGTAATAACTCCTGAATTGGAAGTATGTTCAAAACAAAAGATATGACAGGCCTACACGGACTCCCCTAGTGAATTGCGATAACGATGCATTTTAGCCTTCAATTAAATTTTCGTTCTAAAGAGCGTATCTTTTAGAGATTTGTCTCTCTTATATGATATAATCAGAGGTTTAGTATAGATGCTTTTACGTAAGCATCATTTTGTTTGTCCTCCGCCATGTGTTTTTTGGTGTCCGTTGGAGGACAGTAAGAAGGCGTTTTTGGGGCTGTGTATATACGTAATAGACATCCTTGTCACCAGATGTACTTAGCAGTAATTCGTTGTCTGACATCATAGTTGCTTCAGCAGGACCGCTCGGTTTCGATTCTTCACGAATCTCTTCAGCTGCTGTTTGGAGCGTGACAACTTTAAATTCAATGTTATGCAGGGAAAGTTAGAGAAGTTTCTCAATTCCGTTCCCGCTTGAATAGTTGTTTGGTGATTTTTTTATTTAACAATTATTCCATGAAACCGCGTTGGATATGAAGTGATAAATAACCAACGAGCGCGTAGCGCGAGTTGGTTATGATCACTTCATATCCAACAAGGTCGAATGGAATAATTGTTTTAGTATATTCTTAATCGGGTTTTTGCCGCCGATTTTTATTTCAACAATTTTACAGAGCGGAAAATTTTTAAACTTGGCGCACTGTTTTCCATATAAGGTAAAACTCCGACTAATGGCTCATAGTCGGAGTTTTTGAGCCAATCAGAGAGCTAGAAATGCAATAGTCGGAGCTGAGAATATACTAAATCAGGATAGTCGGTGGTTAGGATCGAAGTTGTAGCTTTCCTATTGGTCCTCCCTGAAGTGAGAGGGCCAATGAGGTGTAAGGGATTTTCGATCTGGTAAAGCGAGAAGCTAGAGAGTGTTTCTTTGTTAAGGCTATTTTTAAGCTTGGGCTTCCCAAATGGAAGTGAGGTCGCTCAAGAGTACTATGATATACTTTTACGCTGTGTTGCGTATTATACTCAGTCGAGGACAAGGCCTCGGGTGTTTTTAAGCGCTCTAATTTACGTATTATTCTCTTGTTTTGTACATTTTTGGGTTTTAATTTTTCTTTTGCACTTTTCTCTTTTTATCTACCCCTTTACCAACTGCTTACCGAGAGATTCACGGCAATTACACTGACTTTCAATCATGTGTTATTTAAATTAAGGTAAGCCTCTCACTGGGAAGCCAAAGTTTCTTTAACGATCTCATGGCAATCAATCAATGGCAAAATCCATCAGCCATAGCTTTGTATGAGAAAAAAGAACAAAACAAGGTCTTCCTGCTCCCTCACGCACACCCCTTCCTTGTTCAACCAACGTCGCAGAGGAACATCTTTCTTATTTTGATTCGAGGGTGTGTAGAATTCATAATAAAACTAGTAGACCTACTATACAGGTTATTTATAACTTAGGTTCCGAAAAGTCAGAATCACGATGCTGTTACTAATTTTTGACTAAGTTGAACATACTTGCAATTCAGGAGCTATTACAATTTGCGTTAAAAAAGTTATTACATTTTGCGTTGGAAAGTTATTACATTTCGTGTTGATAACTTTATTACATTTTGCGTTGATGTTATTACATTTTGCGTTAGTATTACATTTTGCGGCGATTGTTATTACATTTTGCGTTAGTATTACATTTTGTGGCGATTATTACATTTTGCGGCATAACACTTCCTGATCCCAACGGTTACTTAAGAGTTTTTTCCGTGTTATTTTTTAGTTTATTAATTGTGAGCAGGACAGTCAATAGTTATTGCACCTTAAGTTTACAAACGTATGTGTAATTATTGCTTTTTAACCTAGCTGATACTATTCATTTCTTGTCAAAAAATGGTAGCTGAATAAAAACTTTATGCTTTAATTTTCCACAGTTCGTGTGGCGACTGAGATGCCCATGAATGATCATTTGGCTTCCACAAATATTGCCAAAGACAGCTTTCCTGAGCCAGCCTCTATTGGCCATGGTGAATTACCACGGATCTGTTTGCAGTCTGTTGATGTTGGGGTCCAAAAACCTGACACAGAAAGTATGTGGTTCCTTTTCTGTCATTGCAAGTTACATTTATTGCAAAGAATTAATTATGCTCATCCAGTGGGAGGAATTCTTTTTTACCAATATCCCATACGATGGCCATTAACCAGTCACTGAAATTTTGTTAAAACATCAGATATGATTTTGGTTCCCATGCTTAGATGGTCTGAGTACCAGTCCAGAAAATATAATTGCAGGTTTTCATATACAGTCCATGAATTCCTTGTGACTGCTTTCATAAGCAACCAGCTTCAGTTAGGACCACCTTTGTGACCACTGTTTAAATTGTCACTCATGCAGTGGTTTCATTAAGGGCCAGGCACCAGGCAAATTGACCAGCTGTGAGGATGATTTTTGCCTTCCTGGTTTGATCATCTAGAGGGAAGTTTTTCTTATGAAGAAGTGCGGTCCAGAATGTTTTGCCCTCCTGTGAAAACCAGTCACCCTCCTGCTGAAAACATTAATGAAACCCCTGCTCATACTCTGTAATGAAAAGCTCTCATAAGCGACTGCGACTACTTTTGGCAATGGACGTTTTTCGGCGATACAGTGGCCATTTTGAATTCTGTTGTTTCAAATAGCTATTTTGGGATGTTAGGGGGCAAATACGTACTTATTTGTCCCCTGAGCATCCCATAATACCTATTTGAAACAATAGAATTTGAAATGGCCACCGTATCGCCGAAAAGGTCCATTACCAGCCAGTGTTATCTTTTGTTTTTAAGCTCTTGTAAGTGAACACTCCAAGAGTCTGATTTGCATAAGAGACAGTACTTATGTGAATAAGTGATTCTGGGAAGTTTTCAGTCCCTGTGGATCAGTTAGCTGTACATTTGTGAACCTGTAGCAGGAAAAAATAAAGCAATTTTTAATAATCCAGATAACGGACTATTAATAACTATTTACATTTCACAAACTTTATGCTTATTAGATTAAAGCTCTTGTTAATTAGTGATCAAACTCCATTGTTTCATCAGGAGGTCATTTACAAGATCTAGAGCACACTCTTGTCCATGACTAGCTCTAGTTATGACCACATTTTTGGAATTACTGAGAGCTTGGACTGAGAGCTTGGACTGTATACCAATTTTATTCCGAGATACAAGACAAAGGTGGTAGCAATGGTCCAAGCTCTAAGAAACAATAGAGATTGTGTTTATGATCTGAAAATAGAAGTTCCAGGGAGGTAGTGACTCAATGACAACTACACATGCATGTTACAGAAACTGGCATAAGCTCTGGCCTGATGGGCCACTAATGGCTTGTATGCAGACTTTGCCATTACTGGTAAAGAGAGAGGCAGGGCTGTGATTCTGCCAGCAATACAACACAACACAAGGATCTGGACTGGTGGATATGAGTCTATTGTGCACTAACCAATAAGCCCCTGTGTCTCCATTTTCTTGTAATTTACATTATTTTTTGCAATGTCCTTATTTCTTTTGTTTTGACAAGTCTGTTTCCTTTGTATATAATAGGATTGCAAAGGCCTCCTGTTCAAGATCAGAGCACATCAACTACAGAGCTTCACCTGCTCCTTGCTGAGCCCCCACAATTTGCTAATATTCCACAAGCCTTCCAGACCAGGCTCTTGAGTGAAACTATGTCTGCCATCCCAATCAGATTTTATAAAAAAATCTGTACGAAGCTTGACACATTATGTCGACTGTCCTGGAATGATTTCCGCTTGCTTGCAGAAAAGGTCGGCCTCGACAAAGACACTATCTCGTGGCTTGAACAGAGGGATAATCCAACCGAGTTAATCCTACAGGAATTCAAATCTCAAAAGGATTGCTCCACTGGACGTTTTAAGGCAATCCTTGCTGAAATGGAAAGAAATGATGTCGTGACAGTAATTGAAGAGTGGGTTTTGGATGAATGGAGAAAACAAAAAAAATAATTTGCCATCGTCTTCTGTGGAAAGGGACCTAATTACAAGTTGTATTCATTGGTTTAACTTTTCACTCTCTTGAAAAATTGACAGTTGGTTGAAAACTGAATGCATACTTATTTTGTGTGTTTTGGTAATTTTTTAAAGGTTTTGTTTTGTAGGGAATAGGGGGCTGGATGAAACATGTTTTGCTCACCTAAGTAAAACAGTTCAGATATAACCTCTTACTAACCAAGCAAAAGGGCTGTACTGAGGAATATTGACCTGAGGCTGTGTGCTCAGTCTGTACAAAAACGATCAAAAGCCAATATTGCCCAATGCAGCTTAAGCAAGCTGGGTTAGTACTGTTAATAGTTTATTATGTGGCACTTGCACCATGCTTGTTTTGACTGCAAATTTTGAATTTGCCAGCTTCTGTAACATACAGGATATTATCTTCTTGGTAACTGCATGAAGTAGTGTTTGCTAACTTATTAAAGGCAAAATACAGGTCAAAAAAGGAACTTAGATGTATTTTTCATTTTGTATAGAATTGTTTTCCCTAGACAGTATGTTTGCCCAAAGATATGTGATCATGAAAAAAGCTGAAAAAAATTATTAGTGAAATACTTAAGTGAAGTGATATAGTTACTTGTATTTTCATAACATGAGCAGATTATTTGTGTAGAAAGTTTAAGATTTGTAGTGTGTTGTACGTTTTTTTAGTTGTAAATAACTACAAATTTCATAACTTTTGACTTTTGATAATACAAGGGAAAGAACTTACACTGATGACTGAGTTAAATTTTCTATTAATTTAAGTCTTGATGTACCAGATGCATGTTCCACTTAAGTGCTACACAGTGTGCAATGTGACAGTGAGTGTCCATTTGCAAAAAGTACCATCCTTGAAGTTGTAAACATGTTATAGGAAATAGGACTGAATTCTGCACTGCAAATGACTGTTAAATACCTAGCATATAGTTATTGTGTTATACGACTATTCCAGTGCAACTGTACGACACCCAAGGATTTTTTTCTTCTTGATATTAATTGCCATCGAGTGAACTCCTTTATTATCATACTCACAATATCAATTATTTAATTACTTTTTTGCCCATACTACGTGATCAACGTTTTTGTGATTTGTGAATAACATCTGGCACAGACAGACCCACTATGCGACTTGAGTGCAAAGATTGTGTCGTCAGCTGAGTTTTTTTGCCTTGTTTTCAATATGTAAATAAGATTATTTTCTGCAATTTGTTTTGTATGTAAGCATGATAATTTGCTATAGTTTATAAAACTGCTGGATCAGTGATTGATCCATGTCATGCAGATTTCTGTAAACTTTAAGTAGTCATATTTAGAGATATTTAATGTTCTATGTAATTTGAAGAAAATTTAAACAGATGTATTTAAAAATTACTACGTTTGCTATTTTTCTCAAAAATTGTGCTTTAAGATTTAGCTTTCTTTACTGCGTAATAAGGTGTAAAGACGTTTCTTAAAATTATTAAATCATTTCAGTAAATACTACATTTTTAAAGAAATTTATTTTCTCTAGTAAAATAAAAGGAAGTAAGACTCATGTAGAGCCTAATGATTTCTTTGGAACCTTCCTCGCCACCTTATATCTGCAAATTTCTTCAACCGTGTTCTGTCAAGTAAAGTTAGCAAGCAAAGAAAACAGGCCGGCGATGAAGGGGTGATTCTTTTGTCGCACAATTAATTATCCTTTAAACTTGCGTAATTCGCTTTTTCAGTACTTGAAAACGCCAGCGATTAGAACCCTTCCCTTCTCATCAGCGCCAGAACTCGGCAGATCATAGGCAATATCATTATTATGTATGCCTACAAAAATGATGCATTACAATTCAAATGCTGCATTCATAGATCGCACAGGCATTGAAAAATCCCCGGGGAACTCTCATACAAAAAAAGGGGGATGCTCGTCGGAAATTCTGGAAAGAAACCCTACAAGGTACCGAGATCCGGTGTTGTGGGCGTGGCTTGAAATGTTATTCACCCCTAAGACTAAAGAGGTACCAACTCTAAAACAACACGTCATGTGCAGTCATGTTTTATTCGGATCAATACCCTTAAAAGTATCAAAAAAGCTCCCTCTGTTGAATATGTGCTGCCTTTGTTGACCCGTTTAATGCCAAAAGATACATGATATGGCTTTCAATCTAAAAGGTCTAGACTTTGTTTTTCTTCTGTTTTCTCCCTTTTTCTAAGGTTTCTCAGTAACTTTTAAGTTCTTTTCATTCGATCACCTTCATCAAAATGAAAATTAAAACGTTCTTTCGAAGTAAATTTCTAATTGCAGGAGGGGTTTCAATGATGATGGTAGCTGTACTTTTTAAAAAAACCCGTGAATTCCTTCAAAATGACCGTCTTCAAATATTTCTTAAAACCTCCTTAAACCTCCTTTTAATCGTCCGTTAGAATCTGTGTCGTGGAATTGCTTGTTCGGACATGTAAAAAACACACTCATAAAAGATTCACGAAGAGTCAAAACTTGTTTTTCTACAAAACTAGTCCGGCTTTTCATGGAGATGTATTCCTGCGGTTGACTTTTCAGCCAGTTGGGAAGAAGCGGAAACCCAGACGAATACCTCAAAACAATACAAACCATATACCTGAAGATATTGATAACATCCCCAGATAATTCGCCTAACAAGATAGTTATTCACAGACCTTTTATAGGCTAACGACTTGGGCGGATGAAAACAGTCCAAGTTATAGGTCAGCCTCGCCAGTTGATATCCCTACGAAAGCATCGACGTCTTGGTTCAAGGTGAAAGCCATAATGGCAAACTTGCTGGAAGTTCTTGGAAGGCGCTTCAAACACTCAAAAGGATCTATTAAAAATTCAATCATCCTTGTGATAGTTTATGGATTTGAGGAATTCATAAGAACACAATTGCTCAGGTAAGCCGGGCCTATTTACTTCCTCGGCATGTTACACGGTGATGTGAGATTGTCCTACCTTACATGGTTGCGTTTAAATGTGCGGAACCATGTTTTTCAATTTCCCACTCGCTAAAAGAAGGATATTTCTGCTTTCGTTCTTGAATGACCAAGCGCAAATTAATAAAGTAAAATCTACAAGTGAGACCAACTACATCATTCAAGTCAAAAGTTAAAAGAAATTGAAAATTTATATCTATATATGACGTTTAAATAGTTTTCTCCCCACTGGTTTTATGCCATTTTGTTGAAGAACGGATGAGTCTAAACGGGCGAGAAAAAAAATCAGGCGAAGAAAAGGCAAGAACGAGAGGAAGAGCCCATTCTTCGCCCGAATTTTTTTCTCGCCGTTCAGATTTTTCCCCGCCCCCAGTAACTGCCTCTGGCTCTCCAAGGATGCGTCGTGGTTTGCTACCTATTGTCACGGAAAAGGTCACAGATAACTTCATGAATGTTTTCAACGGTGTCACATCTTCTAGTGTATTCTTTCACCGTTGCGTTTTGCACTATTTCTTAACAATACCAGTGGGCTGCCTAGCAACAACAGAAAAGCCTGGCCTGACTCCGGAAATGCGTCATCCGGTATATAAATTAGCATCCAAAACCGCTATGGTCAGCTAAAAAACGAATTCGTCCTGGGTAAGCAAAATTCGTAATAACGTACGATGAAAAGGGATTTTGTCACTTTTAAGTCTCAAAAAGATTCCTTGCATTCTCGAAAATGCTGGGATTCCAGCAGATTTCTTTCTACATAAACAGCCACTAGGTTCAAAGTTGTAAATATAGGTGAGTTCTTATAGTGACGTCATCTTCCAACTGAAGAAGGGGAATCCCCGGCAGGGACGGATCGGAGGGGCGTAACGCGGTCGCGCGCAAAAGTGTTCATTTGTTTGGGAAACTGCGTGGTGGATTGAAATATCGTTTTACGTGGTGGATCGTCAGATATGTTTATATGAGGAAGTGACAGCAGTTTTACGGCATGGTATCAATCTGCAGTTTGTAATCAACCCCAAATAAGATCATATTGGGTTGTTACTGCAGTTAATTCAACTTTATGATCTTTCAAGGATATTGATTGCACTTGTATGTTTTCCGCTTTCTGCTTCAAGGAGATGAGCTTTATTTTTAGTCTAACTCCTTTGCGCAAGAGGCACTGCACTTCAGGAAAAATACTTCTAACGATTTTGGTAAGTTTTATTGTACAAACTCTTTCGAAACTATAATTGCCAGCATAAGTGATTCAGTATTGTGTGTTGATAGGTCCTTCAGTGGTAGTTTACTGGCTACGATCCAAAATTAAAGCACTCCAGAAAATAACAAGAGGGATCAGACTACATTTTTCTTTGCACAACCTCGCTTTCGGAATACGATCTAGGACCATCTAGCAGAAACATGGGGCTTCGACCTTTAAGAGGAGCGTTGTAGATCGGAGTTATGGAGCTCCATAATCGGAGATTTGTCTTAATAGATATAAGATTAATTGTTACAGAGTTAAGCTTTACAACGGGTTGCTGAGTTTCGTTACTCAGCTGTTTTCAAAGTCCTCAAACAGGTCGAGTGCTGGCCCACAACGGACTGACAATATTTTCGGATTTATCCAGCTCTGAAAACGTTAAACCTGTAAAATTTTGGAGCAATTATATTCCTGCTGTTAAAATTTTTAAGAGTGATTTGGCCACTTTAATTTTGTGACTAGTGAGTCTTACAGGTTTTTACGTCAAAGATCGAGTGGAGTTTTCAATTTGGACTTGATCTAAGTTTATATATCAGCTGGGTGGCCTTTAAATCTTGATTTAAGTCGATACTTTGATCTTTGTTGTTTTCTGATATGGCAGTTATCGCTATAACGCTTGCTGATTGTTTTACTTGGGAAGTATTAGGTTTGATTTTGTTACTGTGCTTTTATTCTTAGGTGTTTCTTACCGTCTCAACAGTCAGCAGTTTACCAAATAAAGTTCATGAGTGTCCAAACTGCAGTGGACAGTTCATCAAAATTGTTGATCCTTCAACAGGAAAATGTGTGGGCTGTTGGCCTTGCACAGAATGTTTAGATGGTCATGGTTCATCTGTTCCATGTGGAGCAACTGTACCTGTTGGCACAAAAATTCACTGTGTGCTATGTGTCAATGGTGCAAATTTTTCGGACAGTTATAGTACTGATCAATGTCAACCTTGTGGAGTATGTGCAGGCCAACATGAACATGTCCTCAGCAAATGCACACGTGAAAGAGATGTCAAGTGCAATTGCAAAGCAGGGTTTTATCGGAACAAAACAAATGATAAATGTCTTCCCTGTAGTTCCTGCCCTAGCTGCTTGAGGGATAAAGACATCTTTTCAAAATGTCAGAAAGATGAACAGCAGATGGCAAGGTCATCTACCACTATGCACAGTACATCATTTAAGTCTCAGCCTTAGTGACATCATCTTATTCACATTATGCTACTCCCATGTCTTTGCCTGCTGATTTGACCATCACAAGGGTTCTGGTTTCTACAAGAACACAACATATCAGTGCTATGTCAACAAGCATATTTAATCATCAGAAGAATGAGAAGACACCCACTTCAAAAGCCACGGTGCAAGTGCAAGCGATCAATGGGAATGTATATGTAAACAAAATGAATGGTGATCACACTCACAAGAGCAAGAAAACTGACATTATTATCACAGTGCTGTCTACTGTGTGCGTGTGTCTTTTGATTTGTGTATATTTGCTATACCACAGACTAAAGAACTCCAGGACTCGTCAATCGAATAACCCCACAGTTACATTTTTGGTGTTAAATCGAGGTGCTATTGAAGAAGACAAACAAAGAAATAATGAAGAGAGTAATTCATGTGAGACCTCTAGTAACAGAGGTAGTGTACCTGATTTATCATCTTCATTGAGTGGCACAGAAGACATGTCTGATCGAACTGCAGACTCAGCCCAACAGGATGGTAGAGTCATAGCAAATTATCATCGTGAACACACAGCAGTAATAGAAGCTCAAAAAGGGATTCCATCATCCCTTGAAGGTGAACAAAGAATCAATCAAGAGTATTGATTGATACTTGACCACAGGTTTCTTTAGTACACATGTTCTGAATTTATTTATTTCAAGTTTCCATCAGACACATTAGAGGTTATACATTACTGCACCTTTCAATAGCATGCAGACTCTAAAATTCAACATTCAACCGAGAAATGCGTTTTTCACTACTGTCAATCAAATATTTGGAAGCTCCTCCCACCTTCCAACTACTGCGGAGCACTGTTTCCTTATCTGAACTGTGCTCAACGAGGTGATTACCGTGCGCTCAGCAGTAGTCGGAAGCTGGGAGGAGCCGCCAAACATTTGATTGACAGTAGCATCCTCAGTAGAAATTTAGTTTGGCTTTCTCCCCTCTAGGAGGGGAGGAATTGAGCCCATGTTTGAACAAGAACAGATTCACAATGACAATTGAAATTGATCCTGATAGGGCAGAAAATTATTGTCATTAATTCTAAACATCAATCAAAATAAATGATAATATCATTCAATGCATTTTTTCTTCCTTTCCATTTGCTGAGAACCCATCATGTGAGCGACCTGCAAATAACTGCCTACAAATAATTGTCTGCTCATGTGTAGTACTGCCTAAATTTGTTATGCTGCAAATAATACTCTGTTCATGCATGACTGAAACCACGCTCTCGGGTGAAATATGGCAGATCATTTCCCTGAGCTGTCAGAGAGTGATTTAAATACAAAAACAAACTTGGTGATTGAAGAATAAAACAATATTGAACTCAGTTGTCACAAAACATCATGTTTGGCAGTGTCTCGCAGATCAATTGTTTGCTTAAGCCGTATTACTGAGTGATCTGCTTGCCACTGACAAATCACAATATTTTGCTCAACCTCATGCAATTATAGTCTATGGTTTGCAATACAAAATATGTTTCTAGAAAGCATCAGCAGCTGTTTGGTCATCGCTGGTTATCTTTTATAGTGGAGAGTTTTTTTAACACAGCTGTTTTCTTTGTGACAGGATTGGAAAAGCGATCTGACACAGAGGTCACTGTCACAGACCAGTGCACTTCAACAACAGAGCTTCACCAATCCAGTACAACCAGCATTTCTGACATTCCACAATATTTCTTGAACTGGCACTTGAGCAAAAGAACGTCTGCCATCCTGATCAAATTTAGGCATAAGATTTGTATGAAGCTTGACACACTTCGTGAATTGCTTTGCGATGATTACCGCTCACTTGCTGAAAAGATTGGCCTGGACAGAGATGATATATTGTGGCTTGGACAGCAAAATAACAAGACTGAGTTCATTCTACAGAAATTTGATGCTCAAGAGGATCCATCCATTAGACGTTTTAAAGAAATCCTTGAAGAAATGGGAAGGAATGATGTGGTAACAGTAATTGATGACTGGGTTCTGTATGAATGGAGCAAACAAAATGACAATTCACCATCAATTTTGTAAGCAATGTTGCTATTGTAAGTTATGTTACTAGCAATATTGTAGGTGATATTAGTTTTGTAAATGATGTTGTTATTGTAAGTGATGTTAGGTAGTGTTGTAAATATATGTTTGTTTCAATTAAAAAACTCCCTTTTCAAAAAAAAAAGCAACAAAAAAACAATTAATTGTCAGCTACCGGAAATTGTGGAAGGCTGGGCCTAAATATAATAAGTTACAGTCATTAGTTTAACCTTTCACTCTCTTAAAAAGTTTGCAACTGGTGCAAAACTGAACAAAGCCCCAGATTATAATTAATAATTACTACAACACAGTACAGTGCTGCCATACATTGTACTCTTACTGAATGCCTACTTTGTGAATTAACTTACTAATTGAATATATCTTACAGAGTTAATTAAAGAACCTATTTTCAGATTTAAGGCTGAATGGGTTCTTCTATTATCGGGGTCTAAGTTCTTAATTTATTCCGAAGATACTTAATCCAGCAGGCTTTTATACTTGTGTTCGCTCTATATATGTAAATGTACGATTATTATTTCATTGACAAGTTGTTTGGTGTTCCTCACATTAGAACAGTCAGGGACTACACTCTTTAAGCATGCTTCTCTCATCAACAAGCTGCCAGATGGTATTGTGTCATTTTGATTAATTTTATTTGAAATATATTTGAACAATTGTGATGTCAGGTTTCTTTTGGTTTAAAGTTATAAGTAAATTACCTTGTTTGCAAGGTTTGATTACTACTAAACTATTTTTTGTTTGGTTTCATTGTTCTATGAATAAGTTTGGTCTTCTGACAAAAATGTCAATTCCAGTTAAGCAGCAAAACAGTTAACTAGTGTAAAAGTATTACACTGTAACTTATTGTAGATATATGTAATATACATGTGCAGGATATTATTTTCCAGGTAACTGCATGTCAAAGTACAAAAAGTGTGTATAATTTAGCTTAATTTTTGAAAAAACAACAACAAGAACAACAAAAAAACAGGACAAAAAAGTTGAATGTATTTTTTTATATATTCACTTACTCTCTTTACATTTTTTGCCTTTTAAATAGTATAAAGTCTTGATACAAATTTACAAAACCCCTGTCAAGTTATGAAATATTCAGCTGAAGTAATTTCACTTCTATTTTTATAATTTGAGTAAATATTCACGTGTTTTTACACAATGTAAATTTTGATGATGATGATGATTATTATTATTGCTTAAAGTTTAGGATTTTGAATCAAAACTAGTTTGTTGCAGGTTTTTATAAGTGCAAAGCAAAGAACTTACACTGACAACTATGGGTTACATTTTCTTTCTGTTTTACTGATTTAACAGGCCATATGTATCTTCCAGTGTGCAATGTGGCAATGAGTAGCCATTTGCAAGAAGTGCCACCTCTGAAAATTTTGCATTTGAATATTGCAAACATATATGTTATAGGAAATATAATATAATTCTGTATGAAACATCACACTGCAATTTACTGTGACATAACTAGTGCAGTCATGGTCTCGCAAATTCTCCCAGCAGATTAATCAATAAATTATTCTGCTGATCGGTAATATAATCAGTGATCAACGTATGAGTAATAAGTGAACACGTATTAAAGTTTGTACTATATCTGGGCCATTAGAGCTGTTGTCAATGGGTTTTATTGCCTTGTTTTCAGTAAATAGGTAAGATACATTTCTGCATGGTATGGAATAAGATCAGTCCTTTTGACTATAAGGTCTGGCTATATTTTGTGTAGATGCAGTTTCTCTCATGTAAATTATACAGGTTCATGAAAACTTTGCTTAGTCATGAGATATTTAACTTTCTATGTATTTTAAAGTAGATTTGAAAATATGTATTTTAAAATAGAGTTGTTGACTATTTTTGTCAAAAATGCTTACTACTTAATTAATAAACAGGTGTACGGAGCAAATGAAAAGGTGTGACAAGTTTGTTACAATATGAAGTCATTTCAGTATATGAGTAATGATTAGGCAAGGAGGGGCTGTAAAATTATGCTTAGCTTCCCGTCTTTTCTGCATATTTTCATAATCATAGTAATACAAAAAAAGAAACAATGAAGGTTTGATTCCTCATTGTTTATTTTCTCTTGCAATGCTGTAAAAAGCGAGCCATATTAGAACCATCTCCTATATCACCTATACACCATCTCCCCATAACCTGGCAGGTAGTGGACAATCTTTAGGCTAAAAAAAAGGCTATGTATGTTTCACTTATAAGCCTCGCCCATCCCCCAACCTGGCCTCACAGAACTTTGTATGGCAAACTGTAAATCATCAACATTCACCAGGGTCGGCTCGCTCCCAAATGGCAATATTTATATACCCCTCATCAGTATTCAGCACGACAGGGAGTCTCTTTGGATGTAGGTTTGATTTGGAAGCAGCTACACGGGGAAAACGTTTCCAAGAAATAATCTGTGATGATTTGAGCTACGGTTTGATTGCAAATCTCTCACAAAAAAAAAAAACTGTCAAGGTCTCCTCCGCAATCTGCATCAACTGAAAAGCTGCAAGCTCCAATGTATTTACAGACAGTATAACTACACTGTGGTTTTAATGTCATTGAGGTAGTCTCTTACACAACTTATAAGTCCTTACCTTAATCTGCTCTATTCCCCTGTTTTTCTTCAATCAGCGATGCCTTATTCTAAGCCTTATTCTAGCCTGTAAAAACACCGAGGCTCTTGGGGGGTGCACGCGGCGAGCTTAAACTCTAGAAACTTACTCTATTTCAGACCACAATTTGCGACTTTCCCTTTCCTATTTCAGACCCAACTCTTGAGGGTCAAAGATCCTTATTGTAGCTGGCAACAGTGTTCAGCATTTTTTCAGCACTTCTACTTTGATGGATCAATGCTACCATTCTCTTCTAGATGGTACTCAAATAATGACATCACGCCGTACTTTAACATTGATGAACAGAGTTATGGTTATTTTCTTGACATAACGAGTTAGCATGGCAACCATATAACTTTCTAAAAGCGCCCTTGATTTTAGCTTTAACTACTAATAACTCAAACATAAATTCGGTGACGTCCATTTATTATCATCAAATTGCAATCAGTAAGCTATGATGCAGCTTTTGGCGAAGCTTAAAGAAAATTGTAAGGGTGGATACAGAGCCAACTTTGCAAAAAGTTACAATAGTTACAATTTAATAGTTTAAAAAAAATCATCTTGAGGGTCCGTAGAGTCGGTTTTGAGTAGTGAGCACTTCAAGCTGTTAGGTAGGCATCCATGATACATAGCTGGCAAAAAATTTCGGACATTAAAATTTTAAACGTTTAATTTCTGGACACTTTTTATCTCATTTCGGACAAATTTCGAACAACAATTTCGCACAAATTTTATTAAACTTAGCTGCAGTAAAGTTACGCCCAAAAAACATGAATTAGACTGAAACAACATCAGAAGATGTTAGTTTTACTGCAATCTCAAGGTTTTACAAACTCACCGACGAGAAATTGACACAAATTCTATCAAGCCGTTACGTATCTTAAGCACGGCGTCGACAAAACCTGGATCGGACCGGACCGGATCACGGATCGGATCACGGACCGGATCACGGATCGGATCACGGATCGGATCACGGACCGGATCACGGACCGGATCACGGATCGGATCAAGGAAAAAAATTCAAAATTTTGTTGAGCAAATTGCAGTAGAGTGACTACTGTGAGCAGAAAGTTTTATTTAATTCAGGTGTGATATTCCTTTATTCTTTTATAATATCAAGCCAACTGGGAGCTGGTCACAGATGAATTTTTTTCAGGCTGTTGGGTTTTGATTGCGATGATCAATCATGTCTTTATATCTTTCTCCGCAGTTCAGATAAATGATATTTCGGGTATTCACTTGCATCAAACTGTCATAAAACGAGTCAGCATGGTAATAATAGGACGAACGTATGAATAGAAACACAAAAACTAAAAACACTAAAAAATTAAACACCTGATGATTTCAAACAATTTCCGTTTTTGAGACAAGTCTATACTTTTACAAGATGTGAGTTTGGAATACGATATTTCGCACTGGAATAAAACGAAACAAACCATTTGTATTTCAAGGAAATATAGCTGTTTTACAAAAAATTCTAGGAATGACATCGATAGTGTGAACGATAACGCAACCCGAGAATAAACAACATTTTAGGAGTTACGTCACGAGTTTTAGAGTTATTTTTAGGGTCGTAAAGAGTTGCCTTTAAATAGAATAAAACCTTAAAATGATCGTGTTCTAGGATAGAAAACACTTAAGAGGCAAGAACAAATCAAAACGGAATGAGGATCGTCAAGGATGGCAAAGATTAACGGGGATTGCAAATGACGAACTTGAAAAACTAGGCTAGTTTTTTCAAGATGTGCAAATCATGACGTAGCTCCTTCAAAACAAGTCATGTCCTTAAGCTTTCGTACGTAAGTTTTCTCATTTAACTGTAACGCCAACTGTAACGCTCACATCTGACACGAAAATGTAGCTGAGAATTAGCCACTGATAACAATTTCAAAAACGAGAGTGGGAGGTTCACGCAAGCTTCGAGCCAACTAACGTTCAAATATAACTACATCTGCCTGTTCATTACAATT
Source organism: Orbicella faveolata (assembly GCF_042242905.1). Classification (NCBI taxonomy): domain Eukaryota; kingdom Metazoa; phylum Cnidaria; class Anthozoa; order Scleractinia; family Merulinidae; genus Orbicella; species Orbicella faveolata. The sequence goes on from NW_028301565.1 coordinate 11,123,577, forward strand.
TAAATTCGTCGTAAATTAGGCGCTTATGGGGCTTTTTAAATGACCTCTTGTCATTCTCTGTAATTAACATGTCATTGCGTCAAATTCGGGATTCTTATTTTCATTTAACATATTTTAGTTTTCCACTTTTATTTTTTATTTATCATTATCTTATAAACGGTTTGATTTTAGTTTTTGATTTTTTTTTCTTTAAAACTTTTTTTTTTCTGTGATCCGATCCGTGATCCGATCCGTGATCCGATCCGTGATCCGATCCGTGATCCGATCCGTGATCCGATCCGTGATCCGATCCGTGATCCGGTCCGTGATCCGGTCCGTGATCCGATCCGTGATCCGATCCAGGTTTCGTCGACGCCGTGTTCGCAACCGTTGTGAGCCACAATGAAATATTTCACTGTTTTCATTTGCTCAAGGGAAGAGACACAGTTTGTCTGTCCGTACTGACTGTGCGCTCCGGAAACTCAACACTTCTTTATAGACGATGCACATGTCCTCCTGCTTTAGCGCCCCAAGAACTGCTGAAAAAATGGACGGACCATCTTCTAATACTTCTGGAACCTTTTCTCGTCTTTAAGAAGTAGATACCGAGGCAATTGCTTGTTCTCCGTTCGTACAAATAGAAAAACACAGACATAAAAGATTCATGAAGAGTCATAAATTGTTTTTCTACAAAACCCAGTCATCTTTTTACGGAGATGTAATCCTGCGGTCAACCTTTCAGCCAGTTGGGAAGAAGCGGAATAATAATAATAATAATAATAATAATAATAATAATAATAATAATAATAATGAGAATGATGATGATGATGATGATGATGATGATGACAACAACAACTTTATTTAAGTGTCGAATGTATTTAGCACTATTGTGCTAACTGGGGACACTGTAAATAAGTAACCAAATATTGCAAATAGAAAATAAACTATTAAGAATCCCAACTGATCAGAGGCCGACCAGTTGGCTATTTACACAACGCAATCGAGGAGTTGAACTCGGGGGGTACCGAGAACAAATCCAGATAGCAGTAGGGTGGAAGATTTGAACCAGGGACCTCCAGATTTCAAATCCAACGCCCTAAATCACTCGGCCACGCTGCCTCCAAAAACCCAGTTGCATACCTCAAAACGATACAAACCATTTACCTGAAGATATTGATAACATCCCCAGATAATTCGCCTAACAAGATAATTATTCACAGACCTTTCATAGGCTAACGACTTGGGCGGATGAAAACAGTCCAAGTTACAGGTCAGCCTCGCCAGTTGATATCCCTACCAAAGCATCGACGTCTCAGGCTTTGTTCAAGGTGAAAGCCATAATGGAAAACTTGCTGAAAGTTCTTGGAAGGCGTTTCAAACACTCAAAAGGATCTATTAAAAATTCAATCATCCTTGTGATAGTTTATGGATTTGAGGAATCCATAAGAACACAATTGCTCAGGTAAGCGGCCTATTTTTATGGATAATAACTTCCTCGGCCTGTTACACGGTGATGTAAGATGGTCCCACCTTATATGATTGCGTTTAAATGTGCGGAACCATGTTTTTCAATTTCCCACCCGCTAAAAGAAAGATATTTCTGCTTTTATTCGTGAATGACCAAGCGCAAATAAATGATCTACAAGTGAGAACAACTACATCATTCAAGTCAAAAGTTAAAGGTAAAGGTAAACTTTATTTAGCCAGGGTCGCCCATTCAGCGACGAGGCTGATATCCAAAGGGATCTTGGACTAAAAATATAATAATTAAAAATACAAGACATAGTGATAATTTAAAAATACAAGATAAAATTTAAAAATACAAGTAATAATTAAAAGTATAGAGTATAAACAAGCATGCAATAATTTAGAAAAATCTAGTTCCTATATAATTTAAAGATTGTAGGCGTCAATTGAAACTTTGAAAGAAGAAAGTGACTCGGCGTTTTAAATGCTACGGGGAAAGAGGTTAAAAAACGCTGAGCCCGAATATCTAAAGGTTCGTTTTGCAAGGCTAAGTTTGGGTTTGGGCAGGTGCAAATCTGTTGTTCTGCGAGTATTAAAAAAAATTGAAAATTGAAATCTATATATGACGTTTAAATAGTTTTCTCCCCACTGGTTTTATGTCATTTTGTTTCAAACAAGAAATTCAGCAAATAGAAATCTCACAGCGTAGCTCGCCCCGCTTCAAGCGAGGGATATTGAATTTACTTTCTACATCGGAACAGTGAAAAAGAGGCTTAAAACCGACCCCGAATCCTGTCCAGAGCAACAAAATCTATCCTAGAAACTTCATGGACTTAAGTTTCCCAAAGTCAACTGAATATCACAGAAATCAAAGTTCGTTTTCTGTTCGTTTCAGCTGGTCCTTTAATTTGATTTTTGTGATCAGTTTTGCATGTCGCGTTTTGTCCTAACCACCAATCCATGTGGATTAATAATTGATTGCTACTCAAGGGAACATACGTGATAGCTTTGTGACGGATCTTTTTCCATAATTTTTTCCTGTTTTTCCTTGTCTTGTCCTTGAATTAAGTAATATTTTAGATTCTCAGTTTTGCCTTTTTTGACAAATTAATTTTATCACTCAAGTTGATTACTTTATTCACGCCAAGTAGACATGTTATGATAACACGAATTAAACAAAATATTTCCGATGTGATTTCTTATGATTTGTTTGTGGATTAAATGCCACATGTCAAAAAATAGACAATCATAATTTTTTAAGAAAGACGCGTGACTAAGCATTTGACGTGTATATTTAAATTAAATTCATTTTCTAGAGCTTTAATTTTAAGGCTAATATTATTATTTTTATGAAGCTGTACTTTTAGTTCTGGAGAATTAAAACAAACATAAGTTCCATAAGATAATGGTAACCGTGATAAGCCACAAATGTAAATACTTTGGATCAGCCGATTAGTGGCTTTCTCGCCATTTTGAGTTCCCAGGCTCTCTCTCCTTTGTCTTTATACTCAACAAAAAAGATACTTGATACTGAGTATACATTGTGTAGATCTTCAGGTCATCTTTTATGGTTTGTTAATTAGGTTAAGGTGGTTTGGTACCCTAAAATGGACCAAAAACTTTGTTTAAATGTGGTGAAGAAAGATCAATTGTGTGCTGTTGCACTCAGGAAGAGAAATTAAATTTTGAAAGTTTTACTCAAAATGGTTGCTATGGAAACCAGCCACAGCCTTCTGAGGTAGTGTTTTACAGTATTGATGCCAACACTTCCTGCTCTTTTACAAAACAAGATTTGACTGTCAAATAAACATATCGTGTAAGTTTCTGTTTTGTTCTGTGCAATGAATCTAAGTTTTGACAGTTAACTCTTATTTTCAGTGCTTTTTACAGGCTTTATTTGGAAATAACCTTATTTTATACCACACCCAGTGGACAAATCATCTCATGTCACGTGACAGACGTTAAAATGTTACGATTTTTTTGGGTTATATCATTACGACACTATTGGTCTTTGATTAGCCCAAGTTTCAGGAATTCTACTTAAAAACCTTCTTTTCAGTCGGTACAAAAGTAAACATTTGAGAAAAATGTGCTTTAAGTTTCTGACACGAAGTATTAAATATTTAACAAGCCACAAATAGCGGGGAGGGTGCAGATTGGATCTCGGGGGAGAGGATGCAATGGTTGTTCTAGTTTGTAAAAAGTTACTGCAGTTGTTGGAAATATTCCTTTTCATAAGAGAAATGAATAAGCCTGTGATGGCAATTCGAGGCAAAGCTTTTCACAACTAATTATACCAATCGAGTTGTGCATGTCTTTTAAGTTTTTTTCTAAATAGTTTCGTTCATATATGTTAAAAGTAATCTATATTTTTGGTCACGTTTTTATAGTAAACAGTCGTTGCTATGGCCGTTGCAACGTGAAAAAACTTATACCACTGTGTACTTCCTTCAATTTTGCACTCATCTAGAAGACAATTCGGCAAGATCGTTTCAAAATGTTTTTGACAAGTCCTCAAGGGTCTGAAGTCTTGTATTTCCAAGAAATTGAATTTTTCATGAACATCGCCATATTTTTGAGTACCATACCCCCTTAACAACTTTTGAAGTATTTTTTTCGCTTAAGGTGTGTAAAGATGTAGCATAATATCATAATTGTTAATTATTTCTAGATTACAAACCTTTTCTTCGGCACGAATGTTAGGCTTTCTTCATCTCGCTGGGCGTAGAAAACAGAGGTGGTAGAGGAGGTTGTATTAAACCCTTATGTAGGCAGCGTTACGTTAATAATATTATGAACGCAATATGAAAATAGATTTCGTGTTTTCTAAACGTTTATTATCTTCATACAACAGAGACAGTGGAAGCACATGTAGCCAGTTGAGCTCAGGTTGTGCATACGAACATTTTTGCTTTTAAGATAATGTATTGCTGAAACTGCTCGAAATACACTCACAGAAATGCTCTATTAAAAAAACCTGCAAGTGAAACGGAACGGAAGGAAATGTCAAGACAACGGCAACTATTAAATTTGCATTCGAGACAGACGTTACCTGAAAATGGTCTGTTTGGTCTAGGTCCTTTTCAAAGCGAGCAATAAACCAATATAAGCCATTTTTACGAAAAATCAATAAACGGGCGGGATTTTTCACGATTTGCGATATTAAAATAATGTAAAAGGCCTTTTTTCTTTTGCCATCTTCTTAAAAACACCTAAAAACACCTGGACAACAGTGACCCAGGCTGAAAAAAATTAATTACTTCAGCTCCATGGGCAAATATTGACGAGAGCTCATTTACATTCGCCCACGTGCAAAAGTAATTTTCCGTTGAAGAGTAATTATTCTCCTGTGGAGAAAATTTCCGCAGTCACCGGGAACTGAAAACGCGACAAATTTTCTCAAAAGGGCGTCTGTTCGTGAGCCGAAAAATCACAGAATTTTTTATTTTGATTGTGCTCGAAGGGTTTTTGTGTTATTGCTTAAAATGTGATTGTTTCGATCCATATATCATTAAGAGAGCAGATTACATTTAATAAAGCAAGATCCTGAGTTTTTTTTATTAGTTTTCGGACCATGGCGAATCAGTGATCTTTATAAATTCAGGAACTGGCCCAATAGGGTACTACAACATGTCTCTATCCTTCACCTCTTTTAGTTTGTATATATCTTGCGGTTTTTACTTAGTTTGGAATGTGCTGAGTCACGCCGAAAAAAAACAAAGGTTTTATTTTTAAGGTCTGGAGTTCGGCAGCTGTTTTTATCTATTATCTATAAGCTGTATTAGAAACATGAAATAGAAACTCTTGACGTCAGTTGTAATGCTGAGTATGTACATGATTCAATGCGAAAGAAAAGATTTATGTGAAAATTTGGAGAGACAAATACACGAATAATTTATCTAGGACTAGAGACAAAACGAAGGTTTTTTTTGTCAAGAAGGAGGCATTTTCGCGATATTGAATAACACGCTCGATGAAACGCTTACTCAACAAATGTTTGTTGGTAGTTGGTCCATGTCTCCTACTTGACGTGCTGGTATTCTACTTATGTAATGTCTATTAGTATTTGCATGATAATAGAAAGGAAAGCTCAGTAAAACTACTGAGGTATTGATGAAAAACGGAATTTGAGGTTGTACGAAATCTTTTCTGCAGAGCCATGCAATTTGGAGAAGCGCACGAAAAGGTTCAGAAACTCGAATATTTCTCACTTTTTGCTTAATTTGTCTTTCAGTGTTCGGCACGTTTTAGGGGGACATGGGATTTCTTTCCAGTGCATATCTCCGTGAAGTAACTACAAGACCCTACAAGACCATCCAACGGTACTCTTAGTCTAATTTTTAATAGTATTATTTTAATACGCATTGTAACGAGGTGGTCTAAGGGTCTAATATTAAGCCACTTTCTGGCACTTTTTTCCCTCTTGTATACATAAATCGGGCACTTCTACGATTAATGTTATCTCCGTCCAAAGTTCCATTCATTCCAATCTGAATCTATAATTAGGGGAATTCCCTGAATGCAGCCAGTACAGTTGAAATAAGGCGTCGCAGACAGCCCTTACGCAGCTTTCGCAGCTCGACTTGTGGGCAAGTTCGGCCGATGAGCTAACACTTTTTTTTCGAATTCACTTTTGTTCGAATTCATTTTTCGTTTCTTTATTTTTCTCTCCAGGTAATGATCCTTTTTATAATTTTCGACCGAGCAGCAAGAAGTTTAACCTGGAGTCGACTGGGAGTCTTCGTGCTCCTGGTTTTAGCGGTAAGTTAACTTTCCGGCACTGTTTGTAAGTGAGCGTTACAGGCGCAGAAAATCAATTAGACGCTCTGATCAACTGAGAGCAACTAGCAAAGGGCATTTATTGCGTTCGACGTTAGGAGAACGCATACTAATCGGGTCATTCCCGCCAGTTTATGTCCCGTGATTTTCCGCGATGCCAGTAATCTCCTCCGCAGCCGATTTTGTGTGGCTTACACGAACTGTAAACCACGCAATGTCATGGTCTAAGATATTTACCGTAAATCCTCGAATTAGCCAATCTCGTTCCCAGAGTCTTCGTTCTCCTTGACCAGCGGTCGGAAAACGAGAGCTCTGGAAGGAACCATTTCAGGCATGCGCCATTGATGCAGACTGCGTAGTCAAACCGGATGAGCAGAATCACGGTTGTGCCTAAATCCTACCGCTCAGAAGGACAACCGAGGAGTCCTAGGAGCGAGTTTCCGAGTCGAGCAGTTTTCGGAAATTGTCGGCTATTCCAATATGGCGGACTATACCAATCACGTAAATATGCGAATTGCCAGTGGTAAAACTATGTTGATCAACAAGACAAGTACGTTTTTATTCACCTGACAAGTTAAGAATAATGTGTAGAGAGTAAAGCAGTGAGTTGTTCGGCAAATGCGGTATATTTCTTTAGATCTCTTCCCGTCTAGTTCGTAAACCGTAAATTTGTACGCCGGCTAACACATTACACTGTAGACGTCTTTGACTTATAATAGGCACAAACGTTTTTAAATACGTCGTTCCTTCAGGACGAATTTTTTTACTGATTCGGCGGATCCCCGAATTCAAACTTCCTTTCCCTTGTCCCTCTGGCCGGTAGGATCTTGGAAATACTACCGTCCAGAGGGACAGCTTGTGTATAAGGTAATTGGACTTCAGTCCATGCACATTTTTATTTGTAGAATAGTTTGATACATTGCTCTTTAGCCTTACACTACACTAGATTATCACTCTACAGTAACATTTCAGATTTCTGTGATCTTGTCCCTCTGGCCGGAAGGATCTTGAAAATACTACCAACCAGAGGGATAGCTTGTGTATAAGGTAATTGGACTCAACTCGATGCACAGTTTTATTTGTAGAATAGTTTGATACAAGGGGAATGAAGACTCTGGGAACGAGATTGCGAATTAGTGCCTGGGGCACTTATTTCAAATTTAGGAGAAGACAGGGGACGCTTATTCGAGGGGGGGGGGGGGGGGGGCTTATTTAATTTTCCCCAAATCGTGGCCTGACATGATAATTTTTTTTAACACATCATTTGCGCGTAAACAACAACATAAGCTGTCTATTGACATAAAAAGCTGATCCTAAAGTTTAAATCACGGCAGCATTAGTACTTAACGTGTTCAACGAGTTCACTTAACGTGTTCTCAAACTGAAACAATGTACAAATCTAAGCTCTACATGTTTCATGCGAAGAAATATAAAAATATACATTTAATATGGTTTAGATATGGTCTCTTTAAGGGGTCAAAAAATTCTAGGCCATGCCATAATTGGTCTCCTTTAGGGGTTTACTTCAAAATTTCCGACCAGCATCCCCGCCCTTTCATTAACAAATTCCACCCTCCCCCTCACCCAGCATCTTTGAGCATAATGCCAGAGCATAATTAATATTTCGAGCGTAATGCTATGATTTTAGGAGTGACGATCAAGAGCATAATGCTCAAATTTTCGAGCATAATTTATCTAACCCTAACATGCACAGCTATTGTTTTCCTCATTGAAGGTGGTTCAAAACAGTTTCCAGCCGTTAGATTTTGATGGGTCATAATAACCACTCTTTATCACTTGATGATACAATCACGGTGTCAAAAAACTGCCAAATCATTGGTGAACACGTTATCATTTTCGTGACACAATAGGTTACCATAGCAACAGTATTACCTGCTAAAAACAACCTTAATTACGGCGGCTGTGCCTGCAGTACGTACTGCAGTCAAACTCGCTGTCCTATCGTGAGAACTGTCTTACTGAATGGGGACAATAATGATCACGATAATAGCCTTTCTTTTCGAAACTTACAAAAATAAAGACAATACTTAAGTTGCTCTGGCCTCTTCTAATAGTTAACTTGAGAATTCCAGGTTTAATTGGACGAGGAACAGCAAATTTTGTTCAAAACAAGACGCATATCTGCGTAAACTTGGGCATCTTTCCTGGCATATCTAGCTGTAAACGCCAGGAAATCGACATGGTGAAGTCTTAGTTGTCTTTTGTCGATTGTTTCATAGCTCTAGGATAGTGTTGTATATTGCCCGGTGTCCGTTTTTTTAGGCCTGGTCTGTGGTCAGCGTTTTTTTTTAAGTAAAGCAATGAAGGTTTTGGCAGTAAAATGCTAACTTTCAACCTATATGATTGCATTTGTTTCCATCTATGTGGCCAACAGGATTTTTAAAAAATAGATGAAGTATTGCTTATTGAAATGAACTCAGATACTAAAATGTCATGTTTGTTCTATGGGTTAACACTTTTCAACCCAGCTTGTTTCAGATATTGTTTTGAATGATTGCATTCTTTTGGTTATAGTATGATTTGGGAGAGTTTTTTTAGAGAAGAAGTAACTTTTCTTTTGCGGAGATTTTGGAAAATGTGTAGTTTCTTAAATTATCCATATCTCCCACACGGACGGGATTCTTTCTAATCCCCCTACTCTAGAAATTCCAATTAAGCGTCATACATTTCCTTAAAGTTTTTGGCCTTTGAGACCACTGCCACCCTCAGGAATTTCCAATGCATTCTGTGGGGGAATATGGACATATTCTGGAACCACACAATGTTTTATTACTTTTCAGGGGTTAAAAGGGAAACTATAGCAAAGTTTGCAGGGATATCTTTTGTTAGCTTCATCCCCCCTTGCAAATGGTACTGTTTTTTTGGAAAAAAGGGAACTTTGATTGAAATTGGTGTTTCGTGGGAATTCTGTTTGTCAGTATGTTTAAGGAGTACTTCAAGCTTTTTGAATGAAGAACAATGGTTATTGAACAAATAATTACCAATAAATTCTGATCTATGTTTCTTGTGAATGTAAATGCTTATGTAAATGCTTGTTTGTTCAGTACAGATAATCAGTCGCCTAGATAGCCAAAGCAAGCTCCAGATGTTTACACTATTTTCTGGCCGCAATGTTGGCGTACCGCGGAGGTACTCATCTCTGTAAATTTGTGTGAAATATTTCGACGAATATCTGAGCTTGGGAAAACGCACAGAATTAAAAATTAGCGAAGCGTCATCTTTATTAATCTCCTATAACATCACAATTTCTTGATTTAAGGTGGCTCCCTATAGTTTTACTATCGCACGCGTGCTGAGGACGAAAGCTCAAGTAATCTGTGCGTGCTCGAAGGAAAACGTGAGTGTTTTTCGACATTTTATTACGTCAACACGAGCACAACAAGCAAAACTGACAGTGAATTTTCTCGTGTTTCCTTCGGTGAAATTCTGTAAAACTTGGCAGATTGGTAGTAAATGTTTTACTTTAGTTGGAGCTCGTTTTTCAGGAAAATCTATAAGACCAGTTTTCTCGCAGCGGTAAAAGACGTAAATTTGCAAAAATTGAAAAACCTGCCTTTACAAACCCCACTTTTTTCGTCTTTAAAATTCGTATCCCGCAGGAAGCGATATGCTGTGAAAATTTGGGAAGATTTCACCGAAGAAAATTCAAGAAAATCGCAAGTAAAGCCATAAAAAAAGTAAAAAACATATTTGTTTGGGCATTTATCATTCACGACTAAAACCAATAATTTTAACAGAGATAATAGTAAAATACTATTTAATCATTGCTTATTACGTGTAATTAGTTTGAGAGAACTGGGTGTAAAAACGAATGCAAAAACGGCATTCAAAACATAACACTTGCGCGCGCAACGCCATAAATGATTACCCCAAGGAGCCACCTTAATCCACTAAATGTTTGTCGAATAAATTTTTTATTGCGTCAGGATTGCATGACAGTGCAAACCAAGAATTGTTTTGCTGGGTCAACGTACATGCACATTAATTTCTTTCAGCTTAAGGTCATTCGTCACATTTGCATTGCACATCCTTACTGCGCATAATTTATGGCGTCATTAGCGCGCGCTCGTGCACGCGCATATTGAAAACATGACGGATTTGCCTTGATATTGAGCTCTGTCAGTTGAAAAATGGCTCTAGCTCACCAACGAGCATGGGCACCCCAATTTTTTTTTCCAGCCATTGTAATCAACTAATCATAAGCTTTGCGTGAGAAAAGACTGATCTGATTTCTATTGCTGAAAATTGAATAAATAAGAAAAATAGCAGATACACTGTGGTCTTTTCTATTTTGCAGTCGGTAACCACGTCAAGAAATATGGTTCAAATTTTTAATCAAGGATTTAGCTTTCTGCCTGAATCAAACTTAAAATGTTTATTTGTGTCCGACACAGTGTGTTGACTGTAGTTTAATGCGTGTTCTTATGAGTCTGGGTTCACAAAGATTTTACAATTACTGGGAATGCGTTCTTATAATAAGCATTAAATAATGCCAAAATGGGGCATTTTCAATGCCTCACTGCTCCTTAATGAGCATGGGCACCCCCTTTTTTATTTCAAAATTGAAGTTATCATGTGACAAATATTTAGTGGACAAAGTTTGAACAAAAATCTATTGTCACTTTTATTTCAGAGGAATTACCTTAACTGTACAATAATTCGCTACAAGGCTTTCACTCTTGTAAAGACACATAGCTCTGTTAGGAGAAAATATCGTTTAGTTCGAGATTTTATCTTTATTATACTTAACGAAGTTTCTTGGCGCGTTTTACTTAGGTGTACTCGAACAGATACATTCGTAAACAAATTTTCTAACCTTTCTGCTCTTGTTGCTCAGACGTTCTTGAGTTCGTGCTGGGATTCTACTTGGTTCATGATCATACGATGACGCTTATGAAGATGCTTTTTATCAAGTTGAAGGGTTGATAGCCCCGGTTGATAGCTCCTTTGGTATAACATGATTCTTGATAAATTCACTCAAAATGTTCGCTCGTAAATTGATCTCTCGTAAGGCTTGCAGACCGACCCGTTCCGAAAACGTTTAATGTCCTTTAGTGTTGGTCTACCTCGAACGATGTGTTCGTTTGTATATCATTTCATCGCCCCAGAAATCATGGAACCGTGCTAACTTTTCACGACAACTTCTGTAAATTCCATGTGCATGCTGTACGCATGCACCGGTGACGCATGCGCTTTAAAGACCAGGCGGCGATTTGTGACAGAACGCAAACAAAAATGAAGGGCAATTTTAAACTTAGGCTCCCTTTGGGATACGCCCAAGTAATAACCCAACTATTATCCTACCTAGCGACACTCGACGAACTACGAGCGAGTCGCCAGCGACCAATTGTAAATCCCCTTTCGTAAATATTTAATGCCATCTACAGTGAGAACAGTTGCCTGATTTCAATACCTTTCCTGTTAATTTACATTGACTCCAGGACAGTTAAGTTTTTCCCGCCTGCTGAATCCTGATTGGTCACTTCAAATTTCCGGCGGGCCATCCGTATGCTAGGAGGGGCTTATAATTCAAAACAACGGCACGGTGAAATTTTTTATGTTATCAAATTTTGATAAGCATAATAAGACGCAGCTTTTAGCAAAGTTTGAAAAAAAATCTGTATATAAGGTTCAGAGCCACCTTAAAGTTTTGAAAATTTAAGGTAGCTCTGAACCCTATCTACAATTTTTTTTTAAACTTTGCCAAAAGTTGCGTCTTATCATGCTTATCAAAATTTGATAATATCTGAAAAATTTCACTGTGCCCTTTCTGAATTGTAAGCCCCTAAAGCTGTAATTAACGGTGATTTTAGCAGGTCATGCTGTTGCTATAGTAACCTATTGTGTCACGAAAATGATAATAACGTGTTCACCAATGATTGGGCAGCTTTTTTGATACCATAATTGTAGCATGAAGTGATAAAGAGTGATTATAATGACCCATCAAAACCTAAGTCTTGAAAAGTGCTGGAAACTATTTTGAACCACTGCTCCCTATTGTCTCGGACAATTAGATCACCGATAACTTCATGAATGTTTTCAACTGTGACATCTCCTCGTGTATTCTCTTACCGTTGCGTTTTGTACTATTTCTTAACAATGCCAGTGGATTTTAACTTTAACTTAACCTACAGACGATCCATTTTCCAAGTTGAGTGGCTCAAAGCCAATTTGATTAGTTTTAAGACGTCTCAACTTGATTGCTCTCTGTGATGGACGCGACCTTGAATAACCTAGCTTTATCATGAATAGTGCCTGGCGACAACAGAAAACCTCCGGAAATGCGTCATCACTGATATATTTTCTTAAGAAAAATATATCAAAAAGCATCCAAAACCGCTTAGGTCAGCTAAAAACCGATTCGTCTTAGGTAAGCAAAATTCGTAATAACGTACGATGAAAAGAGATTTGCTCACTTTTAAGTCTTAAAAAAATACGTAGCATTCTCGAAAAAGCCGCGGTTCCAATAGATTTCTTTCTACATAAACAGCCACTTGGTTCAAAGTTGCAAATATACGTGAGTTCTCATAGTGACATCATCGTCCAACTGATGAAGGGGAATCCCCGGCTGGGATCATGCGATGCACACAATTTAAATTCATGTGTTGACCCAATACATTCATTAGAACGTTCGCGTGCAAAAGTTTTCATTTGTTTGAGATACTGCGTGGTTGAATGAAATATCCTTGTATACCGTGTTATATCATCAGATATGTTTATATGAGGAAGTGCGAGCAGTTTTACGACATGATATAAATCTGCAGTTTGTAATCAACCCCAAATAAGATCAACTTGGGCTGTTACTACAGTTAATTCAACCAAAAATATTGATAGCACTTGTACGTTTTCCGTTTTCTGCTTCAAGACGATGAGCTTTGTGTTTAGTCTCACTCCTTTGCGCAAGAGGCCGTGCACTTCAGGAAAAATACTTCTGACGATTTTGGTAAGTTTTATTGTACAAACTCATTCGAAACTCTAATTGCCAGCATTGGTTGGCCCTTACCAGTTACGATCCAAAAATAGTAAGGACGATCGGATTACGTTTGTCTGTGCACAGCCACGTGTTCGGCGCGTTGCAGTCTGAGTTATGGGGCTAGTATAGATTTTTCTTTATAGATATAAGATTAATTGTTACAGAGTTAAGCTTTATAACGGGTTGCTAAGTTTTGTTACCAGGCTGTTTTCAAACAGGTCGAGTGCTCGTCCACAACACTTCACAATCGAGATTTTCGGAATGATTCAGCTCGGAAAACAGTATGGTAAACCTGTAAAAATAGTTTTGGGGCTATTATATTCCGGCAGTTTAGATTATTTAAAGTGTTTTGGGACCGGTCTTTTGGCCACTTCAATTTTGTCACTGGTCAGTTTTACAGGTTTTTACCTCAAAGATCGAGTGGAGTTTTCAATTTGGACTCAATCTAAGTTTACATGTATCCAAACTGGTTGGTCTTTTGATCTTGATTAGAGTCGATATTTTCTGATAAGGGCATTTATAACGCTTGCTGGTTTGGGGAGTGGTTAACGTTTGATTTTGTTGCTGTGCTTTTATTCTTAGGTGTTTGTGGCCTTCTCATCAGTCAGCAGTTTAGCAAGTAAAAGTTATGAGTGTCCAAACTGTATTGGACAGTACATCAAAACTGTTGATCCCTCGACAGGAAAATGTGTAGAGTGCTGGCCTTGTCCGGAATGTTTAGATGGTCATGGTTCATCTGTTAAATGTGGAGAAACTGTACCTGAAGGCACAAAAATTCACTGCGTGCTATGTGTCAATGGTGCAAATTTCTCAGAGAGTTCTGGCACTGATCAATGTCAACCTTGTGGAGTGTGTGCAGGCAAACATGAGCGTGTACTCAACAAATGCACGCGTGACAGGGATGTAGAATGTGATTGCAAAGCAGGGTTTTATCGGAACAAAACAAATGATAAATGTCTTCCCTGTAGTTCCTGCCCAAGCTGCTTGAGGGATAAAGACATCTTTTCAAAATGTCAGAAGGATAAAGATGAACAGCAGATGGCAAGTTCATCTACCACTACATGCAGTACGTTATCAGTCTCATCCTTAGCAACATATTCCCATTCACATTATGCTACTTCTATGTCTTTGCTTCCTGGTTTGACCATCGCAAGGGTTCTGGTTCCTACAAGAACCCAACATATCAGCGCTACATCAACAAGTGTATTAGAACAAGAGATGACACCCACTTCAAAAGCCACCATGCAAGTGCCACCGATTGACCACAATATATATAATAACAATATGAATGATGACCACACTCATGACAGTTCCAGCAAGAAAACTGAAATTGTTATCTCAGTATCGATCATCATGTGTGTGTGTCTTTCAACTTGTGTGACCATTGTCTTCTATACCACACATTAAAGAACGCCAGGACTTGTCGAATAAATAATGACCCTGCTAGCTATAGATTTTCGGAGTTAAATCAAAGCGCTAATGAAGAAAGCGAACCAGTAAAAAATGGAGAGAGTAACTCATGTGAGACCTCTAGTGTTGATGAGCTTAATGTGGATAAAACAGAAAGAAATGGTAGTGAACCTGATTTATCATCTTCTTTGAGTAGCTCCGATCGAGCTGCAGACTCAGCCCATCAGGATGGTATTGTCATAGTAAGTGATCATCCTGAACACACCACAGCAATAGGGATTCCATCATCTCTTGAAGATGAACAAAAAAATGAACAAAGAAATTGCATCTCTCAAGGTAAATTGGTTGGGTGAAATAGGTGTAGTTTACCCACAATTAAGCCAATGAAAAATTATAGTTAATAATGATGAAAGTGGCAGTGCCATTTAAAAATCCAAAATTTTAGAGAAGCTGGAACCTTTCACTCCTCCATACATTAGTATGGAGAGGTTGAAGGTTATGGAGAGGGTGGAAGGTTCAAAACCAAAGAACCTTTTCTTTGGGAGGAGTATGGGTATGTCTGTTCCCATATTTCTTTGACTGTAACTTGCCAGTGTTGGTGCCATATGATCCCAGAGAAATGCTAAACCACCAAATCACTTCCCTCCCTAATATCACTTTTTCATCTCTGACCTCCTCTCAGTGATAGACTCTGTCGGAAAGACATTTATTTTTTGCTACCAGTTATTTTTCTTTGAGCACGCTAGTGTTGCTAACATGGAGCACAAGAGCAGCTGTCAAGGCTGGCACAAAAAAATTGTTTGCATCTCCTCATTTCCCCTCCCTTGTGTTCAGGCTGTTTTCAAATCTCCTGCATTTAATGCTCTTACTTGTGATCTTGACAATCACAAGGCAAAATAGAGGGTCTGTGGACTGTCTACTCTGTGGTAGAACAAGATTTGTGGGGTTTATTAGGCTCTCATTATAGCAGGGGATGCAGTATTTGTTCTTATTGCAAAGTTGTATGAAGCCTAGGTTACATACTTCGGGGGGCTGGAGAGAAAAACTGCTATTGCTATGATCGGACGGGGTAGTTTAAAACAACAACTTACTAGCAGGTTCTCAAGGTCTTATATTAACTTTCTAATCAAGTGGTCAGTGTGTTACACAATCTCTATTTTGTGTGTGCACATGGTGAATTTGACCAGAGGATGCAATACTCTGTTCCTCAAGATACCTTTGGTAAGGCATATTTTCTTTTATTACGTTTTAGGGCATAATCAGCCTTGTGATTTGCCTGAAGATGCTCAGGATGGCTCTGTCATTGCATTAAAGGATGGGACAGTGGTTCCCTCTGACAATCTGGAGGCACTTGTTGATGTGAAAAACAAGATGCCATCTGGCAACAACACAGCTGTTAATGTGTTCATCAATCTTCATGACCTATCACAGATAAAGAGAGGCACAGGTAAAAACATGTCAACTGTTTGTCAAGGTGGCTTATGGTGGTTTTGAAGGAGTAAAAGACCCCGCCCAACTTGTAACTGATTTGTAAAATGTTCCAAGTTGTTTTTTATTTCTCAAGTTAAGTCTTAACCATCATATGTGGCACTTGAACAATACAAATATTGATTAATAAATAGCCAAAATGAACAGGCAAGTGGCCATGGTAAGGCTGGGCACTACTAGCCTGGTTGAAACATTTTTCTCAAAATTATCAGCCTGAGTGACCCTTCCTCAAAATTTTAGAAAGAAGAAATTGGTTCTGATTAAATTAACACTCATGCAAAATTAAATAAAAATCTGTAAGACAGATTTTTAGGTATTTTAAAAGAGGCAAAATTTCTCATTTTCTTTGTAAAATGGAAAAATGGAAATCTTATTTATAGTGGTCATGCAGTTAGCTATACAAGCACGAAGCTTTGCCAGTTTACAGGCATGCCTCTGAAATAAAGGAAACAAATATTTCAAATATTTGAAAATTATTTCAAATATTTCAAATATTTCAAAATTTCTTTGTTTTCAAAAAAGTCTGTCCTGCACATTTTTATTTGATTTTGCATGAGTATGTGATCAGAGCCAAATTCTAATTTCTGAAATTTTGAAGTAGCATTTATTTGTTTTGGAGGTTTGTACAGGTAACTTTTGAGATTAACTAAATACTTAATAAAAATCCAAAGTTTCTTATACATTTGTTTGACAATTTTTTCTTCATTGATCCATCTTATAGCTGCTGTGTCTCCATTTGGTGACTTTAACAGCGCATCTTGTGGTAATAATTTGATGATCCCTGCATCAAGTTCAGGAATGCCAGTGCCAGTAAACCGAGGAACAATCTGTGCTCCTAGTTCCACTGCGACACCAACAGCCCAATCTACTGAAGGAAACAGAGGTTATGCAACCCACATAACATGTGTACCTTCACCTGTTATCAATGAAATGTGCAGGCTGCTAGATTTGGATAGACATTTAATAGATGGAAATGATTATACAAGGCTTGGAAGTGAACTTGAGCTGGACTCAATACAAATCCAAACCCTCAAACAGAAATGTAATAACCCATCTTATGTTATTCTAATGCAAGTGTTTCCAGCCTTGCCAAATTCTGGAACACTTGAACACCTCATTCCCTTGCTGAAAAAAATGGGAAGACATGATGTGATTCAAGTCATAGATAGATGGGACTAGGCAGCCAATAGTGCACGAAGGCTGAAGAATATTAATACCATTAATATGAATCTAGACATGTCACAACCACTCATTAGTTTCACAGCTGGGTTCAGGCTAAAGTCACAGCCAAATTTTAATTGATTGAGCAACTTTTAAGCAGATGTCATGAGACTATAGTAAGCCAATAAAATTCTGCTACGTACTTTAGAGTAAAATCACTTTAGTATTGCTTAACACCTAGTATGTAACCAAGTATTAGGATCTAGCATACATCAGTATCATTCTAGTAATAGTGCAATAGCTATCTATTATTCACACTTTTTCAAGTTACCAGCGTTAGCTTTCCCACCCACCCACTTCCACGGCAGTTATGATTGTCGTTGTGTTTGTAATCTTGTTGTAATTTATGTATTTATAATTATCTTGTACAGGCTCTTGATGGGCCTCTAGTTTTATCGTAGTTTATTTGAAGATTGCAATATTATTAGAATGAATCATTTCTGTGTTGCTTGTATGTGGAGGATTAAAATAAACTGCCTGATCCCAAGAACTTGCTTCGAGAGTGAGTTTCTGTGTTTAGAAGGTGTAAACAGTGTTTCACAGTGGCAGATCCAGACCCTTCTTTATAAGGTGAGGATCCTTAACTTTTTTCTATCCTTTTGGGCTATAAATTAAGGTGACTGGCCAAAAAATGTTTGGCCCTACAGACCTTACATAGTTCCACCAACAAGAGGGTAGGGGGCTTGACCTCCCCTTCTCTCAGGCTATTCTAGATCTGCCACTGTCTCACATTAATTGTGTAGTGTTTTGGACTCTCATATCTCAGTACAATATACCGTTGAACAACATGTAAATTATTGGTATTGATCATGGTACTTGATTGCTTTGTACCCTACCATGATGGCACCATTACAGGGGTTTCATTAATGTTTTCAGCAGAAGGGCAGCTGCTTTTCACAGGCAGGCAATTTTTTTTGAACTGAACATCTTTATAAGAGTAACTTTCCTCTAGATGGTCAAACCAGGCAGACAAAATCATCCTCACAGCGGGTCAATTTGCTTGGTGCCCAGCCCTTAATGAAACACCTGTGTTAATATCACATGTGCACTGAAGAGACTGAGAAACCAAAACATTAATTAACATTTACAGGTTTAAATTAAACCATAACAAAGGAATATTTTTTTTATTTGGAAAAAGAGTTTTAAATGAAAGTAATGAAACATTGTGTTGTTATAATGAAACCCAGCAGTTTTACCATTAGAAATAATTTCTGTTTTGTTTTTTTTTTTCAAAATTATTTACATATATCCTTTTATTTTGCAAAATTGAAATACCTAGGCTGGGACTAGATAATTAAGATTGTGGTATATTCAAGAAATGTTCACCCCTTACAGTGCTCATCATTTTTTCACCTTTGAACATTTTTAATGAAATTTTTGCATTTACAAATTGAAAATTATTTATTTATTTATATTGTCACACTTGTTATTGGAAATGTCAAGACCCCACAGTGTATTTACGCAACATTTAAAGTTCCTCACTCACTGCTAGCTTTTTCTTTGTTAATGTGGTTTATGTACACCCCTGTAAGCCCCTGTATACCCTTGTATGCCCCTGTAAACCCTTGTATACCCTTGTAAATCCCTGTATACCCCTGTAAACCCTTGTATACCCATGTACACCATTGTATACCCCTGGAAACCCTTGTATACCCCTGTAACCTCCTGTGTACCCCTGTAAGCCCTTGCTTACCTCTATAAACCCCTGTATACCCCTGTAAACCCTTGTACACTCCTGTATACCCCTGTAAACCCTGTAATTGTATACATTTGTATACCCTTGTTATACAAGGGTATACAGGGATTTACAGGGGTATACAAGGGTTTGCAGGGGTATACAAGGGGTTACAGGGGTATACAGCAGTATACAGGGATTTACAGGGGTATACAAGTATTTACAGGAGTATACATGGGTTTACAGGACTATACAGAGATTTACAGGGGTATACAAGGGTTTACAGGGGTATACAGGGGTTTACAGAGGTAAAGAAGGGCTTATAGGGGTACACAGGAGGTTACAGGGGTATACAAGGGTTTCCAGGGGTATACAATGGTGTACATGGGTATATAAGGGTTTACAAGGGTATACAGGGATTTACAGCGGTATACAAGGGTTAACAGGGGACTACAAGGGTATACAAAGGTTTACAGGGGTATACAGGGATTTACAAGGGTATACAAGGGTTTACAGGGGTATACAAGGGGTTACAGGAGTATACAGAGATTTAGAGGGGTATAGAAGGGTTTATAGGGTTATACAGGGGTTTACAGAGGTAAAGAAGGGCTTACAGGGGTATATAGGGGTTTACAGAGGTAAACAAGGGTTTACAGAGATTAACAAGGGTTTACAAGGGTATACAAGGGTTTACTGGGTCTACAGGGGTATACAAGGGTTTACAGGGGTGTACAAGGGGTTACAGGGGTATACAGCTGTATACAGGGATTTACAGGGGTATACAAGTATTTACAGGGGTATAGAAGGGTTTACAGGACTATACAGAGATTTACAGGGGTATACAAGGGTTTACATGGGTATACCAGAGCTACAGCCATATTCTCGGGACATTATATGTAGTCTTACATAAGGTACTAACCCAACTTTTCCCAACAACAAGGGAGGAAGAGGAGAGAGAGCCTGGGAATGAGGTTGCATTTTGAGAAGTCTACAAACGACTATAACTACTCTATTGTTCTTAATGTTCTCAACAAAAGAGATAAGTATTGTATAAAACCTTTTTATTATATAAACACCAGTGAAATACCAGGAGTTTTCCTTTTATTTAGAAAATCATATCTTCAGCATGCGCAGTGAAGATACTTTTTTATCTTTCACACTGTGAAGATATCATCCCTTTTTGATAGCATTTTTCTTTTGTCCTTTTGACTACACTTAAATTTGTTGATGTATGATCGAAACATCTTCGGATCTTCTTCGGTCGTCTTCGGCAATCTTCGGTTACCTTAGGAAAATGTTCTGAAAATGTTCGGAAGCGTTCGTCTGGCCTTAGGAAAAATTTTGGAAAATCTTCGGAAATCTTCGGAAAGTGGTTGGAAATCTTCGGAAAATCGTCAAAAACGTCGTCATTAGTATGTTGTTATAATAACCAGAATATTACATGCTCGCTTGTGGATACGAATTTTATCTTCTCGTGTTCAACGCAATATCTCACTCGTTCGCTGCACTCACAAGTAAGATATCGAGTTGAACACTCGACGATAAAATTCGTACCCACGCACGAGCGTGTAATATCCTCTATTTATTATATGGCTGTGTCTCACAAGGACTGGGAACTACCGAATTCACGAATTTGATTGGCTGAGATCGATATTGACCGCGGTCTAGATTTTCTCATCTAGACCGGCATCTGGACCGGTTTCATTTTGCGTTGAAAAAGTAGCAAACTCAAATACAAAAATGTTCACCATTTTCTTTTCTTTTCTTCTTAATCATTTATGGAAGTGCCAAAAAGCCTGATGACAAAAAGAAAAAGAGTAAAGAGGACGAGCAAATTTCGGCAGGTTTAAATTAAGCTCATTTCCGTTTGCAAGCAAAATGTCAGCAAACCGGCTACATTAAACGAATTAAAGTTTTCGACTTTGCCATATAATAAACATCTTATTAACCGAGCTAAGTCGGTCTGTATGGGAGAATCTTGACCTCGGTCGTGTGTACAGACCGAACGGAGTGAGGTCTGTACTCACGACCTCGGTCAAGATTCTCCCATACAGACCTCCCGCTCGGTTAATAATTAAGAGCTAAATGTAGGCAGCGCTACTTTTGAACGCAATTAAAAATACATAATAGATTTCAGTGGCGGATCCACACCTCGAGCTAAGGGGATACCCCGTTTTTTCTTGCTTGCCCTGTCGGCTTTTCTTCCTTCTGCGATTTTTGTTTTTTACCCAAAACAAGAGGGGGAGCGGGGGGCGGCGGACTCCTCACCTAGATCCGCCACTGGATTTCATGTTTTCTAAACGCAGCAGTTTATTCTTTTCATATAATTGATACAGTGCAAACACAGGTAGTTAGTTGAGTCCAGGTTGTGCACACGAACTTCACGCTTTTTAAGATAAAGCACTGATAAAAATGCTCGAAATATACGCAGAAATGCTAGGGCTTACCTTGTGTTTGTCTTGTTTTTTTTTTCTGGAGCTGAAGCAAGTCCCTTAAAATTTTACCTTTTTTAACGATATAAATGCAAGCATATAAAATCCTCGGGCAATTCTGAAACGGAACGGAATGAAACGTCAAACACATTAAATTTGCATTCGGGTCAGACATTACCTAAGAATTGTCTGTATGGTTGTCTGGGTCTTTTTAAAGCGAGTAATAAACCAAGCCTTAGAATGGTCTAGATTGACTAGAATTAGTGTTCATAATCCATATCTGAGAAAAATCAATACTCGGGCGGGATTTTGCACGGTTTGCGATAATCAAATAATGTAAAAGGATTTTGTATTTTTCCACGGTTCCACAGTGAAAAAAAAAAAATTGCTTCAGCTATCAGGGTTGGCTGTATGCTCCTTGGGCGGTTCATGGACAAATATTGACGAGAGCTCATTTCCATTCACCTATGGCGCCATGCAAAAAGTAATTTTCCGTTTAAAAGTAATTTCCCCCTTCGGAGAGCATGACTCAGGGAAATCAACCCCGCACCGTCCCCCGCATCTCGCTAGCGTTTAGCAAACATTCTGGAAGGAAACTCGACAATTTTCGTGAAAGTGCTTTGTTCTTCGAGAACTATTTAAAGCACGAAAAAAAAAAAAAAAACGAAAAATTATTTATATTGATCTTGCTCGAACATAGTTGGCTCAAAGGGTTTTTTGAGTTATTGATTCGATTCTCATATAATTAACAGAGCAGATTACATGTATGATGTAATAAAAGCAAGATCCTGAGTTTTATTAATTTTCGGACCATGGCGAATCAATGATCTTTATAAATTCAACCTACAACATGTCTCTATCCTTCATCTCTTTAAGTTATTTGTATATGTCTTGCGGTTTTTACATAGTTTGCCAGTGCTGAGTCACGCCGGAAAAAAAGGTTTCATTTTTAAGGTCAGGAGTTCGGCAGCTGCTTTCGTCTATTATCTATAAGCTGTTTTGAAAAAAATAAAAATCTTGACGTCAGTTTTGTATAATGCTGAGTGTGTACATGGTTCAATGCGAAAGAAACTGAGAATGTGAAAGTTTGAAGAGACAATACTGGAAGAATTTATCTAGGGTTAGAGACAAAACGAAGGCTTTTTCAACAGGGAGGCATTTTCGCGATGTTAAATAACATGCTCGATAAAATGCTTACCCAGCAAATGTTTGTTTGCTGTTCCATGTCTCCTACTTGACGTGCTGGTATTCTAGTTATGCCAATTTGCATGATAATAGAAAGCAAAGCTCAGCAAAGAAAAAGAATTGGTTCATGTTTTTAGCTGTGCATATATCGAGTTATGGATGCACTTGGGAAGTTTGGAGAGCACTCAAGAAGTTAGAGTTGTCAGAGTTGCTCTCGGCTGTCGCCTCGAGCTTTTCTGTAGAGCCAAGCAATTTGGAGAAGCACACGAAAAGGTTCAGAAACTCGAATATTTCTCACTTTTTGTTCAGGTTGTGTTTCAATGTTCGGCACGTTTTAGTGGGAAGAAGGAATTTCTTTCCAGTGAATATTTCCGTGAAGTGACTACAAAACCATCCAACTGTACTCTTAGTCTTAGTTTTAATAGTATTATTTTAATACGTATTGCAACGAGGGGGTCTAAGTAGTCTCCTTCGCAGCCTTTTTTTGGGATGTCACGCAACGCTCCCCCCAAAGAAACGTTGGTTCACCATGTTTACCGACAGCCGCAGTTTCGTAAATTTCCCACGATTTCTTTGGGGGAGCGTTGCTTGACATCCCAAAGAAGAGGCTGCGAAGGAGACCAGGGTCTAAGGGTCTAATATTAAGCCATTTTCTGGCACTTTGTGTGAAACCACCTCTATTTTTCTTTGTTCGTGTATACATACGTATTTTTTTCTCTGTATGTGCTGCGAACAAAATAAATTCTTCTTCCAGCTTTAGCACTTGACTTCATGTTTCTCCGTACGCCTCCAAAGTTCGGCCAGCAGCTCGGCTTGTGGGCAAGTTCGGCCGATGAGTAACACTTTTTTCAAATTTTCTTATCGTTTATTTATTTTTCTCTCAAGGTAATGATCCTTTTTATAATTTTCGACCCAGCGGCAAGACGTTTATTATCCTGGCAGTCGACTCTAGGAGTCTACGTCCTCTTGGTTTTAGCGGTAAGTTAACTTTCGTCACTGTTTATAAGCGAGCGTCACAGGTGCAGAAAATCAAGCAGACTCGCTGATCAACTGAGACTAGCAAAGGAAATTTATATCTAAATTAGACGCTGCGTCTCGATTATTAGCTCGACCTGATTCGACCAATTGAGATCCTATCACCGGGTAATCCGCGTATTCGCAAGCCCAGGGGTTTCGGAGCCTCGATTTCATGCCCTAAGGGCCACGATGAATTTGTCGACTGGGATTACTATTTGCTCTGCTTCAAAATGCAACTGCTTTTCGTTTTTTGGTGGAAAGAGGTATTTTGTGGAGAAGCCTGTTTTATGTCAAAAATGGATACGTAATTCGAGTTTTTAGTGTATAAGAGTATATAGTCAGTTGAAAAGCCATTCAGAAGTTCTTAGTTATCTGGGGTGCTTCCCATTTACAAAAACCATCCGGTTGGAAATTTCAGGCATAAACATTAAACAATTAAATTCGACGTTGCGAGAGAGGGAATCACTATAAAGTATATCCACATCCGTTAGAGAGACTTAAAAGAGCAGAAAAATAGCATCAACTCAAATCACAGCCCATATTTTCTGAAGCTTCCCAAACGGTATGGGGCGAACCATTTGATTTTCCAACTGGAATTTCCGGTTTTCCCATGTAAATGGTAAGTACCCCTGATCTTGAGAAATTCAAAGTTCGATGTTTCTGTTGAGTCTACACAATGCTTGCGTATCTGAATTGTCAGCTGTTGGTTGACAATGGAAAATCAGACACTTTGTTATCATGGACAATGTCAATGGCTTAATTTAGGCCTTACAAGTCCTAAATGATGCATGACCAGCTTTCTTTTAATAGTACAGTAATACTTTGTTAAAAGGGACACATTCTGTGCACGGTCAGCGTAAAACGCAGACTGCAGACCGGGGGTAAAATGCAGACTGAGGTAAAATGCAGACTGTAGACTGCAGACCAGGGGTAAAATGCAGACTGAGGGTAAAATAAAATATTAATAACAAAAAACACAATGATCAAATCCGAATCAAATAAAGACTTGGGAGTGTTCGTACACGTACCTGTAATCTTTTTACCAAAATCCCGAAAACTCAAACCAAAAGACGTTTCCTAGCCTTAGACAAACATTATATTATCAACCTCGAGATCTTGAACCTCCCATTTTGTTGCACCAAGTTCACAAGGGCCCGAACTAATCATAATTCTATGCATTTTACCTTTGTTTACATCTCGGCCATTTTGAATTTTGTTAACGCGCTTAGGTCTGGGACCGACCAACTCCTTCATCCTGCAATTCCTTCATCCTGTTTTCATCGACAAAGGTTTAAGGTAATTCCTCTGAAATAAAAGTTACAATAGATTTTTGTTCAAACTTTGTCCACTGAATATTTGTCATATGATAACTTCAATTTTGAAATAAAAAAGGGGGGTGCCCATGCTCATTAAGGAGTAGTGAGGCATTGAAAATGCCCCATTTTGGCATTATTTAATGCTTATTATAAGAACGCATTCCCAGTAATTGTAACATCTTTGTAAGCCCGGACTCATAAGAACATGCATTAAACTACAGTCAATACATTGTGTCAGACCACAAATAAACGTTTAAGTTTGATTCAGACAGAAAGCTAAATCCTTGATTAAAAATTTGAACCAAATTTCTTGACGTGGTTACCGACTGAAAAATAGAAAAGACCACAGTGTTTTTGCTATTTTTCTTATTTATTCAATTTTCAGCAATAGAAATTAGATCAGTCTTTTCTCACGCAAAGCTTATGATTAGTTGATTACAATGACTGGAAGAAAAATTGGGGTGCCCATGCTCGTTGGTGAGCTAGAGCCATTTTTCAACTGGCAGAGCTCAATGTCAAGGCAAACCCGTCATGTTTTCAATATGTGCGTGCACAAGTGCACGCTAATGACGCCATAAATTATGCGCAGTAAGGATGTGCAATGCAAATGTGAGGAATGACCTTAATAATGTTCAAACCACTGTGTGTCTTAGCTGCTTCAAATGGACTTGGAATCATTCGGAACAAAAGGCAAGAAAAACACGACAGCACAACAACAGTGCTAGCTAAACTTGTAGGTATCGAGCCTAGTTTGTGAAAGACATTCAATCGTTGTTTACAACTTAAATATATCAAGAGGTTTGTGAATTGGTATTTGCTGAAAGGTGACAGTTGGCTATCCAAACACGAGAAATTATAATATTTCGGCGTTCTCAAATAATCGTTAGTATGACCATTTTGTTTTAAGAGATGCCAAAACTTGACGTGTACAAAATTCAACTTTTGAGTGAGGCCTTTATGTGTTTCGTGAGTCCTGACGTGGCATTTTACAAACACTATTTATTTTATCCTTATGACTCATTTTTTATTATTAATATTTTTTATTTTACCCTCAGTCTGCATTTTACCCCCGGTCTGCAGTCTGCAGTCTGCAGTCTGTAGTCTGCGTTTTACACTGACCGTTCTGTGCATCTATACCAACTCTTCCGGGATATCCAGCCACCAAATCTCCCAGTCATGAAGGAAAGCACTCAAAGTGCCTTTGAGTAAAATAAAGTACCTTTTTCGGCCTATTTTTGGTATTTTGGGGTGAAAAATTTGGAATATTTGACATATTTTTATTATTGAATGGGCGGAGCTTTATGATCAGTAACGTTTTCTAATCTATCTAGCGGTAAGAAAATAAAATTTGCCAATATTTAACTGAAATATTCAAGTCCATTATAAATTGTTTTGCATTTTCGTCTTTTTTCTTTCTTAGATACCTGTAAGGGTGAGAACTCAATGTCCAGAGTGCACTGGCCAATATATAAAAACAGTCGACACTACAACAGGGGAGTGCATCAGTTGTTTCCCTTGTCCACAGTGTGACGGTGATTATACTTCATCAGTCTCTTGTGGAACAACTGTTCCTTTTGGTACAGAGATAAAATGTGTAATTCAATCAGACCCTGTGGTTCTTCCTAAGGCTAGCACGCAAACACCAGCCACAAGCATTCATCCCACTACTAGTTCCAGTGCTCCTACCAGATCGAGTATTAAAGGAACTGACAGATCAGATACCACAAAGAAGCAGGAGACTGAAAAAGAACTTGCATCAGCAGGATGGGAGAAATACTCAAGTATCTATATATTTGGTGGAATATTTCTTGCAGTTGCACTGGTAGCTGTCTTGTACAGGATTAGCAGAAAGAGCAGAAAACAAGTACCACTACAACCAGATGATCCTGTCAGGCCTGATTCTTCCTCACCAACACCGTCAGATGCTCTTCCTCAAGACAATGAAACTTGCAGCATCAATTACACAACAAATGCTGTTGAATTTAGACGTCTCAATGGTCGTACATGTGAGATAGGAGATAGCAATCAGAGATCCCAGTGTTTTGCAGCACAAGGTTCTTCAGAAGGAAATACCAAACCCTCAGATCTTGTTGCAGCTCCAGGTAAATAGTAATAGTCATACCATCTTTTCTTGATTAAGCACTGGGTCCCCAATGATGCCTGTCTCTATGGTAGAATTGTAAATTTTAAGAACCCCTTGACCTTAGGCTATAATGGTGAGACATGATATGATATGGCTCTCAAAAATGAGCTACCATGAGTTTCTTTATGAACACCGGGTTCTAATAAACTACTGGATCTACCAGGGCAATTTAAAAATAAAAGCCATTAGAAGGCATTAATTTAATAAAGAAAATATGTATATGATTATTAAGACGAAATCTGATAGAAAATCAAGCAATTTTAGCTTTTAGTGGACAAATATCAGTACCAGAATAATTTTAAGTATTTTACAGTCCTTTTTACATTTTCTTAAAGCTAAAGATATAAATAATTACCTGAAATAACACCGAAAACAATTCTCCATGGAAATGAGAGTAAATAAATTTCAAAGTTCAGAGAAATTGTGCAAATACAGGTAAAATTTCATCATCAGTTTCATTTCACCAATACTTTCAAGTGTTTCATATGAAGTTCAACATTTGTTTTGACGTTTGGTGTTGCTAGAAATGATTTTTTTTTTTTTTGAGAAGACATTTAAAACAGTCACACAGAAGTTTGTAATATGATTTTAATCATCTTGGTACTAGGTTTTTGTCCACTTGTTACTCAAACTTCTGGTGGATTCCGTCTTAAATACAGATATGATAATACTGTTGTTGTGAACTAATTTTTATGACTGCACAAGAACAGCATGGTAGTATTTGTATCAATATCCAGAAGCAAGAAACTGATAGTTCAGACATAATAAATTCTAATTTTAATTTTAATTTATGTATTATTGTTATTATAGCATAAAATAAAGGTTAATGTTGGCAAGCAACCTTAGTTTAGATGAGTCCACACTAATCTCTGCGGTCCTGGACGGCACATGCCCTTCCATATTTGGTAAGCGCTATTTAAGGATAGCACGCCGTGCAAGTAATCGGTTTCTCCCTTCTCAGAGTCCTGCAAGTTGTTACTTGGCTTCAAGTGTAACCAACCTTTTTAAGCATTGTTCTGTTCCCGCCACCGACGGATACTGCACCTCGAGGAAGTCTCTGGGTTCAGCAACGAAGTTCTACGTCTCTTGTTAGCGCAGAACAACTTGCAGATCACAGGTTCGCGCGAACAGATGATCGAGCGGCTTGGTTCGATCTCTCCTTCGAATTCCTCAGCCACACGCATGAGAAACGCTGACATCTCTGCATCGGCCGCCAAACGTCTTTCCCAAACCGCCAAGAACCCGGTGGAAGTGACGTTCATGATGAGCCCTCTATGCCGGAGGATGAGTTACCCGGTGACATAACAGCCGAACAAAACGGCAACAATCAGGACAATGTCTGAGATGGCGACCGCAACGAGGCCCCTCCCGCGAACCCTGCACTCGATCCCGCACATCTGGCTACGCTGATCGGCAACATTGTTGATCAAAAGCTGAAGAACTTCAGCCAGCCCTGCAAAGTGCCTCGTCGCTTCCAGCAGCACCTCCAGCATCCGCTTCGACACCTTAGCCCTCAACATCTCAACAACTTGCAGACCCAACCTTTGTGGCGAGTCTACTTTTACAGCCGTCTTTGTCTGCAAGCGCCGACCTTCCTCTACCTTAGACAACATCATCATCTTCTCTTGCTGACCACGTTTCAACAAAGACTAAGCAAGCTATTATACGTGGTGAGTACGTTGAGTTTGATTTACTGCTGCCAGAAAACTCGTCCCTTGTAACCGATAACGAGCTTGCCGGGTTATCCATATCTGTTGGCAGGAAACAGGTAGATCTCCCTAACCCCCGCAAGAAGAAAACGCATGTAGATTCTATCAATAAATGGTTGTCTGCCTTTGCCATGTACTGTACAATTTTGCTCACCTCCTTCCCCCGGAGGGCAGTTGAGATGTTCGCCTTCCAGGAGATCATCCGATCAGCCCAACGGAAATTCGCAGGATTCGCCTGGCTCTCTTACGACATCGATTTCCGTCGGAAAGCGGCCGGCAATCTTTCCCTCAATTGGGGAGAACGTGATACCCAACTTTACTTTACCGGGCAAGCCAAATCTTGCTGTTCGATTTGTGGAAGTGGGGATCATTATTCTTATGGGTGCTCGCTTTCCGCCCGTAGACCCAACAATACACAATGGGGACTCTGCAACAATTACAACCGAGGGACCAAATGCAGCCAAGACCCCTGTCCTTTCAGCCACCGCTGCAAAACCTGCTACGGAGACCACCCAGCCCTCCGCCACGATGACCCCCCTTCAAAAACTAGAAGCCAGACTGATAAGAAATCATCAAACTGCTGACGCCCTGCTGTCCATGAAACCTCAGACCCCTGTGAATATCCCCCTCCTGTCTGACCTCCTTAAGACCCATCCCAATCAAAATTTCATAGCTAACCTAACTGCTGGGCTAACCCAAGATTTTCGGGTGGGCTACCGAGGAAACTGTTTTCCCAAAACAGCCAAAAACCTTCCCTTGGCCTATCAACATCCCTTACTCATTGAAGGAAACCTCCTGGAAGAAGTCGAACTTGGCCGCCTTGCAGGCCCTTTCAAATCCCCCCCTTTCCAAATTTTCAGATCCATCCCCTTGGGCTGGTCCCTAAAAAGAATAGCCAAAAATGGCGTACTATTTTCCACCTCTCTTTACCCAAAGGGTCCTCCGATAGCCTTAACGCCAACATCCCACTTGAACATTTCACCCTCCAATATATTCACATTGACGACGCTATCTCATTGGTCCTTGAACACGGCCCTGGCTGTTTCATGATAAAAACCAATATTCAATCTGCCTTCCTCATTATCCCCGTTCACCCCGATGATTGGGAATTATTGGGTATGTCCTGGAAAGGTCATTTCTTCTTTGACAAAGCTCTCCCCTTTGGCCTTAGAAGTGCCCCCCTACCTTTTCAACCAACTCTCCGATCCCCTGGAATGGCTAGTCAAAAATCACCTTAACATCCCCTCCATTATCCATATACTGGATGACTTCTTTATTGCCTTGCCTCCTCCACTCTCCCGTTGTGCCACAGCTCTTTGCCAGGTTCTTACCCTATTTGAGGAACTAAATATTCCTCTTGCCCCAAAGAAGACCTTCCGCCCCACCCAGTGCCTTGAGTTTATGAGTATAACACTTGACTCTGTCAGTATGGAAGCCAGACTGCCAGATGACAAATTACACAATGTCCGCTTAATGCTTGCCTCCTGGTCCTCCAAAAGATCTTGTCGTCTGCGTGACCTTCAATTGCTCATTGGGACTTTACACTTTGCCTGTCGGGTTATCTCCCCGGGTCGTCCCTTCATGCAACGGATTATCAATCTCACTTGAGGGGTCTGCCACCCTGGGCATTTTATTTCCCTCAACCAAGAATTCAGGAAGGACATTCTTATGTGGCAACTTTTCCTCGACCACTGGAATGGGGTTAGCCTTTTCCTTCCCCCTTTTACTGAGCCCTCTCCCCAAATCCATCTTTTTACGGATGCTGCTGGTTCCTTTGGCTACCGGGGTTTCTTCAATAACCTATGGTTCCAGGGTAGATGGCCCCCTTCCTATCAGCTCAACTCTACCACTGGCATAAGCATCCAGTGGCAAGAGCTTTACTCAATTTACCTAGCTTGCATGCTCTGGGCTCCCCCTATGGGCTAATAGGAGAATTTGCTTTCACTGTGACAACCAAGCAACCGTTGCTATTCTCTCTGCGAAGAGCTCAAAAATACCCCGGATTATGAATCTCGTTCGTTTAATCACCCTGCAGACCTTAATATTCAATTTTACCTTTTCTGCCAAACATGTCCCTGGCCTTGACAATGGCATTGCTGACAGTCTCTCTCGCTTCCAGATGCCCCGTTTCCACCTTCTCGCACCAGATGCATCACCCGTTCCTTGCCAGATCCCCCATTTCCTGACCAAAGTTTGACTCTGCAGGCAGCCAGTTTCATCTACTCCTCTGTTGCAGTGACCACCCGCCATACCTATTCCTCTGGTGAACGCCAATTTATTCTCTTCTGCTTACACCATGGGCTCGTTTCCCCCGATACCCCTTTATTACCCAGCAGTGAGGCTACCTTGATTCACTTCGTTACCCACCTTTCCAATACAGTTTCTTATGGCACTATAAAAGTTTACCTGGCAGCAGTAAAAAACCTGCATACTGAGTTTGGTTTTCCGCTGGACTTCAACTCCATGCCCCTCCTTTATAAAACTTTACAAGGCATAAAATGTTTTCAGGGCATTTCTAAACGGGCGCGCTACCCCATCACTATTACGGTTCTCCAACAAATCTACTCTAAGTTACAACCCTTTCACTCCCAGGCTGTCAACTCTTCCATGTTATGAGCTGCTTTTACCCTAGCATTTTTCGGTTTTCTACAAAGCAGTGAATTCACCTGCAATGGCAAGTTTGATCCCCATACTCACTTATCCAGATCAGATATCATTTTTAACCCTAATATTTTCAATCCGCATTTCTGTGAAGTTACTATTAAGAAGTCCAAAACTGACCCCTTCCACGAGACAGCCAAACTCACGAGAGCTAGGTCAAACTCTAACATCTGCACCATCACCACCCTTCAAGACTATCTTCTTCAAACACATGGACAGAGTACCTCCCAGTCTCTCTTCAAATTCACCAATGGGCGCAACCTTACCCGTGCATCACTCACCAACAACCTGCGTGCCCTACTCCACATCTGTGGCCTGGACAGTGCAAACTTCACTTCACGCAGCTTTTGTATTGGCGCAGCCACAACAGCGGGAGCAGCTGGACTTCCTGATTGGCTAATCAAAGTCCTCGGAAGGTGGAAATCTAATGCTTATCAAACTTATATCAAGAACTCCAAAGAGGCGATTCTTCAAGTACCCTAGAACTTGGCATCTTGCTTTAACTGATAACTACATTAGATACATTGAGAACACTGTGATGTCTGTTTGTAACTATATTTATTGTTGCGTTCATAGTTTGTCAATTAATCTCATGTTCATTCCTATTACTACACAGGTCCCCCAGGCCACCCCTCCACAGGCAGCCGGCCTTGCTATCACTCACCCCTTTGGGGCCAAGGTCTCTCCGTACCTAATCCCTTGCACCTCCTGTGGAGATCTGGCCTGGGCTGCCCGGTTTTTTACTTAGTTTATGGGCCCCACACAGGGGACTTTCTCGTCATACTGGGCGTTTGTGGGTGGGGAATTGCTGCCTGCGGCACCCCTTCAGCCCTGTGCTGGAGCCCCATCAGGGAAGGGACATTTGTTCTCTGGCTGGGTTAACTTAGCCCCGTGTAATTATTCCAGCAACAATGTCCTCCTTGCAGTACCGGCATGGGGCACCCCCTCAGCATGGCGCCAAGTGCCGAGGCCCCCCATCTGGTGGGTTTTATCCGGTCAGTGGGCTTTTATCCAAGTCTTGCCAGTACATTCCCTGCCCACTATCGCCCACTACATAGTTTTGTGTCTTTATTGCGCGCCATAACATTAATTATAATTATTATTACAATTATTATTTCAACTAACACTTTAGAGTGGGTTAGGGTTAGGGTTAGGGTTAGCACTGAAATTTAGTTTCAAGTTAATAGAGGGACAGAAAATACCAAATCTTATTGCAAGTCAACATGCTGACACTACTTTTAATTTATTTTCTTATTCACAGTTTATGGTGTTCAGCTGCATACCCGGTCACGTCCTCCTGTACCATTGTCTCAATTTCTCATTGTACAGAATGATGCCATTGCTGATGGTGTGGAGCAAGGAGGACCTATTATCTGGTCAGCACTGTCACAATCACAAAAATACAACACAAAGGTTTTGAAGATGCCATTTCCTCTTCTGTTCAAAATTTGTCTCTCACTTGATATACTGAGAGCTGATGGGAATGATGTTAGAATGCTCGCATACAAGCTTGGAATTTCACTTCCTGACCTTGCCATTCTTAAACAGGCAGCCATTACACAACAACCAGATAATAATTATTTTAATTCCACCAGCTATGCTGTTCTAAACAAAAACCATTCTCTTTCAGTAAAGGGTTTTGTTGGTATAATGGAAGAAATTGGAAGGGATGACATCATCTGTCTGATAAATGACTGGTCAAATTAAAGATCAGATATCAATTTATTCATTGACCACAAGGGAAAATACAGACTTGTAAGCAGGTATGAATGAAGCCCCAAATGACCTCAACCTTTTCCAACCAATTATAACGTGCATATAAATCAGATCAACTATATCATCACAGATCTATGTCATTTTGAAACTTAGACCCCCAATATATTTCCTGTCTCCCTACCACCCAGATGAGATCGTAACAATTTATGACCATTTCAAATAACATAATATTATTATTGAATTAATTTCAAAACTCATTAAAATTATTTGCATTTTCCCATCACTTCCCTTACTTGAGAGCTCCCTTCTTCAGTTTGTGTACAACTTTTCTACACATTGAAAGAAGTGCAACTTACCCAGTACCTATAGTACAGAGTAAAGGCAATTTAAATTCATTTTGTTCCATTTTTACAGCTCTGTCTTGTCAGTTTCAAGCAAAAGTTCTTTTGAAGAGTGAAATAATTACCAATATTTTTTCGCAAGCACACTTGGATTTGTGATTATAGATAGCTAATGAGGTGCATAGCGCCAAGTTGTTTATAATTTCATCCATATCCAGCAGGCATGAGTGGAACAATTGTTTTGTTAAAAATGCCCACAAAATGTAGAAAGCTAAAATAAAGTAAGAATAAAAATGTACACAAAAAAAAAATACACGTATGCTCACTAAATTTGTATGGCATGGTATAATTATACCATGCTGCCTGAGTTTTCCATGAGTGAATACAAGGTCAACGGGGCCTAGCTAAGTCAACTACTACTCATAAAAAACAAAGGCGAGACACCACCAATTAGACTAATTGGTTTAGTAGACACTAAAGGATGACAGCCTAAAATCATGTATAATTTTCAGCTTCAAGAGCAGCATGTGCAATCGTTGTCTATCAGCAAATAAAAAATGAGAGAACAAATCAGATTTGTGGATCTCCAACAGAGCACTATGATGGCCGAGAACTGCCAGTAAAAAAATCATATATTTTTGTGTAATAAATGTTAGCTTGACTGAGAAATAAAACAAAACTAAATAAAACATGAAGTAAAATTAAATGAAATTTAAAAGTACATTGAGTTTTAAAAGTAAAACCACTTTACTGTTAAGTTAAACTAAAATGGAAATACAGTTCAAAGTGAAATATAAAATCAATTTCAAATGAAATTCAAAGTGCAAGTGAAAGTGAATTTCACCGTGGCCAAGCGCTGCCACTACCATCATGCTACTCGCGCCTACAAAGCTCTGCGCCTGTGATTCTATTAGCCAATATGGCGGATAACCTTGAGTCTACCTGGACCAATGACGATAACCTAAAAGAAGTTTTAACTAAATATGTCCAGCAAGGCTTGCAAAGATCGGAAGCACTGGATTTTCTCAGACGCGAATTTCCAGAATGTGCATGGAGTATTCATTCCCTTGACAGAAGGCTTCATCACTTTAACATCTTTTACAATGACAGGAGTGTCGAAGTTCAGGACGTGAAAGAAGCGGTGGAAGAGGAGCTTAAAGGTCCTGGTAAGCTGCTAGGATACAGAGCCTTGCACGAGAAAATCAGATTGGAGCACGAGCTAAATGTTATCAGAGACCAGGTTTACGATGTGATGTCTGAACTGGACCCACAAGGTCTTGAAGCCTGTGGTAATGTTGGAGTCAAGAGACAGCGGAGAAAAGGAAACTTCACGACACATGGTTCTAACTGGGTTCATTCTCTCGATGGTCACGACAAGCTAATGGGTTATCAAAACTCAACATTTCCATTAGCACATCTATAGCTTCCCTGAGAATTATGGGCTTGAAGAGTGTGGTATGTGCCATAGTATCCTGTGCGTTATAAATGAATTTACAATGTGGATCCAGTACTTTCATTCAAGAAATTAGTAGTTCACATTACACATCATCAGCAATCTCAGGGGTCATTACGACCAGCAGTCTTTTATTTCTTGCTCCCTGATGAAATCCCCATGACAACTAAGTATATAAGATCTTGATCCAAAGGCAAAATTCCTTTGGTGGTTGTTCAATGGTACACTGTATGTACATAATACTGGTGGGTCAACATATCTTGCCTTCTGAAAAGAAATAAGTCTTCCTTTCAGGAGCATTTTTCTGGGAAGGGAAATGAACCCTGCAACAATACTCTTGACATCCAAGCCTAAGGATATTAACAGAGAGTAAATGTATCAATTTGAAGTGATCTCTAACCTCCCTGTTGATGCATGTTACAAAGGGTTATTGTTTGAGAAAGCAAAATAAGTGATTGATAATAGTATTAATATAATTGCCATTAATTTCTTGTTCAGGTTTACCAGTTACTGAGGAACAACTCAAGGAGGTGGCAACTGAATCTGGTGTTTTAAGCATTCCAGATGATTTCCTCACTCTAGAATTTAGGGAAGAATGTGAGTGCACGTATATAACATATCATCTACTTTTATAAAACCTTTTTTGCAAATATGTCTCTCATTTTGGAATAAGCAACAATCCAGTTATATTTCTTATTTAATATAAAACTGTAACAATGTTAAAATTATTGCAAAACTTTTGTTCAGAATAGCCTCTCATTTTCTTATCAGCAACATTCAAGTCATAACTTAATATGGTAATAACATAAGGTAACAACAAAATCAGAGTTGCCTGTACACTCAGAGTAAATAAGTACAAAAAGCAAGATTGCAATTTAAAAAATTAAATCAATTGTAGACAACAACAGGAGCAGTGAATAACTTGTCCTTCGTATAACCTTGTTACATGCACATATATGTCCTTCACATATCCTTCAATGTTATTTTGACCTATGATGGTACTAACTGAAGGGGTGAGTGCAAAACCATGCTAAGTGACGATTTGGGTGAAAAAAAAAATATTCGCGAAAGGGCTTGAATTTTTGTGTGTGGTCTTCAATGTAATAGAAAAACGTGGCCCTGTATTTTTGTCGCTAGTTTTTGCTTCGTTTTCGAGTTATAACGATGCAAAAATA
This sequence comes from Orbicella faveolata, assembly GCF_042242905.1. Lineage (NCBI taxonomy): Eukaryota > Metazoa > Cnidaria > Anthozoa > Scleractinia > Merulinidae > Orbicella > Orbicella faveolata. The sequence goes on from NW_028301565.1 coordinate 11,159,738, forward strand.
CTTGGCTTTTCCTAGCCATGTCTTTAGGAGTTTAGTTGTTGAACAGCAAACAGGCAGACTGTTTATTGTGTATGAAGTCAAAATCAAATCTCACAGCATATATAGAGTGGAAATCTGGGAACAGATTGTTTACATCGGTTATTGTGACGTGAGCACAACATGTGAATTGATCGAGCATCAAACGAAATTCATCAAACAAAAAAGAGATGTGCCACATTAGAGCTCTGTCAACTAATATCTTAAGCATTGTTTTAAAGTACCTTGTATACCTGCCTGGTGGTTGAGAGGCATCATAAAGTCTCGATAAACCCGTAAGTCATCAGCACGTTTTAAAGAATCAAAATGTGTTCTGAAACTTCGAAGGCAGCTGATATACCGTAATCGTGTTATCGGCTGTTGAAGTCAGATCGAGCCAGGCAGCAAAGTCCAAGAGCAGTTCTTGCCCAAGAAAAATACCCTCTGGTGAGTCGTGGCCCATTTGCCAAGCGTTGCTAGCGTCAAAGTTTGGAAAGCGAGAACTGGTTTTAGAGTGATAGAATTTGTCTGGTATCGACTGCCATGTTTTCCCGCGCACGAGGTGCAAAGACCCTTCCCGGCATGCATTGCGATCACGTTCTGCGGACATTTCTCGAACTGGTAACTAGATTGTTTAAACATAAGAATGGCCAACAAGTAGCGATCGATTGTAACATAGATCTGTGATCCAGGTTGCATTGATTTTATTTCATATCGGCATGATTTGTAGTGTTTTGAGCTTCTGGGATCAGTGGACATGCAGATGTATGGAGACCCGCACGTTGCGGAGAAGGGTTAATCTGTTAATCTGTCAGCCCTATTTATAGCGTGTTTTCACATGAAATCAACATCATTGAGCTTATAAGTTGCGTGAAATTACCATTTTGCTGTTTTCTAAGTGAAACTAGCATCCTTGCCGTCAAGCGTTAATGTGAAATCAACATTTTAACCTATTTAGACCTGAAATCAACATCATTGAGCGTATGCACTGCGTGACATTGACATTTGCTGGTTTCTAAGTGAAACCAACATCCTTGCCGTCACACGTTAACGTGAAATCAACATTTTAACCTATTTAGACCTGAAATCAGCATCATTGAGCTTATGCATTGCGTGAAATTGACATTTTGCTCGTTTCTAAGAAAAATCAACCTTACTGTCACGTGTTAACATGAAATCAACATTTAAACCTTTTTTGACCTAAAATCAGCATTTTTGAGCTTATACGTTGCGTGAAATTGACATTTTGCTGCTTTCTAAGTGAAATCAAAGTCCTTGCGGATGCGGCGGGCCGATCCTTTGTTATGATAAACCAAGGCGAGACTTTGACTTATAACAAAGGTTTGGCTTGGCTATTAAAACAAAGGATCTGTTTATCATAACAAAGGCCTGGCTTTGTTTATTTGAAGACCTCAGCGAGAAAAGGGCACTAGGTATTTTAATCAAAAGTGAACTTTGTCGAAAATGCTCCAAATTTCGCATGCAGTTTTGTTTAGGTATGTTTAACAATGTCCCGTAGTTTTTCCACTAAGCTTCGCTTCGTTTTGAGATATGGCGTATGCAGAAAAACCACTCGGTTTTCCAAGCGGCATCTTTATAAACGAAGCAAAAACCAGCGATAAAAATACAGGACCACGTTTTTCTATTACATTGAAGACCACATGCAAAAATTCAAGCCCTTTTGCGAAAATTTTTTTTTTCACCCAAATCGTCACTTAGTATGGTTTTGCACTCACCCCTTCAACTATTAAGTGACCTATGATGGTACTAACGTAAGTCCTAGAAGTTTTCAATGCTTGTTGCACTGGTGTTTCTCAAAAAATTTCTTCATGGCTGAAAATGAACGATTTATTCCATAAACGCAACAAAATTTATAACAATATTCATCTGCTCTTCGATCCGAACGTCCAGCTCACGTTTCTTCGTTTACAACATGTCATCACTCAGACCTAGTCTCCACTCGGTAAATAGGCAACGCGCCTTACACAAAATGAACACAAAATTTCAGTTCGGAACATCCTCCCGCCCGATGCAGGGAGTGCATCACTACATGTAACTTGTCAACCAAGTTCAATAGAGTTCAACTAAAATGTTCAACAAGGTCTCATAAAGTTCAATTAAGTTCAGCAGCTAAGTCAGCATCAGAGCTTTCAAACAGGTGTAACCGCTGTACTGGACGACGGGTAAGACTTCCAGATGAGGTCCGCAGGGTAACGGACCGGACAAGACCGTCACAGCCTGTGTGGGTGTCTTCCACTCGTGCACGTGACCACTGACCCCGAGCTACGCGATCCTCACTTACTAGGACCAAGTCACCTTTGCAGATTTCACGACCAATCTTGTACTATTTCTTGAGAGGTGTCAGGGATTTTAGGTACTCTGCATGCCAACGCTTCCAAAATCCATTTACAAGCTTCTGGTGATACTGAAAACGTTTGGTGAGGGCTCTTGAGGTCTGTTCTGAAACATGAGTGTCTTTAGTCGGACACGCTTGAAGATTCCTGCCAATCAAAATCTGTGCAGGGGTAATCACACTGTAGTCATCACGGTCTGCACCAAGGTAAATAAGAGGACGACTGTTCAGCTGTGCTTCAATTTCAGCTAAAATAGTAGTTAACTGCTCGGCATCCAACATTGCTTTGGCAAATAGTTTCTTCAGTGGCGTCTTGACACTCTTTACAAGACGTTCATAAAAGCCACCCCACCATGGGGCTTTTTCCACAATGAACTTCCACTGAATCTTCTTTTCAGACAAAGCACTTTGGGTCTGGTCTGATTCCAATACTCTCCAACATCGCTGTAGCTCCTTGTTAGCAGCCTTAAAAGTTTTTGCATTATCTGACCAAATAATGCTGCACATTCCTCTTCTTGCAATCATTCGTCTAAGAGCAAGGAGAAATCGCTCAGTTGTCATATCACATACCAACTCCAAGTGTATTGCACGGGTAACTGCACATGTAAATAAACAGATATAGACTTTTTCACCACTGTCTTTCAAATACAAAGGACCAGCAAAGTCTAGACCCACGTTAGTGAACGGTGGTGCAGGCTTAATTCTGTCTTCAGGAAGTGGTGCCATCTGCTGACCAAAGGGTTTTGTTTGGTAATGGCGACAAATTAGACAGTTCCTTAGTGTCTGACGGACGGTCGATCGTCCCTTGATCACCCAAAATCTCTGTCGCAAAAGTGACAAAGTGTGTTCAACTCCAGCATGTAGTTCACGGCTGTGAATATCATCAATTAACTTAACAACAGGATGGTTAGAAGGCAGGATAATAGGATGTTTCTCCTCTTCTGGCAACAGTGACTTGTGAATTCTTCCTCCAACACGAAGAAAATGACTAGTCGGACACATAAACGGTTTAAATTGGCAAGGTTGCTGTCCTTCACTGGACCATGCTGTTTACATGACGCAATTTCTTCAGGAAAACCTGCTTCTTGTACATGAGATATCAACCATTCTTCTGCATTTTGTATCTCTAAACCAGTTAAAGGGCTGTCAATTCTTTCCTCTTCTTTCACTCTTGAGTTGCTAACGAATCTTCTGATCCAAGCAACAGTTCTTAGCAAGCGACTATACTTGCTGAATCTTGTGAAGTCAATAAACGGCTCTTTGGGTTGCACAACACAACTGACACTAGCTTTACTCTTCCTCTCTGGGTTAACAATTTCACTGGAGGGTTTTGACCTTAAATCCTCGGGCCAATCTTTTTTGGACTCTTGCAACCAAGAGGGTCCTTTCCACCACAAATGACTCTCTCGTAACTGACTTGCAGATAAACCTCGGGTAGGTAGATCAGCTGGGTTCTGCGGTCCTGGACAATACCTCCAAACATTGGGATCCAGCAACGACTGAATTTCAATAACACGATTAGCAACAAATGGTTTCCACTGTGAGGCTGCTCCTCTAATCCAGTGTAACGTTGAAGAATTGTCTGTCCAACAAACAATGCGGCTAATGGGACAATCTATTGCACCTTCGACATAGGTGCAAAGTCTAGCAGTAATTACAGCAGCCATCAACTCTAAGCGCGGTAGGGTAATCTTCCTTACAGGAGCCACTCGGGTCTTGGACATCACAAGACTGGTAGATACCCTTCCATCTTCACAAACAACTCTCAGATAAACTGCAGAGGCATAAGCAACTTCTGACGCATCACCAAATGCGTGTAGCTCTACTTTGGGGTTCTGACCTAATGGCAAATCAGTGTAACATCTAGAAATTTGAAGGTGTCCAAGTTCAGAAATCTCTTGAACCCACTGATTCCATTTTGATGAGACTTCCATGGGAATTTCCTCATCCCATCCAACACCCTTGGTCCACAAGCTTTGAAGAATTAATTTTGACCTCACTGAAAAGGGTGCAATTAGACCAATTGGATCAAATATCTTTGCTGCTAAAGACGCCACCTTTCTTTTAGTGTACACTGTCTTTGATCTCGACTTAACAATGTCCACATCAATTGTAAAGACAAGGTTGTCAGTAAGTGTATTCCACTCTAATCCTAATGCTTTTGTGATTGGATGTGCTTCTGCTAGATCACTTTCCAGGCTGACAAGACTAACTGCTGCTCTGTCCCTCTCTGGTATGGCCTCCATAAGCTCAGATGAATTGCTTGACCATTTTGTCAAATTAAAGGCAGCTTTCTGCATAAGCTCAGTAGCACTTCGCTGTAATTTCAGCGTTTCCTGCACATTGTCTCTCCCTGAAGCAAAGTCATCAACATAAGTGTTCCTCAAGATTTCATTTGATGCAACAGGGAATGTTTCTTTACACCTTTTCACATGCTCTTGAATAGTGCCAATGGCAAGAAACGGACTGGAAACAACTCCAAATGTGACCCTTGTCATTCTGTAAATCTTAGGCGTGGCCTTGGGGTCCAAATCTCTCCACAGATACCGGTGTGAATCTCTGTCTTCTTCTTTTAACCGAATCTGCAAGAACATCTTCTCTATGTCACCCATGATACCAACATAATTCTTTCGAAAACGCAGAAGAATTCCGACCAAATCTGGCTGTAATGCTGGGCCTGGCTCTAAGCAGCTGTTCAGAGAGACACCATTGCTATCTTTCGCTGATGCATCAAACACAACTCTTGTCTTGGTTGTCTGCTTGTCTTCCCTGATGATCGCATGATGAGGGAGATAGAACACCGGACGCCCATCTGTTGGTGTAATTTCATCACAAGGTACTTCTTCAGCAACACCGTTCTCAACATACTTGTTAATCGCTTCTCTGTACAATGCAGCTTTCACTGGCTCATGGAGCAGCTTCTTTTCTAGATTGTACAACCTACTTTCCGCTTGCCGGTAATTATCTTTCAATGAAATGCAATCTTCCTTCCATGGTAAGGATACTTCATAGCGACCATCATTGTATGTTAGTGTCTCTTTAAACTTCTTCAAGACCACATCTTCTGCATGAGTAGTAGAAATTGAACTTTCAGCAAGTCTGACACCAATGGACTCCAAATCCCAGAACTTTTGAAGTGTTTCATTCAATTGTTCTTCAACACTAATTTGAACATTCATAGACACAGTGCATTCTTGGCCATGACCACCTGTTGGCCCACAGAAGACCCAACCCAAAGTTGTGCGAACTGCAACTGGCTCACGGGAACCCCCTCTTACAATGTCTCTTGTCACAAAGGAATAACAGAAATCCAAGCCAATAAGCACATCAATCTCTTGTTCCTCTCTAGGGAATTCTTCAGGAAATGCTATGTTTCGAAGGTGACACCATCTTGTTGGATGAATATCCACAGCTTCAGCTGGCCGGCATATTACTGGTGTAGTAAGTGCCTCAATACATTGAGGCTGTCCAGATTTGTCAATAGGTGCCACAGTAAACGCAGTTCTCTTCCGCAAAGTGCTCTTGGTGGCCTCTCCACCAAATCCAGAAACAGCAATTTTGACACTCTTCCCATCAAGACCAAGCTCATCAATTACACTCTGCCGAACAAACGACGTTTGAGAACCAGGATCAAAGAAACATCTCACAACTTTTGAACACCCATTTGATCCACACAAAATAGCTGGTATGGTCTGCAGGATCACTTTTCCACCTGAGCTCACTGCAACAGAATTTGCCACAACTGAGGACGGCAAAGCAGGACCTGACGACGAGGGTAGTAATTCCGGGGCTGATTCCACCTTGACTTCTTCCAAGGGAGGATGAGCTGAATCCTGATGCAGGAGACTGTGATGTCTACCTTGGCAATGCTTGCATGGAGGTTTCTGGCACACTTCGGCTCTATGACCAGGTTCAAGGCATCGGAAACACAGGCCTTTAGACGTTGCTTTTCTGAATCTTTCTTTCACAGGTAATGACAGAAAAGTGACACATGACTTCAAACCATGGTTTTTGTAGCAAATGACACACTTGCCCTCTTGCGTTGCCGCACATAATGCAGAGGTGGATAATTTTTGTGACCGGTTAAACTTGAAACGGTTTTCACGATTTCCAAGATTTTCCTTTGCCGGAGCTTTGGAATCAAGAGAAGGAGGCTGTGAAGACTCTTTAGCTCTTATCAATTGCTCCAAGAAAGTAAACAGTATTTTCACTTCCACACAGTCCTGTTTAGCTTTCTCCTCATTAAGCTCCAATTCCCATTTTTCCACAACTTTTTTTGGCAGCTTGTCAACTATTAGAGGCACAAGAACTGGAGCCAAAGTTTCAGAATTAAACTTTTCACCAAAGGACTCAACAGAGCGAACGTGACCTATCACTTCATCGTAGAATTTACGCATGGAGGTTGCATCATCAGAGCTCAAATGTGGCAAATGGATCAAGGATCTTACATGTGCATCAAGTATTAACCTTGCATGCCCGAATCTTTCCTTCAAGATTTCCAAAACTGGCTTGTAATTCGCTTGTACCACTGCAAAACCTTTCACCGCTTCAGCAGCCGAACCCTTTAGCGATCTCATCAAGTACTCTAATTTTTGGACATCTGCCAACGACGGATTGTCAACCACTGAAACTTTTATCGACTGATAATAGGGTTGCCAGCTCAAAACATTTCCGTCAAAGGTTGGTAGATTAATCTTGGGTAGCTTAACCTGTACTTGAGAGGACGACTGGGATACGGGTGGATTGCTTCCTAACAATTGTACTTCGGGAACTTGTTTACTTGCCAAATAACTTGTCATTTTGGCCATGCTTTCAATTACACGCGCTTCGTATTCATTATGGCTCTCACATTCCGCCTCGATCTCTTCATCCTCTAACATTGTGCACATCGTGGCTTGCACTTCCTGCAAGTCACTCCACTTACTTGCGACATTATCTTTCAACACTTGAACTCGTGCATAATTATCTTGTTGTGACAGGGCTTCGTCGATTAACTTCAACGTGTCTGTGACAGATTTTCTCAGGAATTTTCTCTTTTTCTTGATAGCTTCTAAATCTTTCGACATTTTGAAAGACCACAAATTTTACTAACCTCATATAATCGCAACAATTACAGGTCTGCACATTCACAGAAGTTCCTCTCGTTCAAAGTGCTGATGCAATACACATGTGGTTTGTTTGGCGCCAAATCGCCAATATGCGAAAACCAACTTCTTCGCAGTAATAAACGGATCCAACTCTCCTTTTGCTCGACCAATCGTCGAAACTGTTTCTCCAAATCCAATATCCGGCTCGAAGGACCATGAAAATGAACGATTTATTCCATAAACGCAACAAAATTTATAACAATATTCATCTGCTCTTCGACCCGAACGTCCAGCTCACGTTTCTTCGTTTACAACATGTCATCACTCGGACCTAGTCTCCACTCGGTAAATAGGCAACGCGCCTTACACAAAATGAACACAAAATTTCAGTTCGGAACAATGGCTATTACAGACAAATTCCCAGTACAGAATTGGTATGTACCATCATCAGTTAGTAAATCTAACGTTGCAATTTCTGGGTCATATATTGTGTACCCAGCACCCTGAATGTCACGAACAATAAGCTTTCCCTCAGAGTTCTCATAAGTAAAGTGGACAAAGGCCTGTGCCTTGTCACAAACTGTACCCTTTTCACATACTTCACCATTATTGTTTATGTACTTAATAAAATCACCATCAATGTACTCTTCAATTGAAATGAACTCCCCACTGTCTGTCTTACCCATGAATACCTTTTTATATTCAAATGTTTGGCCAAACTCCATCAGCTGCTCTTTTTCAATTTGTTCCTTCAGTTGGGATGCAAAATTGTGGGTCAAGTAATGCATTTGCACTGACTTCTTTGTGTGATTTTCTTCAGTTTCTTGTGTTGTTTTAATTATTTCCGAGGCACTCCTGAGGTACTTCTTGACGACCCATGTCACTTCTTTGAATCCCTCTGTTATGCTAGTGGCCTTGAAAGCTTGTTGGAATCCACCAGAAGCGAATGGTGTCTAAGCTGCCAAGAATTCTGCCTCCACTGGTACATTGGACCATTGCATGTGTTCAAAATCAAACTTATAAATGATAATGACAGTGGAACTTTTCTTGGAGATGACTTTCCCTAGTTTTAGCATATCCTGGATGGACAAACTCCTAGGGTAAAATTTACTTGAGCAAACTTTTTTGGGGCTTGGTACTGACACAGCCTTTTTCCTTGGATTGTCATCACACCTTGTTTTTTTGGTCTTTAGCAAAAGTGAGAAAGAAAAAAATTATACGTTTATTACGAATGGCTTGCAACAATTCCAAGCAAATTCATTTTTCACCTCTTTTTCACCATATTCATCCCACCACCCCTTCTTGTAAAAAAAGATTACCATGGAAACTGATGCCCCCCCCCCCCAACCCCCTTATTTCGGGCCAGTGAAATCAAAATTGCCAAAACCAAGCTCTATATGTGATCATATATGTTAATGCACCAGCATTAAACTCTTAAGTGTTGTGACATACCTTGTGCGTCTCTTGCTCGTGCTCTTCCTCATCCTGATCGTTTAATATTTCGGCATCTGACATTTTTATAAAACGCACAATGAATACTTTGTGGTCTGGAATTTGGCACATCTTCTTGCAAGAAGGCCCACGTTCACCAGCAAAGATGTCGCAAACCATATCTCTATCATGACATACTTGTGCGTCTCTTGCTCATGCTCTTCCTCATCCTGATCATTTAATATTTCGGCATCTGACATTTTTATAAAACGCACAATGAATACTTTGTGGTCTGGAATTTGGCACATCTTGCAAGAAGGCCCACGTTCACCAGCAAAGATGTCGCAAACCATATCTCTATCGATTTGGGCAGCAAAGTACTTCTGGCAAGCTTCTACTATGTTGTGGAAAGTTATTTCATCGAATTCGAATGGGACAAATTCTCTTGGCCCAATCCTGGTGTACTTTTGCTGTTTTCCAGTTACTTCAGAACTCATCCTCTGCACAATTATTTCATCGTTCGCCTCTACAGATTCTCGTGCTGGTCATTTCCCCTTAGCAGCTCTTTTTTGACACTGCTTGTTTGCGAACTGCCTCCACTCCGCCATGTTGCAAGCTAACTCGTGGTCCGCTCTGTTGCTTGTAAGCGCGCGTAGCATGATGGTAGTGGCAGCGCTTGGCCACGGTGAAATTCACTTTCACTTGCACTTTGAATTTCATTTGAAATTGATTTTATATTTCACTTTGAACTGTATTTCCATTTTAGTTTAACTTAAGAGTAAAGTGGTTTTATTTTTAAAACTCAATGTACTTTTAAATTTCATGTCATTTTACTTTTAAATTTCATTTAATATCACTTCATGTTTTATTTAGTTTTGTTTTATTTCTCAGTCAAACTAACATTTATTACACAAAAATATATGATTTTTTTACTGGCAGTTCTCAGCCACCATAGAGCACTAGGCTAATGAAAACTGCTGAATTGCATTATCTTGTGATCCAGTTCTCATTACCAGGCTTATCATTTTAAAAGTAGGGGAGAAGATGGCATGTCAAAGAGAAGCTCAACTTGGTAGTCCATTTTTGTACCTTATTGAATTCTTTTAAGCTAAAGTTTAATGATCATTATTGGTATCTGGTCACTTCGCTCCATGGTGAGATCGCTCAAAGCTGCTCCAAGTCAGTTTGCTTCAACACGCATATAAATTATTCCTCGTTCTTTCATCCACTGCCAAGCCAAACTCGGTTACCTGTGTGGAGTGATCTAACTTTTAGTTGGAGCGAACTGAGTTGGAGCCAACCAACCATGGAGCGAAATGACCGTAATTCTCATTATTGCTCATTATTTTTTTTTAATCCATACTTTGTTTGCAACAAACAGCAACCTTAAAGTCAATCCTGACTAGCAATTTTGAAGTTTTTTTCCTATTTAATTGATGCATTGTCACTGCTGTTATCATTTTTGAAAATATGTTCTAAGCCATACCAAAAGTGGTAGAAGATTGTTAGTCATGGTAGTATTATAAACCTGCTGACTTTTACAATGTTAATGTGCCACTCATATGAGTGATCATGAGTCCCATGCATTGTCACACTTATTGACCAATATATCCACCCAGGGCTGTATGGTTGAGTATGCTTGATGAAGGCCCTTGATGGTGTGGGTGAACATACCGTTTGTTGACACAATTCGCTCACAAAATAACAAATTTGTTACAGGTGTAAAGATCAAGGTAACAGGTGACTCAAACTTAACAACAGCCCAGATATCCCATGCCTTAAGTTCACTAACTTGACATTGGTACCTCAAATGAATCACTCTTAGTTAAATAGTTATTTAATTGTTAACTTGATCCAGTCTGAGACTTGGAAGTCCATGCCTTCTATTCAAGCTTACTTGATTGTTTCAATGTTGTTTCCTCTTCCATAATTATTATACAGGGACTGCAGTGGAGTAAGTGGAGTGAATAGCTATAAGCCCACTTTATTGCTTGGGTTGATTTTTTAGGGCTCCAGATGACATGGATAATGTATGATTTTACCACTTGAAAGTACTTAAATGGCCGAACAATGACCTTGTTTGTGTTGGCCAGAGTTTTAGCCCTACCACTTCAAAATGGTCTCTGCAGTCCCTGTTATGGCATGCAAATTTGGAAAATCTTTGGAAATCCAAATGAATCTTGGAACATCTTCTAGGTCCAGGCACTAAGAATGGACAAGAATAGGAAAAAGGTTGTATTTGATTTACATCAGCATTATTAGGTTCTAGAATTTGAATATGTATAGTGATTTAAGTCCTGGCCAAACAATCACAACATTTCAATGTGTAAGTAAGAAATATAATGTATTGTAAGGAAGTAATGTAACATAATGTATTGTAGGTGAGGTAATGTAATGTATTATCGGTGATATACATAAGTAATATAGCATATTGTAAGCAATTCAGTAGTTTTATGCAAGTTTTGTAAGTAAGTAATGTCGCATGTAGTAAGTAGAGTACTGTAAGGAGGTAATGTAAAATAACATTTTGTAAGTGACAGTTGTAAACTCAGAATTAAGCAAAGTATCAGTCGATTTTAGTATTGTGTTGTAAATTGTAGGTTTTGTAACGTAAGTATTCGTTAATTGTGATGTAGTATATACAGGATAAATAAATTTAAAAAAGACTTTTCAACGGAACACATGGCAACATTGTTGGACGCAAACATGTTGCGTGTGTTTGGCCAACCTGTTTCAAACTTGAGCCAACAACACCTGACATTCTGCAACACCCAATATGTTGCAACACATTGCAACAGAGTAGCCAAACAGGTGCAACATGTTGCGCCCAACAATTTTGCCACATGGTGTGTTGAAATGTTGCAATTGTTTGGCCAGCGCTTTAGACTACACATGTGCTATATATATATATGTATGGTGCTTTAGACTACACATGTGCATGCCAAGCTGTAAAATTTTTATTTTACTTTTCACAAAATAAAAAAAATGTTCTTAATAGTTTTCACGTCTTTTTTCAGAGTATTATCAATGCTTTTTACATTGTATTTTAATGTCTTATTATATTTTAAATTATTATATCTCTCAGTTAGTACACGCGCTGTAACTGGTCAATTTAGCGGCTGCTGTACGGCCTGCTAAAATTTAAAGTTGGTTTTGTTGCCAAACTGTTTCGTATTTATCGCCAAGTATTCTTAACTTTTATAGCAAGTGAAAGTTTGAAACTTTCCTATACTCTAAATTGTGTAATAAAGTGCGCTAACGACTTAAAAACAATTTCAAACTGACTCGTTTTGCTTTTGAGGTGCATTGGAAATTTGAGCCTTTCTGAGTCTGCGTGAATAGAAATCGTTTCCCAACCCGTCAGGCACACAGTAGAGATATAATAAATATCTTACTAACCTCATCTTCTCAGTCCGTACTGTAAGTTACGGATCCTCATTTTTTCCCCTTTGATTTATGACCTGCACGCTTCGCGCTTGGGCCATAAATCGAAGGGGAAAAAAACTCGGTCCGTAACATACAGTACGGACCTCGAACTCGGCTAGTAAGAGGTATTTACTGTAGTTCTAATTAGAATATTTTTAAGTAATTCTTATTGTATATATTTTGAATTTCCATTTGTAATATACTGTGTCCCCAATTAGCTCCTTGTCACTTAGGAGCTAGATCCTCAACTGACACAGAAATAAAGTTTCTTTTTCTTTTTGCAACCTATTGATTAAGAATAACCTAGTATAGAACTCCTCGTTTAAGCCAAGAAAAAGCCACAGCAATATTAGCTAATATTGGTTTATTTAAAGTATGCTGGCATACATAGTAGTTTTATATTTAAGTGTAAAGTTTGAATCTTTATATGACAGCTTTGTGGTTTGACAACAGAAAGAATGTTATCATTAGATTGAAAGCTTTAAAGTGGTACTATGATCAATTTTTTCCCCCATCTTTTTTTTCATGTATAACAGAATTCCATGAAAGAACAAAAACGCTGTTTACCATTTGCAAATATCTGCATCAGTTCTGGAGATATTTAAGTTTGAAAAATGTGTAAAATATGCAAATGAGATGACTGATGACATCATGCACTCAACCCAATTTTATATCAAGTATATAAATAGAGCTATCTTGGTCAATTTGCAGCATAGACCATTGAAACTTGGTAGGCTAAGTGTTCCACAGGAAACACACCTACGGCTATAAAAAATTCTGTTCCCATGGCAACTCACTCTTTTCCAGTCCCCACCCACTTGATTTCAAAATGTTAGTGATCTTCAGCTCGCAAAACATTTAACGAGGCCACAAACTTGAGCTAACATATTTAAATGCTTGCTGGATCAAGCATATGAGGCACCATTTGCAAATATCAAAATGGAACACCAAAGGTGGCCAGAAATGCCTTCAATATTGGGGAGGTCTGGAACCAAGTATGTTGCCCTGGTAACCAAACTTTTAAGCTCATATTGTGGAGCACATTTAGTAGAATCTTATTGCCAAGAATCACACATTTCTGATACAAATTGGCTGAGATATCTTTTTTCATCATATTTGATCAAAATTTGGTTGAGTGTATGACATCATCACTGGGCTAATTTGCATATTTTAAAAACTTGAATATCTTTGGACAGAAAAGAGATATTTGAATATAGTAAACAGCATTTTTCTTCTCACACAGGCTACTTGCTTATATTTTAAAATGACTGCGATAGGAAAGATGGGATTTTCATCATAGTACCACTTTAAGTTTTGTTTGGATGCCTGGTATTTGTTTTGTTTACTATGTTATTTCACATAAATGTTGTTTGTGTTCTCTTTTAGACCACATTTTTACAAATAGTAGGTTTTAAATAGCAAGTTTAGGGTAATAAAGTTATTCACATCTACATTTTATGAATAAAAATGTAAGACTTACCGGTAAGTTATAAAAAAAATGTGATTTGTTGATTGTGGGTGCTATTCAAAAATACTCTGGTTTTTTGTTCAATGAGCGATTCCGAATGGAAAGTGCGAAGTCAGCAATAAGGTTAATAACTACACTGCTGCATAATAATAAATAGGTGAATGACATGAATCATGTTCATGAAAAATAGTGACTTGGATAGAATAATAATAATTATTAATGATAACAATATCTTAAAAATCTTTTAAAAGGATGCTCCAAAATTAATTTTGTTCTCCAAAATCAAAGTCTAAGTGCATGTTGTCCATCTGTTGGGAACGCAAATGTTTTTAACACCAAAACAGTTCCTCTGGAAGTAAATGTTAATTTAATAAGTGATAAACTTGTCCTGTTGTCCACCATTCTCTGACGTCATCAGGCCACGCCCATGTTGCCCATTGTCATGTGACTAATTCTAAAGAATGTCAAGGCTCCCAAGCATATCACTTCATCAAGATGTTTTTCACTGATTTAATATTTAAACTTTAATCTTTATTACATCCCAGAACATTCCGGGAACATTCTGGAACATTCTGGAAGATCCTGGAACATCAAATAATTATAATAATTATGAGAAAAATATGTAAAATTAAGTTTTCAAAAATAAAACAAACAAAAGTAGCTTTCTCAATATATCCTAACCCCAATAGTCCTCCGTCCTACGAACTTCGCACAAGTTAAAAAAAATGAAACAGCCTCAACAGTAAGCATTCTTCAATGTACAATTATATACCTGTCCAAATGAAAAGTTATATAAAAATTTACTTTACTTGTCACAGAAATCTGACGATGATGTAGCCTTCCACGCAGACCGTCGCTCTTAGGCGATCTCTGCATAGGAGGCTAACGATGATGTAAACCCTGGAAAAAAGGCTCACGTCGCAGACCAGCAGGAATTTTCTCAATTCTCTAAATTCTCTGAATTCTCTGAATTCTTGACTTGATCGACGGGTAGAAAACCAATCAGAATGAAGATTAGTCGGTAACACAGGTTTCCCGCGCAAATAGCGCCTGATGATTGCCCGATGAACTTGACTACGTCAATGTTTTGAACCAATCACTATAAACCATTCCCCATACGGGGAATCCCCGAAAATGCAGAGAGAGTAAATCGAATCCCAACGATTGCCTTCGCAACTCGAGTACAGCTGAGACTTCTGCGTTAGTTACTGCATGCTTCAATATTGACTCGATATTCGATCCAGAGATCCTCGAGGGTTTAATATTCGGTGCATTGTGATAGGTAAACTTTTGATGAGAACTTTCTTGGACCTTGAAAATTTGTTGATGCTGTGTTTCGGGATTTGATAGCTGGAGTAATTTACGGGTAATCGTAGACTTAAATTAGCTTCTTTTCATCCTTGCACAAATGAGTGATCGTTATCCTTTCTAATGAAAAACATCGATCGATATTGAGCTGTAACAAACACCATCAATTGATCTTGACTACTCTTCAAATTGTTTGTATCTTTTAGATTTGTCAACCGTCTACGATCGCGATGCTGCAGGGCCACAGTAACGTCGATCGATGAAAACATTAAAGCTCATTTGTTGTTTGGTATGTTCATGGTATCTTTACATAATTTTAGTTCCTTTAAGTTTACCTTAAATGTAAAAAAGGTGGAGCAAAAATAATACGTGCTGCCTTGCACGTACATGGCGGTGAAAAATTTTCCTCATTTTCCGCGCATACTAATTTTCCTTGCTCGCCGTTGAGCGAGCCGGTAAGTTATCACTTAATCTTTTATTTTTTAAAATTCTTGTCAGAGAAAATCGAGAACCATTTAACTTTCATCTTTCTCAAATACTGGTTGTCTTGGGTGAATTTTTTTTCTCTGAGCGATTTTAGAACATCTGAAAGTGTGCGAAGAATTAAGCTTAAGTTTTTCCTCTCAGTTTCTGAAAGTGGCAATCCAAGCAATTAAATGTGTCTGAATAAAGCACATAACTGTCTTGAGCTTACATAATTTAACGTAGGTTATGAGAAAAGTGAAAGCAGCAGTTCCCTCTGTTGAGAATGAAGTAACTTAACAGTTTGCAGTAAAACATAATTAAGTGTTTTGAAGAATGGACCAGTAATGCCGGTATTTTTAAAGGAAGAAACAAAAATTCGTGTGACTGGGTTCCAGAGGTGATTCCTGCTCCAGGGTAATAGCCCGGCATTTGCTCTATCTTAATCCTGGGGTTGTATGACGCACTATTTGGGTAAAAAGAGTTGCATGTGATCCGTAAAAATCGTGTTGAAAACATTTTGCATATGATAGCTATAATTTAAGGTAAACAAATCATTCAGTAAAGGCCTTTTCTCATAAGGGGTAATCCTAAGTTTTTTGGCTGGGGGTGCATAGCTATTTCTTGAAATGCTCTCCCTATACAGAAGCATCTGTTCCTCACCCTGTTGTATGATGTCAGTTAACCTGGAATGTGTGGCTTCCATTATGTGAGCATCTGAGGAGTGCTTTAGTTTTAAATCCCCAATGCTAATAATCACAACACACATCTCTTGAAAAAGAACATTTCAAATTCAGATGAGGGTGTACAAAATATGACCTGTATGGCTAGAGTTAACTAGGGTGGGTTGCTTCTTGCAGAAAAATTTAGAAAACTGACTAGAAATCACATCAGTATAAACATCCCCAGCTTCGAAACATTGCAGAAGTTTAATTCTGTATAATTTCTTGTTTGAGCTGTTGAAAGAGGATTATAAAAACAAAAATTGCTTGCAAGTCGGTTATGGATGACAGGGATCATGTGTACTAAACTAAGGCCCCATCCACACGTATCCGGATATTTTTGAATCCACAACTTTTTCTTTCCAGATTCAAAAATTTCCCTGTCCACATGCAGCGTATTCAAATCGAATTCGCCTGTCCACACGTATCTGATGGTATCTGGATTCACTCTAGAGAAACTAGGCCTACACGTTTTGCCACCATATTGGTTTATTGTTCAGTAAGAGACTGGACAGGATTTTGCTACGTCATCGGATTTGAAAATATCGGGATTCACCATCCACGCGTTATCAGATTCGTTGTGGATTTATTTTTTTTCCACTCTGGAGGGCGGATTAAAAAATATCTGGATTCGCTGCCAAATTCGCCGGATGCATGTGGACAGAAGCCGTATCCAGAAAGAAAAATTTGCAGATTCAAAAATATCTGGATATGTGTGGACGGAGCCTTAAAGACACCTACAGTTGAGTGTAGACCGATACCAGCAATTGACACTCCATTGCCATCTCAGCAAACTTTGGCTGACAAATCAATCATAGCTCAATGGACAGTAGGTCAGATATTAATTTTCACAGATGCCATTGATTGTCATTTGATGTTAGTGGTGATCACACATTCGATATATCAGTTGACACTCGACTGACACACTAATCAATGGCTATACCTTATGCAATAAGCAGTACCTTATGGTCAGCTGTCGGTAGCTGATGTCAGTCGCCTGTTGGTGAGAGAAGAAGCTCATGGCAAAACCAAAAAGTTCATGGCAAGACCAAAAACCTTTTGGCAGAAAGTCAAAGCTTTTTGGTTTTGCCACAAGTTTATTTTATTTTGCCGTTAGCTTATTTGGTTTTGCTATGAGGTTTTTGGTTTTGACATGAACTTATTTGGTTTTGCTATGAGGTTTTTGGTTTTGCCTTGATGCCTATGGGCCACCACAATTTGGAAAAACCCCTACCCTAGGTCCCTTTGACCTGTAGTAATTTATGTGAAAAAGATGTGAGTGCAAGGTAAACAGTTGTCAGTTTAGCACAGAGAAGTTTTTTGCACCCTATTCAAAAAGTTACAAAGCCCCAACTGGCAGGAGGGAGACTTGTTGGCTTTTCAAAAGGTCTCAAAAGTATGGAGAAGTTTGTGACCGCTGAATTCTAACAAATCCAGGCTGTGGTACAAATGTGTATTGTAAGTTGGTGGACTTGATCTCTGTACCTCTGAGCACCCTAAACTACTGACAGCCTTGCTGTCTGCAATATCATTTCTTTTGAAATATACAAATTCAGCACCTTTTTTCAACTATTGACTATTGACTTGCTTTTGCAGGTGGTTGCTCTTATCACTGCTTCTGGTCTTGTTTCTGTACATGGAAAACGTCAGAAACCCAGACATGATGAAATAGAAAGAGTGATAAATGAGACACATTCTGTTATTTGGAAATGTACTAATACAGAATGCCCTCCTGGATCTGGATTAAGCGTGCAATGTGGCTCCAGTATTCCATTTAGAACCCCAATAACATGTGTCCCTTGTGTTAAAGGAGTTAGCACCTCTAGTACACAGGATTATTCTACCTGCAGAAGCTGCAGGAATTGTGGCAAGCATGAACTTAAGACAGGAGAATGTACTCCTGAGGAAGACACTACAGAATGTTTAGGGATATGTCAGAGGGGTTACTACAAGAGTAAGATCAGTGAAGACTGCCATGCGTGCAGTTACTGTTGTGGTGAAGATGTAAAATACCATGAAGAACAATGTGAGGACTCTGGACTTCCTTCTAGTAAACAATGCAGGCAAACCAGTTTCAAGTGTTACCCTCCAACAGAAGCAGATCATAAAAGGCAAGATCACCAACCACAGAATCAAGGAGGGCCTGAAGCATTAGAAATTGCAGCTTTTGCAGTTAGTTCTGTAATATTTGTCATCATTATAGTTCTAACAGTTGTAATTTGGAAGTATTATAGCTGGCAGGATATCAAAAGTTTCCTTAAAAGGTATTGCTGTTTTTGCTGTAACCTTATGGGTTCAAACAATGGTGAGCATACATTTTATTTTGATGCCAATGGTCAGTGCCAGGACCAAGACTTGGAATCGTCTTCTTGTATGAATGCAAATGGAAGTCATTTGAAAGAAGATGCCAAAGTACAAGGAACTGTGTCTTCAGGTGATCACTATTAGTATAATTAATAATTAATATCTTGGTATGCATCCACTTTGTCTGAAACGACTGCTAATGTACAAATGTTTTTTAACCATCTGAAAGTAACGGCTACCCGAGAGTAGCAGCCCCTTTTGCCTGCTAAATCCAAATTAAGTAATGGGAGCTGTTACTTTCGGAATTCTACGGTACACTGTCAACTACAACTTTGCAGATTTATTAAATTTGAGGAAATTGTAACTATTGTTAATGATAAATTGGTTTATTATTGATTTTGCTGTTGATTATATACTTGATTATGATTATGTATGTGATGAAAAAAATCTTTTCAAAATTATCGTGGGGAATTCAGAGAAAGAAAAAAGGTTTCTTTTTTAGCCATGGTAACTCTGTGAGTCATTGGAGATCAGGAGTAAATACAACTTACTTCAGTTATTAATATGAATATGACATGAAAGTCTTAAAAAAAAGTAAAAAAGGAGGCATCCGACAAATACATGGAATTTCCTTCAAATACAAATATATAATAAAAGCAGCAGAATTGAAAGTAGGTCTTGTAAATACTGTACTGGTAATAATTGTATTTTGTGCTTAAACCTCTTCTAAAGGCACTTTGCATTCAGTCACATGCAATCATTTGTAACTAGATTGTTATCAATTATTTCTAAAAAAAACATATGCCACTTCCTAGTAGCTTGTGACACTTCATGCAACATACATCTTAAGTAAGAACATTAATAAATAATAAATGAAATTATTAAAGTATCAAACCATGTAGCCTGGGAGAAACCCGTACTAATAAGGGGACACAACATTTAAAGTAATAGTTTGGTTCTTGCACTATAAAACTGTTAGAAGAAAAAACCAGCAAGAATTTGTTGATACTCTTCCACCCACATTTATTCAATCAGTCATTTCTTCCTTCCTTTCTACATGTTTGCAAGCTAGGAAGTGCACTGCTCTGACTCACTCATTAATAAATTCAGTCATTCATGCAGTCAAATATTTTTTCATTGTTCACTTCAGATACAGCAGTGGTGAAAACTAGGACAGTGAAGAAACCAGTATATCAACGGCTGCTGTCAGCTCCCACTGAAATTAAATCTGACGTTAAGTCAATGATGCGTAGGTCTCGCTCCCACCCAGGATGTCTCAAGGATCTTGATAAGCCAAAACAAACATCAGATTTGAAGCGTGGCTTCAAAAAGCTTTTCAGTAGTCCAGGAAACAAGAAAGGATATGGTATGTTTTCATTACTCATTTGTTTTACATCTACCAGTATTTTCATACTGCTGTATAATGTTATCACAGTCATAATTTACAGTGAATGTGACTTGAGTAACCTTGCCTGCTCATTACTGGACAATGAAAACAACTCACTAGGCAGAAAAGATACAGTCTGTTCCATCATCAGTTCAGTTCTGTCTCTTTTGAATTATGTTATTTTAAATAATTTTTAATCTTTATATCATAATAACTGTAATTTAATTTTGCTGTACCATTGTCTTATTATTTTGCTGCAGTGTTGGAAATTTAAGCACTTACCTGCTTGTCCATGCATGAGTGAAGACCACCAAACAAGCACAAATCATTACCATTCTTGAGAAATTATTTGACCTGAAATATTAATTAACCCTCCTTTTTATTTTCCATTTTGGCAAGAAAATCCTTACCAGAGTTCTTTTTTTTAATTCTTTTAATCTTTTTAGATGCCCAACTAAGTTTTCAATGAAAAACAACATAAGTGTTTTCTAAAATGGACCATGATTGGCTTTCTCATAATGATAATTGAAACACTGAAAATTACACCAGGCGAGTACATTTTGAGAGTCAGTCACGGGAATGGCAAAAGCTGTCAAAATTATTTTAGTTTCCAACACAGGTATTGTTATATACGAATATTGATAATAAAACTTCCTGATCCCAACGGTTACTTAAGAGTTTTTTCTGTGTTATTTTTTTGTTTATTAATTGTGAGCAGGACAGTCAATAGTTGTTGCACCTTAAGTTTACAAACGTATGTGTAATTATTGCTATTTAACCTAGCTGATACTATTCATTTCTTGTCAGAAAATGGTAGCTGAATAAAAACTTTACGCTTTAATTTTCCACAGTTCGTGTGGCGACTGAGATGCCCATGAATGATCATTTGGCTTCCACAAATATTGCCAAAGACAGCTTTCCTGAGCCAGCCTCTATTGGCCATGGTGAATTACCACGAATCTGTTTGCAGTCTGTTGATGTTGGGGTCCAAAAACCTGACACAGAAAGTATGTGGTTCCTTTTCTGTCATTGCAAGTTATATTTATTGCAAAGAATTAATTATGCTCATCCAGTGGGAGGAATTCTTTTTTACCAATATCCCATACGATGGCCAATAACCAGTCACTGAAATTTTGTTAAAACATCAGATATGATTTTGGTTCCCATGCTTAGATGGTCTGAGTACCAGTCAAGAAAATATAATTGCAGGTTTTCATATACAGTCCATGAATTCCTTGTGACTGCTTTCATAAGCAACCAGCTTCAGTTAGGACCACCTTTGTGACCACTGTTTAAATTGTCACTCATGCAGTGGTTTCATTAAGGGCCAGGCACCAGGCAAATTGACCAGCTGTGAGGATGATTTTTGCCTTCCTGGTTTGATCATCTAGAGGGAAGTTTTTCTTATGAAGAAGTTCAGTCCAAAATGTTTTGCCCTCCTGTGAAAACCAGTCACCCTCCTGCTGAAAACATTAACGAAACCCCTGCTCATACTCTGTAATGAAAAGCTCTCATAAGCGACTGCGACTACTTTTGGCATTGGACGTTTTTCGGCGATACAGTGGCCATTTTGAATTCTGTTGTTTCAAATAGCTATTTTGGGATGTTAGGGGGCAAATACGTACTAATTTGCCCCCTGAGCATCCCACAATAGCTATCTGAAACAATAGAATTTGAAATGGCTGCCATATTGCCGAAAAGGTCCATTACCAACCGGTGTTATCTTTTGTTTTTAAGCTCTTGTAAGTGACTACTCCAAGAGTCTGATTTGCATAAGAGACACTGTACTTATGTGAATAAGTGATTCTGGGAAGGTTTCAGTCCCTGTGAATCAGTTAGTGGTATATTTGTGTACCTGTAGCAGGAAAAAATAAAGCAGTTTTTAATAATCCAGTTAATGGACTAATAATAACTATTTACGTTTCACAAACTTTATGCTTATTAGATTAAAGCTCTTGTTAATTAGTGATCAAACTCCATTGTTTCATCAGGAGGTCATTGACAAGATCTAGAGCACACTCTTGTCCATGACTAGCTCTAGTTATGATCACATTTTTGGAATTACTGAGGTGGTCGCTAGCTTATGAGAGCTTGGACTGTATACCAATTTTATTCTGAGATACAAGACAAGGGTGGTAGCAATGGCCCAAGCTCTAAGAAACAATAGAGATTGTGTTCATGATCTAAAAATAGAAGTTCCAGGGAGGTAGTGACTCAATGACAACTACACATGCATGTTACAGAAACTGGCATAAGCTCTGGCCTGATGGGCCACTAATGGCTTGTATGCAGACTTTGCCATTACTGGTAAAGAGAGAGGCAGGGCTGTGATTCTGCCAGCAATACAACACAACACAAGGATCTGGACTGGTGGATATGAGTCTATTGTGCACTAACCAATAAGCCCCTGTGTCTCCATTTTCTTGTAATTTACATTATTTTTTGCAATGTCCTTATTTCTTTTGTTTTGACAAGTCTGTTTCCTTTGTATATAATAGGATTGCAAAGGCCTCCTGTTCAAGATCAGGGCACATCAACTACAGAGCTTCACCTGCTCCTTGCTGAGCCCCCACAATTTGCTAATATTCCACAAGCCTTCCAGACCAGGCTCTTGAGTGAAACTATGTCTGCCATCCCAATCAGATTTTATAAAAAAATCTGTATGAAGCTTGACACATTATGTCGACTGTCCTGGAATGATTTCCGCTTGCTTGCAGAAAAGGTTGGCCTCGACAAAGACACTATCTCGTGGCTTGAACAGAGGGATAATCCAACTGAGTTAATCCTACAGGAATTCAAA